>NC_136058.1:242045974-242645974 GCF_964261635.1 Lissotriton helveticus
CTTGGGTTCGGTCGAGGCAGACGGGGTCGGTCGTTCGGGGAGCCCGAGGTCTTTATCCTGTTTCTGGATCTCCAGTGCTTTGAGATTGCGCTCATGTTCGTACTCTAGTTTCTTTTCCTCTAGCTCCCTCTGTCTTTGCTTGTCTTCTCGCTCTTCCCTGAGCCGTAAGTGTTCCAGGGTTATTTTTTGTTCTGCCAGCTTGAGTTCTCCATCCAAGCGAAGTCGGGCTAGTTCTAATTAGTGGAGTCTGGTTTTTTCTCTTTCTCGGATCTCTTCCAGGGAGAGACCCGCTCTTTCTTTAGTTGGTGCGGGGCTCGTTTCGGTTGTTTGTGTTCGGGGTACGGCCGTACCCGTTTCCGCCCAGGCTTCTAGGGCTCGTTTGAAGTCTTCCTTCGTACTCAGACCCGTGGTTGGGAGACCAAGTTCCATGCAATATTGCTTCAGTTCTCGGTGGTTGTAGTCTTCCAATTTTTCCATCTGGAATTTCTCCGTTGTTCCGCTTTCTGTTGTCATGGTGGTCGTGTGTCGTGGGTCGGGTGACTTTCTGTACGATTATGCGTAGGTTCGGATCCCGTCGCTGGCCACCAATGTTAGACGGGGACCCTGAGGGTCGGCCGGATACTGGGGGAGAGATCCCCGAGTGGGACCGTCTCCGGCGATCGTACAGACAAGTTACCTCCCGCCCCACAAACAGGCACCACACCAAGTCGAGTTCAATGCTTTATGTAAGGTTCTTAAGGCAAGGATATCAGCGATACAGGATATCTCGGACCCGGGGGTCCTCTCACTTCTAGTCTCTGTAGGGAAAAGGGGGTAGCGGGACAGTCTTGGTACCGGATCGGTACAGGTGGTGTTAAGAGGCGAGCTCACAATCCTCGAGCTGGAGTGTCGGTGGATCGGGCCGCGGCGGCGCCAGCAGGCCAAGATGATAGTCTCACAAAGCAGAGGGCCGCGGCAGCGCCAGCAGGCCAAGTCGATGGATTCACGAGGCAGAGGGCCGCGGCAGCGCCAGCAGGCCACGACGATGGTTTCACGAGGCAGAGGGCCGCGGCAGCGCCAGCAGGCCAAGACGAAGGTTTCACGAGGCAGAGGGCCGCGGCAGCGCTAGCAGGCCAGTTACGGATGAGTTCTTCTTGGGTCTCTCGACTCCAGGATACAACTGCTCTCCTGTCCTGGGGCTGCCTCAGTTATAGGTCTGGCACTCTTTGATGTCCGGACCCTCGCTCTTGGAGGTTGGGAGGTCTGGGATGAGGGAGTCCAGACACCCAGCAGGGGGGTGGAGCCAGCGCCCGAGGAGGCTGGGGGTGCTCGGCACCTGGCGGGGGAGAGCCATCGACACTTCGTACTCCCATTGACCTGCCAAGTGGGCCGTTCACCTCCTGGGTGGAGGGTGGTGCCGGGATGTCGGGGCCTGGTCAGGCCCAGGGTTGGGGTCGGGCTGAGGCCGCACGGCCGCGTGGTGCTGTGTCCAAGATGGCGGCTGGGCCGGGCAATGGTGCTGACGGTGGCCCGGGCCCTGTCCTGCGGGGAGGGAGCGAGCCCTTCATGTGGCCTGTCCAACAACTCCCTATGCACTCTGCACTCCCTATGCACTATGCACTCCCTATGCACTCTGCACTATGCCCTCCCTATGCACTCTGCACTATGCACTCCCTATGCACTCTGCACTCCCTATGCACTCTGCACTCCCTATGCATTCTGCACTCCCTATGCACTCTGCAATCTGCGCTCCCTATGCACTCTGCGCTCCCTATGCACTCTGCACTCTGCGCTCCCTATGCACTCTGCACTCCCTATGCACTCTGCACTCCCTATGCACTCTGCACTCCCTATGCACTCTGCACTCCCTATGCACTCTGCACTTCCCATGCACTCTGCACTCCCTGTGCACTGTGCACTCTGCACTCCCTATGCACGCTGCACTCCCTATGCACTCTGCACTCCCTATGCACTCTGCACTCCCTATGCACTCTGCACTCCCTATGCACTCTGCACTCCCTATGCACTCTGCACTCCCTATGCACTCTGCACCCCCTATGCACTCTGCACTCCCTATGCACTCCCTATGCACTCTGCACTCTTCACTCCCTATGCACTCTGCACTCCCTATGCACTCTGCACTTCCTATGCACTCTGCACTCCCTATGCACTCTTCACTCCCTATGCACTCTGCACTCCCTATGCATTCTGCACTCCCTATGCACTCTGCACTCCCTATGCACTCTGCACTCCCTATGCACTCTGCACTATGCACTCCCTATGCACTCTGCACTATGCACTCCCTATGCACTCTGCACTCCCTATGCACTCTGCCCTCCCTATGCACTCTGCCCTCCCTATGCACTCTGCACTCTGTGCTCCCTATGCACTCTGCACTCCCTATGCACTCTGCACTCCCTATGCACTCTGCACTCTGCACTTCCTATGCACTCTGCACTCCCTATGCACTCTGCACTCCCTATGCACTCCGCACTCTGCGCTCCCTATGCACTCTGCGCTCCCTATGCACTCTGCACTCCCTATGCACTCTGCACTCTGCGCTCCCTATGCACTCTGCACTCCCTATGCACTCTGCACTCTTCACTCCTTATGCAGTCTGCACTCCCTATGCACTCTGCACTATGCACTCCCTATGCACTCTGCACTATGCACTCCCTATGTACTCTGCACTATGCACTCCCAATGCACTCTGCACTATGCACTCCCAATGCACTCTGCACTCCCTATGCACTTTGCACTCCCTATGCACTCTGCACTCCCTATGCACTCTGCACTCCCTATGCACTCTGCACTCCCTATGCACTATGCACTCCCTATACACTCTGCACTCCCTATGCACTCTGCACTCCCTATACACTCTGCACTCCCTATGTACTCTGCACTCCCTATGCACTCTGCACTCCCTATGCACTCTGCACTCCCTATGCACTCTGCACTCCCTATGCACTCCCTATGCACTCTGCACTCCCTATGCACTCTGCACTCCCTATGCACTCTGCACTTCCTATGCACTCTGCACTCCCTATGCACTCTGCACTCCCTATGCACTCTGCACTCCCTATGCACTCTGCACTCCCTATGCACTCTGCACTCCCTATGCACTCTGCACTCCCTATGCACTCTGCACTCCCTATGCACTCTGCACTATGCACTCCCTATGCACTCTGCACTATGCACTCCCTATGCACTCTGCACTCCCTATGCACTCTGCACTCCCTATGCATTCTGCACTCCCTATGCACTCTGCACTCTGCGATCCCTATGCACTCTGCACTCTGCACTCCCTATGCACTCTGCGCTCTGCGCTCCCTATGCACTCTGCACTCCCTATGCACTCTGCACTCCCTATGCACTCTGCACTCCCTATGCACTCTGCACTCTGCACTTCCTATGCACTCTGCACTCCCTATGCACTCTGCACTCCCTATGCACTCTGCACTCCCTATGCACTCTGCACTCTGCACTCCCTATGCACTCTGCACTCCCTATGCACTCTGCACTCCCTATGCACTCTGCACTCTGCGCTGCCTATGCACTCTGCACTCCCTATGCACTCTGCACTCCCTAGGAACTCTGCACTCCCTTTGCACTCTGCACTCCCTATGCACTCTGCACTCCCTATGCACTCTGCAATCCCTATGCACTCTGCAATCCCTATGCACTCTGCACTCTGCGCTCCCTATGCACTCTGCACTCCCTATGCACTCTGCACTCTTCACTCCCTATGCAGTCTGCACTCCCTATGCAGTCTGCACTCCCTATGCACTCTGCACTACCTATGCACTCTGCACTCCCTATGCACTCTGCACTCTGCACTCCCTATGCACTCTGCACTCCCTATGCACTCTGCACTCCCTATGCACTATGCACTCCCTATGCACTCTGCACTCCCTATGCACTCTGCACTCCCTATGCACTCTGCACTCCCTATGTACTCTGCACTCCCTATGCACTCTGCACTCTGCACTCCCTATGCGCTCTGCACTCCCTATGCACTCTGCACTCCCTATGCACTCTTCACTCCTTATGCAGTCTGCACTCCCTATGCACTCTGCACTATGCACTCCCTATGCACTCTGCACTATGCACTCCCTATGCACTCTGCACTATGCACTCCCAATGCACTCTGCACTATGCACTCCCAATGCACTCTGCACTCCCTATGCACTTTGCACTCCTTATGCACTCTGCACTCCCTATGCACTCTGCACTCCCTATGCACTCTGCACTCCCTATGCACTATGCACTCCCTATACACTCTGCACTCCCTATGCACTCTGCACTCCCTATACACTCTGCACACCCTATGTACTCTGCACTCCCTATGCACTCTGCACTCCCTATGCACTCTGCACTCCCTATGCACTCTGCACTCCCTATGCACTCCCTATGCACTCTGCACTCCCTATGCACTCTGCACTCCCTATGCACTCTGCACTTCCTATGCACTCTGCACTCCCTATGCACTCTGCACTCCCTATGCACTCTGCACTCCCTATGCACTCTGCACTCCCTATGCACTCTGCACTCCCTATGCACTCTGCACTCCCTATGCACTCTGCACTCCCTATGCACTCTGCACTATGCACTCCCTATGCACTCTGCACTATGCACTCCCTATGCACTCTGCACTCCCTATGCACTCTGCACTCCCTATGCATTCTGCACTCCCTATGCACTCTGCACTCTGCGCTCCCTATGCACTCTGCACTCTGCACTCCCTATGCACTCTGCGCTCTGCGCTCCCTATGCACTCTGCACTCCCTATGCACTCTGCACTCCCTATGCACTCTGCACTCCCTATGCACTCTGCACTCTGCACTTCCTATGCACTCTGCACTCCCTATGCACTCTGCACTCCCTATGCACTCTGCACTCCCTATGCACTCTGCACTCTGCACTCCCTATGCACTCTGCACTCCCTATGCACTCTGCACTCCCTATGCACTCTGCACTCTGCGCTCCCTATGCACTCTGCACTCCCTATGCACTCTGCACTCCCTATGCACTCTGCACTCCCTTTGCACTCTGCACTCCCTATGCACTCTGCACTCCCTATGCACTCTGCAATCCCTATGCACTCTGCAATCCCTATGCACTCTGCACTCTGCGCTCCCTATGCACTCTGCACTCCCTATGCACTCTGCACTCTTCACTCCCTATGCAGTCTGCACTCCCTATGCAGTCTGCACTCCCTATGCACTCTGCACTACCTATGCACTCTGCACTCCCTATGCACTCTGCACTCTGCACTCCCTATGCACTCTGCACTCCCTATGCACTCTGCACTCCCTATGCACTATGCACTCCCTATGCACTCTGCACTCCCTATGCACTCTGCACTCCCTATGCACTCTGCACTCCCTATGTACTCTGCACTCCCTATGCACTCTGCACTCTGCACTCCCTATGCGCTCTGCACTCCCTATGCACTCTGCACTCCCTATGCACTCCCTATGCACTCTGCACTGCCTATGCACTCTGCACTCCCTATGCATTCTGCACTCTGCACTTCCTATGCACTCTGCACTCCCTATGCACTCTGCACTCCCTATGCACTCTGCACTCCCTATGCACTCTGCACTCTGCACTCCCTATGCACTCTGCACTCCCAATGCACTCTGCACTCCCTATGCACTCTGCACTCCCTATGCACTCTGCACTCTGTGCTCCCTATGCACTCTGCACTCCCTATGCACTCTGCACTCCCTATGCACTCTGCACTCCCTATGCACTCTGCACTCTTCACTTCCTATGCAGTCTGCACTCCCTATGGACTCTGAACTATGCACTCCCTATGCACTCTGCACTCTGCACTCCCTATGCACTCTGCACTATGCACTCCCTATGCACTCTGCACTCCCTATGCATTCTGCACTCCCTATGCACTCTGCACTCCCTATGCACTCTGCACTCCCTATGCACTCTGCACTCCCTATGCACTCTGCACTATGCACTCCCTATGCACTCTGCACTATGCACTCCCTATGCACTCTGCACTCCCTATGCACTCTGCACTCCCTATGCACTCTGCACTCCCTGTGCACTCTGCACTCTGTGCTCCCTATGCACTCTGCACTCCCTATGCACTCTGCACTCCCTATGCACTCTGCACTTCCTATGCACTCTGCACTCCCTATGCACTCCGCACTCTGCGCTCCCTATGCACTCTGCACTCCCTATGCACTCTGCACTCCCTATGCACTCTGCACTCCCTATGCACTCTGCACTCCCTATGCACTCTGCACTCTGTGCTCCCTATGCACTCTGCACTCCCTATGCACTCTGCACTCTTCACTCCCTATGCAGTCTGCACTCCCTATGCACTCTGCACTCTGCACTCCCTATGCACTCTGCACTATGCACTCCCTATGCACTCTGCACTATGCACTCCCTATGCACTCTGCACTATGCACTCCCTATGCACTCTGCACTCCCTATGCACTTTGCACTCCCTATGCACTCTGCACACCCTATGCACTCTGCACTCTGCACTCCCTATGCACTCTGCACTCCCTATGCACTATGCACTCCCTATACACTCTGCACTCCCTATGCACTCTGCACTCCCTATGTACTCTGCACTCCCTAAGCACTCTGCACTCCCTATGCACTCTGCACTCCCTATGCACTCTGAACTCCCTATGCACTCCCTATGCACTCTGCACTCCCTATGCACTCTGCACTCCCTATGCACTCTGCACTCTGCACTTCCTATGCACTCTGCACTCCCTATGCACTCTGCACTCCCTATGCACTCTGCACTCCCTATGCACTCTGCACTCTGCACTCCCTATGCACTCTGCACTCCCTATGCACTCTGCACTCCCTATGCACTCTGCACTCCCTATGCACTCTGCACTCCCTATGCACTCTGCACTATGCACTCCCTATGCACTCTGCACTATGCACTCCCTATGCACTCTGCACTCCCTATGCACTCTGCACTCCCTATGCATTCTGCACTCCCTATGCACTCTGCACTCTGCGCTCCCTATGCACTCTGCACTCCCTATGCACTCTGCACTCTGCGCTCCCTATGCACTCCGCACTCCCTATGCACTCTGCACTCCCTATGCACTCTGCACTCCCTATGCACTCTGCACTCTGCACTTCCTATGCACTCTGCACTCCCTATGCACTCTGCACTCCCTATGCACTCTGCACTCTGCACTCCCTATGCACTCTGCACTCCCTATGCACTCTGCACTCCCTATGCACTCTGCACTCTGCGCTCCCTATGCACTCTGCACTCCCTATGCACTCTGCACTCCCTATGCACTCTGCACTCCCTTTGCACTCTGCACTCCCTATGCACTCTGCACTCCCTATGCACTCTGCAATCCCTATGCACTCTGCAATCCCTATGCACTCTGCACTCTGCGCTCCCTATGCACTCTGCACTCCCTATGCACTCTGCACTCTTCACTCCCTATGCAGTCTGCACTCCCTATGCAGTCTGCACTCCCTATGCACTCTGCACTCCCTATGCACTCTGCACTCCCTATGCACTCTGCACTCCCTATGCACTCTGCACTCCCTATGCACTATGCACTCCCTATGCACTCTGCACTCCCTATGCACTCTGCACTCCCTATGCACTCTGCACTCCCTATGTACTCTGCACTCCCTATGCACTCTGCACTCTGCACTCCCTATGCGCTCTGCACTCCGTATGCACTCTGCACTCCCTATGCACTCCCTATGCACTCTGCACTGCCTATGCACTCTGCACTCCCTATGCATTCTGCACTCTGCACTTCCTATGCACTCTGCACTCCCTATGCACTCTGCACTCCCTATGCACTCTGCACTCCCTATGCACTCTGCACTCTGCACTCCCTATGCACTCTGCACTCCCAATGCACTCTGCACTCCCTATGCACTCTGCACTCCCTATGCACTCTGCACTCTGTGCTCCCTATGCACTCTGCACTCCCTATGCACTCCCTATGCACTCTGCACTCCCTATGCACTCTGCACTCTTCACTTCCTATGCAGTCTGCACTCCCTATGGACTCTGAACTATGCACTCCCTATGCACTCTGCACTCTGCACTCCCTATGCACTCTGCACTATGCACTCCCTATGCACTCTGCACTCCCTATGCACTATGCACTCCCTATGCACTCTGCACTATGCACTCCCTATGCACTCTGCACTCCCTATGCACTCTGCACTCCCTATGCACTCTGCACTCCCTATACATTCTGCACTCCCTATGCACTCTGCACTCCGCGCGCCCTATGCACTCTGCACTCTGCGCTCCCTATGCACTCTGCACTCCCTATGCACTCTACACTCTGTGCTCCCTATGCACTCTGCACTCCCTATGCACTCTGCACTCCCTATGCACTCTGCACTCCCTATTCACTCTGCACTCCCTATGCACTGTGCGCTCTGCACTCCCTATGCACTCTGCACTCCCTATGCACTCTGCACTCCCTATGCATTCTGCACTCCCTATGCACTCTGCACTCCCTATGAACTCTGCACTCCCTATGCACTCTGCACTCCCTATGCACTCTGCACTATGCACTCCCTATGCACTCTGCACTCCCTATGCACTCTGCACTCCCTATGTACTCTGCACTCCCTATGCACTCTGCACTCCCTATGCACTCTGCACTCTTCACTCCCTATGCACTCTGCACTCCCTATGCATTCTGCACTCCCTATGCACTCTTCACACCCTATGCACTCTGCACTCCCTATGCACTCTGCACTATGCACTCCCTATGCACTCTGCACTATGCACTCCCTATGCACTCTGCACTATGCACTCCCTATGCACTCTGCACTCCCTATGCACTCTGCACTCCCTATGCACTCTGCACTCCCTATGCACTCTGCACTCCCTATGCACTCTGCACTCTGCACTCCCTATGCACTGTGCCCTCTGCACTCCCTATGCACTGTGCACTCTTCACTCCCTATGCACTGTGCACTCTTTATGCACTGTGCGCTCTGCACTCCCTATGCACTCTGCACTCCCTATGCACTCTGCACTCCCTATGCACTCTGCACTCCCTATGCACTCTGCACTCCCTATGCACTCTGCACTCCCTATGCACTCTGCACTCTTCACTCCCTATGCACTCTGCACTCCCTATGCACTCTGCACTCCCTATGCACTATGCACGCCCTATGCACTCTGCACTATGCACTCTGCACTCCCTATGCACTCTGCACTCCCTATGCACTCTGCACTCCCTATGCATTCTGCACTCCCTATGCACTCTGCACTCTGCACTCCCTATGCACTCTGCACTCTGCGCTCCCTATGCACTCTGCACTCCCTATGCACTCTGCACTCCCTATGCACTCTGCACTCCCTATGCACTCTGCACTCTGCACTCCCTATGCACTCTGCACTCTGCACTCCCTATGCACTCTGCACTCCCTATGCACTCTGCACTCCCTATGCATTCTGCACTCCCTATGCACTCTGCACTCCCTATGCACTCTGCACTCCCTATGCACTCTGCACTCCCTATGCACTCTGCACTCTGCACTCCCTATGCACTGTGCACTCTGCACTCCCTATGCACTCTGCACTCCCTATGCACTCTGCACTCCCTATGCACTCTGCACTCCCTATGCATTCTGCACTCCCTATGCATTCTGCACTCCCTATGCACTCTGCACTCCCTATGCACTCTGCACTCCCTATGCACTCTGCACTCCCTATGCACTCTGCACTCTTCACTCCCTATGCACTCTGCACTCCCTATGCACTCTGCACTATGCACTCCCTATGCACTCTGCACTATGCACTCCCTATGCACTCTGCACTATGCACTCCCTATGCACTCTGCACTCACTATGCATTCTGCACTCCCTATGCACTCTGCACTCCCTATGCACTCTGCACTCCCTATGCACTCTGCACTCCCTATGCACTCTGCACTCTTCACACCCTATGCACTCTGCACTCCCTATGCACTCTGCACTATGCACTTCCTATGCACTCTGCACTATGCACTCCCTATGCACTCTGCACTATGCACTCCCTATGCACTCTGCACTCCCTATGCACTCTGCACTCCCTATGCACTCTGCACTCCCTATGCACTCTGCACTCCCTATGAACTCTGCACTCCCTATGCACTCTGCACTCCCTATGCACTCTGCACTATGCACTCCCTATGCACTCTGCACTCCCTATGCACTCTGCACTCCCTATGTACTCTGCACTCCCTATGCACTCTGCACTCCCTATGCACTCTGCACTCTTCACTCCCTATGCACTCTGCACTCCCTATGCATTCTGCACTCCCTATGCACTCTTCACACCCTATGCACTCTGCACTATGCACTCCCTATGCACTCTGCACTCCCTATGCACTCTGCACTCCCTATGCACTCTGCACTCCCTATGCACTCTGCACTCCCTATGCACTCTGCACTCCCTATGCACTCTGCACTCCCTATGCACTCTGCACTCCCTATGCATTCTGCACTCCCTATGCACTCTGCACTCCCTATGAACTCTGCACTCCCTATGCACTCTGCACTCCCTATGCACTCTGCACTATGCACTCCCTATGCACTCTGCACTCCCTATGCACTCTGCACTTCCTATGCACTCTGCACTCCCTATGCACTCTGCACTCCCTATGCACTCTGCACTCCCTATGCACTCTGCACTCTGCACTCCCTATGCACTCTGCACTCCCTATGCACTCTGCACTCCCTATGCACTCTGCACTCCCTATGCACTCTGCACTCCCTATGCACTCTGCACTATGCACTCCCTATGCACTCTGCACTATGCACTCCCTATGCACTCTGCACTCCCTATGCACTCTGCACTCCCTATGCATTCTGCACTCCCTATGCACTCTGCACTCTGCGCTCCCTATGCACTCTGCACTCCCTATGCACTCTGCACTCTGCGCTCCCTATGCACTCCGCACTCCCTATGCACTCTGCACTCCCTATGCACTCTGCACTCCCTATGCACTCTGCACTCTGCACTTCCTATGCACTCTGCACTCCCTATGCACTCTGCACTCCCTATGCACTCTGCACTCTGCACTCCCTATGCACTCTGCACTCCCTATGCACTCTGCACTCCCTATGCACTCTGCACTCTGCGCTCCCTATGCACTCTGCACTCCCTATGCACTCTGCACTCCCTATGCACTCTGCACTCCCTTTGCACTCTGCACTCCCTATGCACTCTGCACTCCCTATGCACTCTGCAATCCCTATGCACTCTGCAATCCCTATGCACTCTGCACTCTGCGCTCCCTATGCACTCTGCACTCCCTATGCACTCTGCACTCTTCACTCCCTATGCAGTCTGCACTCCCTATGCAGTCTGCACTCCCTATGCACTCTGCACTCCCTATGCACTCTGCACTCCCTATGCACTCTGCACTCCCTATGCACTCTGCACTCCCTATGCACTATGCACTCCCTATGCACTCTGCACTCCCTATGCACTCTGCACTCCCTATGCACTCTGCACTCCCTATGTACTCTGCACTCCCTATGCACTCTGCACTCTGCACTCCCTATGCGCTCTGCACTCCGTATGCACTCTGCACTCCCTATGCACTCCCTATGCACTCTGCACTGCCTATGCACTCTGCACTCCCTATGCATTCTGCACTCTGCACTTCCTATGCACTCTGCACTCCCTATGCACTCTGCACTCCCTATGCACTCTGCACTCCCTATGCACTCTGCACTCTGCACTCCCTATGCACTCTGCACTCCCAATGCACTCTGCACTCCCTATGCACTCTGCACTCCCTATGCACTCTGCACTCTGTGCTCCCTATGCACTCTGCACTCCCTATGCACTCCCTATGCACTCTGCACTCCCTATGCACTCTGCACTCTTCACTTCCTATGCAGTCTGCACTCCCTATGGACTCTGAACTATGCACTCCCTATGCACTCTGCACTCTGCACTCCCTATGCACTCTGCACTATGCACTCCCTATGCACTCTGCACTCCCTATGCACTATGCACTCCCTATGCACTCTGCACTATGCACTCCCTATGCACTCTGCACTCCCTATGCACTCTGCACTCCCTATGCACTCTGCACTCCCTATACATTCTGCACTCCCTATGCACTCTGCACTCCGCGCGCCCTATGCACTCTGCACTCTGCGCTCCCTATGCACTCTGCACTCCCTATGCACTCTACACTCTGTGCTCCCTATGCACTCTGCACTCCCTATGCACTCTGCACTCCCTATGCACTCTGCACTCCCTATTCACTCTGCACTCCCTATGCACTGTGCGCTCTGCACTCCCTATGCACTCTGCACTCCCTATGCACTCTGCACTCCCTATGCATTCTGCACTCCCTATGCACTCTGCACTCCCTATGAACTCTGCACTCCCTATGCACTCTGCACTCCCTATGCACTCTGCACTATGCACTCCCTATGCACTCTGCACTCCCTATGCACTCTGCACTCCCTATGTACTCTGCACTCCCTATGCACTCTGCACTCCCTATGCACTCTGCACTCTTCACTCCCTATGCACTCTGCACTCCCTATGCATTCTGCACTCCCTATGCACTCTTCACACCCTATGCACTCTGCACTCCCTATGCACTCTGCACTATGCACTCCCTATGCACTCTGCACTATGCACTCCCTATGCACTCTGCACTATGCACTCCCTATGCACTCTGCACTCCCTATGCACTCTGCACTCCCTATGCACTCTGCACTCCCTATGCACTCTGCACTCCCTATGCACTCTGCACTCTGCACTCCCTATGCACTGTGCCCTCTGCACTCCCTATGCACTGTGCACTCTTCACTCCCTATGCACTGTGCACTCTTTATGCACTGTGCGCTCTGCACTCCCTATGCACTCTGCACTCCCTATGCACTCTGCACTCCCTATGCACTCTGCACTCCCTATGCACTCTGCACTCCCTATGCACTCTGCACTCCCTATGCACTCTGCACTCTTCACTCCCTATGCACTCTGCACTCCCTATGCACTCTGCACTCCCTATGCACTATGCACGCCCTATGCACTCTGCACTATGCACTCTGCACTCCCTATGCACTCTGCACTCCCTATGCACTCTGCACTCCCTATGCATTCTGCACTCCCTATGCACTCTGCACTCTGCACTCCCTATGCACTCTGCACTCTGCGCTCCCTATGCACTCTGCACTCCCTATGCACTCTGCACTCCCTATGCACTCTGCACTCCCTATGCACTCTGCACTCTGCACTCCCTATGCACTCTGCACTCTGCACTCCCTATGCACTCTGCACTCCCTATGCACTCTGCACTCCCTATGCATTCTGCACTCCCTATGCACTCTGCACTCCCTATGCACTCTGCACTCCCTATGCACTCTGCACTCCCTATGCACTCTGCACTCTGCACTCCCTATGCACTGTGCACTCTGCACTCCCTATGCACTCTGCACTCCCTATGCACTCTGCACTCCCTATGCACTCTGCACTCCCTATGCATTCTGCACTCCCTATGCATTCTGCACTCCCTATGCACTCTGCACTCCCTATGCACTCTGCACTCCCTATGCACTCTGCACTCCCTATGCACTCTGCACTCTTCACTCCCTATGCACTCTGCACTCCCTATGCACTCTGCACTATGCACTCCCTATGCACTCTGCACTATGCACTCCCTATGCACTCTGCACTATGCACTCCCTATGCACTCTGCACTCACTATGCATTCTGCACTCCCTATGCACTCTGCACTCCCTATGCACTCTGCACTCCCTATGCACTCCCTATGCACTCTGCACTCTTCACACCCTATGCACTCTGCACTCCCTATGCACTCTGCACTATGCACTTCCTATGCACTCTGCACTATGCACTCCCTATGCACTCTGCACTATGCACTCCCTATGCACTCTGCACTCCCTATGCACTCTGCACTCCCTATGCACTCTGCACTCCCTATGCACTCTGCACTCCCTATGCACTCTGCACTCCCTATGCATTCTGCACTCCCTATGCACTCTGCACTCCCTATGAACTCTGCACTCCCTATGCACTCTGCACTCCCTATGCACTCTGCACTATGCACTCCCTATGCACTCTGCACTCCCTATGCACTCTGCACTCCCTATGTACTCTGCACTCCCTATGCACTCTGCACTCCCTATGCACTCTGCACTCTTCACTCCCTATGCACTCTGCACTCCCTATGCATTCTGCACTCCCTATGCACTCTTCACACCCTATGCACTCTGCACTCCCTATGCACTCTGCACTATGCACTCCCTATGCACTCTGCACTATGCACTCCCTATGCACTCTGCACTATGCACTCCCTATGCACTCTGCACTCCCTATGCACTCTGCACTCCCTATGCACTCTGCACTCCCTATGCACTCTGCACTCTGCACTCCCTATGCACTGTGCCCTCTGCACTCCCTATGCACTGTGCACTCTTCACTCCCTATGCACTGTGCACTCTTTATGCACTGTGCGCTCTGCACTCCCTATGCACTCTGCACTCCCTATGCACTCTGCACTCCCTATGCACTCTGCACTCCCTATGCACTCTGCACTCCCTATGCACTCTGCACTCCCTATGCACTCTGCACTCTTCACTCCCTATGCACTCTGCACTCCCTATGCACTCTGCACTCCCTATGCACTATGCACGCCCTATGCACTCTGCACTATGCACTCTGCACTCCCTATGCACTCTGCACTCCCTATGCACTCTGCACTCCCTATGCATTCTGCACTCCCTATGCACTCTGCACTCTGCACTCCCTATGCACTCTGCACTCTGCGCTCCCTATGCACTCTGCACTCCCTATGCACTCTGCACTCCCTATGCACTCTGCACTCCCTATGCACTCTGCACTCTGCACTCCCTATGCACTCTGCACTCTGCACTCCCTATGCACTCTGCACTCCCTATGCACTCTGCACTCCCTATGCATTCTGCACTCCCTATGCACTCTGCACTCCCTATGCACTCTGCACTCCCTATGCACTCTGCACTCCCTATGCACTCTGCACTCTGCACTCCCTATGCACTGTGCACTCTGCACTCCCTATGCACTCTGCACTCCCTATGCACTCTGCACTCCCTATGCACTCTGCACTCCCTATGCATTCTGCACTCCCTATGCATTCTGCACTCCCTATGCACTCTGCACTCCCTATGCACTCTGCACTCCCTATGCACTCTGCACTCCCTATGCACTCTGCACTCTTCACTCCCTATGCACTCTGCACTCCCTATGCACTCTGCACTATGCACTCCCTATGCACTCTGCACTATGCACTCCCTATGCACTCTGCACTATGCACTCCCTATGCACTCTGCACTCACTATGCATTCTGCACTCCCTATGCACTCTGCACTCCCTATGCACTCTGCACTCCCTATGCACTCTGCACTCCCTATGCACTCTGCACTCTTCACACCCTATGCACTCTGCACTCCCTATGCACTCTGCACTATGCACTTCCTATGCACTCTGCACTATGCACTCCCTATGCACTCTGCACTATGCACTCCCTATGCACTCTGCACTCCCTATGCACTCTGCACTCCCTATGCACTCTGCACTCCCTATGCACTCTGCACTCCCTATGCACTGTGCACTCTGCACTCCCTATGCACTGTGCACTCTGCACTCCCTATGCACTGTGCACTCTTCACTCCCTATGCACTGTGCACTCTTTATGCACTGTGCGCTCTGCACTCCCTATGCACTCTGCACTCCCTATGCACTCTGCACTCCCTATGCATTCTGCACTCCCTATGCACTCTGCACTCCCTATGCGCTCTGCACTCCCTATGCACTCTGCACTCCCTATGCACTCCCTATGCACTCTGCACTCCCTATGCACTCTGCACTCCCTATGCACTCTGCACTCCCTATGCACTCTGCACTCTTCACTCCCTATGCACTCTGCACTCCCTATGCACTCTGCACTCCCTATGCACTATGCACGCCCTATGCACTCTGCACTATGCACTCTGCACTCCCTATGCACTCTGCACTCCCTATGCACTCTGCACTCCCTATGCATTCTGCACTCCCTATGCACTCTGCACTCTGCACTCCCTATGCACTCTGCACTCTGCGCTCCCTATGCACTCTGCACTCCCTATGCACTCTGCACTCTGCGCTCCCTATGCACTCTGCACTCCCTATGCACTCTGCACTCCCTATGCACTCTGCACTCCCTATGCACTCTGCACTCCCTATGCACTCTGCACTCCCTATGCACTGTGCACTCTGCACTCCCTATGCACTCTGCACTCCCTATGCACTCTGCACTCCCTATGCACTCTGCACTCCCTATGCACTCTGCACTATGCACTCCGCACTCCCTATGCACTCTGCACTCCCTATGCACTCTGCACTCCCTATGCACTCTGCACTCCCTATGCACTCTGCACTCTTCACTCCCTATGCACTCTGCACTCCCTATGCACTCTGCACTCCCTATGCACTATGCATGCCCTATGCACTCTGCACTATGCACTCTGCACTCCCTATGCACTCTGCACTCCCTATGCACTCTGCACTCCCTATGCATTCTGCACTCCCTATGCACTCTGCACTCTGCACTCCCTATGCACTCTGCACTCTGCGCTCCCTATGCACTCTGCACTCCCTATGCACTCTGCACTCCCTATGCACTCTGCACTCCCTATGCACTCTGCACTCTGCACTCCCTATGCACTGTGCACTCTGCACTCCCTATGCACTCTGCACTCCCTATGCACTCTGCACTCCCTATGCATTCTGCACTCCCTATGCACTCTGCACTCCCTATGCACTCTGCACTCCCTATGTACTCTGCACTCCCTATGCACTCTGCACTCCCTATGCACTCTGCACTCTGCACTCCCTATGCACTGTGCACTCTGCACTCCCTATGCACTCTGCACTCCCTATGCATTCTGCACTCCCTATGCATTCTGCACTCCCTATGCACTCTGCACTCCCTATGCACTCTGCACTCCCTATGCACTCTGCACTCCCTATGCACTCTGCACTCTTCACTCCCTATGCACTCTGCACTCCCTATGCACTCTGCACTATGCACTCCCTATGCACTCTGCACTATGCACTCCCTATGCACTCTGCACTATGCACTCCCTATGCACTCTGCACTCACTATGCATTCTGCACTCCCTATGCACTCTGCACTCCCTATGCACTCTGCACTCCCTATGCACTCTGCACTCCCTATGCACTCTGCACTCTTCACACCCTATGCACTCTGCACTCCCTATGCACTCTGCACTATGCACTTCCTATGCACTCTGCACTCTGCACTCCCTATGCACTCTGCACTATGCACTCCCTATGCACTCTGCACTCCCTATGCACTCTGCACTCCCTATGCACTCTGCACTCTGCACTCCCTATGCACTGTGCACTCTGCACTCCCTATGCACTGTGCACTCTTCACTCCCTATGCACTGTGCACTCTTTATGCACTGTGCGCTCTGCACTCCCTATGCACTCTGCACTCCCTATGCACTCTGCACTCCCTATGCACTCTGCACTCTTCACTCCCTATGCACTCTGCACTCCCTATGCACTCTGCACTATGCACTCCCTATGCACTCTGCACTATGCACTCCCTATGCACTCTGCACTCTGCACTCCCTATGCACTCTGCACTCCCTATGCATTCTGCACTCCCTATGCACTCTGCACTCCCTATGCACTCTGCACTCCCTATGCACTCTGCACTCCCTATGCACTCCCTATGCACTCTGCACTCCCTATGCACTCTGCACTCCCTATGCACTCTGCACTCCCTATGCACTCTGCACTCCCTATGCACTCTGCACTCTTCACTCCCTATGCACTCTGCACTCCCAATGCACTCTGCACTCCCTATGCACTATGCACGCCCTATGCACTCTGCACTATGCACTCTGCACTCCCTATGCACTCTGCACTCCCTATGCACTCTGCACTCCCTATGCATTCTGCACTCCCTATGCACTCTGCACTCTGCACTCCCTATGCACTCTGCACTCTGCGCTCCCTATGCACTCTGCACTCCCTATGCACTCTGCACTCTGCGCTCCCTATGCACTCTGCACTCCCTATGCACTCTGCACTCCCTATGCACTCTGCACTCCCTATGCACTCTGCACTCCCTATGCACTGTGCACTCTGCACTCCCTATGCACTCTGCACTCCCTATGCACTCTGCACTCCCTATGCATTCTGCACTCCCTATGCATTCTGCACTCCCTATGCATTCTGCACTCCCTATGCACTCTGCACTCCCTATGCACTCTGCACTCCCTATGCACTCTGCACTCTTCACTCCCTATGCACTCTGCACTCCCTATGCACTCTGCACTATGCACTCCCTATGCACTCTGCACTATGCACTCCCTATGCACTCTGCACTTTGCACTCCCTATGCACTCTGCACTCCCTATGCATTCTGCACGCCCTATGCACTCTGCACTCCCTATGCACTCTGCACTCCCTATGCACTCTGCACTCCCTATGCACGCTGCACTCTTCACACTCTATGCACTCTGCACTCCCTATGCACTCTGCACTATGCACTCCCTATGCACTCTGCACTATGCACTCCCTATGCACTCTGCACTATGCACTCCCTATGCACTCTGCACTATGCACTCCCTATGCACTCTGCACTATGCACTCCCTATGCACTCTGCATTTCCTATGCACTCTGCACTCCCTATGCACTCTGCACTCCCTATGCACTCTGCACTCCCTATGCACTCTGCACTCCCTATGCACTCTGCACTCTGCACTCCCTATGCACTGTGCACTCTGCACTCCCTATGCACTGTGCACTCTTCACTCCCTATGCACTGTGCACTCTTTATGCACTGTGCGCTCTGCACTCCCTATGCACTCTACACTCCCTATGCACTCTGCACTCCCTATGCATTCTGCACTCCCTATGCACTCTGCACTCCCTATGCACTCTGCACTCCCTATGCACTCTGCACTCCCTATGCACTCTGCACTATGCACTCCCTATGCACTCTGCACTCCCTATGCACTCTGCACTCCCTATGCACTCTGCACTCCCTATGCACTCTGCACTCCCTATGCACTCTGCACTTTGCACTCCCTATGCACTGTGCACTCTTCACTCCCTATGCACTGTGCACTCTTAATGCACAGTGCGCTCTGCACTCCCTATGCACTCTGCACTCCCTATGCACTCTGCACTCCCTATGCATTCTGCACTCCCTATGCACTCTGCACTCCCTATGCACTCTGCACGCCCTATGCACTCTGCACTCCCTATGCACTCTGCACTCCCTATGCACTCTGCACTCTTCACTCCCTATGCACTCTGCACTCCCTATGCACTCCGCACTCCCTATGCACTATGCACGCCCTATGCACTCTGCACTATGCACTCTGCACTCCCTATGCACTCTGCACTCCCTATGCACTCTGCACTCTTCACTCCCTATGCACTCTGCACTCCCTATGCACTCTGCACTCCCTATGCACTATGCACGCCCTATGCACTCTGCACTATGCACTCTGCACTCCCTATGCACTCTGCACTCCCTATGCACTCTGCACTCCCTATGCATTCTGCACTCCCTATGCACTCTGCACTCTGCACTCCCTATGCACTCTGCACTCTGCGCTCCCTATGCACTCTGCACTCCCTATGCACTCTGCACTCCCTATGCACTCTGCACTCCCTATGCACTCTGCACTCTGCACTCCCTATGCACTCTGCACTCCCTATGCACTCTGCACTCCCTATGCATTCTGCACTCCCTATGCACTCTGCACTCCCTATGCACTCTGCACTCCCTATGCACTCTGCACTCCCTATGCACTCTGCACTCTGCACTCCCTATGCACTGTGCACTCTGCACTCCTGTTAGACGGGGACCCTGAGGGTCGGCCGGGTACTGAGGGAGAGATCCCCGAGGGGGACCGTCTCCGGTGATCGTACAGACAAGTTACCTCCCTCCCCACAAACAGGCACCACACCAAGTCGAGTTCAATGCTTTATATAAGGTTCTTAAGGCAAGGATATCAGCGATACAGGATATCTCGGACCCGGGGGTCCTCTCACTTCTAGTCTCTGTAGGGAAAGGGGGTAGCGGGACAGTCTTGGTACCGGATCGGTACAGGTAGTGGTAAGGGGCGAGCTCACAATCCTCGAGCTGGAGGGTCTGTGGATCGGGCCGCGGCAGCGCCAGCAGGCCAAGATGGTAGTCTCACAAGGCAGAGGGCCGCGGCAGCGCCAGCAGGCCAAGTCGATGGTTTCACGAGGCAGAGGGCCGCGGCAGCGCCAGCAGGCCAAGATGGTAGTCTCACAAGGCAGAGGGCCGCGGCAGCGCCAGCAGGCCAAGCCGATGGTTTCACGAGGCAGAGGGCCGCGGCAGCGCCAGCAGGCCAAGATGGTAGTCTCACAAGGCAGAGGGCCGCGGCAGCGCCAGCAGGCCAAGTCGATGGTTTCACGAGGCAGAGGGCCGCGGCAGCGACAGCAGGCCAAGACGATGGTTTCACGAGGCAGAGGGCCGCGGCAGCGCCAGCAGGCCAAGACGATGGTTTCACGAGGCAGAGGGCCGCGGCAGCGCCAGCAGGCCAGTCACGGATGAGTTCTTCTCGGGTCTCTCGACTCCAGGATACAACTGCCTTCCTGGTCTGGCACTGCCCCAGTTATAGGTCTGGTCCCCTTTGATGTCCGGACCCTCGCGCCTGGGGGCCGGGAGGTCCGGGATGAGGGAGTCCAGACACCCAGCAGGGGGGTGGAGCCAGCGCCCAGGGCGGCCGGGGGTGATCGACACCTGGCGGAGGGGAGCCGTTGACGATTCCTTCTCCCATTGATTTGCCAAGTGGTCACTCTGCCTCCTGGGGGGAGGTTGGTGCCCCGCTGTCGGGGCCGGCCGGGCCCAGGGTTAGGGTCGAGTTGAGGCCACGCGGCCTCGTGCTGCAGTGCCCCAAGATGGCGGCCGGTTCGATGTCGTGGTGTGGATGGTGACCCGGGCCAGCTGGGTCCGGGGCTGGTGTCTTGTAGTGGAGGGTTTGCAGGGTACTTCGGGTGGTCGTTTAGGGACTCTGGCTGGGGATGCAGGGAGAGCCAGGGTCCAGGTCCTACTGCGGGGAGGGGGGGCAGCCCGACCATGCGGCCTGTCCAACATGCGTCCCCCCCAGCTGAAGGCGGGGAGAGTCAGCCATCTTCCTGGGGACTCTCCTCGCTGAGGCGGAAAAAGCGTGACAGGCCGTCGGCGTTGGCGTGGTCCTGGCCTGGACGATGTTCCACCGTGAAGTCCATCCCCTGCAGGGAGATGGACCAGCGCAACAGCTTCGGGTTTTCCCCCCGCATTTGCATCAGCCATTGCAGGGGTCGGTGGTCTGTTTGCACCCGGAAGTGGGTGCCGAAGAGGTATGGCCGGAGCTTCTTGAGTGCCCAGACTACGGCGAAGGCCTCTCTCTCAATGGTGCTCCAGCGCTGTTCTCGGGGCAAGAGGCGTCTGCTGATGAAGACCACCGGATGGTCGACCCCTTCGGCGTTGAGTTGGGAGAGGACGGCCCCCACACCATGATCGGAGGCGTCCGTCTGCACAATGAATTCCCGGCTGTAGTCGGGAGCCTGGAGCACGGGGGCCGTGCACATGGCGGTCTTTAGTTTCTCGAAGGCCGATTGGCAGTCCAGGGTCCAGTTGACGGTTTTGGGGCCCTTTTTGGAGGTGAGCTCTGTGAGGGGCCCCACGATGCTGCCATAGTCCTTCACGAACCGCCGGTAGTATCCGGTGAGCCCCAGGAAGGCCCGGACCTCCGTTTGGGTCGTAGGGGGTTGCCAGGCCTGGATGGCAGCAATCTTGAGTTGGAGAGGAGCCACTAGCCCGCTTCCCACTTGGTGTCCCAGGTAGGTCACGGACCCTTGGCCAACCTGGCACTTGCTGGCCTTGATGGTGAGCCCGGCTTGCTGGAGGGCGTGTAGAACCTCCCGCAGGTGGCGGAGGTGGTCGGACCACTGGTGGCTGTACACAGCAATGTCGTCCAGGTAGGCGGCGCTGAAGTCTTCCAGGCCCGCCAGTACCTGGTTTACCAGCCGTTGGAACGTGGCCGGGGCGTTTTTCATGCCGAAGGGCATGACTTTAAAGTGGTAGTGCCCGTCTGGGGTAGAGAAGGCGGATCGTTCTTGGGCCCGAGGGGTGAGGCCGATCTGCCAGTAGCCCGCTGTTAGGTCGAAGATGCTCAGGTAGCGGGCGGCCCCCATCCGGTCAATTAGCTCGTCGGCCCGGGGGATGGGATGAGCGTCGGTCCTGGTAACTGCATTCAGCCCCCGATAGTCCACGCAGAACCGGAGCTCCGGGGCAACGCCCGGGGCGGCCGCCTTGGGAACCAGGACGACTGGGCTTGCCCAGGGGCTGTCTGAGGGCTCGATCACTCCCAGGGTTAGCATTTTGGACACCTCGGTCTGGATGCAGGCTCGTACCCGGTCTGGTACGCGGTATGCCCGGTGTCGGATAGGAGGGCTGTCCCCGGTGTCCACATCGTGGAGGCACCAGGGGGTGACTCCGGGGGTGAGGGAGAACAGGGAGGCGAACCGCCTCAGGAGCGTTTGGCAGTCTTGGCGTTGCTCCGGGGACAGGGCCTCGGAGAGCTGGACCCCTTCCACTGAGCCATCCTGCTCGAAGGCCCTCAGTAAGTCCGGAAGGGGTTCGGAGTCTTCTTCTGTCCCATTATCGGTAGCCATCAGGAGGCTGAGCTCGGATCGCACAAAATGGGGTTTTAGCCTGTTGGCATGGAGGACCCGTAGGGGGTTCCGGGCAGTCTCCATGTCGATTAAATAGGTGACGGGCCCTTTGCGTTCGATTACCTTGAAGGGCCCGGACCATCGGTCTTGGAGTGCACAGGGTTCAACCGGGGACATCACCCAGACCTGTTGTCCCGGTTCGAACTCAATGGAGGACGCGTGCTGATCGTACCACCTCTTCATGTCCTCCTGACTGGCCTCGAGATTGGCTTTGGCGGTGTCTCGGAACTGCCGGGTCTGGTTGCGGAGAGCCAGGAGGTACCTGTAGATGTCCGGGGGAGTTTTCTGGGGAGGCTGCTCCCAACCTTCCTTGACTAGGCTGAGGGGGCCCCGGACGGGGTGCCCGTACAGGAGTTCAAATGGGCTGAAGCCGAGGGACTTCTGCGGGACCTCCCGATAGGCAAACAGGAGGCAGGGAAGTAGCACGTCCCACTGGCGTCGAAGGGGTTCTTCTAGGCCCATAATCATCCCCTTGAGGGTGCGGTTGAACCTCTCGACCAGTCCGTTTCCTTGCGGGTGATAGGGGGTCGTGAATTTGTAGGTGACCCCGCATTGTTGCCAAAGAGACTTCATATATCTGGAGATAAAGTTCGTGCCCCTGTCACTGACGACCTCCCGGGGGAACCCCACCCGGGAGAAGATCCCCATCAGGGCCCGGCCCACCACGGGGGCCGTCACTGTCCGAAGAGGGATGGCCTCGGGATAGCGAGTGGCGTAGTCTACGAGGACCAGGATGAACCGGTGTCCTTGGGCTGTTCGAGGGTCGAGGGGCCCCACAATGTCTATTCCCACTCGTTCAAACGGGGTGGTGACGACAGGAAAGGGTTGCAATGGTGCTTTGATTTTTCGGCCACTTTTTCCGCTGGCCTGGCAGGTGGGGCAGGCCTTGCAGTGGTTGGTGACATCCTTTCGCATGTGGGGCCAGAAAAAATGGGTCACCAGGCGGTCGTAGGTTTTATCCTGCCCCAGGTGTCCGGCAAGGGGGACATCGTGGGCTAAGTTCAGGAGGAAGTCTCGGAAGCGAAGGGGCACCACCAGCACCCGACTGGCCCCTAGTTCCGCCACTTTCTGCTCGCTGTAGAGCAGGTCTTGGTCCCAGTAGATCCAGTGGGCCCCCGAGGTATCCCCGGTGCTCTGGGCCAGGGCTTGCTGCCGGAGTCCTTCGAGAGAGGGACAGGTTTTCTGTTCGGCCCGGAATTGTTCCTGCGTGGGGCCTCCCTCCTGCCGCCATTGTGCCAGGTCAGGGACGTCCCGAAGCTGGTCGGATCCTTCTTCGGTTTGGGTCAATGGACTGGCTCCTGGGGCGGCCTCCTCTGGGATGAGCGCGGGAGGAGGTTCTGGCCACTCGGGCTCTTCTGGGCTGGGGACCGCGCGGGCGGTCATGGACCGGGTCGTGACGCAGACCCATTCGGGGAGGCCAAGCATCCCCAGGTGCTCCCTCCGTTCGACAGCTGCCCATGGAGAGCTTTCAAGGTCGTTTCCTAGGAGGCAGTCCACGGGGGCATCATCGCGGACAGTTACTTTTAACATCCCTGTTACTCCTCCCCACTCGAAGGGGACGCAGGCCATGTGGCATAGGCTTTCGGAGTTGTCGGCTGATCGGACAGGGCAAAGAATGTTCGGCAAGATTTGGTCGGGAGTGACGAGGTGGCGTCGGACCGCCGTTACACTGGCCCCGGTGTCGCGGAGGGCTTCCGCCCGGCGGCCATTAATGTTGACCCATTGACCGTACTTCTGGGTGTTGGCGGGAAGGGGGGCCCGCGGAATCATGTCTCTCTCCCCTAAGCAGACCAGTGCCATGGCGGCGGGCGCCCATTCAGAGGGATCGGTCTCGTACTCTTCTTGGTCTTCCGGGATTAGTTCTTCCCCTAGGGCCGCCGCTGCAACTTGGCGGGGGGTAGTGTTCGGATTCTTTGGGCAGTTGGGATCACTGGCGTAGTGGCCGGGTCGCTGGCACCTGTGGCACGTAATGTTGGCCCGGAAACCGGCCCGGACGGCAGGGCTTCCTCGGCCAACCGGGGTCGAGGGGTTTCTGGGGGGTGACGAGGGGCCGGGGTCTCTCCCCCGACCCTGACTCCCTCCTCCCCCTCGGGGGCGATACGGTCTGGATAATTCGCTGGGTGCGTTCCGGCCAACTCGGGTGCTTTCCCACCGGTCGGCTTCGACGGCGAGTTGTCGAGGGTCGGTTAGCTTACTGTCCAGGAGGTGTTGCCGGAGCTCCACGAAGCAGTTGTTCGACAGGTGTTCCCATACGATAAGGTCAAAGAGTTGTTCGTAGGTGGTTACTTTGTTGCCCTTGATCCACCCCTCGAAGGCTCGGCTAAAAAAGTTCACGTACTCCACCCAAGTGGTACCCGGAATCCGTTTGCAGTCGCGGAACCGTTGGCGGTACATCTCAGGTGTGAGCCCGTATCGAGTGAGGAGGGCGGCCTTCATGTGGTCGTAGGAGGTCATCAGCTGGTCCGGGAGTTGCAGCAGGGCGTCCCGCCCTTCGTTGACAAACCTCCCCCATAATCCGGCTCCCCAATCGCTTCGGGGAATCCGGTGGGAGGTCATTGCCACCTCATAGGCTTTAAACCACTGCTGTATATCATCGTTCTTGTGGTATTCCCGGATGACATCTTTGGGGATGTGAACCTTGGGTTCGGTCGAGGCAGACGGGGTCGGTCGTTCGGGGAGCCCGAGGTCTTTATTCTGTTTCTGGATCTCCAGTGCTTTGAGATCGCGCTCATGTTCGTACTCTAGTTTCTTTTCCTCTAGCTCCCTCTGTCTTTGCTTGTCTTCTCGCTCTTCCTTGAGCCGTAAGTGTTCCAGGGTTATTTTTTGTTCGGCCAGCTTGAGTTCTCCATCCAAGCGAAGTCGGGCTAGTTCTAATTCGTGGAGTCTGGTTTTTTCTCTTTCTCGGATCTCTTCCAGGGAGAGACCCGCTCTTTCTTTAGTTGGTGCGGGGCTCGTTTCGGTCGTTTGTGTTCGGGGTACGGCCGTACCCGTTTCCGCCCAGGCTTCTAGGGCTCGTTTGAAGTCTTCCTTCGTACTCAGACCCGTGGTTGGGAGACCAAGTTCCATGCAATATTGCTTCAGTTCTCGGTGGTTGTAGTCTTCCAATTTTTCCATCTGGAATTTCTCCGTTGTTCCGCTCTCTGTTGTCATGGTGGTCGTGTGTCGTGGGTCGGGTGACTTTCTGTACGATTATGCGTAGGTTCGGATCCCGTCGCTGGCCACCAATGTTAGACGGTGTTGGACAGGCCACATGAAGGGCCGCTCTCCCCCGGCCCAACCAGGCCCGAACCAGCCACGCAAGTACCACACACCACCATTACACGTCCACCGTCCCCGCAGGGACCCCTACACTCGAACCTGTTGACCGCGTAGGCCGACCCACTACCGGCCTGCGCGCCCATCCTGGGCGCCATCTTGGACACTCCACCACGAGGCCGCCTGGCCCCCGATCGACCTCAACCCTGGGCCTGGCCAGGCCTCAGACATTCCGGCACCAACATCCACCCAGGAGGTGAGCGGGCTACTTGGTCAGTCAATGGGAGCAAGAGGTGTCGATGGCTCTCCCCCGCCAAGTACCGCTCGCCCATCGCCTCCCCGGGCGCTGGCTCCACCCCCCTGCTGGGTGTCTGAACCCCCTCATCCCGGACCTCCCGACCTCCAAGTGCGAGGGTCCGGACATCAAAGCACACCAGCCCTATAACTGGGGCAGCTCCAGAGCAGGACGGGAGTTGTATCTTGGAGTCGAGAGACGCAAAGAAGAACTCATCCTTGACGGACTACTGGCGCTGCCGTAGCTCTGTCTTGTGCACCCTCGTCTTGCCTGCTGGCGCTGCCGCGGCTTTGGGAACCACCCTATCCTTCCTCGTCGTCGGGACCTGCTGGCGTGGCCGCGGACCGCTTGTAACCACCACCTTCATCGGGACCTGCTGGCTCTGCCGCGGACCGTCGTCTTCCTTCATCCATCTCGGGACCTGCTGGCTCCGCCGCGGCCCGTTCATCTACACCACCGAGCTCGAGGATTGAGAGCTATTTCCATCTCTTTGGCAACAAGACTGTCCCGCTACCCCTTTCCCAAACAGCGACCAGAATAGAGGGGACCCCTGAGTCCAGACCTCCTTGTACCATTCCACCGTACTTGAAGAATTGCCTATAAAGTATCGTTGAACGTTATCATTGTGTGGTGTCCGTCTGTGGGGGGGGGGGTTACTTGTCTGTACGATTCACTGGAGACGGCTCTCCCCGGAGACCTCTCCCCTTATCCTCGGCCGACCCTCCCGGTCCGTCTAACATTGGTGGCCAGCGACGGGATCCGAATCACCGCATAAACCGTACAGAGAGTAGCTCACCCCACGGCGAATCACGATGTCAACTAAAGACAGCGGATCAACGGAGAAATTCCAGATGGAGAAATTGGACGAGTACAGCCATCGTGAACTTAAACAGTTCTGTATCGAATTAGGTATCGCTACCACCGGACTAAATACCAAAGATGACTTTAAGCAGGCCCTGGAATCTTGGGCAGAAACCGGGGCTGCCGGAACCCCCGATCAAGACATCGCAGCACAAACCCCCATGGCCCCTGAAGAACGAAGAACGGGTCTCTCGCCAGACGAGATCCAGGAACGAGAAAGAACCCGACTACACGAGCTGGAAATGGCCCGGCTCAAAATGGACGTTGAACTAAAGTTGGCCGAACAGAAAATCAACTTAGAGCACCTGCGTCTCCGAGAAGAAAGAGAGGAGAAACAGAGACAAAGGGAGCTCGAGGAAAAGAAACTGGCATATGAACATGAGCGGAAATTAGCTGAAATCGACCTACGCAAACAGAATAAAGAAGCAGGGGTGCCCGAGCAACCCCACACTCCAGGGGCAACAGAGAAGAAGGTACACATCCCCAAGGATGTCGTTCGAGAATACTTCCGAGAGGACGACATCCAGCAATGGCTTAAGGCCTATGAAATCGCTATGACTGCACACCGGATCGATAGAAGCGATTGGGGGGCCGGTCTGTGGGGGAGATTCCTCAATGAGGGCCGCGACGCCCTGCTGCAACTCCCGGACCACCAGATGACCTCCTATGACCATATGAAAGCTGCACTCCTCACCCGCTATGGCCTCACACCCGAGATGTACCGTCAGAGGTTCCGAGACTGCACCCGCATCCCAGGTACAACTTGGGTGGACTATGTCAATTACTTTAGCCGAGCCTTCGAGGGCTGGATCAAAGGAAGCAAGGTCACAACCTACGAACAACTGTTCAATCTTATGGTATGGGAGCATCTGTCGAACAATTGCTTCATTGAACTTCGTCAGCACCTCCTCGACAGCAAGTTAACGGATCCCCGGCAGCTCGCAGCCGAAGCAGACCGGTGGGAGATCACCAGAGTGAGTCGAAATGGGTCCTCCGAACAGAACCGGAACAACAATGGTCAGCACCGTCCCCGAGGAGGTGGAGGCCAAGGACGCGGAAGAAGCAACGCTCCGGTCACCCCCACTACCAGCCCCACCCCCCCGGCCAACCGGGGCAGCACCCCAGCACGGCCGGGACATCGAGCCAATGTTACCTGCCATCGATGCCAACGAGTCGGACACTATGCAAACGACCCAAACTGCCCCCAGTACCAGAGCCCAAGACCCCGCCAAGTAGCCGCTGCTGCTCTGGGGGAGGAACAGATCTCAGAGGAACAAGAAGAATATGAACAGGAACACCAAGAATGGGAGCCAGCCGCCATGGCTCTCGCCTGCCTAGGGGGGAGAGACATGGTCCCGCGGGTCCCCCTACCCGCTAATACCCAGAAGTACAGCCAATGGGTGGGCATCAATGGACGCCGGGCTGAAGCCCTTCGTGACACTGGGGCCAGTGTAACAGCCGTCCGCTGTCACCTGGTGACCCCCGAACAATACTTACCAAACATTCTCTGCCCTGTACGTTCAGCCGATAACTCAGAAAGTCTGTGTCGGATGGCCTGCGTCCCCTTCGAATGGGGAGGGGTCTCCGGCATGTTGAAGGTGACGGTCCGAGATGATGCCCCCGTAGACTGCCTCCTGGGTAATGACCTGGAAAGCTCTCCATGGGCAGCAGTCGAACGAAAAGAGCACCTGGGGATGCTGGGCGTCCCGGACTGGGCGTGCGTCACCACCCGGTCCATGACCGCCCGTGCCAACACCCGCCCAGAGGAACTCGAATGGCCGGCGCCACCGCCTCCGGTCGCCCCCGCCGAAACCACCGACCGTGACGTCCCCCCCGAACCAGCTCAACCTCCAGACCTCGCTAACCTCGACCAGTGGCCTCAAGAGGGGGGGCCCACGCAAGAACAATTTCGCCAAGAACAAAAGACCTGTCCCTCCCTCGAGGGACTCCGCCAGCAAGCGCTAGCCCAAAGCGCAGGGGATACCTCCGGAACTCACTGGGTCTACTGGGACAATGATCTGCTGTACAGTGAGCAAAGAATCGCGGAGCTGGGGGCCAGCCGAGTCCTAGTGGTACCCCTCCGTTTTAGAGACTTTCTGCTAAACCTGGCCCACGATGTCCCCCTGGCAGGACACTTGGGTCAAGACAAAACCTATAGCCGCCTGGTGACCCACTTCTTCTGGCCCAAAATGAGGGACAATGTACACCAGCATTGCCGATCTTGCCCCACGTGCCAAGCCAGTGGGAAGAGCGGCCGCAAACTGAAAGCCCCCCTGCAACCTTTTCCCGTGGTCACCACCCCGTTCGAGAGGGTCGGAATCGATATCGTAGGGCCCCTGGACCCGCGCACAAAACAAGGCCATCGATTCATCCTGGTGCTAGTGGACCACGCCACCCGCTACCCGGAGGCTGTTCCCCTGCGGACTGTGACAGCCCCGGTAGTCGGCCGGGCTCTGATGGGGATCTTCTCCCGGGTAGGCTTCCCCCGGGAGGTCGTCAGTGACAGAGGCACGAACTTTATTTCGAAATATATGAAATCTCTCTGGCAACAGTGCGGGGTTACCTACCGGTTCACGACCCCCTATCACCCTCAAGGAAACGGCCTCGTTGAGCGGTTCAACCGCACGCTCAAAGGGATGATCGGGGGGTTGGAAGAGCCCCTCCGTCGCCAGTGGGATGTGCTGCTGCCGTGCCTCCTCTTCGCATATCGAGAGGTTCCCCAGAAGTCCCTGGGCTTCAGCCCATTTGAACTGCTATATGGACACCCCGTGCGCGGGCCGCTCAGCCTAGTTAAGGAAGGCTGGGAGATGCCCCCTCTAAAGAACCCACCAGATGTTTTCCGCTACCTCCTAACACTCCGCAACCAGACCCGGCGATTCCGAGGACTAGCAAAAGCCAACCTAGAGGCCAGTCAAGAGGACATGAAAAGGTGGTATGACCGGAATGCCTCCTCCATCGAATTTGAACCGGGGCAACAGGTATGGGTGATGTCCCCCACCGAACCCTGCGCCCTACAAGACAAGTGGACAGGGCCCTTCAAAGTGGTCGAGCGCAAGGGTCCGGCTACCTATCTCATCGACTTGGAATCTTCCCGGAACCCCCTCCGGGTCCTCCACGCTAACAGACTGAAACCGCACTTTGTACGGACAGAACTCAGCCTCCTGATGGCCACAGACAATGGGGCTGAAGAGGACTCCGAGCCCCTCCCGGACCTCCTACGAACGCGGGAGAAAGATGGTTCCGTAGAGGGGGTCCGACTCTCAGAGGCCCTCACCCGAGAGCAACACCAGGAGTGCCAAGTTCTCCTGTCACAATTCGCCAGCCTGTTCTCCCTCACCCCAGGTGTCACTTCCTGGTGTACGCACGATGTGGACACGGGGGACAGCCCCCCTATCCGCCACCGGGCCTACCGCGTGCCAGATCGGGTACGGGCCTGCATCCAGGAGGAAGTAGCCAAAATGCTCACGCTCGGGGTCATCGAGCCCTCAGACAGCCCCTGGGCCAGACCTGTAGTACTGGTCCCCAAAGCAGCTGCCCCCGGCACCACACCAGAACTCCGGTTCTGCGTCGACTACCGGGGCTTGAATGCGGTCACCAGGACAGACGCACATCCCATCCCCCGGGCAGATGAACTAATCGACCGCATGGGAGCTGCCCGCTACCTCAGTATCTTCGACCTGACGGCGGGCTACTGGCAAATCGGCCTCACACCCCGGGCACAAGAACGTTCTGCCTTTTCCACTCCCGATGGCCATTACCATTTTACAGTCATGCCCTTCGGCATGAAGAATGCCCCAGCAACATTCCAACGGCTCGTCAATCAGGTCCTGGCGGGGCTCGAAGGATTCAGCGCCGCCTACCTAGACGACATCGCTGTATACAGCAACCAGTGGTCCGAGCACCTCCACCACCTCCGAGCAGTGCTGCACGCCCTTCAGCAAGCTGGCCTCACGATCAAGGCCAGCAAATGTCAAATTGGGCAAGGGTCTGTAACCTACCTCGGGCATCAGGTGGGAAGCGGCCTGGTGGCCCCTCTGCAGCTAAAAATTGCCGCCATCCAGTCCTGGCAGCCCCCCATTACCCAGACCGAGGTACGAGCCTTCCTGGGCCTCACAGGCTATTACCGAAGGTTCGTGAAAGACTATGGTACTATCGTGAGGCCCCTCACAGAGCTCACGTCGAAAAATCAGCCCCAGAAAGTCAACTGGACCCCAGAGTGTCAAGCTGCATTTGAACAATTGAAAGCCGCCATGTGCTCCGCCCCTGTGCTCCAGGCCCCCGACTACAGCCGGGAGTTCATCGTCCAGACGGATGCCTCCGACCATGGCATTGGGGCAGTCCTGTCTCAAGTGAACACCGAAGGCCGTGATCAGCCGGTGGCCTTCATCAGCCGGCGACTCCTACCACGGGAACAACGCTGGAGCACCATAGAGAGGGAGGCCTTCGCGGTGGTATGGGCCCTCAAGAAGCTCCGGCCCTACCTTTTTGGCACACCCTTTCGGGTACAGACCGACCACCGACCCCTGCAGTGGCTGATGCAGATGCGGGGGGAAAACCCGAAGTTACTACGCTGGTCCATCTCCCTACAAGGGATGGACTTCACAGTTGAACATCGGCCTGGGCCAGATCACGCCAACGCAGATGGCCTGTCCCGGTTCTTCCGCCTCGACGAGAAGAGTCCCCAAGAGAATGGGTAACTCTCCCCGCCTTCAGCTGGGGGGGACGCATGTTGGACAGGCCACATGAAGGGCCGCTCTCCCCCGGCCCAACCAGGCCCGAACCAGCCACGCAAGTACCACACACCACCATTACACGTCCACCGTCCCCGCAGGGACCCCTACACTCGAACCTGTTGACCGCGTAGGCCGACCCACTACCGGCCTGCGCGCCCATCCTGGGCGCCATCTTGGACACTCCACCACGAGGCCGCCTGGCCCCCGATCGACCTCAACCCTGGGCCTGGCCAGGCCTCAGACATTCCGGCACCAACATCCACCCAGGAGGTGAGCGGGCTACTTGGTCAGTCAATGGGAGCAAGAGGTGTCGATGGCTCTCCCCCGCCAAGTACCGCTCGCCCATCGCCTCCCCGGGCGCTGGCTCCACCCCCCTGCTGGGTGTCTGAACCCCCTCATCCCGGACCTCCCGACCTCCAAGTGCGAGGGTCCGGACATCAAAGCACACCAGCCCTATAACTGGGGCAGCTCCAGAGCAGGACGGGAGTTGTATCTTGGAGTCGAGAGACGCAAAGAAGAACTCATCCTTGACGGACTACTGGCGCTGCCGTAGCTCTGTCTTGTGCACCCTCGTCTTGCCTGCTGGCGCTGCCGCGGCTTTGGGAACCACCCTATCCTTCCTCGTCGTCGGGACCTGCTGGCGTGGCCGCGGACCGCTTGTAACCACCACCTTCATCGGGACCTGCTGGCTCTGCCGCGGACCGTCGTCTTCCTTCATCCATCTCGGGACCTGCTGGCTCCGCCGCGGCCCGTTCATCTACACCACCGAGCTCGAGGATTGAGAGCTATTTCCATCTCTTTGGCAACAAGACTGTCCCGCTACCCCTTTCCCAAACAGCGACCAGAATAGAGGGGACCCCTGAGTCCAGACCTCCTTGTACCATTCCACCGTACTTGAAGAATTGCCTATAAAGTATCGTTGAACGTTATCATTGTGTGGTGTCCGTCTGTGGGGGGGGGGGTTACTTGTCTGTACGATTCACTGGAGACGGCTCTCCCCGGAGACCTCTCCCCTTATCCTCGGCCGACCCTCCCGGTCCGTCTAACAGACGGGGACCCTGAGGGTCGGCCGGGTACTGAGGGAGAGATCCCCGAGGGGGACCGTCTCCGGTGATCGTACAGACAAGTTACCTCCCTCCCCACAAACAGGCACCACACCAAGTCGAGTTCAATGCTTTATATAAGGTTCTTAAGGCAAGGATATCAGCGATACAGGATATCTCGGACCCGGGGGTCCTCTCACTTCTAGTCTCTGTAGGGAAAGGGGGTAGCGGGACAGTCTTGGTACCGGATCGGTACAGGTAGTGGTAAGGGGCGAGCTCACAATCCTCGAGCTGGAGGGTCTGTGGATCGGGCCGCGGCAGCGCCAGCAGGCCAAGATGGTAGTCTCACAAGGCAGAGGGCCGCGGCAGCGCCAGCAGGCCAAGTCGATGGTTTCACGAGGCAGAGGGCCGCGGCAGCGCCAGCAGGCCAAGATGGTAGTCTCACAAGGCAGAGGGCCGCGGCAGCGCCAGCAGGCCAAGCCGATGGTTTCACGAGGCAGAGGGCCGCGGCAGCGCCAGCAGGCCAAGATGGTAGTCTCACAAGGCAGAGGGCCGCGGCAGCGCCAGCAGGCCAAGTCGATGGTTTCACGAGGCAGAGGGCCGCGGCAGCGCCAGCAGGCCAAGACGATGGTTTCACGAGGCAGAGGGCCGCGGCAGCGCCAGCAGGCCAAGACGATGGTTTCACGAGGCAGAGGGCCGCGGCAGCGCCAGCAGGCCAGTCACGGATGAGTTCTTCTCGGGTCTCTCGACTCCAGGATACAACTGCCTTCCTGGTCTGGCACTGCCCCAGTTATAGGTCTGGTCCCCTTTGATGTCCGGACCCTCGCGCCTGGGGGCCGGGAGGTCCGGGATGAGGGAGTCCAGACACCCAGCAGGGGGGTGGAGCCAGCGCCAAGGGCGGCCGGGGGTGATCGACACCTGGCGGAGGGGAGCCGTTGACGATTCCTTCTCCCATTGATTTGCCAAGTGGTCACTCTGCCTCCTGGGGGGAGGTTGGTGCCCCGCTGTCGGGGCCGGCCGGGCCCAGGGTTAGGGTCGAGTTGAGGCCACGCGGCCTCGTGCTGCAGTGCCCCAAGATGGCGGCCGGTTCGATGTCGTGGTGTGGATGGTGACCCGGGCCAGCTGGGTCCGGGGCTGGTGTCTTGTAGTGGAGGGTTTGCAGGGTACTTCGGGTGGTCGTTTAGGGACTCTGGCTGGGGATGCAGGGAGAGCCAGGGTCCAGGTCCTACTGCGGGGAGGGGGGGCAGCCCGACCATGCGGCCTGTCCAACAACTCCCTATGCACTCTGCACTCCCTATGCACTCTGCACTCCCTATGCACTCTGCACTCCCTATGCATTCTGCACTCCCTATGCATTCTGCACTCCCTATGCACTCTGCACTCCCTATGCACTCTGCACTCCCTATGAACTCTGCACTCCCTATGCACTCTGCACTCCCTATGCACTCTGCACTATGCACTCCCTATGCACTCTGCACTCCCTATGCACTCTGCACTCCGTATGCACTCTGCACTCCCTATGCACTCTGCACTCCCTATGCACTCTGCACTCCCTATGCACTCTGCACTCTTCACTCCCTATGCACTCTGCACTCCCTATGCACTCCGCACTCCCTATGCACTATGCACGCCCTATGCACTCTGCACTATGCACTCTGCACTCCCTATGCACTCTGCACTCCCTATGCACTCTGCACTCCCTATGCATTCTGCACTCCCTATGCACTCTGCACTCCCTATGCACTCTGCGCTCCCTATGCACTCTGCACTCCCTTTGCACTCTGCACTCTGCGCTCCCTATGCACTCTGCACTCCCTATGCACTCTGCACTCCCTATGCACTCTGCACTCCCTATGCACTCTGCACTCCCTATGCACTTCGCACTCCCTATGCACTCTGCACTCTGCACTCCCTATGCACTGTGCACTCTGCACTCCCTATGCACTCTGCACTCCCTATGCACTCTGCACTCCCTATGCATTCTGCACTCCCTATGCATTCTGCACTCCCTATGCACTCTGCACTCCCTATGCACTCTACACTCCCTATGCACTCTGCACTCCCAATGCACTCTGCACTCTTCACTCCCTATGCACTCTGCACTCCCTATGCACTCTGCACTATGCACTCCCTATGCACTCTGCACTATGCACTCCCTATGCACTCGGCACTATGCACTCCCTATGCACTCTGCACTCCCTATGCATTCTGCACTCCCTATGCACTCTGCACCCCCTATGCACTCTGCACTCCCTATGCACTCTGCACTCTTCACACCCTATGCACTCTGCACTCCCTATGCACTCTGCACTATGCACTCCCTATGCACTCTGCACTATGCACTCCCTATGCACTCTGCACTATGCACTCCCTATGCACTCTGCACTCCCTATGCACTCTGCACTCCCTATGCACTCTGCACTCCCTATGCACTCTGCACTCTGCACTCCCTATGCACTGTGCCCTCTGCACTCCCTATGCACTGTGCACTCTTCACTCCCTATGCACTGTGCACTCTTTATGCACTGTGCGCTCTGCACTCCCTATGCACTCTGCACTCCCTATGCACTCTGCACTCCCTATGCATTCTGCACTCCCTATGCACTCTGCACTTCCTATGCACTCTGCACTCCCTATGCACTCTGCACTCCCTATGCACTCTGCACTATGCACTCCCTATGCACTCTGCACTCCCTATGCACTCTGCACTCCCTATGCACTCTGCACTCCCTATGCACTCTGCACTCCCTATGCACTCTGCACTCCCTATGCACTCTGCACTCTTCACTCCCTATGCACTCTGCACTCCCTATGCACTCTGCACTCCCTATGCACTATGCATGCCCTATGCACTCTGCACTATGCACTCTGCACTCCCTATGCACTCTGCACTCCCTATGCACTCTGCACTCCCTATGCATTCTGCACTCCCTATGCACTCTGCACTCTGCACTCCCTATGCACTCTGCACTCTGCGCTCCCTATGCACTCTGCACTCCCTATGCACTCTGCACTCCCTATGCACTCTGCACTCCCTATGCACTCTGCACTCCCTATGCACTGTGCACTCTGCACTCCCTATGCACTCTGCACTCCCTGTGCACTCTGCACTCCCTATGCATTCTGCACTCCCTATGCACTCTGCACTCCCTATGCACTCTGCACTCCCTATGCACTCTGCACTCCCTATGCACTCTGCACTCCCTATGCACTCTGCACTCTGAACTCCCTATGCACTGTGCACTCTGCACTCCCTATGCACTCTGCACTCCCTATGCACTCTGCACTCCCTATGCACTCTGCACTCCCTATGCATTCTGCACTCCCTATGCATTCTGCACTCCCTATGCACTCTGCACTCCCTATGCACTCTGCACTCCCTATGCACTCTGCACTCTTCACTCCCTATGCACTCTGCACTCCCTATGCACTCTGCACTATGCACTCCCTATGCACTCTGCACTATGCACTCCCTATGCACTCTGCACTATGCACTCCCTATGCACTCTGCACTCACTATGCATTCTGCACTCCCTATGCACTCTGCACTCCCTATGCACGCTGCACTCCCTATGCACTCTGCACTCCCTATGCACTCTGCACTCTTCACACCCTATGCACTCTGCACTCCCTATGCACTCTGCACTATGCACTTCCTATGCACTCTGCACTATGCACTCCCTATGCACTCTGCACTATGCACTCCCTATGCACTCTGCACTCCCTATGCACTCTGCACTCCCTATGCACTCTGCACTCCCTATGCACTCTGCACTCCCTATGCACTCTGCACTCCCTATGCACTCTGCACTCTGCACTCCCTATGCACTGTGCACTCTGCACTCCCTATGCACTGTGCACTCTTCACTCCCTATGCACTGTGCACTCTTTATGCACTGTGCGCTCTGCACTCCCTATGCACTCTGCACTCCCTATGCACTCTGCACTCCCTATGCATTCTGCACTCCCTATGCACTCTGCACTCCCTATGCACTCTGCACTCCCTATGCACTCCCTATCCACTCTGCACTCCCTATGCACTCTGCACTCCCTATGCACTCTGCACTCCCTATGCACTCTGCACTCTTCACTCCCTATGCACTCTGCACTCCCTATGCCCTCTGCACTCCCTATGCACTATGCACGCCCTATGCACTCTGCACTATGCACTCTGCACTCCCTATGCACTCTGCACTCCCTATGCACTCTGCACTCCCTATGCATTCTGCACTCCCTATGCACTCTGCACTCTGCACTCCCTATGCACTCTGCACTCTGCGCTCCCTATGCACTCTGCACTCCCTATGCACTCTGCACTCTGCGCTCCCTATGCACTCTGCACTCCCTATGCACTCTGCACTCCCTATGCACTCTGCACTCCCCATGCACTCTGCACTCCCTATGCACTGTGCACTCTGCACTCCCTATGCACTCTGCACTCCCTATGCACTCTGCACTCCCTATGCATTCTGCACTCCCTATGCATTCTGCACTCCCTATGCACTCTGCACTCCCTATGCACTCTGCACTCCCTATGCACTCTGCACTCTTCACTCCCTATGCACTCTGCACTCCCTATGCACTCTGCACTATGCACTCCCTATGCACTCTGCACTATGCACTCCCTATGCACTCTGCACTATGCACTCCCTATGCACTCTGCACTCCCTATGCATTCTGCACGCCCTATGCACTCTGCACTCCCTATGCACTCTGCACTCCCTATGCACTCTGCACTCCCTATGCACTCTCCACTCTTCACACTCTATGCACTCTGCACTCCCTATGCACTCTGCACTATGCACTCCCTATGCACTCTGCACTATGCACTCCCTATGCACTCTGCACTATGCACTCCCTATGCACTCTGCACTCCCTATGCACTCTGCACTCCTGTTGGACAGGCCACATGAAGGGCTCGCTCCCTCCCCGCAGGACAGGGCCCGGGCCACCGTCAGCACCATTGCCCGGCCCAGCCGCCATCTTGGACACGGCACCACGCGGCCGCGCGGCCTCAGCCCGACCCCAACCCTGGGCCTGGCCAGGCCCCGACATCCCGGCACCACCCTCCACCCAGGAGGTGAACGGCCCACTTGGCAGGTCAATGGGAGTACGAAGTGTCGATGGCTCTCCCCCGCCAGGTGCCGAGCACCCCCAGCCTCCTTGGGCGCTGGCTCCGCCCCCCTGCTGGGTGTCTGGACTCCCTCATCCCAGACCTCCCGACCTCCAAGAGCGAGGGTCCGGACATCAAAGGGCGCCAGACCTATAACTGAGGCCGCCCCAGGACAGGAAGGCAGTTGTATCCTGGAGTCGAGAGACACCGAGAAGAACTCATCCTTGACGGACTGCTGGCGCTGCCACAGCCCTGCCTTGTGAACTATTGTCCTGCCTGCTGGCGCTGCCGCGGCCCTCTGCAACCTTCATCCTCGTGGGACCTGCTGGCGCTGCCGCGGCCCTCTGCAACCTTCATCCTCGTGGGACCTGCTGGCGCTGCCGCGGCCCTCTGCAACCTTCATCCTCGTGGGACCTGCTGGCGCTGCCGCGGCCCGTAGTAACCTCCATCCTCGTGGGACCTGCTGGCGCTGCCGCGGCCCGTTGCAACCTGCATTCTCGTGGGACCTGCTGGCGCTGCCGCGGCCCGTTGTAACCTTCAACCTCGTTGGGACCTGCTGGCGCTGCCGCGGCCCGTTGCCACCTACGACCTCTTCGGGCCCTGCCGGCGCTGCCGCGGTCTGACCCATCCGAACACCGAGCTCGAGGATTGTGAGCTATCACCGTTACACCTCCGTACCCGTGGGTACCAAGACTGTCCCGCTACCCCCTTCCCTTACTAGAGACTAGAATTGAGAGGATCATCGTGTCCTGATCGCCTTGTATCGTACCACCCTACTACCAGAAGTGCCTATAAAAGGTGTTACCCTGATCTTTGTGTGGTGTCCATCTGTGGGGGGGAAGTTACCTGTCTGTGCGATCACTGTGCTCGGCCGACCCTTCAGGTCTCCGTCTAACATTGGTGGCTAGCGGCGCGATCCGAACCAACGCGTACCGTACAGACAGTAACTCACCCTACGACTAAAACCACAATGACGACCAAAGAGAGCGGATCGGCGGAGAAGTTCCAGATGGAAAAGCTGGAAGAATACAACCACCGAGAGCTCAAACAATTTTGCATGGACTTAGGCATTGCTACCACCGGGCTAAGCACAAAAGAAGACTTCAAAAACGCCCTAGAGGCCTGGACAGAGACAAATACCGCAACCCCCCGGGACCCCGCAGCCCCGGAAGTCAACACCACCCGGACGGAGGAACGGAGAACAGGCCCCTCCCATGAAGAGATCCAAGAGCGGGAAAAAAATAGATTACACGAGTTAGACTTGGCACGACTCAGATTAGACGGAGAATTGAAACTGGCGGAACAAAAAATAAACTTAGAACACTTACGGCTCAGAGAAGAGCGAGAGGAAAAACAGAGACAGAGAGACCTCGAAGAAAAAAGACTGGCATACGAGCACGAGTGCAAACTAGCGGAGATAGAAATACGCACACTGAACAAAAACCTAGGGGTGCCCGAGCAACCGCACTCCCCGGGTCCGACCGAGCAGAAGGTCCACATCCCCAAGGATGTGGTCCGAGAATATCACCGGAACGACGACATACAGCAGTGGTTCAAGGCCTATGAGATTGCCATGACCGCCCACCGAGTCGCTCGAAGTGACTGGGGAGCCGGTCTATGGGGGAGATTCGTCAACGAGGGTCGTGATGCCCTGCTGCAACTTCCGGACCATCAAATGACGTCCTATGACCACATGAAGGCCGCCCTCCTCAGTCGATATGGACTTACACCCGAAATGTACCGCCAGAGGTTCCGCAACTGCACCCGGATCCCAGGTACGACGTGGTTGGAATACGTGAACTATTTCAGCCGAGCCTTCGAGGGGTGGATCAAGGGTAACAACGTAACCACTTACGAACAACTCTTCAATCTCATTGTGTGGGAGCACCTCTCCAACAACTGCTTTGTCGAGCTCAGGCAGCACCTCCTCGACAGTAAATTGACTGAACCCCGGCAGCTCGCCACCGAGGCTGACCGGTGGGAGAGCACCCGAGTGGCCCGGAGTGGGCCGAATGAGCAGAACAGAACCAACCAAGGTCACCATCGTCCCCGAGGAGGAGGAGGAGGCCCGGGCCGGGGCAGAGACGCCGCCCCGGCCGCACCCACTAACGCCACCCCGGCCCCAGCAGGCCGGGGAAACCCCCCGATGCGCCCGGGGTTCCGAGCTAACGTGACGTGTCATCGATGCCAGCGAGTCGGCCACTATGCCAGTGACCCGACCTGCCCGAAGAACCAGGCCCCCGGGCCCCGCCAAATGGCGGCCGCCGCCCTGGGAGAAGAACAAGTCTCCGAAGACACGGAGACCTATGAGTCGGAGCAGTTCGAGTGGGAACCCGCCGCCATGACCCTGGCATGCCTAGGAGGAAGAGACATGGTCCCGCGGACTCCCCTGCCCGCCAACACTCGGAAGTACAGCCAATGGGTGAGCATCAATGGGCGCAAGGCCGAGGCCCTGCGTGACACCGGGGCCAGTGTGACGGCCGTCCGCTGTCACCTGGTAACCCCGGAACAAATCCTACCAAACGTACTTTGCCCCGTCCGATCGGCAGATAACTCAGAGAGCCTGTGTCGGATGGCCTGCGTCCCCTTCGAATGGGGAGGAGTGTCCGGCATGCTGAAAGTAACTGTCCGTGACGATGCCCCCGTAGACTGCCTCCTGGGGAACGATCTCGAGAGCTCCCCGTGGGCCGCTGTGGAAAGAAGAGAGCATCTGGGGATGTTGGGTCTCCCGGACTGGGCGTGCGTAACCACCCGGTCCATGGCCACCCGCACCATCCCTAGACCAGAAGAACCAGAATGGGCAGCACCTCCGCCCTCGATCACTCCAGAAGAAGACTTCCTCCAGACCGACCACCCGGACCCCACCCCAGAGGGGTCCACACAGCCCCCCGAGCTTCCCGACCTGGCTCAGTGGCGTCAAGAAGGGGGGCCCACCCAGGAACAATTCCGGCAGGAGCAAAAGACCTGCCCCTCCCTCGAGGGATTGCGACAGCAAGCGCTCGCCCAGAGCCAAGGAGACACCACCGGGGCCCACTGGGTTTATTGGGACAATGATCTCTTGTACAGCGAACAGAAAATCGCAGAACTGGGGGCCGGGCGAGTGCTGGTGGTGCCCCTCCACTTCAGAGACTTCCTGTTGAACCTAGCCCATGATGTCCCCCTGGCCGGGCACCTGGGCCAAGACAAGACCTACCACCGCCTGGTGACTCACTTTTTTTGGCCCAAAATGAGAAATGACGTATCCAACCATTGCCGGTCCTGCCCGACCTGCCAGGCCAGTGGGAAGAGCGGCCACAAACTCAAGGCACCCCTACAACCATTCCCCGTGGTGACCACCCCGTTCGAAAGGGTGGGAATAGACATTGTGGGGCCCCTGGACCCCCGAACAGCACAGGGACATCGCTTCATCCTGGTCCTGGTGGATCACGCTACCCGCTATCCTGAGGCGGTCCCCCTTCGTACGATAACAGCCCCAGTAGTGGGTCGAGCCTTGATGGGGATCTTCTCTCGAGTGGGCTTCCCCCGGGAAGTCGTCAGCGACAGGGGTACGAACTTTATTTCAAAGTATATGAAATCCCTCTGGCAGCAGTGCGGAGTCACTTACCGATTCACCACCCCCTATCACCCCCAGGGGAACGGACTGGTCGAGCGGTTCAACCGCACCCTCAAGGGGATGATCATGGGGCTGGAAGAACCCCTACGCCGCCAGTGGGACGTGCTACTACCGTGCCTCCTCTTCGCCTACCGAGAAGTCCCCCAGAAGTCCCTCGGCTTCAGCCCCTTCGAACTCCTGTACGGACACCCGGTTCGCGGGCCTCTCAGCCTAGTGAAGGAGGAATGGGAAATGGCCCCCCTAAAGACCCCTCCGGACGTCTACAAACACCTCCTGACCCTCCGTAATCAGACACGGAAATTCAGGGAGATCGCTAAAACCAATCTGGAGGCCAGTCAAGAGGACATGAAGAAGTGGTACGACCAACATGCCTCCTCCATTGAGTTTGAACCGGGTCACCAGGACAAATGGACGGGGCCCTTCAAGGTGATCGAGCGCAGGAGCCCCGTCACCTATCTCATCGACCTGGAGTCCCCCCGGAACCCCCTCCGGGTCCTCCACGCCAACCGACTCAAACCCCACTTCGTGCGCTCAGAGCTCAGCCTGCTGATGGCTACCGACAGTGGCGCGGAAGGAGACTCCGAGCCCCTCCCTGACCTACTGAGGACCCGGGAAAGAGATGGTTCGGTGGACGGGGTCCGACTCTCTGAGGCCCTGACCCCAGAGCAGCGTCAAGATTGCCGGGCCCTCCTGCTGCCGTTCGCAAACCTGTTCTCTCTCGCACCCGGAGTCACCTCCTGGTGCCTGCACGACGTGGACACGGGGGACAGTCCTCCTGTTCGACACCGGGCGTACCGAGTACCGGATCGGGTACGTACATGCATCCAAGAAGAAGTCTCCAAGATGCTCGCCCTCGGAGTCATCGAACCTTCGGACAGTCCCTGGGCCAGCCCGGTCGTCCTGGTCCCCAAGGCCGCGGCCCCGGGCACCACCCCTGAACTCCGGTTCTGCATTGACTATCGGGGTCTGAACGCGGTCACCCGAACCGACGCTCACCCTATCCCCCGAGCAGATGAACTAGTCGACCGCATGGGGGCAGCCTGCTACCTAAGCATCTTCGACCTGACAGCGGGCTACTGGCAGATCGGCCTCACCCCCAGAGCCCAAGAACGTTCCGCTTTCTCCACCCCGGATGGGCACTACCATTTCAGAGTGATGCCCTTCGGCATGAAAAACGCTCCAGCCACTTTTCAAAGACTGGTGAACCAGGTATTGGCGGGCCTCGAAGAATTCAGCGCCGCCTACCTGGACGACATCGCGGTATACAGCCGCCACTGGGCAGATCACCTCCACCACCTCAGAGAGGTCCTGCAGGCCCTCCAACAGGCCGGCCTCACCATAAAGGCCAGCAAGTGCCAAATCGGCCAGGGGTCCGTGACCTACCTCGGACACCAAGTGGGGAGCGGTCTGGTGGCCCCCCTCCAACTCAAGGTAGCTGCCATTCAGTCCTGGCAACCCCCCGAGACACAAACCGAGGTCCGAGCCTTCCTGGGGCTCACCGGATACTACCGGCGGTTTGTAAGGGACTATGGCAGCATTGTGGGGCCCCTCACGGAGCTCACGTCTAAGAACCACCCAAAAAGAGTCAACTGGACTCCCGACTGTCAAGCAGCCTTCGAGACGCTGAAGGCCGCCATGTGCACCGCTCCTGTGCTCCAGGCCCCCGACTACAGCCGCGAGTTCATCGTGCAGACCGATGCCTCCGACCATGGTATTGGGGCCGTCCTCTCCCAACTGAACCCCGAAGGAGTGGACCAACCAGTGGCCTTCATCAGCAGACGCCTACTGCCCGAGAACAGCGCTGGAGCACCATTGAGCGAGAGGCCTTCGCGGTGGTATGGGCCCTCAAGAAGCTCCGGCCATACCTCTTCGGAACCCATTTCCGGGTACAGACGGACCATCGGCCCCTGCAATGGCTCATGCAGATGCGGGGGGAGAACCCCAAACTATTGCGATGGTCCATCTCCCTGCAGGGGATGGACTTCACTGTGGAACATCGCCCTGGCCAAGACCACGCCAACGCGGATGGCCTGTCCCGCTTTTTCCGCCTCGACGAGGAAAGTCCCCAAGAAGATGGGTGACTCTCCCCGCCTTCAGCTGGGGGGGACGCATGTTGGACAGGCCACATGAAGGGCTCGCTCCCTCCCCGCAGGACAGGGCCCGGGCCACCGTCAGCACCATTGCCCGGCCCAGCCGCCATCTTGGACACGGCACCATGCGGCCGCGCGGCCTCAGCCCGACCCCAACCCTGGGCCTGGCCAGGCCCCGACATCCCGGCACCACCCTCCACCCAGGAGGTGAACGGCCCACTTGGCAGGTCAATGGGAGTACGAAGTGTCGATGGCTCTCCCCCGCCAGGTGCCGAGCACCCCCAGCCTCCTTGGGCGCTGGCTCCGCCCCCCTGCTGGGTGTCTGGACTCCCTCATCCCAGACCTCCCGACCTCCAAGAGCGAGGGTCCGGACATCAAAGGGCGCCAGACCTATAACTGAGGCCGCCCCAGGACAGGAAGGCAGTTGTATCCTGGAGTCGAGAGACACCGAGAAGAACTCATCCTTGACGGACTGCTGGCGCTGCCACAGCCCTGCCTTGTGAACTATTGTCCTGCCTGCTGGCGCTGCCGCGTCCCTCTGCAACCTTCATCCTCGTGGGACCTGCTGGCGCTGCCGCGGCCCTCTGCAACCTTCATCCTCGTGGGACCTGCTGGCGCTGCCGCGGCCCTCTGCAACCTTCATCCTCGTGGGACCTGCTGGCGCTGCCGCGGCCCGTAGTAACCTCCATCCTCGTGGGACCTGCTGGCGCTGCCGCGGCCCGTTGCAACCTGCATTCTCGTGGGACCTGCTGGCGCTGCCGCGGCCCGTTGTAACCTTCAACCTCGTTGGGACCTGCTGGCGCTGCCGCGGCCCGTTGCCACCTACGACCTCTTCGGGCCCTGCCGGCGCTGCCGCGGTCTGACCCATCCGAACACCGAGCTCGAGGATTGTGAGCTATCACCGTTACACCTCCGTACCCGTGGGTACCAAGACTGTCCCGCTACCCCCTTCCCTTACTAGAGACTAGAATTGAGAGGATCATCGTGTCCTGATCGCCTTGTATCGTACCACCCTACTACCAGAAGTGCCTATAAAAGGTGTTACCCTGATCTTTGTGTGGTGTCCATCTGTGGGGGGGAAGTTACCTGTCTGTGCGATCACTGTGCTCGGCCGACCCTTCAGGTCTCCGTCTAACAACTCCCTATGCACTCTGCACTCCCTATGCACTCTGCACTCCCTATGCACTCTGCACTCCCTATGCACTCTGCACTCCCTATGCACTGTGCACTCTGCACTCCCTATGCACTGTGCACTCTTCACTCCCTATGCACTGTGCACTCTTTATGCACTGTGCGCTCTACACTCCCTATGCACTCTACACTCCCTATGCACTCTGCACTCCATATGCATTCTGCACTCCCTATGCACTCTGCACTCCCTATGCACTCTGCACTCCCTATGCACTCTGCACTCCCTATGCACTCTGCACTATGCACTCCCTATGCACTCTGCACTCCCTATGCACTCTGCACTCCCTATGCACTCTGCACTCCCTATGCACTCTGCACTCCCTATGCACTCTGCACTCCCTATGCACTCTGCACTCTGCACTCCCTATGCACTGTGCACTCTTCACTCCCTATGCACTGTGCACTCTTAATGCACTGTGCGCTCTGCACTCCCTATGCACTCTGCACTCCCTATGCACTCTGCACTCCCTATGCATTCTGCACTCCCTATGCACTCTGCACTCCCTATGCACTCTGCACGCCCTATGCACTCTGCACTCCCTATGCACTCTGCACTCCCTATGCACTCTGCACTCTTCACTCCCTATGCACTCTGCATTCCCTATGCACTCCGCACTCCCTATGCACTATGCACGCCCTATGCACTCTGCACTATGCACTCTGCACTCCCTATGCACTCTGCACTCCCTATGCACTCTGCACTCTTCACTCCCTATGCACTCTGCACTCCCTATGCACTCTGCACTCCCTATGCACTATGCACGCCCTATGCACTCTGCACTATGCACTCTGCACTCCCTATGCACTCTGCACTCCCTATGCACTCTGCACTCCCTATGCATTCTGCACTCCCTATGCACTCTGCACTCTGCACTCCCTATGCACTCTGCACTCTGCGCTCCGTATGCACTCTGCTCTCCCTATGCACTCTGCACTCCCTATGCACTCTGCACTCCCTATGCACTCTGCACTCTGCACTCCCTATGCACTGTGCACTCTGCACTCCCTATGCACTCTGCACTCCCTATGCACTCTGCACTCCCTATGCATTCTGCACTCCCTATGCACTCTGCACTCCCTATGCACTCTGCACTCCCTATGCACTCTGCACTCCCTATGCACTCTGCACTCCCTATGCACTCTGCACTCTGCACTCCCTATGCACTGTGCACTCTGCACTCCCTATGCACTCTGCACTCCCTATGCACTCTGCACTCCCTATGCACTCTGCACTCCCTATGCATTCTGCACTCCCTATGCATTCTGCACTCCCTATGCACTCTGCACTCCCTATGCACTCTGCACTCCCTATGCACTCTGCACTCCCTATGCACTCTGCACTCTTCACTCCCTATGCACTCTGCACTCCCTATGCACTCTGCACTATGCACTCCCTATGCACTCTGCACTATGCACTCCCTATGCACTCTGCACTATGCACTCCCTATGCACTCTGCACTCACTATGCATTCTGCACTCCCTATGCACTCTGCACTCCCTATGCACTCTGCACTCCCTATGCACTCTGCACTCCCTATGCACTCTGCACTCTTCACACCCTATGCACTCTGCACTCCCTATGCACTCTGCACTATGCACTCCCTATGCACTCTGCACTATGCACTCCCTATGCACTCTGCACTATGCACTCCCTATGCACTCTGCACTCCCTATGCACTCTGCACTCCCTATGCACTCTGCACTCCCTATGCACTCTGCACTCTGCACTCCCTATGCACTGTGCACTCTGCACTCCCTATGCACTGTGCACTCTTCACTCCCTATGCACTGTGCACTCTTTATGCACTGTGCGCTCTGCACTCCCTATGCACTCTGCACTCCCTATGCACTCTGCACTCCCTATGCATTCTGCACTCCCTATGCACTCTGCACTCCCTATGCACTCTGCACTCCCTATGCACTCTGCACTCCCTATGCACTCCCTATGCACTCTGCACTCCCTATGCACTCTGCACTCCCTATGCACTCTGCACTCCCTATGCACTCTGCACTCCCTATGCACTCTGCACTCTTCACTCCCTATGCACTCTGCACTCCCTATGCACTCTGCACTCCCTATGCACTATGCACGCCCTATGCACTCTGCACTATGCACTCTGCACTCCCTATGCACTCTGCACTCCCTATGCACTCTGCACTCCCTATGCATTCTGCACTCCCTATGCACTCTGCACTCTGCACTCCCTATGCACTCTGCACTCTGCGCTCCCTATGCACTCTGCACTCCCTATGCACTCTGCACTCTGCGCTCCCTATGCACTCTGCACTCCCTATGCACTCTGCACTCCCTATGCACTCTGCACTCCCTATGCACTCTGCACACCCTATGCACTCTGCACTCCCTATGCACTGTGCACTCTGCACTCCCTATGCACTCTGCACTCCCTATGCACTCTGCACTCCCTATGCATTCTGCACTCCCTATGCATTCTGCACTCCCTATGCACTCTGCACTCCCTATGCACTCTGCACTCCCTATGCACTCTGCACTCCCTATGCACTCTGCACTCTTCACTCCCTATGCACTCTGCACTCCCTATGCACTCTGCACTATGCACTCCCTATGCACTCTGCACTATGCACTCCCTATGCACTCTGCACTATGCACTCCCTATGCACTCTGCACTCCCTATGCATTCTGCACGCCCTATGCACTCTGCACTCCCTATGCACTCTGCACTCCCTATGCACTCTGCACTCCCTATGCACTCTGCACTCTTCACACTCTATGCACTCTGCACTCCCTATGCACTCTGCACTATGCACTCCCTATGCACTCTGCACTATGCACTCCCTATGCACTCTGCACTATGCACTCCCTATGCACTCTGCACTCCCTATGCACTCTGCACTCCCTATGCACTCTGCACTCCCTATGCACTCTGCACTCCCTATGCACTCTGCACTCTACACTCCCTATGCACTGTGCACTCTGCACTCCCTATGCACTGTGCACTCTTCACTCCCTATGCACTGTGCACTCTTTATGCACTGTGCGCTCTGCACTCCCTATGCACTCTACACTCCCTATGCACTCTGCACTCCCTATGCATTCTGCACTCCCTATGCACTCTGCACTCCCTATGCACTCTGCACTCCCTATGCACTCTGCACTCCCTATGCACTCTGCACTATGCACTCCCTATGCACTCTGCACGCCCTATGCACTCTGCACTATGCACTCTGCACTCCCTATGCACTCTGCACTCCCTATGCACTCTGCACTCTTCACTCCCTATGCACTCTGCACTCCCTATGCACTCTGCACTCCCTATGCACTATGCACGCCCTATGCACTCTGCACTATGCACTCTGCACTCCCTATGCACTCTGCACTCCCTATGCACTCTGCACTCCCTATGCATTCTGCACTCCCTATGCACTCTGCACTCTGCACTCCCTATGCATTCTGCACTCTGCGCTCCGTATGCACTCTGCTTTCCCTATGCACTCTGCACTCCCTATGCACTCTGCACTCCCTATGCACTCTGCACTCTGCACTCCCTATGCACTGTGCACTCTGCACTCCCTATGCACTCTGCACTCCCTATGCACTCTGCACTCCCTATGCATTCTGCACTCCCTATGCACTCTGCACTCCCTATGCACTCTGCACTCCCTATGCACTCTGCACTCCCTATGCACTCTGCACTCCCTATGCACTCTGCACTCTGCACTCCCTATGCACTGTGCACTCTGCACTCCCTATGCACTCTGCACTCCCTATGCACTCTGCACTCCCTATGCATTCTGCACTCCCTATGCATTCTGCACTCCCTATGCACTCTGCACTCCCTATGCACTCTGCACTCCCTATGCACTCTGCACTCCCTATGCACTCTGCACTCTTCACTCCCTATGCACTCTGCACTCCCTATGCACTCTGCACTATGCACTCCCTATGCACTCTGCACTATGCACTCCCTATGCACTCTGCACTATGCACTCCCTATGCACTCTGCACTCACTATGCATTCTGCACTCCCTATGCACTCTGCACTCCCTATGCACTCTGCACTCCCTATGCACTCTGCACTCCCTATGCACTCTGCACTCTTCACACCCTATGCACTCTGCACTCCCTATGCACTCTGCACTATGCACTCCCTATGCACTCTGCACTATGCACTCCCTATGCACTCTGCACTATGCACTCCCTATGCACTCTGCACTCCCTATGCACTCTGCACTCCCTATGCACTCTGCACTCCCTATGCACTCTGCACTCTGCACTCCCTATGCACTGTGCACTCTGCACTCCCTATGCACTGTGCACTCTTCACTCCCTATGCACTGTGCACTCTTTATGCACTGTGCGCTCTGCACTCCCTATGCACTCTGCACTCCCTATGCATTCTGCACTCCCTATGCACTCTGCACTCCCTATGCACTCTGCACTCCCTATGCACTCCCTATGCACTCTGCACTCCCTATGCACTCTGCACTCCCTATGCACTCTGCACTCCCTATGCACTCTGCACTCCCTATGCACTCTGCACTCTTCACTCCCTATGCACTCTGCACTCCCTATGCACTCTGCACTCCCTATGCACTATGCACGCCCTATGCACTCTGCACTATGCACTCTGCACTCCCTATGCACTCTGCACTCCCTATGCACTCTGCACTCCCTATGCATTCTGCACTCCCTATGCACTCTGCACTCTGCACTCCCTATGCACTCTGCACTCTGCGCTCCCTATGCACTCTGCACTCCCTATGCACTCTGCACTCTGCGCTCCCTATGCACTCTGCACTCCCTATGCACTCTGCACTCCCTATGCATTCTGCACTCCCTATGCACTCTGCACACCCTATGCACTCTGCACTCCCTATGCACTGTGCACTCTGCACTCCCTATGCACTCTGCACTCCCTATGCACTCTGCACTCCCTATGCATTCTGCACTCCCTATGCATTCTGCACTCCCTATGCACTCTGCACTCCCTATGCACTCTGCACTCCCTATGCACTCTGCACTCCCTATGCACTCTGCACTCTTCACTCCCTATGCACTCTGCACTCCCTATGCACTCTGCACTATGCACTCCCTATGCACTCTGCACTATGCACTCCCTATGCACTCTGCACTCCCTATGCATTCTGCACGCCCTATGCACTCTGCACTCCCTATGCACTCTGCACTCCCTATGCACTCTGCACTCCCTATGCACTCTGCACTCTTCACACTCTATGCACTCTGCACTCCCTATGCACTCTGCACTATGCACTCCCTATGCACTCTGCACTATGCACTCCCTATGCACTCTGCACTATGCACTCCCTATGCACTCTGCACTCCCTATGCACTCTGCACTCCCTATGCACTCTGCACTCCCTATGCACTCTGCACTCTGCACTCCCTATGCACTGTGCACTCTGCACTCCCTATGCACTGTGCACTCTTCACTCCCTATGCACTGTGCACTCTTTATGCACTGTGCGCTCTGCACTCCCTATGCACTCTACACTCCCTATGCACTCTGCACTCCCTATGCATTCTGCACTCCCTATGCACTCTGCACTCCCTATGCACTCTGCACTCCCTATGCACTCTGCACTCCCTATGCACTCTGCACTATGCACTCCCTATGCACTCTGCACTCCCTATGCACTCTGCACTCCCTATGCACTCTGCACTCCCTATGCACTCTGCACTCCCTATGCACTCTGCACTCTGCACTCCCTATGCACTGTGCACTCTTCACTCCCTATGCACTGTGCACTCTTAATGCACTGTGCGCTCTGCACTCCCTATGCACTCTGCACTCCCTATGCATTCTGCACTCCCTATGCACTCTGCACTCCCTATGCACTCTGCACGCCCTATGCACTCTTCACTCCCTATGCACTCTGCACTATGCACTCCCTATGCACTCTGCACTCCCTATGCACTCTGCACTCCCTATGCACTCTGCACTCCCTATGCACTCTGCACTCTTCACTCCCTATGCACTCTGCACTCCCTATGCACTCCGCACTCCCTATGCACTATGCACGCCCTATGCACTCTGCACCATGCACTCTGCACTCCCTATGCACTCTGCACTCCCTATGCACTCTGCACTCCCTATGCATTCTGCACTCCCTATGCACTCTGCACTCTGCGCTCCCTATGCACTCTGCACTCTGCGCTCCCTATGCACTCTGCAGTCCCTATGCACTCTGCACTCTGCGCTCCCTATGCACTCTGCACTCCCTATGCACTCTGCACTCCCTATGCACTCTGCACTCCCTATGCACTCTGCACTTTGCACTCCCTATGCACTGTGCACTCTGCACTCCCTATGCACTCTGCACTCCCTATGCACTCTGCACTCCCTATGCATTCTGCACTCCCTATGCACTCTGCACTCCCTATGCACTCTGCACTCCCTATGCACTCTGCACTCCCTATGCACTCTGCACTCTTCACTCCCTATGCACTCTGCACTCTTCACTCCCTATGCACTCTGCACTCCCTATGCACTATGCACTCCCTATGCACTCTGCACTATGCACTCCCTATGCACTCTGCACTCCCTATGCATTCTGCACTCCCTATGCACTCTGCACTCCCTATGCACTCTGCACTCCCTATGCATTCTGCACTCCCTATGCACTCTGCATTCTTCACACCCTATGCACTCTGCACTCCCTATGCACTCTGCACTATGCACTCCCTATGCACTCTGCACTATGCACTCCCTATGCACTCTGCACTATGCACTCCCTATGCACTCTGCACTCCCTATGCACTCTGCACTCCCTATGCACTCTGCACTCTGCGCTCCCTATGCACTCTGCACTCTGCACTCCCTATGCACTCTGCACTCTGCGCTCCCTATGCACTCTGCACTCCCTATGCACTCTGCACTCTGCACTCCCTATGCACTTTGCACTCCCTATGCACTCTGCACTCCCTATGCACTCTGCACTCCCTATGCACTGTGCACTCTTCACTCCCTATGTACTGTGCACTCTTCACTCCCTATGCACTCTGCACTCCCTATGCACTATGCACTCCCTATGCACTCTGCACTATGCACTCCCTATGCACTCTAGTACTGGTAGTACTGATGGTGGTACTACTGGTAGTACTGGTGGTGGTGGTGGTACTGGTAGTGGTAGTACTGGTGGTGGTGGTACTGGTAGTGGTAGTACTGGGGGTGGTAGTACTGGTAGTACTGATGATGGTAGTACTGGTAGTACTGGTGGTGGTGGTACTGGTGGTGGTAGTACTGGTGGTGGTAGTGGTACTGGTAGTGGTATTACTGGTAGTAGTAGTACTGGTGGTCGTGGTACTGGTAGTACTGGTGGTGGTGGTAGTGGTAGTACTGGTGGCTGTAGTACTGGTAGTACTGGTGGTGGTACTGGTAGTGGTAGTACTGGTGGTGGTGGTACTGGTAGTGGTAATACTGGTGGTGGTAGTACTGGTAGTACTGATGGTGGTAGTACTGGTGGTGGTACTGGTAGTGGTAGTACTGGTAGTTGTAGTACTGGTGGTCGTGGTACTGGTAGTACTGGTGGTGGTGGTAGTGGTGGCTGTAGTACTGGTAGTACTGTTGGTGGTGGTGGTACTGGTAGTGTTAGTACAGGTGGTGGTGGTGGTACTGGTAGTACTGGTGGTGGTAGTACTGGTGGTGGTGGTACTGGTGGTGGTGGTAGTGGTACTGGTAGTACTGGTTGTGGTAGTACTGGTGGTGGTGGTACTGGTATTACTGGTGGTGGTGGTAGTACTGGTGGTGGTGGTAGTGGTAGTACTGTTGGCTGTAGTAGTGGTAGTACTGGTGGCTGTAGTAGTGGTAGTACTGGTGGTGGTATTACTGGTAGTACTGATGGTGTTAGTACTGGTGGTGGTGGTACTGGTAGTTGTAGTACTGGTGGTGGTGGTACTGGTAGTGGTAGTACTGGTGGTGGTGTTACTGGTAGTACTGGTGGTGGTGGTACTGGTAGTGGTAGTAGTGGTAGTACTGGAGGTGGTGGTACTGGTAGTGGTAGTACTGGTGATGGTAGTAGTGGTGGTGGTAGTACTGGTAGTGGTGGTACTGGTGGTGGTACTGGTAGTGGTAGTACTGGTGGTGGTGGTACTGGTAGTGGTAGTACTGGTGGTGGTATCCAAAGTACGTGTTGCTATTAAAGAGAAATACATATCTGACAGCGCTTCAAAGGAAATAAGCGAACACCATCTCCTTGTAATCGGGAACACTTCCTTGCAAACACACATTTTTCCGAGCAATGATAAATCACATACAAGTTCAATACAATAGACGTCCACATTTCTCAGCCCCAAAAACGCTGCAGACGAACGCGCAATGCAGACTGGTGAACGTGCTCCCACCATCTGGATTGCATTACAAGGGCATACTGACAGCTCCTAATTAAAATTAATGGTCTGCCGTGCTCGTAACCGCACAGAATATACCACAAATGGCCGACTAACATTACCTATGCCCTATCACATGAAGACTACTAAAAAAACATCACCACGACGACCAATCACTATTCAGATAATAAAATAGCGCACTGAAAATGCACGAGCTAACAAAAATGTATCCAGCATGAACGAAAAAGCCGCTACAATACGGCTCGCAGCTCCTCCCCACTTCTGACGAAGTGGTGACGTCGCCGAGCCCGTAAAAACAGAGAAACATCTAATGAGTATATGACTCCAAAATGACCAAAAATCCAAAAAGAGAAACTGGAGATATGATTTTTTGAGATGCAAGGTAAAAGCTACAAGAAAAAGTAGAATGCCTATCAGTAATCACTGTTTACAGAGGACCAGAAGATAGGCCCAATTTCAGGCCAACAGAATGAGTCGGATGCACTAGGCTTGATTGTCCCAGTCAAAAAAGGTTACATTTGTCTGAAATGGAAGTCCGAAGCCTCTAGGAGGAAAAGGTTGCACACTGTATCTGCTGGGGCCCTCCCAAAGTTGATTAACTGTTAAATGCATTGGTTTTGAAGAGGAAAGATCAGAGCAGGAAAACTTCAAATGTTGTAGCCACCGAGTCCTCACATCATACTGGCCAGCTCGTTACTTCTGGAAAAAAGCCTCTTGCAGCCTGAGAAGGTCTTGTAGCTACACAGGAGTACAGCCAATTGACCTTTAGACCAGTTTCGGTGTAACACCCCTTATCAGCCAGGCTAGCTTGAATCCAGTGGCAAAGTGAGCAAGGGACACACATCTGGTCATACCCTGCCAACATAGGGTGAACAAAGCAAACACGAGGAGATGATGGACGGAGCGCTGAAACTTTTCAGACACTCACCCCCAGTCACAGATCTGGGTTGAATCCATCATCGTTCTTTAGCTCACTTCGCCACCCCAGTTGAGACCCAGCAATATGCAAATCAGTCTTGACCCTGTGCCTCATGGGAACAGTCCAGCCCGAACTGCAAAACCAGGTTTTCTCTAGACCGGAAACAAGCATCCTGGGACCGGATTACCTCCAGTACGTCCCACACAGTGGGATTGCTGAGAGGTTCTCGGAGGCACGCCCACTTTGTCCACCACTCTGCGAACATGCCTGCTGGTGCACTACTGGTTGGGGGGTCAAGTGCCTTTGGATGGTTAGGGTCCTTGGGGGCCAAGGACCCCTCCTGTTACTTCCAGTAAAGCCCACATAGCAGTGTGTGAGTACCTGTATGAGTCTGTTAATGGGTTTGTGAGTGGTTGTGTGGGAGCAGGAGTGGGTGTATGTCGGGTTGTAAAGGGGTGAATTGGTGTGTGAGGGGTTCTGTGGATGATGTCATCAGTGATGTCATTAGTGCAGTCATTTGAGATGTCATCATTGATGTCACTGACTATGTTATGAGTGATGCAATATGTGATGTTCTAAGCAGTGCATTGTGGAGGCATAAGCTATAGTTAGCTCAGATAACTATAACTTCTGAAATTCACTGGTTTTGTACGAGTGAAATGTAAGTCTAAATATAACGTCCCTGTTACCTTTGTTTTTTTCAGTGAATTTCTAAGTTTTTTTAAATTCTATTTTCTAATTTTAAAGTCCCTGTAAACTTAGTTTTTTCTCCAGTCAATGTATATATAAATACATTAAACACTAAGAAACTTAAAACATGAAAACAAATAAAATCATTAAAAAATAAATTTAATAAAAACATGATATGAAAGAAAAAATATACACATGTATATACAGAATATTTAAAATGTAAAAAATAACCAAATAATATTGCATATATTTAAACAATAATAAAAATATTTTACACTATGTAAAAATAGACATACTTATTCCACTTCAGTCTGTGCAGTAGTGAAATCGTTGGACTCTGGAGGTGTAAAATGTACTATTCCCACTCTAGTCTGTGAAACATCAAGGAAAGTGTGGGCACCGGAGGGGTAAAATTTCCTATTTCCATTCCAGTCTGTGCAACAATAGGAAAAGCACTAGAATCCGGAGGGGTGACATTTACTGTTCCCTCTCCCGTCTGTTCAACAGTAAAAAAAATGTAATTCACTTCAAACACATACCATATTTTAATAACTCTATTGATTGTCCAAAAAGATAAAACTATTAATATAAAATATATGTATATATTTATTGTATATAAGTTTAAAAAACAATAAAATAATGTACATAATCAATAAACATTGTAATAAATAATTTCAATTTAAAAAATGTGTTATTAATTGTAAAAATACATTATACTGCCACAAGCATAGCAACACATAATTAAAATAAAAAATAACCCAATTAACCTGTTAATTAATATATAAATGAATTGTTATTAAATGATTATTTGTTAATTAATTATAATTCAATACCTTCCCACCTTATTGCGCTACAGACACATCAACTCAAAATATAAATGTTTAAACAATATACATAATTAATATTAAATCAAACATTTTATTAAATATTAATTATTTGATCATTAATTATTACTTAACTAACTCCCCTCCCTATACCCCAGCAAACCCAACAAATCACCAAGAAAAGCTGTATTTAAACAATTTACCTAACTAAATATCAATTAAATAACTAATATTAAATTAAAAAAATTATAATTAATCAATTATCACTTAATTAACTTCAAAGCCTATACCCTTACAAACACAGCAACACCCCCCAAAATGTCACTAAAAATACATAATAATTACACAACTTTATAATTATCATTTAAATAATGACAAAGAATTGATTAATAATGAATCAATTACTACTTAATTAATTTCCGATATTATACCTCCAATAATATAATATGCACCTGAAATGTCTCTTAAAAATATTATAATTACACATTTCACATATTTAATTATCAATGAAATGATTCATATTAACTCAAAATGAATTATTAATTATTTATAAAAATTCACTTCCCACCCTATACCCCTGCAAACCTCACAACCCGTTAAACACCATTAAATACTATTAACAATTAAAGGAAAAATTATAAATAACTATAACTTAAAAACTTTATTTAAAAATCATAACAACAATTATAGAAACAATCTATGACTTGTTAAATTAAAATATTAACTAAAACACATAAAACAATTTTATAAGTATCGTTTTTTGCATCAACATTATTGCAAACGATATTAAAAGCACAGATATTCGTGCAAACAATTTTACGTACCTAGAACTCGATATTTATGTCTACTATATTTCTGTATCAAGATATTAATCTGTCGTTAAATTTAAAACTAGATATTTGTGTAGCTGAATAATATTAATTTGATACGATGTCCAAATACCAGGAGTAGCTAGTCTACAGTTTGGAGATTTTATTTGTCCACTTGTGTTTTTATTCAACACAAACATATTTCTTTCAAACCACAGATTCCCCGCATGGTGGGCTTTACCTTCGGTAGTTCAGCACATCGTAAGAAGTGATATTGCCAAACGCAATCCTCTTTGGGTCCAGACCATTTCCAGGACTGGTGATGCGGTCCAAATATTCAAACTTCATATTTTGTCTTGCACAGTAAAGCAGCTCACCTCCCCATGAGCTTACTGTGATGTTTAAAAGATTTTATTGGGGTTTTTGCATCCTTACTGTGGGCACTGCAACCTTATCAACCCTGCCACCGACTATGCTGGGTCTCTGATAGAATATGTAAGGTACAATCACCTTTTTAAGCACTAAGGTGCTACATCTTTAGCAAACTTCCCCACCTTTTTGACCCAATATTAGAGATATTCTTAATTCTAAAACTGCTAGGCTCCCCTGTTATTCATTAAATGTGCTATTCCAACTGTGGGAAATTTGTTTTTTGATTGGGGGGGGGGGGTGAAGACCCCTATCAAGCAACAGCCACAATCCCTGTCAGTGTGAACCACAAACATCACTAAATTAAACTAAGCTTAACCCTCTGGTAGCTTGGATCAAAAGAGTCAGGGTTAACTTAGAGGCACTTTGTGAAGTATGTATGCAGCACACAACAGTATTAAATTGAAACCACAGCACAAGACAAGTCTCATTCCAATTTAGAAAAATACAGACAATTCTAATAAATAAAATGACACAAAAACAAATTGTAATCAATCAGTAGAACTGGAGTTATGAATTGTTAACGTTTTGAGTGAAAAATTGCACCTGAAATATTAAAGTGCCTACTGCAGGAATCTGGTCGAATGAGACGGGGGCACAGTCAAAAGTTAAGGCCAACTTTTTGGAGGGCAGTTTGGGTACACAATGTGGATTGGGCCCATCTCAACTTGCCTTCAGACTTAGAAGGAATTTTGAAAAAAGTTCCTGTGAAAGTAAAGTTCAGTGGGGCAAAGCAGCCATCAGTGTCATTGACGAGCCGCTCGACAACGTTGCAATGAAGATTTCTATGTTCAGACTTTGCCACGTTTATGGAAGTTGACAATCTCCAACGTGATAAAACTGCAGGCTGTAGACAACAAGGGCTCCATGAGGCCAGATACCCCTTCCTAGAGGTCCTGCTAAACAGGACTTGCTGCTGCAGAGAAGAATGTATCGGGAGCTGCCGCAAACTCATGCTGACTGGCGGTGTACCTCAGACAGATCGGCTAGCAGTCTTCTTTCGGTTCTCAGACCACTTTTTGGTTAAAAATAATTCCAAGTCCCAAGTTTCAGGTTTTGGCACCTCTAGCACCAATTAAGGAGTTAGGACTCACTCCACGAAAGGATCAAGTGCAGGACACAAGGACTCTGGAGCCCGGTATGTCCCTGTAGCTCACACAGGAGGAAGCCAATTATCTCTTAGAGTAACTCTGGTAGTCCTGAGGTTGGACAGCAAGGCAGGCCTCAAGCAGCAGGGCAGGTATCTGAGGGTACAAGGCAAGGTTCAAGCAGCAGGGCAGTCCTCTGGTAGCAGTAGGGTAGTCCTCTGAGGTAGAAAGCAGGCATTAAGCAGCCGGGCAATCCTCTGAAGCACAAGGCAGTCCTTCTATGCGTCCTCCGCAGGTCCAGGAGTGCATGGAAATACTGACTTGTGGGTCCCATATTTATACCATGTCCCAGCTTTTGAAATAGGAGAAACATCTAAGCTATCCTCTATATGGACAAAAGTGATGAAATATAAGTGAGTAGGGAACAGCTCTGCCTCAATAATCCTGGCAGATGGCCTATCCTGCCAACAACGAGTCCTCATTTGTCTTACTGTCTGGGAGAAGTAAACAAAGACCAGCTGCCAACTATTCACAGTCTTGTGATGCAGGACAACTGCTGCAGGAACCAAATGGGTTGAACAAGAAAATGCCAACTTTCTAAAAGTGTAATTTTCAGAATTCTAACTTTAATTTGTCCTTACCATTAAATACGTTTTTAAATTACAACTCCTTGTGACATAACTTGACATTTCTACATGTTCCCATGCACAAGTTAGCACTTGTTAAAGTAAGAAGGCAGCCTAATGTTATCCTAGGGTAGAGGTAGGGAAAAAAGAATGTGGTCATTTTTCACTACCAAGACATGTAAAACTTAAAAAATCATGTCCTACCTTTTAAATACAATGTATCCTGCCCTATCGGCTGTTCAGGGCGTATCTTAGGGGTTACTTATATTTATTAAAAAGGGAGGTTTAGGCCTGACAAGAGGTTCTTTTGCCAGGTAGAATTGACAGTTAAAAGCTGCACACAGACTGCAATGATAGGCCTGAGGAATGTTTTAAAGGGCTACTTGAATGGGTGATACAATAAGTGCCGCAGGTCCATTAGTAGCACTTAATTTTCAATCCCTGAGTACGCGTAGTATGACTTTACAAGGGACTTATAATTAATTAAATGTGCCAATTGGGTAAAAGAACATTTTAGCATGTTCAAAAGAGAGAGCACAAGCACTTTAGCACTGGTTACATGCAGAAAGTTCTAAAGCAGACAAAAACGAATTTCAGCAAAGAGGAGGGGAGAAGGCAAAAAGACCACACCAAAGGCTGTCGGGTTTATTACTACCCAAACACAGATACAAAATCTTCAATTTCATTTAAACTCACACACCTAATTAATTGTTTCTTATCAAAACCTGGTAAAGGAAATCCTCTGGCCCTGACATCGACGCCACACTCTCCTCCAACTATCTCATAAACAGGCACAATAGATCCCATAAACCTTGGAGATGTGTCACTGGGGTTTATTGTTCCAACTTTTCTTGCAAACTCTATGAGGACACCACATCCAGATAAAGGGCTCTTTTTTATTGCAACTTGGCCCTACATTTACAACCACAGGAATAGTTATATATCACTGTGCTGGCCCTTGCATAGATTTTTACAATAATATTTGCTCACTTGCCTTTTCTTTTGTTGTTAAATCAGCATGCTGTACAATCCTTGGCAATTTAAATGTTCACCTTAATAACCTCACCGACCCTCACTTTCAAGGACTCATTGACTACTTAGAAGCTCTTGGCCTTAATCTCCTTACAAATAACAAACACAAAGGACTGGACATATTTAAGAGCTTATATTCAGCAACAGCAACTCAATTAAAAAAGATATTTTATATCCTCTAACATGGTCTAACTATGCTTGCTGTCCTAATTGCAAGCAACTAAACCCCTGGAACTAAGAATAGCTTAAAAATACAAGAATGTAAGGATAGAAAATGAACAAAAGAATATGATAATGTACCTAACAATCTCTTCAATGAGATATCTTTAAAAGTAAGCAGTGTGAGATCTTGTCTAAAATAGGTTATTTCACTAGTCTATATCTTTAAAAAATCCCACCCACTCGTGTACTGTTTTCTCAATAACTCAATAACCCTTAAACGACTAAAAATAATATTCAACCCTCACAAAAAAATTGTGATAATCTTGCCATCTTTTTTCAACAGAAACTGATATTATTTGTACTTACTTCTCAGAACCTCCCCTATCAGACACAATTGGGATTGTGGCTAACTTCTCATTCTCTTTTATTGGTACTTCATTATTGAAATTTGCCTCTGTAATTATGTTACATGATTCTGATCTGCCTATATCCATGAGATCTGGTTTACCTTCTGATCCATATCCCCCTAATAATATGAAATAAGATCAACAACATCGCACCTGTTTTGACAAACCTTCCCAATATTCCATGGGAAACAGCGTTTGTGCCAGCCATGTGAGAAACTGCTATAATGTCGCCTTTGTTGAAAAAACCCTACATAATTTTTTTCACCCTTTTGAATTTGTATTCCATATCTCTATTGTCAAAAGAATGGAATTAGGTGGCTGGGGAAGAAAGCGCACACACTACCAGTGTGCGTTGTAGTAGCAGTCTTTATTTTCAGAGACATTTCTCAAGTTTGCTCTTGCCAACACGAGTTTTGTTTCCTGCTGCAAATGTCACAGAAGACTTCTTCAGGGCTACAATTATAAATGTACAAGATTTGAGGGATGAGTCCCTTAGGTAGGGAGTTGTAAGAAACCATGCCCCTGGTCAAAATGACCTAAGTCATCCTGTGCGCTAAAGGTTAAAGTGATCTTTCTTAGTCAATAATATATAGTATTAGTCATAATGACCTACAGTAGAGTACTGGTTAGTGTATTTCACTATGTATGCCCAAAGCCTCAAGAAAGTGCTCATTCACCTAAAGCTATCAAAGAAAAGTAATGAGAGTCATTAGTCTGGGGTCATCACCTGTGTTCGGATGAATTAGAAAGAACTGGGCTCACTTGGTCTACTGTCCCTTTGATACAACCTATATCCTTGTAGTAGTTACATGTTCGTAAAAATATTTCCTAGAAGTACATGGGATCTCCATTCAGTGATATGATATAATAGACTTATAGGGCTCAAAGCAAATAGAATCTCTTACCTTGATGTGTACTCTTGTCGTGAGTACTAGGTAAATCTAATAATAATTATTCATTCACTGCAGAAAATGTACACCTCAGTCAATGGCTGTCATAGTTCCCTAGTCATTAAATTTTAAATATAACATAATGTGCATTATCTAGCACAGTAAGTGTGTGAGCCACGTAAGCTGAGTGCCAAAATAAGCTACTCAATTTCCAGAGTCTAAATTTGGCTCGTGATATAAGGGTTCAGAAGTTTCTTAAGTTCTTGCATGCCCTAGTCAACCGTATGTCCTGTGCGCCATGCAAATTTTACATATCATGCATTTTGATCCCATGAGCTATACCGGTTGTAATACCATTAGTAATTACTTATCTACAATACATCACAACCGGTGCACTGTGTAACTTAAACCATATGTGCATTATCAAAGCTGCCTCTCTAACAAAACTCACATACAACAATGACTGCGCCAATCTTCCCGTGTCCACAGTGAACTCGAAACCAGCCAATCCACATGAAGTCCAAAACAAACAGATCTGGTCTCAGTAGAGACCAGTACTCAATGAGGTCCATGTGCCACTCAGTACTTTTAGTGATTACGTAACAGATCGGTAAGAAAAGTTGATACCATCCATCACTAAAAAGTTGCTACCATACATCATGCAAATTGTACATATCATGCATTTTGATCCCATGAGCTATACCGGTTGTAATACCATTAGTAATTGCTTATCTACAATACATCACAACCGGTGCACTGTGTAACTTAAAACATATGTGCATTATCAGAGCTGCCTCTCTAACAAAACTCACATACAACAATGACTGCGCCAATCTTCCCGTGTCCACAGTGAACTTGAAACCAGCCAATCCACATGAAGTCCAAAACAAACAGATCTGGTCTCAGTAGAGACCAGTACTCAATAAGGTCCATGTGCCACTAATTACTTTTAGTGATCACGTAACAGATCTGTAAGAAAAATTGATACCATACATCACAAAAATTCTCCATACAATCTATGTACAGACATTCTCTCTTCCTAAAGCCAGCATTCATACCTGCATCTCCGAACATGATGACATGGCAAACACAACACTAGGAAATTAAATGCATACCTTAGGAGAGTGCTCCCGGCCCCTCACGTTGTATTGTCGGGAAAAAGTGGCATAATGAATAAACGCCACCTTTGTTTGCCTATTTAAAATGAGTGCTGGAAGCGTAAGGTGTCCCAACTTCCAAAAATGACTTAATGCTTGTGCTTCTGGGATCCTTTTAACAGTTGCCCTCAGATTGGTCTGGTGTCTTCTGTTTTAAATCCGTCCCTTTCCCAAATCCCTGTGTGGTTTTTTAAAGCTCATCCCTTAGTCCCACGATTTTCAATATATGCTCTTACCCCACTAATTTGTTCTTTTGGCTTTGAGGTGGTAATCTAGGCAGGTAACACCAATACTCATGTCTAACTCAGAAGACATTGTTCTCACCAAAGACTCCTTATGTATCTGTATGTCAACAGTTGCTAACTGAATGAAATAAAATGATTTAAAACTGAACTGGAGAAGATGGAGATTATTTTTTTGGGGAAAAACTCACGCATTTGGTCGCCCCAAACAATCAGCAACTTGGCCTCTCCAGTACTGGATCGATGGTCCCTGCAGTCCCCCCAGTTCCTTTCACTATTGCAGAAATCTCTGAGTCATATTTGACAAACCAACTAATCTTCTCTACCCAGATTTCTTGTGTTGCTGTATTATACTTTTAGATTGTAAGGACTCTTAAGAAAATCTTTCCTTTATTTCTTGCAGCATGACAGAAAACTGTAGTTCAGGCCTTGGTTACATCAAGGATAGATTGTAGTAATTCACTGTATCTTGTATTTCTTCCCAGCTCATGCAATGCACCAGATTGTCCAAAATGCTGCTTCACAAACTAGCCTTAATATCCCCAGGAAATACTCAATTGAAGCACATATGCCTGAATGAAAGCATTGAATGTCTGAAGGTACAACGCATACATTCACAACGCAGTATTTTCCATTGTGTTCGTTACAGCGCAAGTCGTTACAATGACTTGCGCTGGAGGGCGCTGGACTTAGGAAAAGTTTGATTTACTATTCCCACTCCAGCCTTCGGAACAGTAGGGAAGGTGTTGGAATAATAAATCATACCATTCCTTAGCTTAGAGCACGATCCAGCGCAAGTCGTTGTAACGACACCTCTTTTGGTAACAGCAGCGCTCTACAAATGCATTAAATAAATAAATAAATAAGGCCCACGATGTAAACATACCGCAGTGTAACAACCGCGTTGTAAAGGTTGTTCTCCAAAGCATCCCACCTTCACCATTCTTTGTCTTGTTCACTAAGCCCTCCACATCATTGGCCCCTTTCCAATTAGAATGAAACTTCTGATCTACCATCCTACTTGCAATCTCAGATCTTCCTCTGAGTCACTCCATCATTTCCAAAATTAAGCTGGTTAGATAAGGAGGTGATTCTTTAATAACCTTGTACCAAAACTCTGGAATTCTCTTCCACTTGATATGAGAACAACTTCCCATCCCTTGTTTAGAAAGCAACATAAATAATGACTATTTCTACAGTCTCAGTACTGGTCTTAGTTTCTCTCTGATAGAGCTTCACAATGCAGGCATACCCTGTTGGCAGCTTTTGTGCTTCAACAATATTATTCCATTTATTTTTCCACTGGGCTGGCAGGAGGCAGCTTTCCAAATAATGGTGTCCCATCAAACATTTGTGACATTGTGGAGGACAGATGTATTTAAAGGGAATGGCCCTTTTTTATGGTAATTCCCAAGTTTTTGAAACCCTCCTGCTGGTTTTTATACTCTCAGAGTGCACTGAGGCCCGCTAAACAGACCTCAGTGCCTGTATCCGTCCCCTTAAACTGATATGTCGAATTGGCTTTTACCCAATTGACTGAGCTAGCTTTCCTGTAAGTGACTAGTAAATGGTACCTAGGGCATGTAAATTAGAAGGTCTCCCCAGGGATTGCGGCACTTTTTGTGCCGCCCTGGGAGGGATACAAGGAAAAGGAGACTCCCAGGCCACCAATTGCTGGCTGGAAGAGTAGTTTTAGTGCTGTCCCAACTTTGTCATTTAACGCAATGGTTAAGGCAGACTTCCCCTGAATATGTGTAAATCACCCCTTGGCAACCCTATCAATTCCTATGACAGGGTGCAACATATTCCACAGGCAGAACATGTAACTTTACATGTTTTGACAGTGAAAACCTGAAACTCATTTTTACTGTGGAAAAGCTTGGTCAACCAATTAGTGAGTGCAGGGTTACATGCTGACCCCTCAACTGTACAAACTCTGGAACGCTGTGGCCAAAGTTGGTGAGCAAAGGTATCAAACATCTCATTAAATTAATTGCCAAGTCAAAATTAGCATAACAAGTTGCAGTATGCATCTTTAGCAAAGTTAGCACTTTGTTGCCTTCAGTGTCCTGTGCCCATACTGGTTGCACTCGGGATCCTGTAGCCAGACAGATTCTTGCCCTTTTGTGGAGATGTGCTAACATTTGGCCCAAAAGGTGAGCTTCAAAGGACAAGCAATCTTTGAAGGGCAAATGGGGAACACTTGGGAGAAGGTCTGCACCATTGTTTTGGCAGCCAGGCTGGCACATAAAACAAGAGAGGCTAAACCAGTTGTCAAACTGGTTTTCCAGAGGCATGTAGACCCCTTGGTAGCCACACCTTTGGGTTGGGTCAGGGGGCTCCACACACCGGGAGAGGGGTCCTGACATATTGGAAATGAGCAGGATAGTGCATCCTGGAATGCCTCACTTTGCAGGAAGTGGTTATGGGGATTTGCTGAACATAAGTAGAGCACCCCTGACACCCTGAATTCAGATCTCAACCAGACTGGAAGAGGACCAAAGAAGGACTGCTCTGCTGCACCATGGAACCAACCAAATAAGGCTGCACCACAGTGGACTGCACCTGCTGAACGTGGTGGCCAGCAAAGGAGAGGGACTGTGCCTGCTGTGTCCTGCTGAAGGAGAGGTCGTCTCCAGAGTCCAACCAAAGCCAAGAGACTCCCAGGGTCAGTGAGCTGGTCTCCTGTTCACAGCACAGGGATACAACAGATGAGAAGTCTGCTGGGGCAAATTGGTAGCCCAAAGTGTTCAGCCCATCGCCAACTGCTGCTGTGCAGCACCAGGACATGATGCACAAACTTGCACCAGAGTTCTCTGAGCCTGGGAGTGTCACTGAAGAGCAGCTGGAACCCAAGAGACCACGATATTGACCAAGGAAGGATTTGTTTGTGACTGCAATATTGGGCGTATAGTGGTGACTGGACTTCTACCATCTTTGAGAGAACCTCTGGGGTTGTCAACCATGTGACCAGGACTGCCCCATCCCCTTAGTGGACCAAGAGTAGTCGCAGCAAAACCTTGTTGACCGCATCACACCCACAGCATCCTTCATCTCTTGCATCAAGACCAGTTCAATAGGGAAGTTCTGCAAAGGATAAAAGTGCCTGGAACGGACTCAAGTCTACTTCACCTGATGAGGTAACTTTTTCTGAGGACTTTGCTGGTCCCCCTGACTGGCCCCCCAAAGCGGTTTGTTGCCTAAAGTGACCCCATTCCAACCAGCCCAAACATTTTGGTGAAAACGTTTTCAAGAGTCTAATTTGTTGAACTTCCCAAAGTGTGTTCATGGTTGAGTGAAATAACATGTTTACTATACCTTGTGAATACTATATCTCCTGAACTCTCAGGCGGATATTTTTTTTGTGATGTCTATAAATATAGAAAAATACAGTCTATTTTTATAAAATGGTGTTAGATTTCTTTGGTATCTTGTTGATTGTTTCTTCAAGTGTTTTGGTGCTGTTCAAATGCTTTACACTTGTTCCTTTGTGTAAACCTCGCTGCACAGAAAAGCTGCAACTCAGGGTTAATCTGAAAGTTTGGCAAAGGAAACCTTAGGGTCCTAAAGGGATTGTGTTGCAAAATCATCCTGTGCCCTGGGCACCACCCCCCCCAAATATTTGCTGAATGGTGCTAGTGGTAACTGACTCTGACTGGCCCTGGGCTCTGCCTAATCAGGCCCAGGGCCAGTGCTATGCTGAAAGAGACACATTAGAATACAGTTAAAACACCTACATATTGATGTATGTCATTACATTGCATACTAATACCACCCATGCCATTACAACGCGGGTATTACTAAGCGATGTCAATGACAACGCATGCCATTATATCCCAAACTATTACCACGACTATGCCTTTACCACGCATGCCATTACAACGCAAAGGCATGCGTGGTAAAGCTATAGTCGTGGTAAAAGTTTGCAAGGTAAGTGACTACCCTACCCCTACACAACCCTCCCCCAACCCCAGTCCACTCCCTACAATAAGACTGCACTACCCTGCATGATCCCTGACACTACCCTAAAACACTGCACTACACATACACACTACAACACTACCCTAAACCCTAATGCACTACACTACACAAACTCTACAACAGTACCCTTAACCCTCAAACACTACACTACACAAACACTACAACACTACCCTAAGCCCTAAAACACTACACAAACACTACCCTAAAAGCTAATGCACTACACTACTCAAACACTACATCAGTACCCTAAACCCTAAAACACTACACTACACAAACTCTACAACACTACCCTAAACCCTAAAACACAACACTACCCTAAATCCTAAGACGCTACACTAAACAAACACCACAACACTACCCTTAACCCTCAAACAATATACTACACAAACACTACAACACAACCCTAAACCCTAAAACACTACACAAACACTACAACACTACCCTAAACCCTAATGCACTACACTACTTAAACACTACAATACTACCCTAAACCCTAAAACACTGCACTACACAAACTCTACAACAGTACCCTAAACCTTAAAACACTACAACACTACCCTAAACCCTAAAACACTACACTACACAAACACTACAACACTATCCTAACTCTTAAAACACTACACTACACAAACAATGCAACACTACCCTTAACCCTCAAACACTACACTACACACACACTACAATACTACCCTAAACCCTAAAACACCACACTACACAAACACTACGACATTACCCTTAACCCTCAAACACTACACCACACAAACACTACACCACTACTCTAAACCCTAAAACACTATACACTACAACACTACCCTAAACCCTAATGCACTATACTACTCAAACACTACAACACTACCTCAAACCCTAAACACTACATTACACAAACACTACAACACTACCCTAAACCCTAAAACACTACATTACACAAACACTAAAACACTACCCTTAACCCTCAAACACTACACTACACAAACACTACAACACTACCCTAAACAAACACTACAACAGTACACTAAACCCTAAAACAACTCTAAAACACTACACTACACTTCAAATAAACACCCTAAAACGTAAAGAAAACACACAACACAAACATTACAACACTACTTTCACACTACCCTAAACTCTACAAAAGTAACCCCCACCCCAAGTGCAAACACCCTTACCTCTCTCCTCTCCAGCGTCGCCGTCTCTGCTCCTGGTTCCTGCTTCCTCCTTCCTGCTTCGAGGGGCAGCGCACGTCGTTGTGAAGAAACAGCCTCAGTTTCCTCACAACGACTTGGATAGCTGACATTACTCATCACATCATGTGCGTTGTAAAAGCGCATGCGATGTAATGGTATGCGTGGTTTTTACCACGCGTTATAACATTGCATGCATTATAACGCATGTGATGTAATGGCTACGCATGGTAAAAACCCCTTTGTAATGGCTGTTCCCCCCTACATACACTAGGGCACACAATGGTATGGTGGGGTACCCCTGTGACTGGCATGACCTCCTCTATAGGCCCCTAGTATATAATAGGGCAGGGGGGTTGAAACTATCTAGAAGTCCCCAGTATCCTGGGGAATGTCAGTTCAAAGGTCAGCAGCCTTCTTCTGCACTTGTATGTGTGCACTGTTGAAGCCTGAGGTCAGTTTAAAAACAGCCCTGGTGCCAGGACTGCTTTTAAAAAGTAAATTGTGACCAAACTCGATGTTGGTGTTTAGGGCACTTAAAAATGGATAACCTGCAATGTTCTGGCATATTAGGGACCCCCAGGGTCTCCCCTAGGTATCCCAGGGGTAGGGGGTCAGGTATTTTTTATGGTACACCCTTATAAAATGCCTGGGTAAAGTGAAATTTCACATTTCACTCCCCATATTGTGGTAAAGTGCTGCTCAAGTTTGACTTTGATGCTAGGAGCACTGTGGAGGGAGAATCTGAAATATCTCTACATATTCAGAACCACTAAAGCCTCTCCTAGTTGCACATGGGGTGGGGTTCCTGTAGATATAAGGCCATTACTTATAAAATATGTTTTTGTAAGTCCTGGTGATGGAAAATAAGCCCAAGTCATTTTTCCCATTTCAAATCCCCTGTTACGTAGGTTAATACGGCAGAAAGTTATTGATTAATAACTCTTGATAGGATAGGGATAGGAATGCCATTCAAAGACTTCCCAGAATGGTATTAAGAAAGAAATCCAACAATATCACATTGTTTAGTTTCTCATAAAGTGTACATACAAGAAGTTATAAGACTTTCTTGTTTGTAAGTCCAAATTCAGCCTTCCAGTGCTCTTCCCTGATTGGACAGAATTAAGTGGATTAGCCTGGCTGCCTTGAAGAGGTGATAAGAAGTTAACCAGCTCTGCTGTCAGGGCAGTGTGCTGTTCCATAGGAATGCCAGGCCAGGGGGAGAAGTCGTAAACTATGTTCTTCAAAGAGGAGAGTAGAGACCATTGTCATTTACAGCGCTGAACTTCCCACCTTAGGCAGATGGTAGGATTAAGGAAGGTATGAGCAGATGCAGGAGGGAGAACCCAAGTAAATTAGCCATCCTAGGGGTGTGTTTAGCTAGCTCTTACCTCCTTGCTGGAAAATCAGCCATTATGGATTTGGAAGATTTTATGCACTCTGGGACAAAATAATGCCACACTTTACAGGACATGGTCATATCTTGGAGGAGTTACCCTGCTCTCATTGGTCAGAAGGGATCTCCTGCTTGACCCAGAGAGCTAGGAATAAGAATCTGAGCTGGGCAGAGCCCTCCAGATCTGCTGCTTGAAACTTACTGAAGCAAGAAGTGCCCTGTTGAGAAGTTTAGCTGTGCAAAGAATTCTAAGGCCTGACCTCTGAAGACTGCACCATCTGAAACTACAGCCCTGTGGATTATCTTGCTGAAAAAGAACTAAAGAGTGGACTCCCTGAAAGCTACAGGTTAAAAGAGCTCATCTGGAACATCACCAACTAAATCTACACCTTGGAGAACCATCAGTGGATTTGTAAGGGTTTTGTACCAGTGGATTGTGGGTACTGAAGTCCTCAAATTTCACGGACCATCTTGGAGCTTCCAGACCCTTGAAGTGAGTTTCAGACAGTTTGCGACCCTTTGAGGAACTTCAGGAAGAAGGTCAAGAAGTTTGGAGAACTTTGGACCAACTTTGAAAAAAAACTCCATAGGGGGACCAACTCAACCTGGCCAGTCAGGCCCCCTGCCTTCAACCGCGAGCCGGCCAAGCCAACCAGGTTCATCCCGCTTAAAGCTCCATTGCCCCAACTTCCAGAGATTGCCCGGGACTAGAGAAAATCTGAAGCCGGCGAACCCTCACTGGATCCCGCTACATGAGGAGCATCAATAGACCCCACGAGAAAAAGCTCCAGAAAAGTTTCTATGTTCGCTCGAAGATAAGGTGACCGGGAGCAATCGCGAGAGTTAAGCCGCCTGCCTTCCATCGCATACTGGCCTGCATTCCTGGGTTGCCCTGCTGAAGTGATCTTGAGAATTTTCTAACTCCGCTCCAGGGAACTGGACCGGGACCTCGTTACAAGTCAAGCCGGCAAACCCTCACTGAATCCGGACTGGCTGGGTGCTTCGAGGGGCCTCGAGGTGAAAAGCTCCAGAAAAGTTTCTAAGTGTGAAGGTAGATCGGTGAAATACGAAAACAGGACAATATCGCTATATCCAGATTTTACCCCAGCAGTCCAGAAAGCTAGATCGACCTTCATGGGAGTGAAACGTGCGCTACAGGATCGCAACCTTAAGTACACTCTCCTCTTCCCGGCACGCCTAAAAATCATGCATGGTCACAAGACTTATTTTTTCTATACCCCGGAGGAAGCGTCAGAATGGATGGAGATAACGCTCATGCCGAATGCCTCACAGGATCCCCTGGCGGGGACACAGGGGGACCGCCCCTCTCACCGGACGGAACTGAACACGAACCAGTCGGGACACACTCATGGCACGACTATCACAGATTTGACCCAGACACCGAATGTGGAAGAGACAATTGTAGAAGCAGCGCTCCTGACAACAACAGCCCTGGCAGCCCACAATGCCCAGGAACAGCCAGGCACGGACCATCAGTCTGGCACACGCACGGAAGTTTGGGACTCAGACACTAGCCTGCAACTCTTTCCGCGTATCACTGCGCAAATGGCGAACAAATTTTGAATGCCCATGATGAAGATGACAGTTGGTAACGTATGTAACTATATAATATGAACAGGAAGAGGTGGGCACATGAGGACTGGGGTTATTTGTTATAACAGGGTGCACCCCAGGAAATATCAGTGGACAATTACCGGGTGAGCGCAAACCGGACCCACCCCCCCAGGCGAAGGCACAGTTACGCTTAATTGTTTTGCCCACGTTGGGTAACAGATGTTTGGTCCCCAGCTGGTTATGAGTGAGGACCTTCAGGTTGGGAAGTTTAGTATAGTTAAGGCACTCAGGTCAAGACCCATCCTGTCCAACACAGCTGTTGTACTGGGTATAGCATTCACTGTATATTCTCCTCACTATGACGACACCTAACACATATACATTCTGCACCTGGAACGTGCGCGGAATGGGATCAGTGCACAAGAGGCACAGAATACTGGCACAATTAAACAGAAGGTATTTCAATATAGCTTATCTGCAAGAAACCCACCTAAATAGGGCAGAAGGCTCCAAATTTCACCAAAAATGGAAGGGTCAGTTATTTGCCACCGCTTATTCAGCCTTCTCTAGGGGGGCTGCTATATGGATAAGAAACTCCATCCCTTTTAAATTGATAGAACAACGGGTGGACAAAGAGGGAAGAAATGTATTCGTACGTGGGATATTGGATGGCTTCCCTGTAGTACTGGGATGCGTCTTTACGCCCCCAATACGGACCAGGCGAAATTCCTTACCACTCTTAGCGGAGTAATATCAGACTGGACTGAGCACGGATGGATAATAGGTGGGGACTACAATGCGGTCCTGGACATCTCCCTTGATAGGTCCCACCCCCCACTGCACTCAGCCGATAGCAGAAAGCAGGCAGAGGCACTAGCACTCTGGGCAGAATGCTGGGACATGTCAGATGCGTGGAGAATCAAACACGTGGAGCATAGGGAGTATACCTTCTACTCACCACCACACATATTACATACCAGAATAGATCGCTTTTCTGTTCTAACACACTCCTGGGGTCCATCGCCTCGGCTCTACACATGGGGAAGACACTCTCAGACCACACCCCAGTAGAACTAACAATGTACTGGGGAAGGGTCCCAACCCCAATACCAACTTGCCGCCTACCGCCGGGGATACTGGAGGACCCGGTTTTCAGGTCAACAATATCGGAAGCCATCACCGCGTTCTTTAACGAGAACGCGGGCACAGCTAGCTCCAGACAAATAGAATGGGACGCCTTCAAAGCGACTATACGGGGAGCGGTCATGGGCACAAAAGTAGGCATAAGACAGACTGTGATGGAGAAACTTACGGAGGTGGAGGGCAGACTAGCGTTGCTGGAAAACGAGGCCATGGGCACAAACGACCAACTTACACAGCTTCAAGAGGCCCATATACAGCACACAGAGTTACTTGAGGAGTTACAGGGAATATACGACTAGACAACACAATCAGGCCGACAGGTCGGGACCATTGCTAGCACGCATGGTACGAAATGCACCCATGTGTGTCCCTATAGTGGAGGTCAATGATCAGGCAGGGAAAACCATAGGGACGCAACTAAGCATCAAAACCGCCTTTAAGGACTACTACACGCAATTATACGGCCCGCACCCACCGATGACGAACATGACTTTCGAGTCCTTTATGGAAGACCTGCCCATCCCTCAACTCACGACTGCGCAGTGAGACGACCTAGCGCGCCCCATTACCGCAGAAATCAGACAAGCAATTAAAGCCTTGCCACGGAATAAAACTCCTGGGACTGACGGCCTACCGGCTGAGTTCTATGTAGCATATATTGACATACTAGCTCCGCAGCTGCATCTCCTATACCGAGAATCGATGGAGTCCAGCGCCCTACCACACACGACTTTACAGGCACTGATAGTCTCCCTTCTAAAACCTGGTAGAGACGGTTTACAGATGGCGAATTATAGACCGCTGTCGCTCCTAAATACGGACTATAAAATTCTTAGCAAGATATTAGCGACAAGACTGAACCAATACATCCCAGCGCTTATACATGCGGACCAATGTGGCTTCGTGCCCGGACGGAGCACGGCGCTCAATCTGAGGAGACTGAGTCAGATAATGTTACACGAGGACGCACGAAGTGGGGCAGAGGGCTGTATCTCTCTGAACTTAAAGCAGGCATTTGATTCCTTACGATGGGACTATATGTTTGCAGCACTGGCAAGATTCGGCATACCGTCTGACTATCTGGCATGGGTGAATCTCTTATATTTGCACTCGACGGCACGAGTCCGCACTAATAAATGTATATCGCGCAGTTTGTGATAGCTAGGGGCACGCGACAGGGTTGCGCATTGTCGCCCCTACTTTTCATACTGGCCTTAGAACCCTTACTACACAGACTCCGAGCCCTAGCCACACCACGGTGGGTGCTGCGCAACCTAGTGCCACACATAGTATCGGCCTATGCAGACGACATAATATTATACGTTAGGGACTTGTCAGGCTGCCTTGATCCTATGCCTGAAATCTTTGAAACTTTCAGAGTAATTTCGGGCCTTGCTATAAATGAAACTAAATCATACGGCTACTATTTTGGTGACGCTCTGAGTGATACCCAGCTACAGTTTCCCCCGCATAGGTTCCAGATGGTGCCCTCGACATTTAAATATTTGGGGATACAAATATACCGCGACACGCGAGACCTCCTGGATGGTAACCTGGGTAAGGCGCTTACACAACCCTTAAAACACAAATACAGTTTTGAACTACCCTGCCTCTGTCAATAGCGGGAAGGGTAGCTATCTCCAAGATGGTGGTCCTACCCCGACTGATATACTTCTTTACGAACCTTCTGCTCCTCATACTGATGAGCACCTTTAAATTGCTAAACACAATGTTGACGGAGCTGATATGGGGACCGGGGAGACGACGTGTAAGTCTCGCTAAGTTACAATTACCAACATCTCATGGAGGTATGGGTGTCCCAGACATGGCCGCATATAGCTGCGCCTGCCAACTCCAATGGCTGGCCTACTGGCTGGTGGGCCGTAACCTCCATGAGATAGACATGACCACGACCGATAGAGACCGCGGCATCATCCACCTCCTGCTCCTACCGAATACCACGATACCCAGATGGACGCCACACCTATTGCGTCTTGCAATCAGGTGCTGGAAGAGAGCTGCCAAATACACGAGTGCGACGCCCCCCTATGCGCCCACAATACCCTTGCTAGGCCTTCCCCTTGGGACAGGGACACTGACGGAACGCGCACTCCAATCATGGCATGACTCTGGTGTTATGCACATAGGCGATTGTTTTACGGATGTCAGTATCATGACACACGTGGACTTCCCGCGAGCGCACCAGACCCCTGAAGCCTTGTTTTTAATGCATGCACGAGTGACACACTACATTACTACGACTTGGGCACGGGACGGAATAGAGCCACCTACGAACCCACTACTCACCATGCAATATTTAATGGGGACCGGAAGCCATTTAACGAAATGGTTAACGTATGGCATAAGAGCTAGCAAGGCAACCTCACTACAACCCACCCAGGAGCGCTTGGACCAAGACATAGGGCGGGCGCTCAGAGATAAGGAATGGGAAAAGATATTGAAATTCCCCAAAAAGGTGTTGCGGAACCCTAAATTTAAATTTATACAACTAATGATTCTGCATAGAGCGTACCTTACTCCCCACGACTGCACATCAAGTTCCCTGATGCGGCAGACACGTGCCCCCGATGCATGGCCGCGGATGCTGGCCTAATGCACATGTTGTGGGACTGCCCCAGGCTGGGTCATTACTGGGAAACAATCCACAAGGCTCTGGCAGCGATTACCCCCGCAAGACCTTACTCCTCCCTGACATACTGTATACTAGGCTTAGGCCCCACTGAAAAGAAGAAAAGTGCCGCCACACGTTTCGTGGATCTGGCACTTCTATTGGCCAAAAGAACGATAACAACGAGGTGGAAATCAGCCGGACCCCCTGACCCTGGTGACTGGCACGGGGAGGTGATACGATGGGGAAAAGCAGAAGGGACCGAACTGCAGAGGGAGGAGCGTAGAGGAGTCCGTAAGACGCACATCTCAATGGAATGGCAGGCCATACTCATAGAATTTGAAGCATATGATATCACTGCATTGGCATAGGCAAATGTTGTTAGTATAATGGCTATAACGAATAACGGATGCAGAAACCCGAGACCATTCCCCCTCCCCTCCCCTCCCTCCCCCCCCCCTGCTTGAAATGGTCACGCACCGAAGAGTGCAGTAGTTGTTAAACTTGGAAGAAGCTAATACAGAAGACAGGGGTGTTGTCAGTAGGAGGAGCAGGTGATATTATCGTAATGTATAGAGATGACCCAGTACAGCATGAACCACACAGATGCTTTGACCAGAGTGCGAGGGAAGTTGCGGGAGGGCGGTTTAAGAATTATGTGGGATAAGTTGTTTAAAACAAAAAAACTGCGTATTAAGTATTCTCAAGCTTTATGTACACAGTATAGCGTTAACAGCATAATGTGCCGGAACCAAATGTTGTAATGATGTGATAAATAATGCAGAAAATAAAAATATATATAAAAAAAAGTGTGAAGGTAGAAATTGAGACCGGAACCTGCCATGAGCTGTAGCCACTCAGGGCTCGATGGTGCCTGGCCTGAAACTTTGACTTTGGCCCAGTCTATCGCGAGCAGGTATCACAATATGGTGCTATAACCTTCTAAGTGCTATATTTTATTAAGTCTTTGAAAATTCATATCTCCGGTTCCCTACATTGAATTTTTATCGGTTTGGTGTCATTTTAAAGATATAAATATTTGCCATTTTTATAAATTGGTGTTACATTATTATTATGTGTTGTGTGTTAAATATTTACTGAAATGGTGTTTTTAAATGCTTTACTTACCGTCTTTGAAGTTAAGCCTGTCTGCTCGCAGCCACGTTACCAAGGTTTGAGCATAGGAATACTTTTCTAAGACCTATTCTGTGTCCTATCATGTGTTAGTGGCCTTATTGCCAGTGGCAGACCTATATTTGCCCCTACCAATAATCCACTTTCCAACAGATTGGTAAGTGTATTACACGGTGAGGTTGTACAACTACACAATAAAATACAACCCATTTCCTCACAGTATTGGTTCCCTGTCTGGAGCAATTAGAGGACAGATTATTACTGACTGAATAATGCTTTAAAGAGACTTTAAGTGATGTGTTTACAATGACTGACCCAGTTGTATGAACACCATGACCAAATATGACCTCAAGAACTGAAGAATCTACTCCTGTGTCAACACCAGATTCACTAATGACACAAATAGCACAACAACGTAATGCTAAGCAATTAACCTTTTTGACAAAAAGAGCCTCTCCATTGGGCCTCATATATCTTGATTTTAAAATATTTACATGTTCTAGGAGACACATAGAGCAAGAACTTCTCCTAACTTGAAAACAAGATTCACACTGGCTCCATTTTCATTTTAGGGGATGTTTTATTTTGTTAAATGATATTATTATGGGGGCGTGGCTTCGGCGCCAATGAAGATGGCCACTCTGCCGTGAGGCTACGTGACGGGGTGAGGGGGCGAGTTCTCCCCTGGCGGTGATTCCCATACCTTGGACCCCGTAGCCGCATATAAGCACTTATAAAGCCCAGCAGCGCATTTTGGACTATATTTCAATATGCAGGGGGAGCGCTAAATTCCTTTTTTCTTTAATGGTTGGCTCTGCATCGATGCTCACAGCCGCCATTTTGTTTTCAAGTTCACCGACCAGACTCTCTCCACATGTCGCATTTTCTGACCAGCCCTGCACCTTGTGCCACTTGAACCCTTTTACGGCTATTTTTATTGTTTTGTGCCCCACATGCCTTCTGCCTTCTTGTGAATAGTGGTCTTGAGCATTTCTTCAGGTTGTAATTTTGCATTTCTATTTTCCCTCATGCCTCTAACACGTATCATCTATTGGGGAAATCCATGTCACAGAGTTATTTTTCTTTTCTCGGCTCCTGACGTCTCTGGACTATATTAATTACTTCAATTAGCCTCTGTGGTATAAACAGCTCCTGCTTGGTTTATATCGTATGGCAAAAGCACACTCTTCCCATGGTAGTGTTATTTCCTCTAAATCTACTTCATTAGAGGATTATAATGCATTTAGCATTTTACAAGAAAGTATGGAAGAATTGGATTCTGGTCCTGCTGCCATTGGGGGTATGACGACCACTATGCCTCTCAAAGCATCTAAAGAACCCTCTAAAATACATGCTGCCTTATCGTCTGTTCCAAGCAAACGCGTCAAAAAATACCCACCTTCTCCTTCTAACTCTTTGACATCTCTATCTATGGAATTGCTTTTGGAGGAAATTTGTGCTCTCAAACCTTCCATGGATAACACACATACTTGTCCCCAAAGTCTTGAGAACAAATGGTTTAATACGGAACAAAAAGTTACTCACCTGGAACAACGTGTAGACTCTATTCAAGGTGTTATCAATCAAGTTCCTTCCTTACCTTTGGAGATTTCACACCTTAAACAGCAGGTGGAAAATTTGGAAAACCGTAATATGCAAAATAACCTGCACATTTATGGCATTTTGGAGGGTCTTTGAGAGTAAAGATCCTCTCTCCTTTTTTTAAATTCTTTCTTCTAAATCTTCTGGGTCTTCCCCAGACTCCAAATTTGAATATTTAAAGAGCTCATCGTCTGGGACAAATTCCAAGGTCATCACCTTCCTCAGTCAAACCAAGAGGCGTTATTTTATATTTTTTGGAGTACACTGATTTACTTAAAATATTACAAGTTGCCAGACTTAAAGGGTAGGGATCCAATCTATTCTTTGCTCAAGACTATGCTAAAGCAACTGCAGACTGACAGAAGACATTTCTGGACATGAGACCAGCTCTTCGCAGTCAGAATGCTAGATATGGTCTGTTCCATCTTTGCCTTATGAAAGTAACTTATAAGAATAAAACCACTGCCTACAACATTTCTTGGATACCTGCAGAGAAGAGAACATGGAGATTCCTCGTTCATAGATGTTTTGATTGTTTTATTGTAGTTTGTTATGTGTCTGCATTTTACAATTTTTTTTCACATTGAAGTTTTGTTCTTATTGTTGTTTGTTGTATTTCTTATAACCAATTTATTTTCTTTTTACTGTCAGATGCAGTTTATCATGGTCCTCTACTTTTTGATCCCCCTTTCCCAACTGGAGATGTCTCGCTTCCTCGTCTTCATCCTGGGGTTTCCCGCTTGATCGTGCCATCTTCCTTATGTGACTACACCACCCCCTTATTCATTATATGTTTGTGGTGTGTCTTTTTGTTTTTCTATTATTCTCTTTTAGTATTGCTTTTTTCCCATGTATTTCTTTTATATTTTTTTCCTTATTTGCTTTGTTTCATCCTTTGTTTTCTTCTCTTTTCATACAGATTCTATTTTTTCTTCTCATTCATTTCTTCATCTTTAATGCTCTCACAAGCCTTTTTCCTTTCTTCTCATGATTGCTAATTTTTTGGTTTGCTATCATAAACTTTCCTATTTCATATTTCTCTTATCTATGCATAATGCTTTTCTTCTTGGGTTCTTCTTATTGGAGAACTTATTTCTGTTGCATTATTGTACTTTACTATTTGTAGTTCATATTAAGCTTCTGTAAAGGTTTTGCTTATATAGATGTCGTTATATACTGGAATTTCAAAGGATTGGGCCCCCCTATAAAATGTCAACGGGTTTTATCACATATCGCTAGATTACAAGGTGATATAGTTTTATTACAAGAAATTCATGTAACAAGTAAAGAAATTGCCAAACTTCAACACCAATGGGTGGGTTATGTCTACGCATCACCGGGTTCAGGCAAACGTAATGGCGTAGCTATCCTGTGCCATAAGCGTTTAGATATCTAAATTATACATCAAGATGCAGATTCTGAAGGTAAATGGGTTTCAGTTTCGTTACTAGTTAATAAAATTCCTTTGACCATTTTTAATTTATATGCGCCCACCACTCCAGATAACCTCTTTTGGCCTCAGATTGATGTTATACACTGATGATTATTTAATATTGGGTGGTGATTGTAATATGGTTATGGATTCTTTCATAGATAGATGCTCTAAATCTAAATGTATCCCCTCCTCTATTCACACTCAATTTACATCTACTACAGCTCTAAGATCCCTTGTTGATGCAGTCACCCCACTCTTCAGGAATATACATATTTCTCACCAGTTCACTCCTCACAATCCTGTATAGACTATTTATTTATTTCAAAAGCCCTTACTCAACATATTTCCCATTCAGAAAAAGCATCTATATTAATTTCTGACCACGCTCCTTTATCATTGGACTCCCTCCCATTAAAAGTACTAGGAGGTGGCGATTTAATAATGCCCTTCTATTAGACCCTAAATTTACACCCGCTTTTCAGAAATTTGGAGACACTTTCTTTATAGAAAATGAGTCTCCTCATACATCTTCTCTACGTATTTGCGACACATTTAAAGCTGCTTCTAGAGTCTTCATTATTTCATTTGTAGCTCAGAAACGGAGAGCATCCGCCTAAACCATACAATTGCTTAATTCACGTATCAAGCAATTGGAGCATTCCTATTACTCCACAAAAGCCCCTTCTGACTTAAATGAACTTATTAAAGCCAAATTTACTTTTAATAAACTTTCAACGGAATCTGCTAATTTATATTTACTTAAATCTAGTGCTAAATAATATAGTGCACAAAATAAAGCCGGCAATCTTCTTGCTAATTATCTCAAGTTTAAAAAAGAACGCACTAAAATGTAATCTATTTTAACTTCAACTAATACTACAGTTCATAAAAATGAGGATATTCTTTTAGAATTTACAAACCTTTATCAACAGCCCAATACTCCTGAGTCTCCGCTTCAGCAGTCTGATATTACTCAATATTTATCCTCCAATCCTCCTCCTTCATCTCTTAATGTAGGTTTCTCAACCTTGGAGAAGGATATCCACATTAGTGACATCCTTACTGATGTTCAAGCATTTGTTAGATCTGAGGGTCTCTAGTTGGCAATGGTATTCACCTTTGTCCAAATAGGGACCCTTACTTCTAAGTCCGGATAAGGGGATTACACTCCTAAATAACCCCTGCTCACCCCTTTGGTAGCTTGGCATGAGCAGACAGGCTTATCTAAGAGGCGGTGTGTTAAGCATTTGTGAATATACACAGTAATACAGTGAACACACTACAGATGTACACAACACAGATGTTATAAAAATAAGTATTCTTTGTATAGACTTAACAAAAGACCACAAACAACAAAAATCCACAATACTATACTTCAGATTGACTTAAAGATGGTAAAAGTTGCTTAGTTCAAGGTGATGATAAATGCGACAAAGTTCTCAACAAAGTTCCTGAATGCGTAACAAACAAAAGGCTTGCAAAAGGGGAGATGCGTGGGTTCCGTGATCCAGGGGAAATGATGCATCGGTCCTCAATGTTTGCGCAGAGTAGGAGATGTGTCGTGATCCTTACCGGTGCGGGGTTGATGCGTAGATTCTCGACCAGCTGACCCGTTGCAATGCGCAAGATGGCGCCTTGATGCGATGCGATGATCCGAGTGCGATGCAAGATGATGGTGCCCTTGATGCGATGATGCAGTGATGCTGCGATGATGATGCATAGGCGCCCTGGCAGCCTTGTGACGACTCTGTACTTTGGTGCCGCGACAGGCCCTGCGACACGCTTCTCCCATGATGCGATGGCGACTCTCTCAATGGCGTCAAGCTTCTCCGGTGATGCGACAGCAGGCAGCTTTGATGAAGACACGCTTCCAGGGAGATGCGGCGGAGGCTTTCTTCTCCAGCGATGCAACAATTTCAGCTGCGGCGGCGACATGCTTCCTCTCGATGCGTCGCGCTTCCAGCTCCCAGTGACATGCAAATGTCTGTAGGTAGAATTCCCAGCAAGGAAATTCAGAGGGGAGCTGGAGATGAAGTCTTTAGTCCCTGAGACTACAGAAGGCGGCAAGCACAGTTCAAGCCCTTGGAGAATATTCTGTAAATAATGAAAGTCCTTGAAAAGTTCCTTCCCCTTTCCTTGGCAATGAAGCAACCACTGCAGGACAACCCAGCAAACAGCACACTGGCAGAGGGGCAGTCAAACTCCTGCAGCTTCATTGGTTCTACTCTTGGCAAAAGGTTTCTTGTTCCAGAAGTGATCTAAAGTTCTTGGGACTGGGTCCCAATATTTATACCCCCAAATCCTTTGATCTCTGAAGGCAGAGAGGCCCCTGCCTAGTCCAAACCAGTTCCAGAGCACTCTGTTTACACAACTCCTTCCTTCCTTTCACTGTGCAGGGCAGAGACATCAAGCGCCCCTATAGGAGGTCGAGCCAGCACAGGGGAGGGAAGGCACAGCCTTGAAGCAATTTGTTGACATGATTCCTTCTCTCCTTTCACAGTGCAAGGCAGAGACATCAGACACACACCACAGGAGGTGAAGCCAGCATTGTAGAGGGAAGGCCCAGCCCTATTCAGGTCCCAGGAGCAACTCCTCCCTCCCATCTAGATGCAGATCTCTCTATTCACCACTGGGCTGCCCCAGCCTGCCTCCTGGAATCCCCCAGCCCTGTCACTCACAAACTCCAGACAAGGAATACACAACCTAGCAGAGGCAGGCCTGGACATTTAGGCAAGAAAATACCTACTTTATAAAAGTGGTATTTTCAAACACAAATGTTAAAACCAACTTTACTAAAAGATTTATTTTATCGTTCTGAGTTCAGGCATAGTAAATTCGAATTTCTACTATGTTATCTGAGTCAGTTAGGACTAACTGCCCATTCTGGCCTACGGAGAAGAGGTAGCCTTGCAATAGTGAAAAACGAAAATGGCTGTACTTCACTATTAGGACATGCTACACACAATAGGGATTGGCATGTGGGTGCACATGGCCAAATTGAAATGGCAGTCACAGACTGCACACAGGCCTTGCAATGGCAGGCCTGAGACACATTCTACAAGCTGCTTCTGTGGGTTGCACAACTAGTGCTGTCCATCACCACCCCTTGTTGTAAATTATTTTGTCCACCCTAAGCGTGGAAGGGTATACTCAGATGTGAGTCCCTTGCTCATTGCACCATCAGGATTCAAGCAAGCCGGGCCGAAGACGCCTGAAATGGCAGTACCCGGTCCCCGGAAGCTTGTTTCCTTCCCAGTGTAAGAATTGGCTTTTGTAGTCTGGTCTGCCCTGTTCCCATGATGCACTGGGCCAGGGTCAGACTAATTTGCATACAGCCAGGTTCTGAAACTGGGATGGTGCAATGAGCTAAAAAACGGTGTTGGATCTAGCCCTGATCTCTTGACTGGGTTAGAGTACTCTGCTTAATTCAGAGACTCTGTCCATCACCACCCCTTGTTGTAAATTATTTTGTCCACCCTAAGCGTGGAAGGGTATACTCAGATGTGAGTCCCTTGCTCATTGCACCATCAGGATTCAAGCAAGCCGGGCCGAAGACGCCTGAAATGGCAGAAACCGGTCCCCGGAAGCTTGTTTCCTTTCCAGTGTAAGAATTGGCTTTTGTAGTCTGGTCTGCCCTGTTCCCATGATGCACTGGGCCAGGGTCAGACTAATTTGCATACAGCCAGGTTCTGAAACTCGGATGGTGCAATGAGCTAAAAAACGGTGTTGGATCTAGCCCTGATCTCTTGACTGGGTTAGAGTACTCTGCTTAATTCAGAGACTCTGTCCATCACCACCCCTTGTTGTAAATTATTTTGTCCACCCTAAGCGTGGAAGGGTATACTCAGATGTGAGTCCCTTGCTCATTGCACCATCAGGATTCAAGCAAGCCGGGCCGAAGACGCCTGAAATGGCAGAAACCGGTCCCCGGAAGCTTGTTTCCTTCCCAGTGTAAGAATTGGCTTTTGTAGTCTGGTCTGCCCTGTTCCCATGATGCACTGGGCCAGGGTCAGACTAATTTGCATACAGCCAGGTTCTGAAACTGGGATGGTGCAATGAGCTAAAAAACGGTGTTGGATCTAGCCCTGATCTCTTGACTGGGTTAGAGTACTCTGCTTAATTCAGAGACTCTGTCCATCACCACCCCTTGTTGTAAATTATTTTGTCCACCCTAAGCGTGGAAGGGTATACTCAGATGTGAGTCCCTTGCTCATTGCACCATCAGGATTCAAGCAAGCCGGGCCGAAGACGCCTGAAATGGCAGAAACCGGTCCCCGGAAGCTTGTTTCCTTCCCAATGTAAGAATTGGCTTTTGTAGTCTGGTCTGCCCTGTTCCCATGATGCACTGGGCCAGGGTCAGACTAATTTGCATACAGCCAGGTTCTGAAACTGGGATGGTGCATTGAGCTAAAAAACGGTGTTGGATCTAGCCCTGATCTCTTGACTGGGTTAGAGTACTCTGCTTAATTCAGAGACTCTGTCCATCACCACCCCTTGTTGTAAATTATTTTGTCCACCCTAAGCGTGGAAGGGTATACTCAGATGTGAGTCCCTTGCTCATTGCACCATCAGGATTCAAGCAAGCCGGGCCGAAGACGCCTGAAATGGCAGAAACCGGTCCCCGGAAGCTTGTTTCCTTCCCAGTGTAAGAATTGGCTTTTGTAGTCTGGTCTGCCCTGTTCCCATGATGCACTGGGCCAGGGTCAGACTAATTTGCATACAGCCAGGTTCTGAAACTGGGATGGTGCAATGAGCTAAAAAACGGTGTTGGATCTAGCCCTGATCTCTTGACTGGGTTAGAGTACTCTGCTTAATTCAGAGACTCTGTCCATCACCACCCCTTGTTGTAAATTATTTTGTCCACCCTAAGCGTGGAAGGGTATACTCAGATGTGAGTCCCTTGCTCATTGCACCATCAGGATTCAAGCAAGCCGGGCCGAAGACGCCTGAAATGGCAGAAACCGGTCCCCGGAAGCTTGTTTCCTTCCCAGTGTAAGAATTGGCTTTTGTAGTCTGGTCTGCCCTGTTCCCATGATGCACTGGGCCAGGGTCAGACTAATTTGCATACAGCCAGGTTCTGAAACTCGGATGGTGCAATGAGCTAAAAAACGGTGTTGGATCTAGCCCTGATCTCTTGACTGGGTTAGAGTACTCTGCTTAATTCAGAGACTCTGTCCATCACCACCCCTTGTTGTAAATTATTTTGTCCACCCTAAGCGTGGAAGGGTATACTCAGATGTGAGTCCCTTGCTCATTGCACCATCAGGATTCAAGCAAGCCGGGCCGAAGACGCCTGAAATGGCAGAAACCGGTCCCCGGAAGCTTGTTTCCTTCCCAGTGTAAGAATTGGCTTTTGTAGTCTGGTCTGCCTTGTTCCCATGATGCACTGGGCCAGGGTCAGACTAATTTGCATACAGCCAGGTTCTGAAACTGGGATGGTGCAATGAGCTAAAAAACGGTGTTGGATCTAGCCCTGATCTCTTGACTGGGTTAGAGTACTCTGCTTAATTCAGAGACTCTGTCCATCACCACCCCTTGTTGTAAATTATTTTGTCCACCCTAAGCGTGGAAGGGTATACTCAGATGTGAGTCCCTTGCTCATTGCACCATCAGGATTCAAGCAAGCCGGGCCGAAGACGCCTGAAATGGCAGAAACCGGTCCCCGGAAGCTTGTTTCCTTCCCAGTGTAAGAATTGGCTTTTGTAGTCTGGTCTGCCCTGTTCCCATGATGCACTGGGCCAGGGTCAGACTAATTTGCATACAGCCAGGTTCTGAAACTGGGATGGTGCAATGAGCTAAAAAACGGTGTTGGATCTAGCCCTGATCTCTTGACTGGGTTAGAGTACTCTGCTTAATTCAGAGACTCTGTCCATCACCACCCCTTGTTGTAAATCAAGCCCACCAGCAGCATTTGATTTACAAGCCCTGGGCACACATGTTGCACTGTACTAGGGTCTGACAAGTAAATCAAATAACCCAATCCTGGAATCACGAATTAGTACATCAATTTAACATAGGGAGCACTTGCACTGTGGCACTGATTAGCAGTGGCACAGTGCCCAAAGCATATAACCAACAAAAACATATCAAAACAGAGGAGGCAATCCGTCAAAATGGAAGGGAGACTCACGCCAAATATGCCAGGTCTAACACTATTAAAAAGGAAAAGCTCCTGGTCCCGATGGTTTCACCATTGAATTCTACTCATATTTTTCCCTACTCCTTCTTCCCAAATTATATCACTTATTTGCATATTTTATTTATACCCAAAAATCTGAAGGATCCTTTAAGGAAGAGTTGATTTGTCTCATTCCAAAAGAAAACAAAGACCACAAACTCTGTAAAAATTACAGACGTATTTCTTTAATTAATTTAAGAATATAAAATATGTGCAAAAATCCTTGCCCTTTGTTTAGATTCCTTTTTGAAAGGAACAATGTGGTTTCATTAAGGGACGTCATTTATGTGATAATACTAGATTGTTTTTTAATATCCTAAGCAAATCTAAATTATATAAAAAATTGATAGCAGCAATTTCATTAAACGCCAAAAAAGCTTTCGATAGAGTTAGTTGATCTTTCATTTTCTCAACCCTTGCTTGGTTTAGTTTTCGCCAAAATTCATTAATTATGTCTCTTTACCCTATTCCTCCCCAAGGTCCATTATTTTAGCTAATGGTCTTTTATTCCCTTCTTTTCCTCTTCATCGAGGTGTTAGGCAAGGTTGCCCATTATCCCCACATTTATTTATCCTTTCCTTAGAGACTTTTTGAATAACAATTTGGTTGAACACAAACATTGCAGGTTTCTCTTATGGAATTAATCAATTAAAGCTCTAAATATATGCGGATGACATATTATTATTAATTTCAAACCTTCAATCCTCCCTACCAGCATTGTCATCCGAGGTAACTGACTTTGATCTCGTTTCAGGTTATATACTCAAAGTCGACAAATGTGAGATCCTCCCACTGAATAAACTCGGTTTTCATGCTGATTTTTTATCTTCTTCTTTTCATTGGAAACCATTAAATATCTTGGAATATGATTTACTACCTCTATTAAAGATACCGTTGCTATGAATCTAAAAGAACTACAAACATCTTTAACAACTTCTACATTATGTTGGCATCCCTTATTTTTATCCTGATGGGGCAGATTAGATTCTATGAAAATGATGCTTGTTCCAGTGATACTGTTCTATCTATCCAATATCCCCATTATTATTCCTTAGTCGTTCTATAAAACTATATATAATATTCTTTCAAAATATTTTATGGCATAATAAACAACCTATTATGTCTCTCGGTAAACTTAAAAAGCCTAAACACATGGGTGGCGTTAATTTTCCGGATTTTTATTCTTACCACACTCCCTTTTTTCTTAAACAGTCCTCCTTCTTATTGTCTGAGATTGGAACTTTTTCCTTCAAAGAATATATTTCTCTTTCCCATATACCCTTATCATTATCTCTCCCTATCCTTAAAAACGCTAGTAAAGTTTTTAACCACTTTTCTCATCTGTTCTAGATGAGCGTACACAATTTTTAAACTCATCAATTTGGTATAATAAACATATTAAACTTAAAATAGGTATATTTTCTATCAAGATTGGTTAACTTACGGTCTCAAATGATGGTATCTGTATATCCTTCTCAGTATTGCAATCCCATTTTTCCCTTCCCTCTTCATGTCATTCTAATTATATAGCTTTAACAGCAGCTGCCTAAGTTTCTTACAATTCTTTAATCTCCTCTCATACCCCCACCCCCTCAACTCCTATTACAACATTATTTTTAAGTAATTCTCCTTCTGCTTCTCTAATATACAAAGAATTAATGGATATTCCTATTTCTTGTAATCAATCTGTTGTGGAATGTAGTTGGGAATCTGATTTGTGTGAATCTTTTCCTATTCCAATATGGAATATAATCTGGACTAAAATAAGAAAGTCTTCTAGAGCAGTGAACACTACTTAAACTTAATTTTTTATTTATAACAGACTCCTAATCACTCCCGCGAAATTACATGAGATTGATCCTAACATCTCTCCTACCTGTTGGTCATGTACCTCCCCATTAGCAGCCCTCAAACATATGCTTTTTGATTGCCCAGCAATTCATACTTTTTGGACCTAAGTCTGGCGACACATCAATACTATTTGTCACTCCCATGTCCCTTTCTCTTTTTGACACATTTTTCTAGGTAGCGTCTCCAAAGTTTGGTCCTCTTCTACTGCCAATTTTCATATTATTGATTTACTCCAAGCTGTTGAATTTCAACAGATCACTAAGTCATGGAAAGATACCTCTGTGGTATCCTTTCAAGCATGGTGGTATGGAATGTGCTACAATCATAGATTGGATAGAGCCTATGTACACGCAACCACGCTTGCTATTAAATGAGAAATACTTTGGTTGCCCGTTACTGAGTTCTTAAATGTTTCGCCTAAAAAGCTACCTTCACATAACTAAGCGTGGGCGTAAAATCCGTTTCGCAGGCGAATTTGCGGATTTTTGATGTTTTCGCGATCCGCAAATACGCAAGCTACGAATTATTTTGCTTGGTCGCGCTTGAAAAATACAATATCGTGCGCGCGGCGTTGACTCTGAGCCTGCCGAGTTGTTTTTCTCCCGGTTTTGCTTGTGCTTCGCCATTTTCGATCTTGCTGCATGATCGCGCGAGAGTTTTTTTAACGCAATTACGTCATTGCGGCTTGCCATCTTGTACGGCGAGAGTTTGACAACGCGAGTACGTCATAAATGCCCGCGACGGCGCACAGCTGACTTCCGGCGGGAGGTTTGTACAGTTCGCGTTCCCGAAATTGCAAAAATTGCCATTCTGCACAAGAAATCCACCGCAGGAAGCATAAACCTTGTGAAAATGATGATTTTGATCAGAATAACTCCTCAGATTGACATTTGGCTGCACTTTTTGGTGCAGGAGTCCATTTTTTGGGGTGGGGTGGGAGGAAGGAAGTGCCCCAGAGACTCCAACTTCCTGTTCCTGTCCAGCAGGCTCCTCCCAGTGCTTTGTCCATGTACTGGTCACTTTTCATTTGGCTGTGGAGCTGGAAGGATTACTTTCTGTGACTGCTGCTGGATATTTGTATTTGAGGACTTTTTGGACTTAGGAGTTTGGATCACTTTTGGACTTGAGATTTTGTAAGTAAGTTGGTGTTGTTTGTTTGGGGCATTGCAGTTGAGGCAACTACAGTTCTAAAACTTTTTTCACAACTTTAGCAAAATATATATTGTGGTGGGTAGCTAGCCACAGTATCCAGTAGGCCAAGGGTTAGTCATGGGTGCATGATACAACTGTTTCTCTGATTTTTTTTTAACTTAATTCTCATTTAGGTCATGGAATTTTAGCTCACTGTTATATGTTTTTTTTTTTTTTAATTTTGGGGTGCCTGTAAAGCCTCACTAGCCAGTAGGCCCAGGGGTAGTGAGTGGTGCATGGACCAAGTCTTTCTGTGGGGTGTCTTGAATTTAAACATCATTGAGGGCATGGATGGCATGGGATTGTGGTGATTTGTATGTGTTTTTCGATTTTTTGGGGTGTTGTTGGGGACTGGCCATGTGGGTGGGGGCCATTTTGAGGGCTGGTACAGACAGGGCCTGGCCATGTGCTGGGGGTCAGGGGGCCATTTTGCATGCAGGCAGTGTGCTCAGGCCTGCACCCAGTTTGCCTTGCTTTCAACCATTATGCCCAGGGGTATTCAGTGGTGCATGGGCCTAGTCTTTCTGTGGGGTGTCTTGAATTTAAACATCATTGAAGGCATGGATGGCATGGGATTGTGGTGATTTTTATGTGTTTTTTGATTTTGTGGGGTGTTGTTGGGGACTGGCCATGTGGGTGGGGGTCATTTTGAGGGCTGGTACAGGCAGGGCATGGCCATGTGCTGGGGGTCAAGGGGCCATTTTGAATGCAGGCAGTGTGCTCAGGCCTGCACCCTGTTTGCCTTGCTTTCAACCTTTATGCCCAGGGGTACTCAGTGGTGCATGGGCCTAGTCTTTCTGTGGGGTGTCTTGAATTTAAACATCATTGAAGGCATGGATGGCATGGGATTGTGGTGATTTTTATGTGTTTATTTATTTTTTGGGGTGTTGTTGGGGATTGGCCATGTGGTTGGGGGCCATTTTGAGGGCTGGTACAGGCAGGACCTGGCCATGTGCTGTGGGTCAAGGGGCCATGTTGAATGCAGGCAGTGTGCTCAGGCCTGCACCCAGTTTGCCTTGCTTTCAACCATTATGCCCAGGGGTACTCAGTGGTGCATGGGCCTAGTCTTTCTGTGGGGTGTCTTGAATTTAAACATCATTGAGGGCATGGATGGCATGGGATTGTGGTGATTCTTATGTGTTTTTCGATTTTTTGGGGGTGTTGTTGGGGACTGGCCATGTGGGTGGGGGCCATTTTGAGGGATGGTACAAGCAGGGCCTGGCCATGTGCTGGGGGTCAAGGGGCCATTTTGAATGCAGGCAGTGTGCTCAGGTCTGCACCCAGTTTGCCTTGCTTTCAACCATTATGCCCAGAGGTACTCAGTGGTGCATGGGCCTAGTCTTTCTGTGGGGTGTCTTGAATTTAAACATCATTGAGGGCATGGATGGCATGGGATTGTGATGATTTTTATGTGTTTTTCGATTTTTTGGGGTGTTGTTGGGGACTGGCCATGTGGGTGGGGGCCATTTTGAGGGCTGGTACAGGCAGGGCCTGGCCATGTGCTGGGGGTCAAGGGGCCATTTTGAATGCAGGCAGTGTGCTCAGGCCTGCATCCAGTTTGCCTTGCTTTCAACCATTATTTCCCAGGGGTACTCAGTGGTGCATGGGCCTAGTCTTTCTGTGGGGTGTCTTGAATTTAAACATCATTGAGGGCATGGATGGCATGGGATTGTGGTGATTTTTATGTGTTTTTCGATTTTTTGGGGTGTTGTTGGGGACTGGCCATGTGGGTGGGGGGCATTTTGAGGGATGGTACAGGCAGGGCCTGGCCATGTGCTGGGGGTCAAGGGGCCATTTTGAATGCTGGCAGTGTGCTCAGGCCTGCACCCAGTTTGCCTTGCTTTCAACCATTATGCCCAGGGGTACTCAGTGGTGCACGGGCCTAGTCTTTTTGTGGGGTGTCTTGAATTTAAACATCATTGAGGGCATGGATGGCATGGGATTGTGGTGATTTTTATGTATTTTTTGATTTTTGGGGGTATTATTGGGGACTAGACATGTGGGTGGGGGCCATTTTGACGGCTGGTACAGGCAGGGCCTGGCCATGTGCTGGGGGTCAAGGGGGCATTTTGAATGCAGGCAGTGTGCTCAGGCCTGCACCCTGTTTGCCTTGCTTTCAACCATTATGCCCAGGGGTATTCAGTGGTGCATTGGCCTAGTCTTTCTGTGGGGTGTCTTGAATTTAAACATCATTGAGGGCATGGATGGCATGGAATTTTGGTGATTTTTATGTGTTTTTCGATTTTTTGGGGTGTTGTTGGGGACTGGCCATGTGGGTGGGGGCCATTTTAAGGGCTGGTGCAGGCAGGACCTGGCCATGTGCTGGGGGTCATGGGGCCATTTTGAATGCAGGCAGTGTGCTCAGGCCTGCACCCAGTTTGCCTTGCTTTCAAACATTATGCCCAGGGGTACTCAGTGGTGCATGGGCCTAGTATTTCTGTGGGGTGTCTTGAATTTAAACATCATTGAGGGCATGGATGGCATGGGATTGTGGTGATTTATGTGTGTTTTTCGACTTTTTGGGGTGTATAACTGATGTTCCTCTGTCTTCCATTGCTTTTAGGTGCACAAGAGAACCACCAGTGCCAGGAAGAAGTCCTGCAGCGGTGTGTGCAGCACAACGTCACGCGACTTCACGTGTGGCCACAGACAAGACAACTCTGCAACTCGTGCAACTGTGGCCTGCTGTTCTGACATCTGAAGAAGATGGGCCCAAAGAAAGGTGGCCGTAGCACCTCAGCGAAGAAAGTTGCCAGTGCCACTGCCAGTAAGAAGGAGCAGAAGAAGCAAGTGGCACCACCTACCAAGGAGACTGGTGTGCCTTTTTTGGGAAAAAAAACTACGCCTGCAGCAGCAGCGGTGTTCGCCGGAGCCCAAGCTGGAAGCAGCACCTCCGCCTCATTGGGGTCAGTGCCACCACGCCAAGTTAGGTCCAAGACCATGAGTGCTGCTGAGGCAGCCACTTTACTTTCTCAATCACCATCGACCAGTGATGTTGGCTCATCACAAGAAAGTACCATCCAATCAAGGCCGGGTGTAACTCAGCTGGCGAGTGTTCAACAATCACAGCCGCAACGACAATTACAAGTGCAACTAGTACAAGCGCAAGTACATGGGCAAGGAGAGGCGCAAGTACATGGGCAAGGAGAGGTGCAAGTACATGGGCACGGGGAGGCGCAAGTACATGGGCAAGGAGAGGCGCAAGTACATGGGCAAGGAGAGGCGCAAGTACATGGGCAAGGAGAGGCGCAAGTACATGCACAAGGAGAGGCGCAAGTAGAGGTGCATGGAGAGGTGCAACTAGAGGTTCATAGAGCGGCACAACTGCCTACAACGCTTGTTCCTCCAGAAGTAGGGGTACATCAGGAAATTGAAATTCAAGTGGAGGTATCATCCGAGGAAGCCACTCCTCCTGAGGATGATCCATTGTCTCCCAGATCCCCAGCAAGAAAAAGGTCAAGGGGGGCTGCTACTACTACTACTACTACAAGTTCTTCTTCAAGCCCCCTTCATTCTGATGACCTTGATCGTGATTGGAACCCAGCAATGCAGTCTGACAGTGAGGCACGCCATGAGCCGACAAAGGTAGCTAAGCCTAAAAGGAAGGTTCCCGCAAGGCTTCGACTTATGGGTGATGACGACGAACAAGAAGTGGTGTCTTCTGCTGCTGATGAACAGTCTGATGACGACCCAGTCATCACAGACGTCACTCCAGCCACAGCGGGCATGCAGCAGACAAACATTTTAACCCTAGCCCGAATGGCTGCTGAGCGGGATGTGGGCGGTGTGGCACTGGTACCACCACCAACGCAGTTAACTACAACACCAACACGAGTCAGACCTACAGCTTCCATATTTTCTCGTCAGAAGGGCCGGCAGGGACCTCTATCCAGCTCGACCTCCATTACCTCAAGTAGTGGTGCTGTAAGTGAACAACGGAAACAAATTAGCCACGCCTATCCTCCACTTCATCTGGCATTGAAAGTCAAAGTAGCACCTCCACCACCAGCAGACATCTCCAGTCCCCAGTTTGGGACTTCTTTACTGTTAGCAAAAAGGCGGAAAACATGGTTGTTTGTTCGATTTGTAAAGTATCAGTTAGTCGGGGTAAGCTTGGTACCAACTATGGTACCAGAGGCCAGAGAGGTCATCTCAAACAACACCACCCTATCTGGTGGTATAAGCACCTAAATGACATTGAGGAAGCCAAAACAAAAACAAATCCAAATGTATCCCTTGATATTGCATCTGATGATGACGAGAGGCTGATGATCATGCAGGGGGGAAGTGAAGAAGCGACAGACATTTTTTCTGGTACACCCAATACCCCTGGCAGCAACACTGCAGTGGTAGCGCCCACACCCTCTACCCCTGCAACATGTATGAGACACACTAAGAGTCTGGGACAGACACCAATGCAAAAAACTAAATCAATGAGCCTAACTGGTTTGAAGTCTGCATCATCATCATCATCATCATCACGTAAAACGGTCCAGCCCACCATTAGCAGCATGTTTTGGTCGGATGCGCCATTTGAACGCAACCACCCAACGGTGCGTCTGTATAACGCAAAGCTGGCTAAAATGCTAGTGCTGGACCTTCTCCCTTTCTCTTTCGTGGAAGGGGTGGGTTTTTGTGAATTGGTGGCAACAGTCTGCCCTAAATGGAAGGTTCCTAGCCGGTCCTATTTTGCAAGGGTTGCTGTTCCAGCACTACATCAAGATGTGCTGGAGGTGATTGGCGCAGCTATTCTGAAGAGTGCTGTTCACACAATCCACATGACAACAGACATGTGGACCAGTTGCCAAGCCCTCGATTACATGTGCATCACTGCACACTGGGTCTCTTTTGCAGGGGTCGAAAAACAGTTAAAACACAAAGATGTTGACACGGAGGAAGTTTTTCAAGCTACTCGCAAACATGCAACAGTAGGCATGTTTGCCATGGAGAAAACTCACACTGCACCTAACCTTTTGGAGGAGTTTAACAGGAAGGTCAATAAATGGCTGCATCCAAGAAATCGCACAGTTGGTTATGTTTCCACGGATAATGGCAGTAATATAGTTAAGGCCATGAAGCACGGTGGCTATTTCAGAGTGCCGTGTTTGGAGCACAGTATTACCATCGTGGTACAAGCCTTCTTGAAAACAGAAGCGCCAGTCGTCAAATTACTGACCATCTCCGAAGAATCTGCACACATTTCAGCCATTCTTTTAAGCCCCGGAAGCAGCTGAGGAGCCTTCAATATGAACGTAAACTGCCAGTCAAAGGACTAATCCAGGAGGTGGCAACACGTTGGAACTCAACCTTTTACATGCTTGAGCGTCTGTCTGAGCAGTGGGAGGTAATACATGAGTATGTCTTTAAACAGGTTCTACTCACAAAGAGATGATGCTAGAGTTGGAGGAATGGAAGCTAATTGCAAGCCTGACAGACATGCTTCGTCCTTTTGAGCTCTTCACGCGTGAAGTCAGCAGGGAGGACTGTTCTTTGAGCAAAGCTATCCCATTGTTGCGCATGCTAGAGCACCAACTGAAGGAGGTGTCTTCAACGTTCCGAGATGATGGTGAAAAGCGAGAAACATATGATTTGGCGGAGAAGTTATTAAGGCGCCTACTTAACAATGAAAGGCTTAAAAAGATACATACAGAACAACATTACATTTGTGCCACTATTCTTGATCCACGGTACAAAAAGGCAGTGGCTAGCAAAGCATTCATTCCTTTTGATGAAGCAGATGTTTCAAAGTACAAACATTGGCTAGCTGTGTCAGCCACTCGGTTCGAAAAAGAGCGGCAGAACCTTCAAGGAGGCAGCACAAGTACAACTGAATCAGCAGGCCATCTGGCGTCAAGTTCCACTTCTCAATCCGTGGCCGAAGGGAGTCACTTTCCCTCACAGCCGTTAACGACACCAAAAACCATATCATCATCCTCACCTGCACCAGGCCGCAAACAAATATTGTCGGAAGGGGATTGGCTAACTCAGCAAGGGCTTGCTAGGTCCACTGATGAAATGGTCGCAGATGGTACGCAAAGTGGATCAACCATGGAGAACCTTGAGTCAGTAGTGCAGGCCTATCTGGATGACACAACAGAGGTCTGTCATAATGAGAACCCATTGGGATATTGGCATACGAAAAGCTCTGTATGGCGACTGATCACCAACCTGGCTCTAAATTAATTGTCTTGCCCACTCGCAAGCGTGTCTTCTGAACGTGTTTTCAGTGCTGCTGGTGCCAATGTTACTTAAAAAAGGTCCCGCCTTTTGCCCTAAAATGTGGAGAGGTTAACAATATTCAAGATGAATCAGCACTTCATACCACCCGATTACAAAATACGTGAATGCACGCAGGAAGAAGAGGACACCGACTTAGGTGACGCCGACGGCAGTTTTTCTCCGTCACCAGACCTACTCCCGTCTCAATTCATAGACTTGGAGGACGAGCTCTGCTTCCCTGACACCGAGGCCTGAAAATTACTTCCTTTTTTCCGTACTTATTCACTTTTATTCCTGTGTGTCTTTCTTTGTTTTGCTACTTTTACCACAACAAAACTTTAATTACCTAATCACAATAAGTCCATCATCAGCACTGTCTTCATCTTATTTGCCTTATTGATTTGAAGGTGCCGCAGTCTGCATTCAGATGTTCACAAGTTCACAACTCAATCATGCTCCTCTATCCTCCTCCTCCAGACTCCCCCTATCCATTTCCCTCAAGCGGGATGGATGGACTATGGAGAAAAAACAGGCTTTGTCTTCGTAGACGAGTCCCCTCAAGTGGGACTGAAATAACTGACTGACTACATTCTTGCTTATTGTTGACAGACCTACTTCTGAAATTTACAGGAGAGGCTGCCCTGTGGGCCCTCACTTTCCGAAGAAGATGCGGACAAAAAGTAGAACAGGTAATGAATAATGAGAAGATGGCATGTAGTGGACAGCAATGGCTGTCTGTCTCTGTTGAAACCAATTGCTGTTTGTTTTTTCTGAACAGCGCAATTTGCCATGTTTTGAATATACCAGTATTGTAGGTTTTTGGGGGGTTCTTTGGGGGTGTTCTAGATTTGCGGTGCTGGGTCAGGGGGTCTGGGAGCACTGCTGGCACAGTCTAATGTTGATTGCATTTGTTTTTCAGGAAATCCATGGTGGAAAAGGGGATTTAGGGCCTAGCTGCACAGCGCATTTGGACTGAATTTCAGGTTGGCCCGAAATTTGCTAAGTCTCACTTTTTAAGGTTTTGCTTTTTGGCTGTTTGGAGGTGTAAATCTGGTTTTCGCCTGGGTTGGCGGGTCTGGGTGCATTGCTGGGAAGGATAATACCGGATAAAAGTGGTTTGCACTAAATCCATGGTGAAAAAGTATTTCCGTTTTTGCTCACTTGCCTGTTTTTAAGGTGCAGTTTGGGGGGTTCCTGGTGTTTGGGGGTGGGTTGGGGGGTCTTTGAGCAACGCTGGGTATGGATACTTTTGATTGTAAGAGGTTTGAAGCAAATCCATGGTGGCAAAGGGGAGTTAGGGCCTAGCTGCAGAGCGCGCACTGAGTAATTTTGGAAATGTGCCTAAACATTTCTAAGTCCCCATTTTTTATTTTTGCTTTTTGGCTGTTTGGGGGTCTTCTACTTGTTTTCACCTGGGTTGACGGGTCTGGGGGCATTGCTGGGAAGGTCTAATACCGGATAAAAGTGGTTTGGAGAAAATCGGAGGCGAAAAAGGTTTTGCGTTTTTGCTCACTTGCTTGTCTTTGGGGGCCTGCTTGGGGGGTTCCTGGTGTTTGGAGGTGGGTTTTTGGGTCTGGGAGCACTGCTGGCACAGTCTAATTTTGATTGCATTTGTTTTTCAGGAAATCCATGGTGGAAAACGGGAGTTATGGCCTAGCTGCACAGCGCGCTTGGAGTGATTTTGGAATGAGGCCTAAATATTTCTAGGTGTGAGTTTTTCCGGTTTTGCTTTTTGCCTGTTTGGGGGTCTTCTACTTTTTCCCCCTGGGTTGACGGGTCTGGGGCATTGCTAGGAAGGTCTAATACCGGATAAAAGTGTTTTGGATAAAATACGTGGTGAAAAAGTTTTTCACTTTTTAGAGTTTTCGCTCACTTTCGTGTTTTCGGGGGCCTGCTTGGGGGGGTTCCTGGTGTTTGGGGCGGAGTTGGGGGGGCTTGGAGCAACACTGGGTATGGGTAGTTTTGATTGCAAGTGGTTTGAAGAAAATCCATGGTGGCAAAGGGGAGTTAGGGCCTAGCTGCAGAGCGCGCATGGAGTGATTTTGGTAATTAGCCTAAAAATGTCCAAGTCCCCATTTTTGTCTTTTTGCTTTTTTGGCTGTTTGAGGGTCTTCTACTTGTTTCCGCCTGGGTTGACGGGTCTGGGGGCATTGCTGTGAATGTCCAATACCGGATAAAAGTGGTTTGGAGAAAATCGGAGGTGAAAAAGTTTTTCAATTTTCAGGCATTTCACTCACTTTAGCGTTTTCGGGGGCCTGTTTGGGGAGGTTCCTGGTGTTTGTGGGTGGGTTTTGGGGTCTTGGAGCAACGCTGGGTATGGATTCTTTTGATTGCAAGAGGTTTGAAGCAAACCCATGGTGGCAAAGGGGAGTTAGGGCCTAGCTGCAGAGCGTGCGTGGAGTGATTTTGGAAATTTGCCTAAAAATTTCTGTCCCCATTTTTGTATTTTTTCTTTTTGGCTGTTTGGGGGTCTTCTACTTGTTTTTGCCTGGGTTGATGGGTCTGGGGCATTGCTGGGAAGGTCTAATACTGGATAAAAGTGGTTTGGAGAATATCGGAGGTGAAAAAGTTTTTGCATTTTTGCTCACTTGCTTGTCTTTGGGGTGCTGTTTGGGGGGTTCCTGGTGTTTGGGGGTGGGTTTTGGGGTCTTGGAGCAACGCTGGGTATGGATACTTTTGATTGCAAGAGGTTTGAAGCAAATCCATGGTGGCAAAGGGGAGTTAGGGCCTAGTTTAAGAAAGCGGTTGACACTATTTCTAACTTAGGGCAAGTTAGGGTTAGCAGTATTGCATGTGTTGGGGGGTGTTCGAGATTTTGCCAACTGGGTTCTGGGGTCTACTCTTGGAGCACCTGTCGAGAAATGTCTAATTTTGGCTGCAAGTGGTTTGAAGAACATCCATGGTGGGAAATGGGGGATTTGGGCCTTCTTTACTTTCAAAGTACTTTTTGTCACCATTTTCCACTAGGCCTCAGACAGGTAGCAGTATCACACGTTTTTGGGGTCTGATTGGGGGTATTCTACATTTTAGCTTCTGTGTTTAAGGGTCTGGGAGCACTGCTGGGAAGGTCGAATTTTGTTCCAAAATCGTAGTTTACACTACACCTAGCTTGAGGGAAAAGATCCGCAAAATTCGCCCATACTTATTTATCCTTCAAAAGGAGACTCAGTGTACGCCCTTTCAAAACTATTGTACTGTCGATTCTGAAACTGAAAGTGTGACTTTTTGCACTACAAAGCGTACGTACCTTATATTTTTTTCTCGGTGGTGTTTTATTATCACTTCCTGTTTTTCCATCAACATTTACGGGCGGCTTTCACCCTGTGCAATGGAACAAAGGATGAAGTCAGGCTTCAGATTAGCGACCCGTAATTCAGCATCCGCCAGGCAGGCAGTGGACAGAGTGTCTTCTGGTCACCAACATTGATTGACGGAGCGTCAGATGGAACGGAGGAGTACTGCAAATAAGAGGAATGGCTTGATGCATGCAACTTCCCAAATTCAACAAGACAAGTACAACAACATACAGTAACAGTATCCATTCATTTCTACTTATCTTTTAAGTAATGTTATTGCTGTGAACTTCTTTGAGTGTGACTCGGCATTTCTTTGCTCTCTGCTTCTAAATTCATCCCTCCAGCCATTGTATACTTTTACTCTGCTATTTTTCAAACTAATTTAATGAACAAAGTGTTTCTCCGAGTGCAGAGATAGGCAAGTAAAAACGCATAATTACTGCTGCCCTGTACTGTCACATTCTTTCATTCATTAGAAAGTACTACTTAGTTAAAGTAACCTAACCATCCATGTAGCAATCAACTTCATTCCTGCAGAAGTGCAAGCACTTCCTTTATGCCCCTTTATGGATATCTTCGTATCCAAAGATTTGTTTATCTTCATTTGTTGTTTGTCCATGCTGTGTTTTTTTTCCTCTCTCACAACAAACCTTTCCCAAAAAACCCCATTCCCATCCAATTTCCAAACCCTAACCCTCTTCCCCCGGGCTGTGTGGTTTTCATTGATGTGTGAGTAAATGACAGCAATAATTCCACACACTTGCTGGGAGGATAAGGTCATAGCAACTGAAAATGAATTACATTTCAAGGCTGGTGAAGGAATCGAAGGATATATTCTTAGTCAGCTTGACACAGACCCATGACTATTGGCAAATCAAAGCAGATTTTCATGGGCGCCATGAAAAGGATTGATCATGAAGAACATCCTCCTCCTACACGTGGCAAATGATTACGCTGCTGTGTCCTTCACCTTAAGTACTATTTCTTGTAGTAGTAGCCAATGTCAAATTCCAAGCAAGTAGTAGTTATACTTTCAATACTTTGGCATTTGTAAGGCTACATTTTGGCACTGTTCTAGTGTACTGTCACGTGCTATAGTATCTATCGTACCGTTCTAATGCTCCGCTAAGGCCAATCAAGGTTTCAATATCTTTTTTTTCATATGCTGCAACTGCCACTGTGTACCACCACTAGTACCACCGCAATGATGCCATTTCAACCGCCAAGCTTTGCCAACCTTAATCGCCATTTGCCATGCAGCCAGCCCTCTGCCTAGCCCTAATTTCAAACACGAATTACAGGTAAGATAAGTGTTTGGGGGAACAAGAATAATGGAGTAGTATGAGAGACGAGAGACTGGCGGTAGTACTAGTAAAGTCCTAGGACAATTGAATTCACTAACTCTGTGAGAGGCACTTACTTTTGTAAACATTTGGACAATTACTTACACAATTTGAATCAATAAGCCACTTAAGTTTCCGGAAAACAAACTGGCAGTAAAAACACGTATGCTATGTTTAAGTTAAAAGTAATAATTATTTATATCCCTAACAAAAATAAACTATCCCGCAAGACCCGACCCACCTCCACTCCCTAACCCCAAAGAATGTCCGTGAAATAAAAAGTCCCCAAAGTCCAAAAAACCCAACTCCCAATTCCCACCCCCCAAAAGTCTTTAAAAAAGGTGCAAGGCACAGTCTCTCCTTCTCTAATGCCGCCGGCGGCGTACTTTCTGGGCCAGGTGGTCATGCTCCTTGCGGAGGTTCTTGAGCAGGATTCTCAGTTTCTTCTGCTCCTGCTCAAGGTAGGACACCCTGAGTGTTAGGCGGTGCACGCGTGCCTTGCACCTGCTGTGGGGGGCAGCTGATTTTTTGGCTGCTTGGCGGTGGCAGGTGGCTGCGGTACCACGGCTCCGTACCGCTGGAGGCCTGCGCTGACTGGCTGACCCAGGGAGCACGAAGGAGGATGCAGCTGTCCCTGTAGATGTTGTGGTGGTCTGCGACTGCGTTTCCTCCTCCTCCTGGGCCACCAGCCGCCGATATTCAGTGACAGTCGCCTCCAGTTTCCTTTGCCGGGCCCGTCTAGCCAGCTACTTCCGTGACAGTTTGGAAGGAGCATCTACATGAAGAAAGAAAAACATAGTCTGTAACCAATGCTCTTTAAGATTAACACAAAATAATTCAGCAGAAAGTTGTGTCACGGTAGAACTAGCAACTTGCAAGCACAGTACATAACATTTGTGGCCTGTATCTATCTAACCTCCCACTTCTTCAGCCTTGCTCTAACATTAGTGGGAGTTTCAGGAATCAATTCTATGAGCACTATGGACTCACTACATTAGAGTCGACTATGACAGTACACCAGTCTTCTTCTTCTCTCTTGTTTAGCGAAATTGGTACGTAAACTTCTGGAAGCCGGAATAATGCCAGCGCAGTCAACTTGCACCCGAGAAAAACAGACGCACGCCATGATGACACGGGCTTGCGTTACTGTACCAGTCCAGTACATGCAGGTGGTAAAGCTCTTACTTTTCTATTACGGGTGGCACTGAGAATACTCTGTTACAAGGGCTACTGCTTAATTAATTTAACTTTCACCCTACAGTGCCAATGACTACTAGAAAAGGAAAATTAAGAAGATAAATAATATGATTATCTATCCCTTCACAGGATATGTATTTGATTACATATGGGATGACTTTAGGTGATTTGTTTTTTATTGAGTGAACACTGATAGGCCACACATGAATGACAGAGTTGTACTAAAATTATTAACAGAGGTAGTGAGTGGCCCCTGTAATCGCCGGATATATGCTGGGCTAGCAATACAAAGTACTGCTACTATTCATGGTAGTATTCGGAAAAATGACAACTTCTTTTTCTTGCCTTTCCTACACTGGAACGGACGTGTGGGTGCGGTGTTACATGCTCTTCAAAGTAACACTTAGTTCATCCAGTGACCGTCTACTCTCTCTACATACACATATGCTATCTATGAGTCAGATAGTACCATGATCCAGGCATCCATCCATTCAAAGTAAATGTCAATCATTCTTCTTAATGTCTCAAGTGGACAAACCTTACTTTTCTCACGGGAAAACAACATTTTCATTTTATTTTGGAAACCGCAAGCCATGCATCCGTGCTTGACTTGCATTTAATTTCAACCAAAGGATATATTGCACACACATACAGTTTCTGTTTCACACACCCAGGCAGTCCTCTTTCCTTTCTCCTTCCACCCATCCTTGCTTCATCCTTCAGCCGGCCATGCATCATATTCCCAGCCACCTCGGGCAGCATTGAAAACCACGTATCATTCTTTGCCAGTCATCATTACTTTTAACTCGCTCGTCCTTCCACACTTACTTACACCCTTCTTTCCCTTTTCGTTCATCCCATCCATTAAGTTCATCTCTGATCTGACTTGGATTCTCAAAAAAACTTCCACAGCTGAGTTGAAGTCAATTTAGAGGAGGCTACTGTCTGGTTAATAAAAACTATGGGGCAGATTTACAAGCCCCTGGCACCACATTTACGCCACCTTGCATCACGCAATAGCGGCGTAAACATGGCGCATCCCTGCGAGGCATTTACAACGTGACGCATCTAGGGAGATGCGTCACGTTATAAAGCCCAGCGCCACAATGGGGGCATTCCCACGCAGGGTGGGCTTTCCGGCGCCTGTGTGCCTCGCAAAAGTGCCTGCGTGAAATCTACAAGATTTCACGCAGGCACTTCTGCGACGCTGCTACGTCAATTCCTTACGCAGGCGTAAGAACTGACGCAGCATGTTAAGTATTGGGCGGCCCTGAGCATTGCTGGAGTTGCGTCGTGCTTGCGACGCGACCCCAGCAATGCGCCGCCCGGACACCACATGATGCGTCACGCATCTGCCCTTCCTTGCACCATGGTGCGCCGCATTGTAAATGCGGCACATCTGTGGTGGCGCAAGGAGGGAATTGCATGACGCATTGGTTCTGGTGCATCCCTGCTGATTTGCAGAGATGCGCCAGAAGACGTAAATATGCCCCTTAGTTCTAAATTTGTAAGTCTTCTTAACAGTATAGTATACTTGTCCTGTACAACATATACACCCGTGCAGAGAGCACACTCTGCAGTCTGCTATCTCAATAAGTAAGGAATATAATAGCTTACCACTGTCCGCCACTACCGTGGCATCCCCCACAGCAGCTTCCGCTGGCTGTTGCACCACCTCCGCCCCAGGAGTGCCCACCTCCGCGCTGGCCCCGGCACCGGTGGATGTTTGACCGATGTTCCGCCTAGAAAATACATTTCAGATTCTTAGATGCCATATACACCACTCCCTAGTATTTTGTCTAGGAATGAAAAAATGTCGCTACGACTACACAAACAACTGTAATAATTTGTGACTGTCTAGTCGAATCAAAACTAAAAATTTCACTTTTTTTCAGGGAAGGGTGTTGCTTGTCTTGCTACAGTTTTTGGCATAACTGATGAATGCTTGCTTTTTAACATGCACCGTTTTTCTCATAACAGACAGAAGCTTCCCTTCTAAGAACAAGAGCAATGTCATCAGATCATCATCACTAGCACGGAGTCAGCAACGATTCAGCACCACAAAGAAGATTTGAAGTTCCAACCAGGTGAGGGCTCGCCCACAATTAATGTGTGAAATCACTAAGCACTTTTCCATTTTCAATCCACCGTTTATGTTGTATGATGAACTTGATTTTAATAAATGTTTTTACTCTTAATAAAGCTTTAAAACTTACATAGATTCTGTGGTTTTTATAGTCATGAGTGAGTGAGCGAAAGGGTTTGCAATTTGCAAGCATGAGTCCGTGGCTCTGACATTTCTGGACTCTGACTCCATAGTCTTATGTCCTGGGTTGGATAATCATCATTGGGGATCAATCATCAATGATTTAGGGAGCTAAATGACTCTGTCACACTAGCTAGTCAGTAAGGAGATGGGGGGTTCAAATTCTGTTATGACTGAGGTATGTGGAAAGTCTAACTGCACCTATTATAATTGATAAACAATGCACTATTTAGTGTCCATAGTTCTGTTGGTGCAGAATTGTCCCTGCAACAATAGTAGTATGGATTGTCCTCCTATCCAATCTAAACGTAATCTAGTATCTTCTTCTTTCTTGGTGGTAATTGAAAGTTTCTTGTTGGGAATTGTCAAAGCATAAACATTTAGAAGACTTCATAAGACATTATGGACAACCCAGACGACTGCACTCGGTGCATAGAGCTATTGATGAATAGAATGGGAGTTTCGTTTAACACCTTTTGCCAACTGTGCAAGCTTAGTTAGCTACACAGACAGACTAATAATAATAATCTAGTAGTACCACAGGGAGTCATAGTTGAGGCAGGATAAGAATTTAGAAACAGTCTACAGGACAATGTAGGAAAAATCGAATGAGGAACGTTAGTAAAAAATAGGTACTCTAAAAGGTAGGGAAGTATAATTATTAATATTAACATGAAAACGTACTGGGGCCAGCAGAGGAGCCCTCGCCTGACCGATCCTGGCCTTCCTGGTCCTCAGCCGCCGGCGCCGCTACCTCTTCCTCCTCTGTCCTCTTCACCCTGGGGGGAGCTGATGTACAACATGAAAGAAAGACCCAAACATGGATGATTGTTGTCAACCAAATCAAACATTTCAAAAGAACACTAACAAATAATTTCGGGGAAATAGCAAATAGACAACATTTGCACTACATTTATTGACCTATCTGGTGTGGTCTACTAGGATATTAGTATTGCTGGATTCGCGGACCGTCAACTTGGAAAGTTATGTAACTCACTAAACCAACTACAAAAAGGTTCGACTAGGACTGGCAGGCAGCACTCCGCAGCACGCGAAGTGACAGACAAAGTCCATCGTGATTGCAGACCAGTGAGAACACTAAAGTAAGTTTCCTACTACATAACCTGTCATTAACATAGTCAAACTATCAATCCACCACCACTCTTATTAGTGGCAGGTGTACAAAGGAAGAACTGGACTTGAGTCTCTTGCGGCTATTTTGCTCCGTCGTTGCGTGACTTTTGTGACGCAGCGGCAGCGCAAAATAGGCTCCATGGTGCCGGGTATATTAACAACGTGACGCACCTGGGAGATGCATCACGTTGTAAAGCCCTGCGCCATCAGGGGGCGTTCCGGCGCAAGGGAGGGCGTTCCTGCGCAGGAACGCATCCTAAAAGTGGCTGAGTGAAATCTACATGATTTCACTCAGTCACTTTTAGGCCAATGCTGCGTCACTCGAAACCCTGCGGCTGCTTGAAGCAGACGTACGGCTTGACGCAGCATTGGGGAGATAGGGCACCCAAGAGAATTGCTGGAGCTGCGTCGTGGTTGCGACGCAACTTCAGCAATGCGCTGACTTTAGGGCACAGATGCGTGACGCTTCTGTGTCATTTTTGCCCCATGGTGCGCCGCATTGTAAATGCGGCGCACCATGGGTGGTGGAGGCGTGGCGCACAATTACTGGCGCATCCCTGCTAATTTGCAGGGATACGGCAGTAATTGTAAATCTGCCCCTTGGTGTCTAGCATTACACAGTTCTGTAAAGTACACTCATACATAATTACTCAGGCCAATGAAATCAACACAAAAAATAAAAAACAAATAAGCATAGTAGCACCGCCACTGAGCAGGAGAGCAGTGCACCTGAAATGCAATCACAGAACATTTTGAAACATAATTTACCTACAATGTAATCAGCAGCATTATTGCTCTTTGGAATAAAAAAAGAATTTGCAATATGATAACACATAGAGCAGGAGAAAACAGAGTAGTGATTAAATAGCTACTACTACTCACCAAGCCCGGGGATCTCGCCGCCTAGCAGGTCGTGTTCACGGTCCAGGAGGTCGGACCACCGGTGCGTGGCCTGGTTGTAGGTGCAATAATGAAAAACTGTGTTATCCCCGTGCACACTGAGGTTTATAAACAATATCTTAATCCAAGTTTAACAAAATCAAGTTGGCGCTACATTCGTCACACATAGTCTGCCCGTGCCTTTTTGAATGAGAGAGTATGTTGTGGGTAGAGTCCCCTACCACACGGGATGTGCGCTCTGTTCACCATGAAACGTGTGTTTCTTCACAAAGTTCAATTTATTGTTTTGCAAGTTCAAATCATCATCATAAATGTCTTTTCAGAACATAATTAGGTTCAACAATTGGTTGCAAACATAATGGAAATCTTATGATGCAAATTTCATGATAATTGTCGAAGCTTCAATACACCCAATGCATTTCGGGTCGACGACAGTGACCCTTCGTCAGGGGTCTGTAAAAGAGGTTAAACAGGACCAAATCAAAACCTCCACAATAAAATAAAACAGTTCAATTTGAATTTAAACAAAGAACGAAAATAGCGAAAAATAAACAGTCCGCATGCATACCAAGAAAAAGAAACCGAAATGTGTCCAGAAATAGAGATAACGTCCGAATGACGCGACCAATCTTTAGGGTTAGTGTGCCGTGGTGTGAAGCATTAATCAAAGGATACCGAACGTGTCTGAAAGAAAACTGCTACTCTTCGACCAGATGTTAAAACGCAGTGTGCCGACTTACAAGTGCAATTATATTACTCCAAAACCCATAAATACAAACTAATACAAGAAGACTTACATAGGACCGGGCAATGCCGTTTCTCTTGAATATCAGGTAACGGAAAGTTTTAGTAACACTGTAGCCGATAGGGGATATCTGTGCTCAAGGATCACGTGATCACTGTGTAATAACCAATGAGAAAGCCGGATATACCCGAACCCTACACCATGTGATGTGAGTGTGTGTGCTTCATGCAGGAAGTGTAAGTGACGCAAACGATCGTGAATAAAGTTATGTAAGTACAAATGTCATATTTGAACAAAACGAAGTGAAATCATATCTAATTAAAGAAACAAAATTACAATGCGAGCATAGCGCAAATACATGTAGTATATCAGAACAATTAGAATTGAGATAGTATTCCGTTATATGAGGACCCAGGACATCTCATAAGTCAATGGTAAAAGTAACTGAACAAATTACAAAAAGCATGAATGTTCAATCCGATCATTCATCCCAATCGGATGCATGGAATTCAATTTTTTAATCCAATATTACTCAGATCTCAGTCTCTGCTTCATAGGATCCATGTCTCGGCATTGTGGAATGGTCTCTAAAATCATGAATCTCAATTGAGCAATTTGGTGACCAGCTTCTTTCCAGTGACTAGCTATGGTGGATTTCATGTTAGCAAGACGAATGTTACTCTTATGTTCAGTGACACAAACTTTAATTTTCCGCTCAGTTTGTCCCACATAAATTTTGCCACATGGGCATTTGATGGCATAGATACAATTTGCGGTGTCGCATGTACTGGTGTGTTGTAACTCAATTTGATTGCCTTTGGTTGGGTGGGTAAATGATTTACCTACTATAACATTATTGCAGTGTGTACAATTTAAGCATCTCTGCATGCCTTTCCATATGGTTTTTTCTTTCTTTGGAGTGCTTAACAGTTCTTTAAATTCTTTGACCTTTGAAATGCAAACGTGATTTGTTCATTGTACAGAACTTTAAGGTCAGGTTCCATTCGGATCAATGACCAATGATTGTTGATTATACGTTTGATTCTGGTGGATTCAGTGGAATATTTCATGACACATACTGTTTTCATGTCTGTCGTTTTAACTTGCTCTTGTAATAGAGTTGCTCTAGGTAATTCTGCAATTCTTTTGAGCGAAGCGTCTAGAATGTCTTGTGGATAACCTCTTTGTTGATATTTGAAGGTTTGCTGTTTCAATGAATCCTGTAAATCCTGATCATCAGTAGTGATTCTTTTTAATCTGATGTACTGTGAAGTGGGTAAATGTTTTTTTAAGGATTCAGGATGAAAACTTTGGAACAAAAGGCTTGCGTTTTTATCTGTCTTTTTCATGTATACTTTGGTACTGATGATGTTGTTCCGCATCATTACTTGAACATCCAAAAAAGCAATAGTTTCTGTCTCAATATTATGTGTAAATTTGATGCGATCATTGTGAGTATTCAACACTGAGATATTTTCTTCAAGTTGTTGTCTGGATCCTTGCCAAATTAAAAAAATATCATCAATGTAACGTTTAAAAAATATGAGACCTTCGATCCAACATTGATTGTGTAAAATGTGGTCTGTTTCAAATTTGTGCATATAAATATTGGCGTATGAGGGTGCCCCCCCAAAACCCATGGATGTCCCGTTACATTGGTTGTAAAATTGACCCTGTCACTCAAAATAACTGTGGTACAATGCGAATTGCATCAACTCCATGATGAAAATTCTCTGTGAGTCTTCTAAATCACTATTAAGAAGGCTCCATTCCAGAGCTTCGATGCCCTCATTATGGGGAATGGATGTGTACAGGGCCGTCACATCTATAGTACATAAACAATATGTGGTGTCTTGATTCAATGTCACTGTTTTGAGAAGATTCAAAAAAGCTGTGGTGTCTTTGATGTACGTCGTGCTGTTCTGCACAATGGGTTGCAGGAACCGATCCACAAATTTTCCAATGGTTTCAGAGATCGAACCCCAAGCCGAAACTATGGGTCTGAATGGCGGTTTAATTGGATCCTTATGAATTTTAGGCAACATGTACAATTGCGGTCTCCTGGGATATTTCATCTCAAAGAATTTGTGTGTCTTTTGACTGATCCAGTTCATTTCCAATGCATGATCTAAGATTGTTTGTAAGGTCCGTTGGTACTCATGAGTTGGATCTGAGTCTAAAGGTAGGTAAATATCTTCATTATTAACGTGGTCATTCACGCTGTTAACATAAAACTCTGTGTCCATGACAATCAACGCCCCACCTTTGTCGGCTTTCTGGAACGTTAAGCTCTTGTCTTGACTTAACATTTTTAAAGTGTTCCATTCGTTGAGAGATAAATTCGTTTTCTTGGGTTTCGTGAAAGGTATACGTTGAACTTCTGATAGCACTGATCTTTCAAAAGCTTCTATTGTCTTATGAGAATAGGGAGCACAAAAATTGCTCTTGGGTTTGAAATCTTTATCCCATGTGTCTGTTACTTGTGTTACCTTGAACATCCTTAAAGGAAAATCTTAACTTCAAAGTTCTGAAAAATTTGAAAAGAGAGATTTCCGTCTCCGCTTGATTGGAACGATAAGTGGGAACAAAAGTAGTCCCTTTATTCAGAAGTTTTTTCTGTGCGAGTGTTAAATTTTTTGAAGAAATGTTGATGATTAAGTCGTTTTTGACATTTGGCTCCTCGTCCTTTTGGCTATTTCCTCCTCGGTTTCTCTGACCCCTTCTTGTGGTTCTTCTATCAATGGTGGAGCATTGGCCGCTGGGCTTATTTCTAAAAAAGCCGGTTGTTGACTGGTGAGGCTTATGGATTGTTTTACTGTGGTTTTGCTGGCAATGTTTACGGGTGCTCTTGATTGAGTGATATTTATGGGTGCTCTTGATTGAGCGATATCTGAGTCGGAGACAACACTTTCTTGTGAAGATGTGGCGCCGGATTTTTGTGGTTGCTGTTGAGGTTGCCATTTTTTCTGGTTGTATATTTCAGCCCAGGTATAAACTTCTTCAAGTTTATAATCTAACGTGTCTCGTCGATATTTGCGTATTTTGCGTTCATTCACTTCTTTTGCGTATCGTTCAAGTTTAATGTTAATGTCTTCAAGTGTTTTTTGTAAGTCAGGGATTTTGTTGATTTCAATCTGAATGATTTTGATTTCATCTTCTATTTCAGATAGTACTTTCGAAAGCTCCTCTACGATCAATAGGATCAAATCCAACGAACATTTGTTTAAAATCTGATACCATCTCTCAACGAATTTTTTACTGTTTTTACAAAGCATTGGCTTTAGAGCGATTCTGAGTCCTCTTGGTATTCTTTAGTTTTTGTGATAATGGATCAATGTAGTTGCATGTAGCCTTTGATTGATCTCCTTTTTGCTCATATACTCAAATTGTCTCAATAATTGTGCAGTGGTGGTTTTATGTGGAGTACAATAATGAAAAACTGTGTTATCAAGTTGGCGCTACATTCGTCACAACATACTCTCTCATTCAAAAAGGCACGGACAGACTACGTGTGACGAATGTAGCGCCAACTTGATTTTGTTAAACTTGGATTAAGATATTGTTTATAAACCTCAGTGTGCACGGGGATAACACAGTTTTTCATTATTGCATTCAGTCTACCCCATCCCTGTCTGCACCTAACGTTTAAACATGCAACTAGATGATATCGCTTTATTAACTACAAACAAAGCAGAAACCCTAGGATTTACACCGGAAGCCGCCCAAGAAATATATGGGTTAATACAGGAGACCAGGAAATTCACTCCACATAAAACCACCACTGCACAATTATTGAGACAATTTGAGTATATGAGCAAAAAGGAGATCAATCAAAGGCTACATGCAACTACACTGATCCATTATCACAAAAACAAAAGAATACCAAGAGGACTCAGAATCGCTCTAAAGCCAATGCTTTGTAAAAACAGTAAAAAATTCGTTGAGAGATGGTATCAGATTTTAAACAAATGTTTGTTGGATTTGATCCTATTGATCGTAGAGGAGCTTTCGAAAGTACTATCTGAAATAGAAGATGAAATCAAAATCATTCAGATTGAAATCAACAAAATCCCTGACTTACAAAAAACACTTGAAGACATTAACATTAAACTTGAACGATACGCAAAAGAAGTGAATGAACGCAAAATACGCAAATATCGACGAGACACATTGGATTATATACTTGAAGAAGTTTTTATCTGGGCTGAAATATACAACCAGAAAAATGGCAACCTCAACAGCAACCACAAAAATCCGGCGCCACATCTTCACAAGAAAGTGTTGTCTCCGACTCAGATATCGCTCAATCAAGAGCACCCATAAATATCACTCAATCAAGAGCACCCGTAAACATTGCCAGCAAAACCACAGTAAAACCATCCATAAGCCTCACCAGTCAACAACCGGCTTTTTTAGAAATAAGCCCAGCGGCCAATGCTCCACCATTGATAGAAGAACCACAAGAAGGGGTCAGAGAAACCGAGGAGGAAATAGCCAAAAGGACAAGGAGCCAAATGTCAAAAACGACTTAATCATCAACATTTCTTCAAAAAATTTAAAACTCGCACAGAAAAAAACTTCTGAATAAAGGGACTACTTTTGTTCCCACTTATCGTTCCAATCAAGCGGAGACGGAAATCTCTCTTTTCAAATTTTTCAGAACTTTGAAGTTAAGATTTTCCTTTAAGGATGTTCAAGAAACACAAGTAACAGACACATGGGATAAAGATTTCAAACCCAAGAGCAATTTTTGTGCTCCCTATTCTCATAAGACAATAGAAGCTTTTGAAAGATCAGTGCTATTAGAAGTTCAACGTATACCTTTCACGAAACCCAAGAAAACGAATGTATCTCTCAACGAATGGAACACTTTAAAAATGTTAAGTCAAGACAAGAGCTTAACGTTCCAGAAAGCCGACAAAGGTGGGGCGTTGATTGTCATGGACACAGAGTTTTATGTTAACAGCGTGAATGACCACGTTAATAATGAAGATATTTACCTACCTTTAGACTCAGATCCAACTCATGAGTACCAACGGACCTTACAAACAATCTTAGATCATGCATTGCAAATGAACTGGGTCAGTCAAAAGACACACAAATTCTTTGAGATGAAATATCCCAGGAGACCGCAATTGTACATGTTGCCTAAAATTCATAAGGATCCAATTAAACCGCCATTCAGACCCATAGTTTTGGCTTGTGGTTCGATCTCTGAACCCATTGGAAAATTTGTGGATCGGTTCCTGCAACCCATTGTGCAGAACAGCACGACGTACATCAAAGACACCACAGCTTTTTTGAATCTTCTCGAAACAGTGACATTGAATCAAGACACCACATATTGTTTATGTACTATAGATGTGACGGCCCTGTACACATCCATTCCCCATAATGAGGGCATCGAAGCTCTGGAATGGAGCCTTCTTAATAGTGATTTAGAAGACTCACAGAGAATTTTCATCATGGAGTTGATGCAATTCGCATTGTACCACAGTTATTTTGAGTGGCAGGGTCAATTTTACAACCAATGTAACGGGACATCCATGGGTTTTGGGGGGGCACCCTCATACGCCAATATTTATATGCACAAATTCGAAACAGACCACATTTTACACAATCAATGTTGGATCGAAGGTCTCATATTGTTTAAACGTTACATTGATGATATTTTTTTAATTTGGCAAGACAACAACTTGAAGAAAATATCTCAGTGTTGAATACTCACAATGATCGCATCAAATTTACACATAATATTGAGACCGAAACTATTGCTTTTTTGGATGTTCAAGTAATGATGCGGAACAACATCATCAGTACCAAAGTATACACGAAAAAGACAGATAAAAACGCAAGCCTTTTGTTCCAAAGTTTTCATCTTGAATCCTTAAAAAAACATTTACCCACGTCACAGTACATCAGATTAAAAAGAATCACTACTGATGATCAGGATTTACAGGATTCATTGAAACAGCAAACCTTCAAATATCAACAAAGAGGTTATCCACAAGACATTCTAGACGCTTCGCTCAAAAGAATTGCAGAATTACCTAGAGCAACTCTATTACAGGAGCAAGTTAAAACGACAGACATGAAAACAGTATGTGTCATGAAATATTCCACTGAATCCACCAGAATCAAATGTATAATCAACAATCATTGGTCATTGATCCGAATGGAACCTGACCTTAAAGGTCTGTACAATGAACAAATCACGTTTGCATTTCAAAGGTCAAAGAATTTAAAAGAACTGTTAAGCACTCCAAAGAAAGAAAACACCATATGGAAAGGCATGCAGAGATGCTTAAATTGTACACACTGCAATAATGTTATAGTGGGTAAATCATTTACCCACCCAACCAAAGGCAATCAAATTGAGTTACAACACACCAATACATGCGACACCGCAAATTGTATCTATGCCATCAAATGCCCATGTGGCAAAATTTATGTGGGACAAACTGAGCGGAAAATTAAAGTTCGTGTCACTGAACATAAGAGTAACATTTGTCTTGCTAACATGAAATCCACCATAGCTAGTCACTGGAAAGAAGCTGGTCACCAAATTGCTCAATTGAGATTCATGATTTTAGAGACCATTCCACAATGCAGAGACATGGATCCTATGAAGCAGAGACTGAGATCTGAGTACTATTGGATTAAAAAATTGAATTCCATGCATCTGATTGGGATGAATGATCGGATTGAACATTCATGCTTTTTGTAATTTGTTCAGTTACTTTTACCATTGACTTATGAGATGTCCTGGGTCCTCATATAACGGAATACTATCTCAATTCTAATTGTTCTGATATACTACATGTATTTGCGCTATGCTCGCATTGTAATTTTGTTTCTTTAATTAGATATGATTTCACTTCGTTTTGTTCAAATATGACATTTGTATTTACATAACTTTATGCACGATCGTTTGCGTCACTTACACTTCCTGCATGAAGCACACACACTCACATCACATGGTGTAGGGTTCGGGTATATCCAGCTTTCTCATTGGTTATTACACAGTGATCACGTGATCCTTGAGCACAGATATCCCCTATCGGCTACAGTGTTACTAAAACTTTCCGTTACCTGATATTCGAGAGAAACGGCATTGCCCGGTCCTATGTAAGTCTTCTTGTATTAGTTTGTATTTATGGGTTGTGGAGTAATATAATTGCACTTGTAAGTCGGCACACTGCGTTTTAACATCTGGTCGAAGAGTAGCAGTTTTCTTTCAGACACGTTCGGTATCCTTTGATTAATGCTTCACACCACGGCACACTAACCCTAAAGATTGGTCGCGTCATTCGGACGTTATCTCTATTTCTGGACACATTTCGGTTTCTTTTTCTTGGTATGCATGCGGACTGTTTATTTTTCGCTATTTTCGTTCTTTGTTTAAATTCAAATTGAACTGTTTTATTTTATTGTGGAGGTTTTGATTTGGTCCTGTTTAACCTCTTTTACAGACCCCTGACGAAGGATCACTGTCGTCGACCCGAAATGCATTGGGTGTATTGAAGCTTCGACAATTATCATGAAATTTGCATCATAAGATTTCCATTATGTTTGCAACCAATTGTTGAACCTAATTATGTTCTGAAAAGACATTTATGATGATGATTTGAACTTGCAAAACAATAAATTGAACTTTGTGAAGAAACACACGTTTCATGGTGAACAGAGCGCACCTCCTGTGTGGTAGGGGACTCTACCCACAACATACTCTCTGGTTGTAGGTGCGCCGGACCCGAGAGTGTTGATACATGGCCCGGCACACCTTCTCCCACCGCTTCCGACGCTCCCGGAGCCCGTACCCGCCAGCGATCCTGCCGCCTGCCGCGATGGTCTTGGGGAGGCGGCGCTGGACATAAAAAACCAGTGCCGCCACCTCCTCCGCGCTAAAGATCTCCCGGACTGTGGCGTTCTCCCCCCGCAATCGCCCGCATGGGAGCCGGGTACGGGGTGCGGGACCCTTCCCCTTTGCCATTGTCCTGTACAGCAGGAAGAAATAAAAAAGGAAAGAATAGGGAAAAAGTAAAGTAAATTTTAAAAAAAAGAAAAAATGGCTTTATAAGTAACGAAAAGTTGAAAAAAACACAAAATATAGATCTAGAAAAGAAGAGGGATAGATATAGAGTAGAAAAGATAAAAAAAAGTCCAAAGAAACAAAGGATTGAACAGATGAAAGGAGGATTAGAAAGCATGCACAGAACCATAGCAATGCCGCGCCCATTGAGGACGGCGTGGGTAAGTTCGCGCGATATTTCCCGTGCGAGCACGCGAAAAAAACGCCCGCGAATACGTAATCGCGCGCCGCATACGACGCGAGCATGCAACTAGCGGCCGGAAACGGAAACACGTCACACAAACAAGATGGCCGCGCCTATACACGACCGCTTGGGCAACCTCGGGGTCGGTGCGCTGCAAGCGGTCCGCAAATAAGCAAAAAAACGTGCGAACACGCAAAAAAAAGGAAATCCGCAAATTCGCACGAATTTGCGGATTGCAAGTTCGATTTCACACGAATTCGCGCCCCGCGAATCTCGCAAAATGGCAGAAAAACGAATTTTGGAAAACTGAAAGCACTTAGCAGGTGCAAAAGTTCAAGCTAATTTGTAACCATTCCCTGTAGTGCTTCCTGAGGGGCCCCTCCAGAGTTCAGTAGCCTACTTGCAACTATTTTCTGACCCTGCTCTGACCCTCAAAGCAGGGTCAGAGAATAGTTACAAGTATGGCACAATGCTCCTGTAAAAGAAAATTAACTGCAACAGGAAGCACTTACAGCTAATGAAGCAGGTGCCAGACTTTGAAGCTCAAATTCAGTGACACATTAACCAGCCCCAAATTAATTCATCTCAGTTGAGGCTGGGAAGGTGTGCTTTCCCCACCATAATCTACAGTGGTGAACAAGAGGGTGGTAGTGGTGAACCAGAGGGTGGCAGTGGTGAACCAGAGGGTGCTGTGATGAACCAGAGGGTGGCAGTGGTGAGTGCTGAACCAGAGGGTGTCAGGGGTGAACCAGAGGGTGTCAGGGGTGAACCAGAGGGTGTCAGTGGTGAACCAGAGGGTGCTGTGATAAACCAGAGGGTGGCAGTGATGAACCAGAGGGTGGCAGTGGTGAACCAGAGGGTGGCAGTGATGAACCAGAGGGTGGCACTGGTGAACCAGAGGGTGCTGTGATGAACCAGACGGTGGCAGTGATGAACCAGAGGGAGACATTGATGATCCAGAGGGTGGCAGTGATAAACCAGAGGGTGGCAGTGGTGAGTGCTGTAGCTGAGGGTGGCAGGGGTGAACCAGAGGGTGTAAGTGGTGAACCAGAGGGTGCTGTGATGAACCAGAGGGTGGCAGTGGTGAGTGCTGAACCAGAGGGTGTCAGGGGTGAACCAGAGGGTGTCAGGGGTGAACCAGAGGGTGTCAGGGGTGAACCAGAGGGTGTCAGGGGTGAACCAGAGGGTGCTGTGATAAACCAGAGGGTGGCAGTGATGAACCAGAGGGTGGCAGTGGTGAACCAGAGGGTGGCAGTGATGAACCAGAGGGTGGCACTGGTGAACCAGAGGGTGCTGTGATGAACCAGACGGTGGCAGTGATGAACCAGAGGGAGACATTGATGATCCAGAGGGTGGCAGTGATAAACCAGAGGGTGGCAGTGGTGAGTGCTGTAGCTGAGGGTGGCAGGGGTGAACCAGAGGGTGTCAGTGGTGAACCAGAGGGTGCTGTGATGAAACGGAGGGTGGCAGTGATGAACCAGAGGGTGGCAGTGATGAACCAGAGGGGGACAGAGATGATCCAGAGGGTGGCAGTGGCAAACCAGAGGGTGGCAATGATGAACCAGAGGGTGGCAGTGGTGAGTGCTGAACCTGAGGGTGGCAGGGGTGAACCAGAGGGTGTCAGTGGTGAACCAGAGGGTGCTGTGATGAACCAGAGGGTGGCAATGGTGAACCAGAGGGTGGCAGCGATGAACCAGAGGGGGACAGTGATGATCCAGAGGGGGACAGTGATGATCCAGAGGGTGGCAGTGGCAAACCAGAGGGTGGCAGTGATGAAACAGAGGGTGGCAGTGGTGAGTGCTGAACCTGAGGGTGGCAGGGGTGAACCAGAGGGTGTCAGTGGTGAACCAGAGGGTGCTGTGATGAACCAGAGGGTGGCAGTGGTGAGTGTTGAACCTGAGGGTGGCAGGGGTGAACCAGAGGGTGTCAGTGGTGAACCAGAGGGTGCTGTGATGAACCAGAGGGTGGCAGTGATGAACCAGAGGGTGGCAGTGATGAACCAGAGGGGGGCAGTGATGATCCAGAGGGTGGCAGTGGCAAACCAGAGGGTGGCAGTGGTGAACCAGAGGGTGGCAGTGATGAACCAGAGGGGGACAGTGATGATCCAGAGGGGGACAGTGATGATCCAGAGGGTGGCAGTGGCAAACCAGAGGGTGGCAGTGATGAACCAGAGGGTGGCAGGGGTGAACCATAAGGTGTCAGTGGTGAACCAGAGGGTGCTGTGATGAACCAGAGGGTGGCAGTGATGAACCAGAGGGTGGCAGTGATGACCCAGAGGGGGACAGTGATGATCCAGAGGGTGGCCGTGGCAAACCAGAGGGTGGCAGTGATGTACCAGAGGGTGTCAATGGTGAGTGCTGAATCTAAGGGTGGCAGGGGAGAACCAGAGGGTGTCAGTGGTGAACCAGAGGGTGCTGTGATGAACCAGAGGGTGGCAGTGATGAACCAGAGGGGGACAGTGATGATCCAGAGGGTGGCAGTGGCAAACCAGAGGGTGGCCGTGATGAACCAGAGGGTGGCAGTGGTGAGTGCTGAACCAGAGGGTGGCAGGGGTGAACCAGAGGGTGTCAGTGGTAAACCAAAGGGTGCTGTGATGAACCACAGGGTGGCAGTGTGATGAACCACAGGGTGGCAGGGATGAACCAGAGGGTGGCAGTGATGAACCAGAGGGTGTCAGGGGTGAACCAGAGGGTGCGATGAACCAGAGGTTGTCAGTGGTGAACCAGAGGGTGCTGTGATGAACCAGAGGGTGGCAGTGATGAACCAGAGGGTGGCAGTGATGAACCAGAGGGGGACAGTGATGATCCAGAGGGTGGCAGTGGTAAACCAGGAGGTGACAGTGATGAACCAGAGGGTGGCAGTGATGAGTGCTGAACCTGAGGGTGGCAGGGGTGAACCAGAGGGTGTCAGTGGTGAACCAGAGGGTGCTGTGATGAACCAGAGGGTGGCAGTGGTGAACCAGAGGGTGGCAGTGATGAACCAGAGGGGGACAGTGATGATCCAGAGGGGGGCAGTGATGATGCAGAGGGTGGCAGTGGCAAACCAGAGGGTGGCAGTGATGAACCAGAGGGTGGCAGTGGTGAGTGCTGAACCTGAGGGTGGCAGGGGTGAACCAGAGGGTGTCAGTGGTGAACCAGAGGGTGCTGTGATGAACCAGAGGGTCGCAGTGATGAACCAGAGGGTGGCAATGATGAACCAGAGGGGGCAGTGATGATCCAGAGGGTGGCAGTGGCAAACCAGAGGGTGGCAGTGATGAACCAGAGGGTGGCAGTGGTGAGTGCTGAACCTGAGGGTGGCAGTGGCAAACCAGAGGGTGGCAGTGATGAACCAAGGGGTGCTGTGATGAACCAGAGGGTGGCAGTGGTGGACCAGAGGGTGGCAGTGATGAACCAGAGGGGGACAGTGATGATCCAGAGGATGGCAGTGGCAAACCAGAGGGTAGCAGTGATGAACCAGAGGGTGGCAGTGGTGAGTGCTGAACCTGAGGGTGGCAGGGGTGAACCAGAGGGTGTCAGGTGTGAACCAGAGGGTGCTGAGATGAACCAGAGGGTGGCAGTGGTGAACCAGAGGGTGGCAATGATGAACCAGAGGGGGACAGTGATGATCCAGAGGGGGACAGCGATGATCCAGAGGGTGGCAGTGGCAAACCAGAGGGTGGCAGTGATGAACCAGAGGGTGGCAGTGGTGAGTGCTGAACCTGAGGGTGGCAGGGGTGAACCAGAGGGTGTCAGTGGTGAACCAGAGGGTGCTGTGATGAACCAGAGGGTGGCAGTGATGAACCAGAGGGTGGCAGTGATGAACCAGAGGGTGGCAGTGGTGAGTGCTGAACCTGAGGGTGGCAGGGGTGAACCAGAGGGTGTCAGTGGTGAACCAGAGGGTGCTGTGATGAACCAGAGGGTGGCAGTGATGAACCAGAGGGTGGCAGTGATGAACCAGAGGGGGACAGTGATGATCCAGAGGGTGGCAGTGGCAAACCAGAGGGTGGCAGTGGTGAACCAGAGGGTGGCAGTGATGAACCAGAGGGGGACAGTGATGATCCAGAGGGGGACAGTGATGATCCAGAGGGTGGCAGTGGCAAACCAGAGGGTGGCAGTGATGAACCAGAGGGTGGCAGGGGTGAACCATAAGGTGTCAGTGGTGAACCAGAGGGTGCTGTGATGAACCAGAGGGTGGCAGTGATGACCCAGAGGGGGACAGTGATGATCCAGAGGGTGGCCGTGGCAAACCAGAGGGTGGCAGTGATGTACCAGAGGGTGTCAGTGGTGAGTGCTGAATCTAAGGGTGGCAGGGGTGAACCAGAGGGTGTCAGTGGTGAACCAGAGGGTGCTGTGATGAACCAGAGGGTGGCAGTGATGAACCAGAGGGGGGCAGTGATGATCCAGAGGGTGGCAGTGGCAAACCAGAGGGTGGCTGTGATGAACCAGAGGGTGGCAGTGGTGAGTGCTGAACCAGAGGGTGGCAGGGGTGAACCAGAGGGTGTCAGTGGTGAACCAGAGGGTGCTGTGATGAACCACAGGGTGGCAGTGATGAACCAGAGGGTGGCAGTGATGAACCAGAGGGTGGCAGTGATGAACCAGAGGGTGGCAGTGGCAAACCAGAGGGTGGCAGTGATGAACCAGAGGGTGTCAGGGGTGAACCAGAGGGTGCGATGAACCAGAGGTTGTCAGTGGGGAACCAGAGGGTGCTGTGATGAACCAGAGGGTGGCAGTGATGAACCAGAGGGTGGCAGTGATGAACCAGAGGGGGACAGTGATGATCCAGAGGGTGGCAGTGGTAAACCAGGAGGTGACAGTGATGAACCAGAGGGTGGCAGTGATGAGTGCTGAACCTGAGGGTGGCAGGGGTGAACCAGAGGGTGTCAGTGGTGAACGAGAGGGTGCTGTGATGAACCAGAGGGTGGCAGTGGTGAACCAGAGGGTGGCAGTGATGAACCAGAGGGGGACAGTGATGATCCAGAGGGGGGCAGTGAAGATGCAGAGGGTGGCAGTGGCAAACCAGAGGGTGGCAGTGATGAACCAGAGGGTGGCAGTGGTGAGTGCTGAACCTGAGGGTGGCAGGGGTGAACCAGAGGGTGTCAGTGGTGAACCAGAGGGTGCTGTGATGAACCAGAGGGTGGCAGTGATGAACCAGAGGGTGGCAACGATGAACCAGAGGGGGGCAGTGATGATCCAGAGGGTGGCAGTGGCAAACCAGAGGGTGGCAGTGATGAACCAGAGGGTGGCAGTGGTGAGTGCTGAACCTGAGGGTGGCAGGGGTGAACCAGAGGGTGTCAGTGGTGAACCAGAGGGTGCTGTGATGAACCAGAGGGTGGCAGTGGTGAACCAGAGGGTGACAGTGATGAACCAGAGGGTGGCAGTGATGAACCAGAGGGGGACATTGATGATCCAGAGGGTGGCAGTGGCAAACCAGAGGGTGGCAGTGATGAACCAAGGGGTGCTGTGATGAACCAGAGGGTGGCAGTGGTGGACCAGAGGGTGGCAGTGATGAACCAGAGGGGGACAGTGATGATCCAGAGGGGGACAGTGATGATCCAGAGGATGGCAGTGGCAAACCAGAGGGTAGCAGTGATGAACCAGAGGGTGGCAGTGGTGAGTGCTGAACCTGAGGGTGGCAGGGGTGAACCAGAGGGTGTCAGTGGTGAACCAGAGGGTGCTGTGATGAACCAGAGGGTGGCAGTGGTGAACCAGAGGGTGGCAATGATGAACCAGAGGGGGACGATCCAGAGGGGGACAGTGATGATCCAGAGGGTGGCAGTGGCAAACCAGATGGTGGCAGTGATGAACCAGAGGGTGGCAGTGGTGAGTGCTGAACCTGAGGGTGACAGGGGTGAACCAGAGGGTGTCAGTGGTGAACCAGAGGGTGATGTGATGAACCAGAGGGTGGCAGTGATGAACCAGAGGGTGGCAGTGATGACCCAGAGGGGGGCAGTGAATATCCAGAGGGTGGCAGTGGCAAACCAGAGGGTGGCAGTAATGATCCAGAGGGTGGCAGTGGTGAGTGCTGAACCTGAGGGTGGCAGGGGTGAACCAGAGGGTGTCAGTGATGAACCAGAGGGTGCTGTGATGAACCAGAGGGTGGCAGTTGTGAGTGCTGAACCTGAGGGTGGCAGGGGTGAACCAGAGGGTGTCAGTGGTGAACCAGAAGTTGGCAGGGGGGAACCAGAGGGTGACAGTGGTGAACCAGTGAGTGGCAGTGGTGAACCAGAGGGTGGCAGTGGCTGTGGTGAACCAGAGGGTGCTGTGCCCATACACGACCACATGCGCAACTTTGCCGTGCTAGCAGCTCGTGAACACGCACAAAGCCCTGCGAAAACGCAAAAAAACCCGCGAACACGCAAAAAAAACATAATTCGCAATTTTGCACGAATTCGCGAATTATGCGGATTGCGAATTCGCTTTCACACGATTTCACGGACCGCGATTTTGCAGATTTGGCCCATGCTTACACATAACCCATGCGCTGAAGAAGTGCTCAAACCCACTTGATTTTACAACTACTGCTGTCTTAATTAATATTTACCTTATAGTTAAAGAATTATTCAAAGTAGTAGGAATTTTTATGCATAACGGTTGTTTTTCGCATATAAAGCCTATTATGGATGTTAATCCCCCTTATTTTCTTTCTTTCTATCCCCTTATCTTTTCTTTCTTTTGCTACCTCCCCTTTTCCCAATTATTTAAGCTGTATCATTCTGTACTTATGTATTATTCTTTGATTACTGTATTATGTCTTATTTTTCTTAACAAATAAACTTCCTTCAAACTAAAAACAAAATGATATTATTATGGTTGATTTGGATGTACTGGAATGTCCCACACATATTGTGATGGTCATTGTATTGAATTATATTTTAGGCATCAGAATCACTTAAGTTAATTGTCTTATCCTTTCACTCAGATATGCCTCCAGTTTCCAAGGTCTGTGTGGTTCCTCTGGGTGAGGGGGAGTGAGTATTAAGAAATCTGCAATGTTCCTAAAGGCACAAGGGTGTCCTATTGTGATAATGTATCTGTTGGCTGTGCAGTCCACACCTCAAACTGATTTTTCTTTTGATCTTCTATGGATGCTAATGACTGGTTCTTGTCTTTAAGCATCTGTATTTACAGTACTCTTTATACAAAGGATGCAAGGAATTGAATGGGGGCTCATTATCTACTTTGTGTTTATATTCTGACCTAGGTGTGGGTTATTTTGAGGTCACCTCTGCATACAGTATCAGTTTAATAGCTTTATATATTGCTGGTATCGCTTCTAAGTTGAAGACTACAGAATGGTTGAAAATTCAAAGGATGTAAAGGTCAATAGCTTTTTTTTTGTTTAGGTAAAACTCCTGCTTCGGGAGTTTGTTTCTCCAAAAAAGTTTGCTAAGTTGCTGCCTGAATCGCAATGTCCACACAGCAAACCTTCAGTGTCTTGAAAGGAGCTGCCATGGCATGGTGTTCTGTTCCGGGCAGTGAAACATTTCTAAATATGGCTGGCTGTATGTCCACCGGGGCAGAGGAGTACATCCCTCCGCTGCTCTGGAGGAAGGGAGTACAGCTTCTCAGAGTCTAAATGACTCCCTCAACTTAAAAACAGGACCACACCTTACCAAAGTTTTTCACAAATATGACAGGAGCACGCCCATCAATAAAGGGATCTCCTGGCTCCCGTTGGCACCAACATTACATTCACGACCTGATGTACTATCTAAAAGGCTGTCAACTCCGGCATCCCACAAACCCTGTGACCAAGATGAAGAAAGTCTTAGGAGCACACACCTCACACAGCTGCACCATTACCAATCAGGAAATACAGGAAGAGGAAGATAAGTTATCGCACACTTTACAACTACGGGCCTTATTTATAAAAAGTGACGCATCGCTGTGAGAAAACAGTAATGCGTCAATTTTCATTGCCCCCTCCTTGCGACACTAATGATTCATAATATTTACAGTATGACGCATCATGTCACAAGGAGTTACAGATACGTCAGTATTTCTGACGTATCTGTAGGCGCACAAATTACGCATTGCTGGAGTGTGTCACAAAAGTGACGCAACTCTAGCAATGGGTCATTACACATCGGCAGGTCCCATGTGAAATGTGCCTGTGTCAGTCTTACCCCTGCCTGAGAGAGGCGTAAGATATTGACGCATTTGCGTCCTAGAAGGGGCGCAGTGAAATCTTATAGATTTCACAGTGTCACTTCTATGACCCTTTCTTGCGTCGGAACGCCCCGTCTGCATACAATATACCTGACACAGGTATAATGTGGAGCAGGGGTTTACAAAGTGACGCATCTACCTAGATGCGTCACTTTGTAAATATGGTGCAACGTGGCCCATTTTTTACGCCGCTGGTGCGTCACAAAAACTGACGCACCAGCGGCGCAAAAGTGACGCAAGGGCTCATAAATAAGCCCTTATGTGTCTGGGATCTGAGATGTGTCGCAGTCCAGACGCACCAGGCTCAATCTCTTCTACACTTCAACAAAGAGGTGAAACCCCATCTCTTGAAGCACCACTTCAATCAATGATAGCCACCTGGGTGCTGCTACCAGACGTCACCTGAAAGTTTCCACTGCCACATCTTTCAATCCCCTTTTACCATCTCCGCTCTACCAGTCTCCTTGATGCCACCACCAATCGCATAAGTGTCTCCCAGCACCCCTATCCTTTACCAACCCTTATGCATAATACGCTGTCTTCCCTGCCTCGTTTCCCTTCGTTAAGATCTACCTTCTGAAAACCTCCATTATATACAGCGCAGTGATATTTAGTTTCAGGGTTTGCATTATATAAGTCCAGAGCCGGACTGGGAACCACAACCGGCCCTGGCAAAGTGCTCGGCCCGCCCCTCCTCCCCACTCGGGGGGTTGGAGGTGCCGCCGAGCTCTTTGCCGGGGCCGGTTTTCGCCCGATTTTGCTACAGGGCCGATTTTGCAGCTACGCTGCAAAAATGGCCCGGTAACAAAAACGGCCCCCAGGGGCCCAAAACCGGCCCCCACCCATGCGGCGCACCGCGGGATTGCCTCATGCCCGCTATGGCCAGTCCGGACCTGTATAGGTCTCTGAAACATCGCTGCTGTGTTCTCTTTTGGCTCTGTTTAGAGGCTCATATTGACATTGTCCACTGCTTTGCCACCCCTCTTTTCACTAGAGCTGAACCTGAGCCTTGGAAGCCACAGTGGTAAAGCAGTCTTGTAGTCTACCTGTGATTCCCCATTTCCGTAGTGCAGCTTTGGACTTAGTGCATGTCAAGGGGACCTGCGCTGTGTATTGCATCACACAGCTTACTTCACTGTGCTCGCTGGTCCATGTGCGTGCGTATTGGTGTGTGTGGGTGCATGTGTCAGCAAACTTCACTGGGCTTGACGCTGTGTGTGGGTGTGCATGTTTGTGTATTGGTGTGTATGTGGGTGCATCTGTCAGCTTACTTCACTGGTCTTGCTGCTGTGTGTGCATGTGCATGTGTGTGTATTGGTGTGTGTGTGTGTGTGTTTGGGTGCTTATGTCAGATTACTTCACTGGTCTTGCTGCTGTGTGGGCATTTGCATGTGTGTGTATTGGTGTGTGTGTTTGGTGCATGTGTCAGATTACTTCACTGGGCTTGCTGCTGTGTGTGTGTGTGTGTGTGTGTGTGTGTGTATTGGTGTATTGGTGTATGTGTGTGACAGCTTATTTCACTGGGCACGCCGCTCTGTGTGTTTGTGTAATGTTCTGTGGTGGGCCTACATAAGGCATGTTCAAGCAAATCAAGAACGGACAAAGAACTGAGTGATGAATTCTATTTTTTGAATCCCACCTCCACCATCCCATTTATAACACAGTATACGTCATGGGACAAACTATCCTACCGTAACCCAAACACAAGGGGGCAGATTTACGAGAAAGTAATCCAGTGCATTCCGCAAGCCATTTGGCTGTGCCGCACTGAGTCACTTTCAGAGCACAGGAATGCAACATATTTATAATGATATGTTGTATTCCTGTGCTCTGCCCTGCGCTGGCGCACATACAGCAGCCATGCGCCGGCACAGGCACCCTTGCACCATGGTGCAAGGATGCCTGAGTCATGGGGAGATTGGTTTCGTGCAGGAAGGGGCACCTTACTGCACAAAAACAATCACTACAGGTATTTTCCTCCTTTAATCATGCTGTAGAATGGAGCACCCTTTGAAAGAGGAAAAAACGAGGAGAAATGAAAGCATTTCTCCTTGTTGCGCCTTCTCTACGCCACCCCTAGGGTGGCTTCAGCATACTGACGTATTTCTAGATTTATGATTCCTCGTAAATCTGGAAATGAGTCTGGTTCCATGGGTGATAAGTAGGAACACCCACAGCAACACCCATGGAACAACCTTTTCACGCAAAGTGCGCTGTGTAAAGGGGCACATATTTAGAAGGACAGGAAAAGCCACGCAGGGTGGATTTTCCTGTCCTTGCAAATATGGAGCAGTGAAATATGCCACCAGTACATCACAGAAAGTGACGTACTGGTGGCGCACGGGGCTTGTAAATCTGCCCCAAGGTGTGCATAACACCGCCTTACAGCTCAGCCATATACCAAAGATCATACTTAATACTTGTGTGTGTATGTGTACTTCTGTGTGTGATAGAAGCGTGTTCAGCTGCTTCCTGTTCTGTGCCTATTCTGGGTGTGGTGTCCAAAGATGCGAGAGAAGGCATTTTACACCACACATAGACCAAACGTGTAAGCTCAGTTAATGCATGACAATAGTTTCCACAAGAATGCTGTCTACATACAGCCTTGGGATTTAAATATGGAAAACATGCCTTCTTTTGTTAATTTCTTCTTCATTATATTCAATAGTTTTGCTTGTATGTTTTTGAAATGTACGAGAACGTACTGTCAAATATTCGATCGAAATAACACACCCACACGTTTACTATTTTATACATTTAAGAGAATTTTAACAAAGATACTAACATAATAAAGCGCACTGATTATTTTGCGTCGCTGACTGGTCTGTTTTACCGTGAAATATTATTGCAATCATGGTCCAACACTGCCACTCTAGGACGTGTCCGGAAGAGGGCGCATGATATCCAGGAATGAGAATAACCGTTTTCATTTAATAGAACTGAGTCATTGCTGCTCAGAATCACCTAACTCATCCAAGAGGTCAAAGGAGCGCGTTAAATGAGTTGACAGATAGCAGTATTCCAAGACCTAAATATTTCCAAGTTTAGACTGAATAAAGACATAAGCAGATTGCAAGCCACGTACCGGAGACAGGTTACAGAATCATTGATTTCACAGACTGGCCATGAAAAGTGGAAACATAACCACGCGCAAATAAACCATTGACATCAATTAGATGCTGCCAAGCTTAACACCCACTGCCCCTCGCTTGCCTTTTGCTACCTCTCGTGCTATCCTTGCTACCCTTGGTTTCAGGGGCCATTAAAGTTGAGACAGGTACAGAAAGCAAATAGGGTTTTTTCCCACCCTGTTTACTTTCTGCAGTTTCCACATCTGGCCCTGTAGAACCTCAGCAGCTATTTGGAGTATGTTCATGGGCTAAGAGTTGGGTAAGGGGTCAACTCCGAAATGTCTTCAAGGGGCACAGGGTGAATCCTGTCGATTCCTCTGTCCCTAACATTGTGGTCGATGAGAGTCTTTAACTAAATCTATGATGAATATTGAAAGTCAGGGCACTTTAGCGGCAAGATGTACGAAGCTATTTAGCAGTCACAAACTTTGCGTTTTACTCAGTACAGGATTTGTGACCGATAAATGACTTGTACAAATGTATTAAACCCATTTAGTGTTTGGTAACACGGTGGGGTGACCAGGCATCCTGGATTTGCCCGGACGGTCCCTGTTTTTTACCAGCTGTCCCAGCAGATTTCAGGAAATATAGCTCCTGTCCCGGTTTTTAGAGAGGGTCGGCCTAAAACAGCAGGAGGTGCTTTTTAAAGTTTAACAAACCAGGGAGAGTTAGCAGTTGTTTCAAGAAAACTATTTAATTAGGGCAAGCTACTGGGTTTAAAAATTGCATTTTATATATGTTCTAACAGCCTGTGCTGTAATTCTCTGCTGAGGAGCGCTGTCATTCTGTCTGCTAGCTTGAAGTAAAATTGTAGTCATTCTTCTATTTTTGTGAAATGTCCCGGTTTTTGGCTTTATAATTTTGGTCACCCTATAACATGGTACCCAATCGCTGAAGGGGTTTGGGAAATCATAAGGAATCGCCAGGGCCGGATTGAGAATGCAAACCAGCCCTGGTAATGAAGTCGGACCGGCCCCGGCTGCTTTTGTTACATGGTGCCTATGTTGCAGCACTGTAGCAAAACTAGTGCCCAATAACACAAACGACCCCTACTGGTACAAAACCATCCCCCATCCTGGTGGCTCACCGGTAAAATGCCCAGTTCCCGCTACGGCCAGTCCGGCCCTGGGAATCGCTATTTGGAAGGGGAGTGCTTAGAATGTCCCTTTTGAACTGCAATTCCGAATGGTATGTAATAATGTTTTGCAGCCAAATTCTGGTTGTGAAACAGTAATACTTTAACACCTCCTCATTGGAGGCAGTAAGCCATTCACAAACCGGAAGTTGTACCCAATTATACCCCTTCCCCTTGGAGAATGTGTAAAAATGTATATTTTTAAGAGTAGGCAGTTGTCCGATGGACTATTGCCTACTCTTAAACAAGCACTGGCAAAGCCAATAGGTTTCACCTCTGAGATTTACTGCTTTCGTCAATTTTTTTAAAAGATAGTTTGCACAGCTGTGTTGTCTGCTGTGCAACATAGCTTAAGGTTTTTTAAAGAAAGAGTTATGAAGTGGATAGTGTTGATCACATCACAGTCTTTTTCTTTTTGACTTTAAAACATGCTTCACAGCATCTACCACTGCTCTGTAACATGATGAAAAAACATTATTAAGACCAATAAATTTCACAGAGGCCTAAGCTATTTTATATTTGCCAATGCCTGTTCTCCTTGCAGCACAGCAATGCATTTTAATGATTAGTATTTTAACTGACATTACAATTTCCATGAGTCTCTGAACACCTAAGCGTAGTATATAATAGTTCAACACACATTTTTTAAACATATTTGAAGCTTATACATGCTTGCTGAAGTCCAGAAAATTTAACAAAGTGTAAAGCATAACCAGTAGTTCTTTTTTTTGTTTTGAAAGGAAACAGTATTAAGAGTGGACATTCAGAAAGTTGCAGGGTAATGGAGGGAAGGAGCAGAACACATCAATTAAGAGGATGAGAGAAGATAAGGCCTAATGGCTAGAGCAGCTGACTTTGAAGCTGGGGGTCTAGGTTTGAGTCTTGGAGGGAGGTTTAACATACTTTGATTTTGGGTAAATCACGTAATCTCTCCCTGCCTAAATATGAATGTGTCCTCTGTAATTCAACTGGTGCTTATGTTAAGTGCTCCAATGCCTTCGTGTGGAGTTCACACTGTATAGCCACAACATCAAGGATACTTTGAAAATAAGTCACTTAAGAAGCTAATGCATTGCGAGACAGTACCAAAACACACTGCGGACTAAGGGGGATATTCTCAAGAACGTGTGATAATTACCGCAAAGTTAGGTTAATGCAACTCTCCATATCGCAGTCTATCACGGGAAAATAACGCTGTGTTAACTAAGTATTCACAACACGGCGGGACCATGTGATATGCCTGAGACAACGTGTCAAATGCCAGTGAAAAACATCAACCCGATGCTGCAAAAATGCGAAACACTAATGCAAAAAAACTTGCGATAAGGAAAATCTCGATATAAAATGCAGTTAAATCCAGTGACAGGCCAGCAAATCGTATGAATCATGCGGGAAAATGCACTACAAAAGCTACAAAAAGAACACACGAAAACAATTCAAAGTGCGTAGCTCTATGGATGCCCCCGAACCGAGTGCAGAGGTCAACGCGAACCACACAAGCCCCACAGACCACCAGCAAGGAACAACAGGGTCGGGAAAGGCCAAGGAGATGAGGGAGAGGAAGATGGGGTGCAGTCCGCAGAAAAACCAGATCAGCGTCATGGAGGTGACAGAACACTGCCATCAACTGACCCACAATTAGACTAACGTGAATGTAGTCGGAGTGTCGAGGAGGTCAAGAGGTGCTGGCATGATGTGAAAAGCAAGTCCAAGCACAAACCTGCTGCCAACAGGAAGGCAGTAACAGCGACAGGAGGTGGGAGTCCTGCGCCACAGGAGGAGCTGGATGAAATGGAGGCCACAGTCATCAGTGTGGAGACAGCGCAAGGATTTGGGAGTACGAATACAGCTCGATAGGACCTGGCCCAACATCAACAGGGTGAGCAATGACCAGGGACTGGGGAGGCGGGGGTAGATTGGCATAATAACACACATGCACAACCATGTGTAGCACACTGCACACCCACAATGATCCAGGATCATGTCCCTGATACCCGTTTCACACTGCAGTACACACACATAGCAATCACACCACATCCCACGACAATGTGGTACAAAGTGAAATACCAACACTGAAGAACAAGGGACACAAATGGGTCCGCTCATGCACAGAAACAGGCCAATCACATATAAAAGAGCAGGAAAATGTGAGATTGAAATGTACGAATACAACCTCACATCCGTCACGTAGTCCAAATGTCTATTGTCCCGCATCAAATTGCCAGCAACTCCCAGTCACAATGTACATTTTCATACAGTCTGTATGTCAACAAGAACAATGTGCCATCATACATGTCAACACAATGTCAACATGCAGCTCCCCATCACATTGCAGTGGGACAAACAATACCTCCAGCAGAGCAGAGCAGACAACTCATCAGTCTTGCTGTTGACAACCACCACACCTTCGACACCGAAGCACTAAAACAGCTCATGGACATCTTAGGCAACCCACCCCCAGGAGCAGGGCAGCCAAGCTACATAGAGGAGACCCCAGCCCCGGCACAGACCACACAGCAGGAAGCACCTGCCACAACGGCTGTCTCCCAGCCCCTTACCGAAGCACACATCGCATTCCAAGGCCAGGTGTCAGAATGCCAAAAGGAGGTGGCCGAACAAGTGCGGTGGGATCATAGCCCATGGAAGCCTAACTACATAACATACGGGGTGTCTAAGTCCCATTAGGGACCACCTACACCCCACAAAGGAGACCCACACTGTGCCAGAGACACATGCATTTGCACATCTCCTCTACTGAACAACGCCTAGAGCCCAGGAATTACCATTCCCACACCCACCCTGGACTGCCGTACGATGACCCAGTCCAGTCCCTTTATGTATTGAGTGGCTGACGACAAATCTACATGTCCAAGGTCATACCCACTGCACGGTTGCGTTTGCTGTACGCAGCACAATGTAATGTTGTAGGTCCCGGGCCCTTATGCATACATCATGACCACACGGACACACTTGGTTAGTTGGTGTGACTGGCTACGTGTGACTGGCTACGGGCACGTGCGCCCGGCCCCTTTATTAGCAGGGTCACATGTACAGTGACGCTGGTGCTGGATGTGTGTGGAGGGAGTGTGAGCCAGCCCTCACGGAGTTGTTGGTGCTGGCAACAACTACAACAGTGAACACTATTAAAACGGAAACAGAACACACCAGCAGTACAGAGACAACAGCGGAGCATCATGGTGGTAGTACAGAGGTCACCCAATATGCAAACAGAAATGTCCGTGAGTTGCAGTGCACTGAGGTCGGGGCACTAGAGCTGATCATGCTCATGTGAAGAAAATGTCTAGGATTGTGTCCCTTGGGATATTCCTCAAGCAGCTGCAGTGGGGGGTGTCACACCTGCATCATCTTCCTCATCATCATCCCAGGTCTCCCACACAGCCTGACGTTACATTGCTGCGTGAGCTCTCCACAGCACATGACCAAAACAGAAATGGACGATGACTCATGGTGCACTGAGTTAGTGGCACCTTGAGTGCTGAGCAGGTTATCAGGCACATGATGGCATCCATGATAGGTGTGAACAACTCCGTTAGTCTGCTAGTACGACTGTATAGACTCTGGCAGCGGCCAGTTGGAGGAGGACCTGGCGGTGGTGGCGTGTGCTTCCTGCGGTGATGCGACGTCCAGGCCCGTCAGGACTCGATTTGATGTGTGAGCCCTGGTAGGCCGCAGTGTAGGCCAGAGTCAGCGAAAAGCGCAGGGCCACATACACATGGCGTCGATGACCACAAGGCCATTATCACAGAGGCCATCCAATATTCTATCAGATAGGGTCCATGACTTCAGCTGCGCAGAGTTGATGGCCCCAGATGCACTGCGTCCGGCACAGGCACACCGCCACGGCACGGTGACTTGTGCTGCACTGAGGTAGTGCCAGGCGGACTGAGCGCGTCCTCATCAATGTCTGAGGTAAATGTGGTGAAGGGTTGCGAGGGTCAGTGGAAGATGTCCTGCAGGACATGATGCAGAGGGCAGACGCCATGTTTAAGTGGCAAATGGGGAAGTGGTATGCTCTAGCCTCGTCATTACCAGCACTTCGGTATCAGCTACATGAGAATGCAGACAACCCCCAGACCATAGACTCAGACACCACCAAAGTTCAAACAGAGAGTGTCCATGAATGTCGGGAAACAGACTTAGTGGCACCGGGATTGAGAGGGGATGCAGTCTGCGATGATGCCGATACAATGATATTTTTTATTAATTATTATTTATTTAGAAGTTTTCTATAGCGCTAACAAGACCCGAAGGTATCAGAGCGCTTTACAGTAGAGGGAATGACAAAGAGAACAACATGAAACAAACCCAATAAAAGCAATCAGCGAGTGACAATTTGGAAAGAAGAAAAGTTCGGACAACAGGGCTTCTTGGTACAGGAATCAACATTAACGCATGGATTCTGGGACGTTTGCAGCTCCAAGTTATCCACAACCGAGGGAGCGGATAAGGCACAAGGATTTGAGTTGGCTCTTGAATTCTGCATAGGATGGTAAGTTTCTGATGTGCGGGGGGATGGCGTTCCATATTTTGGGGGCATTTCCTGAGAAAGAGCAGTCCGCAGTTCTCTTCCTTCTGCTTTTTGGTAGGATGAGCAGCAGGGAGTTAGAGCTTCTCACATTTCTGGCTTGGCCTGCTTTTTTGAGCTTGTTAGCCAGGTATTCCGGTTTGCCGGTGTGTAGGGCCTTGTGGGTTAGGCAGGCCGTTCTGAAGGTACTTCGCATTTCCGCAGGGAGCCATTCGAGTTCTTTGAGTGCCGGGGAGATGTGGTCAGATTTCTTGCAGCCTGTGATCATTCTCGCTGCCGCGTGAAGTGTTGTTTTTAGTGGTGCCAGGTGCGATTTGGGGATGCCTGTTAGGATTGAGTTCCCATAATCCAGTCTTGATAGAACTAGAGATTGCGTGGCTAGTTTGAGGTCCTTGTTGGGAATGTAAGGTTTAATTTTGTTCAAAAGTCTGAGGTTGCAGAATGCGCTTTTCGCCGAGTTCTTAATGTGGTTTGTCAGGGTTAGTTTGGGGTCTAGGGTGAAGCCCAGGGATTTAACGGAGTCGGCTAACGTGAGTTTACCTTTGAGAGCATCGATCGACTTTAGCCACTCTGTGATTTGAGGGTTATCTTCTTTGTTTGAGATGAGGAGTGTTTCTGTCTTGTCGGGGTTGAGTTTCAGGTGATTCTTTGTCAGCCAGTCTTGAACTTCATTTAGGACATCGTTGAGTCTGTGGATGTCTTTGAGAGAGGAGGTTTCCAGGTAAATCTGCGTGTCATCCGCGTAGAGGTGGAAGTGGATGTTGGCGTTCCTGAGTAGCTTGGCGAGTGGTTCCATGTAGATGTTAAAGAGCTGGGGGGAGAGCACTGATCCTTGAGGGACACCCTTGTTGACTTGCTGGGTATCGGAGGTGAAGTTCTTGATTTTTATTAATTGCGAACGGTTATGTAAAAAGGAGGAAAACCACTTGAGAACTACCTCGCCAAGGCCGGCTCTTCCTTGAAGAGTCATGATGAGGAGCTTGTGGTCCACCGTGTCGAACGCTGCTGAGAGTTCAAGGAGTATGAGGAGGCAGCACTTGTCAGCGTCAAGAGATCCTTGGATGTCGTCTATGATGTTCAGCATCGCGGTTTCTGTGCTGCGGCCTTGTCTGAAGCCGGATTGGAGGGGGTCCAGGATATTGATGTTGTCCAGATGTTGCGTCAGTTGCAGGAGTACACAGCGTTCAAGTGTTTTCAAGAGTAAAGGGAGGTTGGATATCGGTCTGAAATTGTTCAAGTCAGTTGAGTCAAGACCGGGTTTTTTCAGTAGAGGAGTGACTTGTCCCATTTTTAGACAATCGGGGACCACACCGCTTTGTAAGGAGCTGTTTATGATTTTTCCCCAGATGGGCGCTAAGGTAAGCTTCATTTTTTTGATTAAAGATGGGGGAATGGGGTCTGAAATGTGTGCTGATGGTTTGGAGGTCGAGATCAGCGCGATTATCTCAGTTTCCTGGACGGGGCGAAAGCTTAGCCAGGGGGAGGGAAAGGAGTCGGATGGGAGTGCCACTGGGGTGGCCGAGTGGCTCTTCTGGAGGTGTGGGTTGTTGATGTCTAGAGATAGTTCGATTTTTAGGACTTTATCGTTGAAGAAGTTGGCGAAGTTGTCACAGAGTTCTTTGGAAGCCTGTAGGGTTGAGGGCAGGTGCTTTGTTGTTTGTTGTCTGATTATGTTGTAGAGTTCTTTGGGTCTGTTTTTGGATTTGACCAATGCCTCGCGGAAGAAGCTGGATTTCTTTTTTTTGATATGGTTGTTGTACTTCCTGCGGGCTGATTTTAGTTGGAGGCGGAGAATGGCGGTTGGGTTGTTTCTCCACTTTCTTTCTTTGGTTCTCAGGTTTCTTCTTTCTGCGTTGAGGTCCGCAGTGAACCAGGTTCTGGATGGAGTGGCTCGGCTTCTTTTGAGCTTTAGAGGAGCTAGATTGTCAAGGAATGTCTGACAAAATATCGAGATTCACAATATCGACGTACAAAAATATCGGAGCAAAAATATCGAAATCAAAAATATCGGGTTCCTATACTTAACTAGATATATACACAAATATCGATTTTTTAATATCGATATACAAAAACATCGTTTACTTTTATATCGACTACATTAACATCGGAAAACAAAAATATCGCTATCTACAAAAAATAATGACATTAACTATAATATCGACATCAAAAATATCGTGCACTTCAATATCGGATTATCAGCTATATCGACTTTTTATATGCATCTGTTTGCATAATTAATTAACGTTTTATATGTGTTCACATCTAAATAAACACACAATACTTAAATTAATACTATAGACACACTATTAATTTGTAAAAAATATCCAATTGGTATAATTATATCACCTACACATATAAAAATATTCTATACTACTTTGTATAATTTTATAATTTGTTTTTGTTTTTCACTTCTATTACAAAGTAATCACAACTGAAATTCAAATATACTAACTAACCAATCACAAACCTAATTTTTTAAATAAACCAATAGCAAAGTAATTACTACTGACACTCCCCTATATAAACAATTAAAATCCAAGCACAAACTACTTGCCAAAAGTCACTGAAGGAGATTCATCTCTATCCGAATTGCTGCACAACAACTAGAAGAACCAGACTATCAACCTACTATCACATCTTCTAAGTAAGTAAATAAAATAGAAAGTGCATTATTTGCTAATACTACTTACTTACCTGCTAAATACCCAGTGCCCCTTTGCTATTCATACTACTTAACATGCTAAATAATTATATGAAACTATTTTTTTTAGATACAACGAGTACTGAATATTCTACTCAAAATAACTATGAACAAACCCTAGGAATACAGATTCTAATAACTATGTAAGTAATTTCACATTGATTCATTATGTGCACATAAATCTAAACACACAGAAATAATGACTTTTGCCCCATATATTTCTTTTTTTCTGTAGATTCTACTACTGAAAACTGCACTACTAATGAACTAAGGACATCAGTACTATTTCTCCAATACATTTTACTACGTAAGTATTATGCAACTGAAATAAATGTGGAAAAACAATACTAACATTTAGAACTGTTCTAATTATGTTCTATTATATATTGTTTATTTACAGAGCAAACACAACGAATAGATATACAGACATAATACAGAACTCCACATTCTGAATAATACAGATAATAATCACAAAGTAAGTATATTAAAGCACATAATTACCAGATAATCTATTAAAAAACATACCAACATGGTGATTATTCTAATACATATGTTCCTTTTTTATTTAAGATAACACTACAAACTACTCTCCAGAAGCTGAAGAAACAACTATACTGGCAAAGACCAACCTAAAAAAATATGTAAGTATCTTCACAATGTGAATCATGAAGATACACTTTTGTAGTAGAAATGAGCTCTAACATTGCAAATGTACCAAAACATTAATTAATAATATACTACTTTCATGTTTTTCATAACAGCTACAACAACATCACAAACAATTATCCCCAACTAAAGAAGCAAGCAGCTCCTAATTTTGCTGTAAATTCAAAAACACGTAAGTATAAACATTCCTACTTATCACTAACATAGATCAATCAATCAATCAATCAGGTCATTTGTAGAGCGCACTACTCACCCGTAGGGTCTCAAGGCGCTGGGTTGGGGGGGGGGGTGCCGTTACTGCTCGAACAGCCAGGTCTTGAGCTTCTTCCTGAAGGAGAGGTGGTCTTGGGTCAGGCGTAGGTCGGTCGGGAGTGAGTTCCAGATTATTTATCACATTTAATTTGACATTAACTATTATATATACATTTTATAGATATACAAAGTACAAAATGACCGAAGGAGCCGAATTTGTGACCAGCCAGAAAGGAAAACTATTACTATGCTACATGGGTTACACTTATACACAAGAAAAGCAATATGGCATGCAAGTTAATTGGAAATGTTGTAAATATTATTCTAACAAGTGCTATGGCAGAGCAACAACTAAAGAAGCTACAGTACTGTATACTAGGGAACACAATCATCCACCTAATGTTACTGAAATAGAAGTTAGAACAGCTTTGGAAAATATAAAAGAAGCTAGTACAGGTTCCCAAAAGCAAACAAATGTCATTTTAAAAGAAGCCATTCCTAAAATCCCAAAAACTGCCACAACTCAAATGCCAAATATCCTCTCCTTAAAAAGAACTATAGCACAAACTAAAAAAGCTACTACTTCTACAACACCATCTCCCAGAACATATCAGGATATAAATGTAACTGCTAACCAAATAATAACTTTAAATAAACAACCATTTATAGTTTACGACAACGAAAACAATGACAAAAGGCTTATAATTTTTGGTACCAGTATGAATTTAGTTAAACTGCAGCAAAGCCAATATTGGATGATGGATGGAACATTTAACATCTGTCCCAAACCATTTTTCCAATTATACACAATACATGGCCTCTACCACAACTGCAACATACCTTTGCTATATGCACTATTACCAAACAAAAATAATTCCACATATATGGAGTTAATAAATATAATTAAACAAAAAACTAATGATTTTTCTCCTGAAAGTATCATTCTTGATTTTGAGTAAGCAATGCTCTCAACTATCATAAAAATCCACCCCCATAGCTGCATTCAAGGCTGCTATTATCATTTAAACCAGTGTTTATGGAGACACCTTCAAAAAACTACCCTAAGTGTCGAATATGCTACAAACTCATCTTTTGCTTTCCAAATTAAAAAACTCATTGCACTTGCTTATGTACCTGAAACAGACGTAGCTGAACACTACAACATTCTTATAGACAGCCCCTTCTACAAACAAAATGAAGCTGAATTAAGTCCATTTCTGGACTACTTTGAAGACACCTGGGTAGGCAGACTCCACAGATCTGGCCACAGACGAAATCCCAAATTCCTCATACCCTGGTGGAACGTTTACAGAAGTACCCTTAACGGAGATTCAAAAACTAACAATGCAGTGGAAGGTTGGCACAATGCATTTGTACAATCAACTGGCAGAACCAAACCTACTCTAGAACATTTCATTAAATGCCTACAGAAAGAACAGAGCTACCAGGAATTTAGAATGGACCAATCTGTAACTGAACTTGTCCCTAAAACATCAAAGCAAAATAAACAAATGCACAAGTACCTGGAAGAACAAGTTAAACTTTACCCTAGTACAAAAGGCATAGAATACCTAAATATCATTGCCAAAACACTACTCTAATTAATTCCCAAAATGTTATAAAACACTAAAAGTATCACCTAAGTATGGAAAAATATGTAACGTGAGCTTCTAAAGTATTTAATGTATGCAATATATAGAGATATTATTATAATATATGCACACATTAAAACTAAATAACAAGTAAAAAAACTATTCCATAATAAAAATAACATTACCCACCCACACAAAATAAGAAAGCAAGGACTTACCAATCATGTTGTCAATCCAATAACCTCCTTGTCCACCAAAGTAATCCAGGTAGTGCCAAATTAACCCCCAAAAAAATGTAAAAATACAACTGTTCCAAAATTAAGACATCCACGTTATCCAGAGCCATCGAATAAGCATAAAAAACCCGAAAAAATTGAAAAATAGAAAGAATCGCTCCAGCAAAACCGAAAAATGTAAAGAAGTGTTTGTAAAGCAGTGTTGAATTAAACAAACAAACACTTCCTTTAAAAAAAAAACAGAACTTCCGATGTAGCGTACACCTATGACAAAAACATAGAAAACAGACATTCCCACCCACATTAATTAGCTAGTAATTAGGTACAAACATATTAAAATAGATTATTTCACTTGTAGATATACCGTAAAAGACTAAAATTCACTCTATATATAATGAGTTAACTAACTAACACTACGTGTATATACCATAAGTAATTATCTGTTTTCGAAATCTAAAACATACCTCCCTCACATTCAACAACACAAAATATAAGGTCACTAATCTCAAAACATCATTAAAATACACATAAAACATATAAAATAAACCTTACCTGAAGCGACGTGAAGTGTCTCCCAACCGCGATCAGCCCTTCTTCCAAATAACCCAAAACGACCTAACCTGGTTACAAAATAAAGCACCCAAATGCAATAAAATAGTCCCAAGTATAAAATATAATATATATACTTCACTAAATATGCAAAAATGAACATTAAGTTTCTATTATTGTAAAGAAATATTTACTTTAATCCTACAATGATTTGATTAACAAATATGTAAATGAATGTAATAAATAAATATTATGAAAAGAATAATATTTATATTAACAATGTCTAGAAATATAACTACATTGTCAAAAATTATAATAATAGAAAAATGTGTTAAAAATATGTGACTTACATAATAAATATTTTATGTATTGAAATAAAGTGTAAAAAATACTTTTGTTATTTCTACATTTCTTTATGAAATTACAATATGTAAAAGAGATAATAAATAATATTCATTTTTGTACAAAAAGTATGAAAATAATAATGCTTCTGTATAGTTGCTTATCATTGTGTTTATAAAATATGTTTATAAAACCAAATGTAATAAAAAGAATTTTGTAATGAAATAACATTTTATTTGTGAAACATAAATAAAAATAATGTTTCTACAATCATGTTGAACTATTTGTATCATTATCTTACTATAATGTAACAATCTTATCAGAAATTTTGCACTGTATATTAAATGTGAGTATATGTTGGTCTCTAATAATTTAATTATTACTATACCAAATCCAGCGTACATTAAATTAAAACTGACCCTGAACCCAAAAAATACCCCTTTACCCAAAAACCCCAAACTGACCCTGAACCCTAAAAATACCCCTTTACCCAAAAACTGAAAACTGACCCTGAACCCTAAAAATACCCCTTTACCCAAAAACCCAAAACTGACCCTGAACCCTAAAAATACCCCTTTACCCAAAAACTGAAAACTGACCCTAAACCCAAAAAATACCCCTTTACCCAAAAACCCAAAACTGACCCTGAACCCTAAAAATACCCCTTTACCCAAAAACTGAAAACTGACCCTGAACCCTAAAAATACCCCTTTACCCAAAAATCCCAAACTGACCCTGAACCCTAAAAAATACCCCTTTACCCAAAAACCCAAAACTGACCCTGAACCCTAAAAATACCCCTTTACCCAAAAACTGAAAACTGACCCTGAACCCAAAAAATACCCCTTTACCCAAAAACCCAAAACTGACCCTGAACCCTAAAAATACTCCTTAACCCAAAAACTGAAAACTGACCCTGAACCCAAAAAATACCCCTTTGCCCAAAAACTGAAAACGGACCCTGACCCCTAAAAATACCCCTTTACCCAAAAACTAAAAACTGACCAAGAACCCAAAAAATACCCCTTTACCCAAAAACCCAAAACTGACCCTGAACCCTAAAAATACCCCTTTACCCAAAAACTGAAAACTGACCCTGAACCCTAAAAATACCCCTTTACCCAAAAACCCAAAACTGACCCTGAACCCTAAAAATACCCCTTTACCCAAAAACCCAAAACTGACCCTGAACCCTAAAAATACCCCTTTACCCAAAAACTGAAAACTGACCCTGAACCCAAAAAATACCCCTTTACCCAAAACCCCAAAACTGACCCTGAACCCTAAAAATACCCCTTAACCCAAAAACTGAAAACTGACCCTGAACCCAAAAAATACCCCTTTACCCAAAAACTGAAAACGGACCCTGACCCCTAAAAATACCCCTTTACCCAAAAACTAAAAACTGACCCAGAACCCCAAAAATACCTCTTTACCCAAAAACTGAAAACTGACCCTGAACCCTAAAAATACCCCTTTACCCAAAAACTGAAAACTGACCCTGAACCCAAGAAATACCCCTTTACCCAAAAACTGAAAACTGACCCTGAACCCTAAAAATACCCCTTTACCCAAAAACTGAAAACTGACCCTGAACCCAAGAAATACCCCTTTACCCAAAAACTGAAAACTGACCCTGAACCCAAGAAATACCCCTTTACCCAAAAACTGAAAACTGACCCTGAACCCAAGAAATACCCCTTTACCCAAAAACTGTAAACTAACCCTGAACCCAAGAAATACCCCTTTACCCAAAAACTGAAAACTGACCATGAACCCTAAAAATACCCCTTTAACCAAGAACTGAAAACTGACCCTGAACTCTAACAATACTCCTTTACCCAAAAATAATTATTATTATGTAATTACAAAATAATTATTAATTAACAATAACAATAAAGTTAATATATTAGCACATTAGCTGTAAAGAAATAAATTTAATTATTAATATTATTTTTTCCAAATTAATTTACAATAAGTAAAAAATATATATTAAACTAAATGAAGCTAATTAATATAATTAACTAATTTATATTAATTAATTACCAATTAATTATTATTTAAAAATATGAAATAAATTATATTAATTAATTAACTAAATAATAATAATTAATTAACACATATTTATTATTTAAAAATATATACAAAATTATATTAATTAATTAACTAGTTAATATTAATTAATTACCAATTAATTATTATTATGTAATTACCAATTATTTATTATTTAAAATTATGTCAAAAATTATATTAATTAATTTACTAATTAATAATAATTAATTACCAATTATTATTTTTGTACTATTATGTACGATATTATATTAATTAATTAACTAATTAATATTCATTAATTACCAATTAATTATTATATAAAATAATGTACTAAATTATATTAATTAATTAACTAATTAATATTAATTATTTACCAATTAATTATTAATAAAAAGTTTTTTTACAATTATATATTAATTTATTATTTATTTTTAAATTACTTCCCACCCTTATCCCCTATAAACCCAATAACCCGCTCCTAAAACTATATATGTTTTTAAAAAATATTTTTATATTAAATATATTGTAATTTTTTAATATAGACCTTTTTATCAAATTTTTATTTACAATTATTATATTTTTTCCTACACTATTTATTTTTTCCATTACTACACGATATTTTGTATTGTCGATATTTTGTCATACGATATTATTTTTTTCGATATTTCTACTTACTTACCTATTACGATATTTTTGTATCCGATATATTTGCTTCCCAATATTTTTTACCTTCGATATTTTAACTTCGATATTTTGTCTTTCCGATATTTTATTTTCGATATTTTGTCTGTGTACCATTGTCAAGTATGGAGACTACCCCCGAGTTGTAGTGGTCGACGAGGTCGATGGTCGAGAGGTGCAGTGTGTTGTTTGGAAGAAGTGCGCGTAGTTGACCTTCCCGGATGTCTAGGGGTACTTGGGAGAGGTTTCTCGACCATTTAGGGGGGGTCTTGCGGAGGTTTAAGCGAGATGATGGGGTGATTGATGTGGAATAAGATCATGTGGTGATCTGACCGGTCAACTGGTAGTATGTGGTTGACCGTGATAGAATTCTTTTGGGCGATGATGGCATCCAGTGTGGCTCCTTTGTAATGAGTCTCCTCAGTACAGTGTTGGTTGAGGTTGTTCTCATCAAGGAGGCTAGATAGCGATCTGATTAGAGGGTTATGGGTCTCATTCCATCGGATGTTCAGATCACCAAGAATTAAGTTTTTGGAGTGGCCAAGTGCGTCTTGTGCAATCAGGTTTGATAGTTGTTCTCCAAACTCATTATTTCTGCCTGGGGGGTGATAGAGTAGGTGGCACAGTAGAGAGTCATTGTCTTTTGTTTTGATGACGGTGGATAGGCATTCAAAGGAGTCGTACTCAAAGGAGGAGGTTTCTGTGATGCTCCAGCTGTCCTTGTGGATGATAGCGACCCCACCTCCTCGTTGTTTAATCCTATCTTTGGAGATGAGGGAGAAACCGGGTGGAACCAGCATGTCTAGGCAGGGAAGGGATGTCTTATTAAGCCAAGTCTCCGTGAGGAACGCAACGTCAATGTCATGTGTGAGGATGGCTTCGGCTAAGTCCGTTGCATGTAGTGAGGCCGATCTGCAATTGATTAGGAGACAGTTGGTGATTTTCTCCTGATTACTGGTGGTTCTGTCTTTAGTCTCTCTAGGTATAGCGGTGAGGACTGGTAATCTCTGTGGTTTGACGATGGGGAGGTCTTTCCGGTGACCTGTGATAACTTAGATTTTGGATTTGGGTGACTCCGTAGTGGAGGAGTCATAGGTGGCGGCTAGTAAGGCTGCTTCCCTGTCTGACATAGGGGCTTCTGATCTAATCCGCCTGGAGGTCGGGTGATTTGAGCCCGCTGGAGTGGGAGAAGAAATAGCGGACGTTTTGACGTGGGGGGAGAGTTTGTAGGGGTTACAGACTATACCAAGGTTAGAGATGATTTCTGATAAACCATGGGTGATAGTGTTGACCTGGTTTTCCAGGGCTGCGAGCCGTTTTGATATGGACTCAAGGAAGGGGATGTGGGCATCCGCAGTGGGTCCGAGAGTGTTAGGGTTCGAGGGGGTGGGTTGGGAGATAGGGGTCAGGGTGAAGGACGGGGGGGTGTTCAGGGGAGGGTCAGGCGGGGGTTTAGACAAGGGGGCGGAAGGGAGGAGGACAGGAGGGGGTTTGGACAGGGGTGGAATGAGAGATGTAGGGAGACTCGAGGGGAAGAGGCTCGTTATCTGGAGGCAGCCTGTTGGCGTGGGGGTGATTGCTGTAGGAGGCTGATGGAGCCTAATGTTGGGGGAGGTGAGGTAGTTGGAGGAAGGGGTAGAGGAGGGGGATTGAGTGTCCTGTGGATGTTGGGTGGCTGTGCATGGAGGGTGAGGTATTGCAGGGGGAAGGGGGGCTTGTCGGGCAGGATATGGGTTGCGGAAGGGAGTATCGAGGTCTTCTCTGTTAGTTGTGGTCGTGGTCGGAGGCGGCATAGGGGCGCAGATAGGGAGGGAGGGAAGGGCTGACCTGAGTGCGGGGAATAAGGAGTCGAAAACTTCCAGGTTCTCATTGTTAGCTTGGATGAGGACCGTGCCATTGGTAAAGATGGTCACGGTTATATAGCCTCTGCCGGCTGATCTAAACGGGAGAGTCGCGGTTAGTTTGCAGCTGTGGAGAGTGGAAGTTGTTTTGGAGATAAACATCCGTGATCTAATCGTGGAGATCCAGTATTCCGGTCTTTCAGTGTGGAATCTTAGGTCCATCTTCGTCGGTCCATTGGAGGCCGAGTGGTAGATGTCAGTGATTAGGGTTTCTTTGTGATTGCGCATGAGTTTCTGCTTGAAGGTGCGTCGCAACTTAGTAGAGAGGAGTGGGGGGAAAATGATGGTGAAGGAGTTCCGGCTGTGAGGTTTAAGGTGGGCAAGTGGGGCTGGTGGAGGAGGGGGGGCTGGTCCCGGGCCATCATGGGTGTGGTGGAGGGGGAGCCTGATTAGGTAGGGGTGTGGCGCTAGGGTGGCCCAGAGGGCAGGCGACAGATCGAAGGTGCTGTTCAGTAGGACACGTGGTTAGAAGTCATGTGGGGCATTGCAGGCCCTCCTGGTCTGCTATTCTGCGCAACGGCGTGCAGGTGATGGTCGGGGGCAGGGCAGTTAGACCCAGGACCTCTGCTTAGGTGGAAGGCCCTCTTTCCCTTCCTTTGCTGCTCTCTTCATTCACCCTTGATGTAGTCCTACTTTTGTTTTCCTGAAGTGTCCCGGTTATAAGTTCACGAGAACTGATATGAACTGATATGAACTCGCCATTGCTAAATCAAGACTCAGTTACAACTGTGTGACCTACTCGACCATAGTGTGGGGCGAAGGCGTTACCAGCAAGGGGCCACAGACATGCGTGGTTATAATGCTATGCACAGAGTCGGTGGCACCACATCGAAGGGTGTTTAGTGATTTGAACTCTGCCTTAACATGTATACTCAGCCATTGCATGATCAAGACTCAGTTCCAAATGTGTGTCCTACTCAACCACAGTGTAGTCCCGAGGCAGCGGTCAGCAGTGACCCACAGCTAAGTGTTGTTGGCTCGCGATGCACAGAGTTAGTGACACCTGGGCAGTTGTCGGTAGTGTTTGATCACCTCCATAACGATGATCCGGTTTTTCCTTCTGACTGAAACGCATCATCCTCTTACACCTTTGTTTGCGTGCAATGATATGTACTCTGCCACTGAAAAATCAAGACTCAGTTCCAAATGTGTGACCTATATGAGCTTAGTGTAGCCTGAGGGCAGTAGTCCACGTGGGCCCACAGACACGTGTGGGAGTAATGCTATGCAGAGACTTGATGGCACCACATCGAAGGGAGTATAGTGACATAAAATCAGCCATAAATAATGTTCTCTGCCATAGTGTAATCAGTTTCGGATGTGTGACCTACTAGTCCGCTGTGTATGCCGGTAGAGTACGAGAAAGGAGTCCTATGCTGTCCTGGCATGCGCCGGGCCAGCCCACTCCACTCACGCTTACAGGGGGGCATAGCAAGCTACATTTCCGTGAGCTTCCCCACTGGCGGAGGTGACAAGGTTGCGTCCACTGTCCACTACACTCCATACACCAGCGGTGTATGTAGACATGGATATGTTTGTGGTCTGCATACTGCAGTCTGTCCACCACATCCACGGCACACTTGGCAGGGTGTACATTCTCATTCATCGGTCACTTGCCTCCTTCTCACGTGCCTGGTCCCCACCTCTTCCCACAATCTGCTATTGTGTGTCAATGCCGTTGATGGCTTATGTACATGGATGGCCCAGGTTCCCACAGTATGTTGTGTTGTTGTGTCTGGTGGGTGGGCATGTTGTTTAGCATGTTGTTGTGAATTTGTAACTGGTGATTTCCCAGTGTTGTGAGTAGCATGATTGTGGAGTTGAGGTGTGTGGTGTGTTCATTTGGTACTTGCCAATGAGCAGTGCATTTCCTTGGTGCCATCCTGGTAGCGCTGGGTGATGATGGACTGTCAGTAGATGTAGGAATCATGCACACTGCCTGGGTGGTTGTCGTCAATGTTGGTGGTGATTCCCCAATGGTCCACTATTGCCTGCACATTGATGGAATATGTGTGCTTTCTGTTGCGGTTATTGTGTGGAGTATTGCCAGGGAGCACAAGTAGGACACGTGTGCAGTCAATTGCCCCGTAACATGTGCGGGAAGCCAGCTATGGCGTAGATGCCTTGCCTGGTCTTCAGCTGTTCCTGCGGGGAAGTTTACATAGTGGGGTACCAAGCTGCTGATGTCATCCACTAACGTTGTAAAGAACTTGGATTAGGCTGGCTATGAGACTCCTCCAACTCTGGCAGTAGTTGGTTGGAAGGTACCAGAAGCCAACAAGTGCAGCACGGCGAGCAGCTTTGGCTGAGGTGGGATGTTGGTTGTCCGCTGTGTCGGTACCATCAGTCTGTGGGCAATGGTGAGCAGGATGCGGAGGATAGTTGTCCCTTTGAGCCTGTAGTGGGCAATGACAGTCTCTGGTGTTGGGTCTGTGAGGTTGGTGCATTTTCTGAAGGTTGCTGTCTTTGTCTGCGCTGCCTCAGTATTGATCCTAGGGGTGGTGGCGGTGGGTGTTGTTGGCCTCTTGGGTGTCCGGGCTGCATGATCATTGGCTCCATGGCATCTGTTGTTCTTCAGGTGTGGCTCTAGGCCGGGCCCCTTTTCTGGTGCAGGCTGTCGTCCGACTTTACACCAGGTCAGAGCAAGTGTTAGTTGAAATTAGCTATTTCATAGGTACTTTGGTTGGCAGAGAAAGGAAAGGTAATATTTTGTTTTTGCCAAACTATTTTCATCCTTCTTAGCCTCCCCCAGCTTTTGACATTGTTTTTCATCTAGGTCATCAGCCCGAGGTTACATTACATGAATAAATGGGCGGGCCGGCAGTTCCTGGGCTACCGCAACAATAAGTACTCTGTGCATGCTCATTATTCCTTGTTCTCTCCCACACCACACCACCCCACTGTGAAAGCACCACTACACTGGTGATGAAGGTGGTTCAGGGGCCCTCACTCTCTCAGTGCCATAGAACAGCACTCCGAGGCTCTTACATTCCCGTTTCAGCTCGAGGCACTGCCCCCAGGTGCCACCGCTCCTCTCTCACGGTTTCAGATGGCTCCGCCCACCACATACACAGCGCTGGTCAGACACCGCACCATGCTCCTAGTTCTGGGGGCGAGGCCACCCACAAGCTCACGAAGACAGTAGTGGAGGCGGGCCCTCCATTCACCTACAACGCCACACTCATGGTTACACTCACTGAAATGAAGGAAATTTAATTTGGTACTTGTAGAGTGCACAGCTACTCAAATAGAGTATCCCGGCGCTGTAAGACCTCAAGACAGGCATTAACAGTATAACTGACCATAGACTTGGCTCATATACTATTGCTGGAATAACCGTGATTTCAGTTTCTTCCTAAAGATAAGCAGATCCTGAACCTAAGTGTCAATGTGCACTTCGAATCATGTGCAAACCAGAACTACGAAAGGTTCCTGCTTCGACAAGCCAGTTAAGCCCCAGAGGAGTATATGACTGGCTGCGGGAGCTAGCGAACAGACAGGATGAAATCAGGGCACAGTTCAGAGAGCAAAACCCAGAGAACACTCAGAGAACACATCCTTCAAGTGCCTTGAATGTCCATGTGAACAACCTGACAATAGGCAGATCCAAAGAACTTACTAAGTCCTGGGTGGCCCACATAGGAGGGTCCTTCTAACGCCAGAAGACTTATTGGGGCAGCCGTGCTTTTTCTGTAGCAGCGGGCATGCCATGGAACACTCTACCAATTCAAATTGTGAGCCTGAAATCCTATTCTGGGTTCAGCAAACATCTCAATATCTGGTTATTCTCTCATCCATTGGATCTCTCCCTGGTTGTTTCTTTGACCAGTTCCAGCGCTTTGATGCCTTTTAGGCTTAAAGCGCTCTATAAATCTAAAACACAAATATAGGGTCCACACCACATCATCAACACTGTGGCCCTGGGGTGAACAGCAAGAGGAAGGCATCCAAGTGACCAATCGAACATTTTCTGTACACACCACTCTAGCATAGGTATCCACATGCCATCCTCACTGGCCTAGGAGCAGTAATCTTCCAGAACCAGACCTTCGGAGGGTGGGCCCCCATTGTGTATAGCTAAGACAACAACATGATGGACGGAGTGCTGAAACTTTTCACCCACTCACCCCCAGTCAATAGATCTGTGTTTAATCCATCATTCTTTTTCTCACAATGCCACCACAGTTTGGACCCAGACATATGCAAATCACTCTTCACCATGTTCCTCATGGGAACAGTCCAGCCCGAACTGCCAGGCAAGGTCCTCCCTGGACTGGAAAAAAGCATCTTGGGAACAGTTTTGGGTATCGCCCCTAATCAGCCAGGCTAGCTTGTATCTAGTGGCACAGCAAGTAAGGTACCCATGTCTGGGAATACCCTTGGCTACTTAGGAGAACATCGCAAACACAACAAGATGATGGACAGAGTGCGGAAACATTTTAACAACTCACCCTCAGTCACAAGTGTAGGAGAGTAGGATCTGCTTACTATGGTTACCCTCAATTTTTGCTAGTGTTTCACTGTTTCTCAAATTTAGTCTGGCTGGGTCCCTGCTAACCTAGCCCAGCTGCTTCCTCTCAAAAATGATTGCATGTACTTTAGGTACACTCCAGATTGGTTACTGGGTTACCCTTGTGAGTCCCTAGTATATGGTACCTTAGGTACTAAGGGCATAGGTACCACAGAGGCCTACCAGGGGCTGAAGCATGTAGAATGCCACCCCTGGGAAGCCTTCCAAAATGGCACCACAGGTCGGCAGAGTGCTTGGTTTTGTGTGAGATGGTGCCCATGCATGAGTTGTGTCCCTCTGCAGCTTTCAAAGCCTATTCTTTGAGGCAGTTCTGTGATGTTGCCAGACCATATTCTCTTAAGTGCATTATAACCTCGCGGTAAATGCTAACTTTGCAATGGCTTCATGGAAACATGTTATGTTTGGTGTCAAACACTTTGGAATCCTACCTCCCCCGCCAGTCCTGGTGGCGGGGGTAGAATTCCACCCTTCTAGAGGGAGAGACATGTACACACTGACCTAACCCGTAATAGTTTAAAATAACCCTAGCATCACAAAATGGATGCCGCAGCCACAGACACTGGTCTGACCTCCTGCTGCTGGATGAAACTCTGGCAGGGGAGGCCTGGACAATAGGTTTCCTGTCACAGGGAGGTATAACTACCTCCCAGACAGGCTTTAGTATATTAGGACTGGGTGGGTGCATTCAGAGAATGATTGTCAGACAGTGCTGGGGGCACACTTGATGTCCCTGTGCATACCCCAGTTCAAACCGGTTGCAGGGGCGCTCAGCCCCTGCTCTGGCGCAAAAATCTCCCATAGGTGGGTCTCCAGAGTATGTCCAACCCCTTCCTTCAGCATAATTAGGTACCCCTGGCAACAGGACTTTAGATTACACCTGGATGAAACTCTGATGCATATATCCTGGAACTTCGACATTCTACCCGACTAGAAGATGGAAGAATCTCCCTTGGGGTCAAGGAGTGACTCCCCTGTTCAAACAGGCACCAAAGAAGAATCTTGCCGGTCTGTATTTTTTAATCTCCCGCCGGACTCTGAAGTATTTGTGACTCAAGACATGGACTTCCAGACTTCTCAGAGGCCGACACGAGATCCAAGCAAAGCTGAGAACCGCAGCCCTCACGAGTGACGTGGCATTGGAACTCCAGGACACCATGCACATTTGCTAGTGCATCAACTTCCCAAGCTTTGACGAAGTTGTGCATTGGGCTACTTCTAGTCCAAGACCCGAGCACCATCTGCACCGAAGATTGTGGGCCTACACTCCACAAGTGTTCTGTGAGCCCGCTTCTGCTTGAGCCCCCTTAGCGATCCCTGGTCCGTCAACTGGTGGGTCCCCACAAAGGTAACTCTGCCTTCCGTTGGGCTTCCCTGGTTGCTATAGATGTGCCCTGACTCACCACCGAGTGGTGAGTCCCTCAGACCTTGCTGGCCTGCAACAAAGCCAATCTCTACTTTCTGCATGGGTTGCTGTTGCCAAGGCTTGTTGGGTCCAATCCGGAAAACGACACAGCAGCACTCAATATCCTTCATGGGACAACTCGAATCCAGCACCTGGTTGTCGTCGACACCTCCTGGTCTTCGTGGCTGAAGAGGCAAGCTTCACCTTCTTCACCTGCAAGCACCCGACATCGGTGGGCATCCGCTCATCGCCTTCCTGGTCACTGGAAAGTGACCCAGACTCTGTCCCCTCTGCTTTCAGGTTCTTCTTTTCCTTGATCCAGGCTTGGATCCACCCAGACACTTTCCACTTGGTCGCCAGCAGCACTTTGCAGCAGATCGCCATTGAAAACGACGACGAAACCCGACACGAAAAGACACCTATGCACCTGGCATCCCTGGGTGAAGTAACTCGAGTACTCCAGTGCTCCCATGGGTGTTGACTCTAGACCCTCCTAGTTCAAAAGGGGTTTGCTCCGAGTCCTCTTCTAAGTGTCTTTAATATTTGAAATTCCAACCGCAACTTTCCCCGTAGAAGTTAATGGTAATTCGCGGCTGCGTTCAGACAATTCACGCGTCCCCCGTGGGTCCCCTGTGTCACTACCTTGGATGGTTCCTGGTGGCCCCAGCAGTTCTACAGGCTCTGGGCCTGGTCTCTATGTCAGTCGTGGTTCTTATACCACTTTATTAATATATGGTTTGGTATGCCCCTAGGGCTCAACGTATATTGTGCTAATTTACTGTGTGCTAATTAAGTTTACTGAATGTACTTTTGCCTCTAGCCTCATAAAGAGACTAGAGGGATGTGTTAAGAATAAATACATATATTTTATATATATACCTGGTGTGATTGTCCTTTCATTTGGTCAATCACAAGATTATAGACTGGTAAAACAAGCTGCTTTACATTCCTTCAACACTTAGCCTGAAGGCTGCTCTCCACAGCTACCACAAGGATAGCTTTCTATAAAAGTTGTCTTTAAACCTACCAACAATAAGGGTTGTTTGGACTGGTGCAAGGTGCCCACTAGAATAGTGGACAGCATATGCCAGGCCAAATTCTCACAACAAGCATCATTCTTTTGCTCACCATGCCACCCCAGTTTGGACCCAGCCATATGCAAATCAGTCTTGACAGGCCTCATGGGAACAGTTCAGCCCGAACTGCCAGGCGAGGCCCTCCATGATTTGGAAACAGGCATCCTGGGACCAGTTTCACGGTATCAGCCCTCATCATCCAGGCTAGCTTGAATCTAGTGGCACAACAAGCAAGGGACCAGGGAGAACTGCTTGGCCGTCTGGGCTGGACTTTTCTCATGAGGAGCAGCATCAAGACTGATTTGGAGATGGCTGGGTCCAAACTGGTGTGGTGTGGTGAGCAAAAAAACCCATTGGATTAAACTCAGCTCTGTGGCTGGGGGTGAATGTTTGCATTGATGAGCATTCTGTCCATCATCAGTTCATTTTGCTTTGGTTGCCCTAAGTAGAAAAGGTATGCCCAGATGACGGCCCTATGCTCACTGTGCCACTGGATTCAAGCTAGCCTGGTCGATAAGGTGTGAAAAACACAATTCATTTGGGGTGTCAGCATTTCCATTTCTACTTATATGGCCAGCCGCTCACAGTGACTACCAACCCCAAGCTGCTAATCCCTCTCTTCAAATGGCCAGCCATGAAGCCACCTCCGAGAATTGAGAAGTTTATCCTGTATACAAGCTGAGAACCCATAACCCGTGACAATTTCCTGTCAAGACATTCCCGCCCAGCCATCAGAAAAGAGGCGGAAGTAGCAGCAGAGGCAGAAACATACATGAGACTGGTCATGGAGTGGTCCCGCCTCTTCCCGTCTCACTGCTAGACATCACCAAGGCCACTAAGAAAGACGAATGCCTCCAGCAGGCCATTGCAGCTAACTTGTCAGAAATCTGGGTGACCATCAAAGCAGGGCTCCTGAGTCAGGTGGAAGTGACTTGATAACTTCTATCTTCACTATATATCATGGGAACAGTGCTCTCCACACCACTGGAGTCAAGCTATCCTGGCTGAAGACAGCTGATAGCCGGGAAACCGGTCCTAGGATGCTTGATTCCGGTCCAGGAAAGACATGGCTTCGCAGTTCGGGCTGGACTGTTCCCATGAGGCACAGGGTCAAGGCTGATTTGCATATGGCCATGTCTGAAGTGGGGTGGTGTGGAGTGCAAAAAAAACATGGATTTAGGCCCAGATCTCTGTATTGGGGTGAATGTATGACATTGTTCTGCATTCTGTCCATCAACTGTTGTTTTGCATTTGTCACCCCGAGTGGGATGGGTATGCTCAGACGTGAGTCCCATGCTCTCCACACCACTGGAGTCAAACTATCCTGGCTGAAGACGGCTGATAGCCAGAAACCGATCCTAGGATGCTTGATTCCGGTCCAGGAAAGACATGGCTTGGCAGTTCGGGCTGGACTGTTCCCATGAGGCACAGGGTCAAGGCTGATTTGCATATGGCCATGTCTGAACTGGGGTGGTGTGGAGTGCAAAAAAACGATAGATTTAGGTCCAGATCTCTGTACTGGGGTGAATGTATGACATTGTTCTGCATTCTGTCCATCAACTGTTGTTTTGCATTTGTCACCCCGAGTGGGATGGGTATGCTCAGACGTGAGTCCCATGCTCTCCACACCACTGGAGTCAAGCTATCCTGGCTGAAGACGGCTGATAGCCAGAAACTGGTCCTAGGATGCTTGATTCCGGTCCAGGAATGACATGGCTTGGCAGTTCGGGCTGGACTGTTCCCATGAGGCACAGGGTCATGGCTGATTTGCATATGGCCATATCTGAACTGGGGTGGTGTGGAGTGCAAAAAAACCATGGATTTAGGCCCAGATCTCTGTACTGGGGTGAATGTATGACATTGTTCTGCATTCTGTCCATCAACTGTTGTTTTGCATTGGTCATTAATGATGATTACTCCAAGTATCCCAAGGTGGAACATCCGCGGAAGACGTTCCTTCTCAAACTGAAAAAATCATGGCCACCCATGGCCTGAACAAAGAATTGAGAACTAACAACAGGCCACCATTACACGGGCAAGCATTCACCAGTTACCTTGCTTCTCGAGGCACACAACACTGGAGGATCACCCCCAGGTGGCCACAGGCTAACAGGGAGGTGGAGTGGTTCATGAAAATCGCGCATTGCCCATGAAGAACAACAGTGCGCCAAGAAAGCAAAAAACACTTTCCTAAGATCCTACCATCTGACACTCCATGCCACCACAGGTGTAGCCCCTAGTCTCTTCTGTTTCAAACGATGGTTTAAAGATAGCATCCCACACCACCCCAGATTGGTAGAGTTAGAGGTCCCAGCCAGCCAAGCTGTCAGCAGGAGGTTTTCTCGGAATCAGAAAGCGTCTAAAATTCGAATAGCCAAACCAACCACTTTTCAACCTGGAGAGCTGGTGCTTGCCAAAGATTGTTACTATGGAAGTAAGTTCTGACTCCCGTCGAGCGACGATGCTGGCACAGCACCTGAGTCCATGAGACTATGGTAACGACTGGTAGGGACTCAAAACAATCACCAGTAATGTTTTCTGGTTCAAGGGGTTATTATATCCCCGAGTGACTTCAGCAACCAAGAAATGGCATAGGACAACACTGAACCTCAAGATCCTTGTCCGACGTCCCATGGGACAACCGAGAAGACACAGAAGATCTAGTGAACCCACTTCCCTGACACCGACATGGAACAGAGAACCCCCTCCCAGTCCAAGCCCACCTCTAGTGGCTGAGGGTGTGGGTCCAGACAACCAGGAGCTGTCACATAATTATCTAAATGAATATTCATAGCCAGAGTAAATCAGAAGGGAACAAGGTTGTCCAAGGTACCAATCTCTGTTGCAACCCGGCACTGTCACAGAATTTCCAGTATTTCCAGCTGCTCCAAAACTGTGGAACTCTCTGCCCCACTCGATCAAGTCCAGCACTTCATTATGGTCTTTCCGAAAAAACCTCAAAACTTGGCTTTTTAATCAGTGATCTTCTGGCCCCCTCGATGGTCAAACATTGCAGTTACTTAGCGCCGAGATGCCCATGGGCCTTCGTGTCGCGCTTTACAAATGGTAAAATAAATAAATAAATTGAATTGGACACCTGAGACAGGTGGCGGAGGATCTGCCCCCTCAGTCAGAGAGAGTGCCGTATCCTCTGTGGTGTACCTGTGGCTAGCCCAACTGTCATTTTTGGGGCTTATTTACACTTTTTATGTGGTCAAAAGTGATGCACTAATGGCACAAGGGGTTTGTAAATAAGCCCCTTAGTTTGTAGAACTCCGCACAGGAAATGGCTGAAGAGTAGTTCGGTGCCAGGACTGATCTTTGTTCATTTAAATTAAGGAGGAATATGTTTTGGTTTTGCCTGGGGAGAATTGGTTTTTTAGTTTGCCTCTCCAACGATTGACATGAAAATATATTTTCCCCCGAGGTCATCTAACTGAGTGTACATAACATGATTAAATGGGCAGGACTGGCACTGGCAGGACTGAGAATAAGCACTGTGTATGTGTCTCATTATTTAGGGGCTATTTGGTGGCTCTGCTCTATCCCACACCACTGAGAGAGAAACACTACAAATGTTGCCTGCCAGGGAGGAGCAACAAATGCTTACTGGTGCCTTTGAAAGCTTTTGGGTCAGAGCCGCGGACCATGTGCACTTGCAGCCCAATCCCAAAGCTATTTTACGAGCTATATTTCCGGCTGTTAAAACTGGGTCCGGTAAAAGCAGGAACTAAATATTTGGTCATGGAAACGCCAGGGGCATATTTTCAATCCTCTAGTGTAGCAGGTCAGTGGTCCTGCTGTCAGAGATGACCACTGGATGTACATGCACATCATCCTCTGGCCAGGCATGGCCAGAGGGGTACTAATAAAGGGGAGTAGACTGCTCGTGGGCTAACTCTGAGACCAGTACACATGAGTCAGGGTGTCAGTTATTTAGTGCTGCGGTATACCTATGTCCGAGGCACAAAAAGCCCGAAGAAGGCCCGCCACACAGCATCCCATTGGTGACTAGGGCGGGACATGTCCTGCATACCAACAAGGCTGCGGAGCGCAACACACCCCACTTGCGAGGAGCAGAACGCAAGCCTCACCTTCCAACCGTGACTGCATCACCCCGCGGACGTTCCTCTTGCTCTGCAGAACAACGTCACAAAAACAAGGAGTGCTGCACCGGCTACCGATACTGTTGCCTGCTGGGCCGAGTAACCAGACTGCAGTGATTAGCTAGCTGGGGCAAGCCCGGCCCGCCGGACAATGACGCAGGTGCTCCCAGCGACTCTCTGCCTGCGGAGAAGCCTGCGTCAAGACCAGAGAGCCACGGAACAGTCCAGGCAGCTGCTCCAAACCCCAGGAACATTTCAGAATATAGAAAGGCAGGCAAAAGGAAAATAAAATGAATAAATGATGATATAGTAGAACACAGTAAAACAAAACAACAGAAGAAAGGAAAGAGCCCCAGAGCAAGACCCAGACAGCCATGTAACAAACCAGGCAGCTGCTCTAGACCCCAGAACCCCTCCTCAGAAGACAGAAGGGGCGGTAAGAAGAAGAAATAAATAAATAAAAGGAAAACAAATACAGTAAAACAAGAGCAAAGAATGAGAAAAAAAGAAAAGCAAGTCAGACCACAGACACTCAGTGAAGCCCCAACATTGAGCCCGCATGGCGGATGAAGCCTGAGCTCCACCTCAACAGCTCCACCTCAACAGCAAGCCCCAGTACAACATGCCCTCCCAGGGGTGCTACCACCATTCACCAAGCTAGCTGATGCAGTGACCATGTCCCCATGATGGAAGATTTGGATCGAGCGACTTAAAAACGACTTGTTGCCACGAGAGAGACCGATGGAGCAGTCAGGAGGTCACTACACCTCCACTATGCCAGAGATAAAATATATAAGTTATTCAAACACCTGCCAAACACTGGCCATGCCACAGACTACGATGCAGCCATGAGGGCACTCAATACGCACTTCGACCCACAGCTAAACCCGGACTTCGAGAGATTCAAATTACTCCAAGCGCTGCAACATGAGGGGGAGTCCATCAACGGTTTCTATGCCAGGTTATGCAAACTAGCCAGTACCTGCACAGCAGACGACCAACCCAAGGAAATCTGGGCACAGGTCATCCAAAGATGAAGAGAAAAAACGCAAAGAGGCCTAATTCTGCACCAACCCAACTTCAGCCTTGAAGACATTCTGATGCTGGTGGGAACACACAACCTATCCACTGCACGAGCCAACAAAATGGACCAGGCCTTCACACAGGCCTCAGAGAAACCAGTAAATGTCAAGATAGAGCGCACTAATGCTGTCTGGACGAAGAGTAGGAGTGACCCCATTAGAGGACAGAAATTTGCAGCAACCAAGTCGAAATGCGAGTACTGTGGCAGAGAAAAACACCCCATCAACGTGTGGCAAGCAGAAGGCCGCACCTGCTCCAACTGTGGAATACCCAGCCATTTTGTATCAGTCTGCAGTAAAAAGATCTGAGGCAAAGGAGTCAAGGACAACAGATCAGCTAACTGTCCATCGTGAACTTACTGCACAAAGACAACTCCAGGCGGGCAGGGAAGCCAACCCACCGTCTCGAAGACTCCTCCTCAGAAGAGGACAAGACTTTTCTAATTTCCTTCACTCAGGAACTGAAGCATTGCAGGAGACCATAACCAACATGTGTCTTAGGAGTTGCTGGGTCAGAAGTAAAAGCCAATATTGACACAGGAGCATCAGTCAATGTAATGGGGATATAACAGTGCAACCGCCTTTGACCCAGGACCCAACTGACACCATCTCACACCAAAATCTTCGCTTACGGGGACCACTCTCTGCTACCCCTCAGAGGGTGGATGTCCATGCTCATTCAGTCAGATGATCAAGAAGTCAAGACGATGATTCACATCATCGACCAGGAGGCTGACACATGCTAATTGGCAGCCACACAGCAGAAGACCTTGCCCTGGTGTCCTTCACCAAGAGTGCACGGTCACACCAAATTGACAATCTGCTGGACCAGTTTTCGGAGCTATTCAAAGGAGTGGTCTGCCTCAAGTGCTCCCCAATAAGACTGCACATCGATCCTTCAGTTGCACTACTGGCACTTAGACACCGCCCGTCCTGTTCCACCTCATGGCGCTGGTTGAGAAAGAATTCAAAAAGCTAAAACAACAAGGCATAACAGAGATGGTATCAGGACCAACCCCGTTGGTCAAACTAATGGTGATCGCAGAAAAACCCAAACAACCTGGGAAAATCCATCTGTGTATCGACATGCGACTACCCAACCATACCATCAAGGGGTATCAGCATATCACACCCACTTTGGACGATATCATTGCAGATGTCAATGGCTCCCGGAGGTTCTCGAATCTGGACCTTAACGGCGGGTACCTCCAACAGCCACTATCAGAAGAAAGCCGGTATATCACCACATTCAGCACTCACCTGTGCTGTACCAATACAAACGCATGAATTTTGGAATCTTGTTGGCTGCCGATGTCTTTCAAAACATCACATGTGAAACCCTGTCAGGACTACCTGGCATCCTGAATGTCAGCAATGAAATACTTGTCCACTCCTCCATGGCCACGGAACACCACAAGCACCTAAAGGACACTCTCAAATGCCTTAGGAAACACAGTATGACATTACATTGTGACAAATGTTTCTTCTTTCAGCCTTCTATTGAATTCTACTGGTACATCTTCAACCAAGACGGAATCCAAGTAGATCCGCGCAAGTCGCAGGCAAGCAAGCGAACGCCCACGCCAAGCACACCCTCGCAAGTGAGGAGTTCCCTTGGCAGGGCCATGTCTTGCAGGAGGTTCATGGCTGACCTTGAAACTCTGGTGAAACCACTCAGGGCCCTCACAAAGACTGACGTAAAATGGATCCGGAGTCACTGAGAGGAGGTAGCTTTTCAAAATAACCAAATTGGCCTTTCTCAGCAACACTACAATTGTATTCCTGAACCCTGAAAAGCACACAAACTGTTGGTAGATGCCCGCCCAATAGGGCTTAGAGCCGTACTTGCTCAAGAGCAAGAACCAGGGTGATGGGCAGCACTAGAATTCGCAAGTAAAGCGCTGATGACAACTGAGGCATGGTACGCACAAATTGAACGGGAAGCCCTAGCGATCAAGTGGGCGTGCAGCCACTTTCACTTGTACCTGAGTGGACAGCCGTTTAAGGTTTTCACTGAACACCAGCCTCTAGTCCCACTCTTCAGAGGATCAGCTCCTTACCCACCTCCGAGGATGGATAGATGGACCATCCAATTGCAACACTATCAGATGGATGTAGTATGCAGACCAGGATTGAAAACCCCTGCTGACTTTCTGTCGCACCACCCCACACCCTCCCAAAAGCAAGATGGCCTCGACGAAGTGGGATACTACACCTAGGTGATCTTGAGTCCTGCTTTTCCCTGAGCCTTAAGACTGGAAGACAGCAGAGAAGCCGCTGAATCGGACCCCGTCATTGCACGAGTGTGCAACGCCATACAGAGTGGCACATGGAGAGACTTCCTCCGGTACACAAACGATTGGACACCTGAGGACAATGAGAGTCTGACGAAGAAGTGGAGGATATGAAAAGAATTCAGCACCACCAGGATGCAATACTACTGCTAGGATCTCGCATTGTAATCCTGAAGGCCCTAATGGCCCGATTCACAGAACTAACTTAAGACAAAATCCTAAACTTACTACTTTTGGTATTCACAGAAGTTAGGATTTTGTCTTAAGTTTGTCTTAAGACAGACTTAAGACAAAATCCTAACTTAAGTCTGTCTTAAGACAAACTTAAGTCTGTCTTAAGACAAACTTAAGACAAAATCCTAACTTCTGTGAATACCAAAAGTAGTACGTTTATGATTTTGTCTTAAGTTAGTTCTGTGAATTGGGCCCTAAGACACCATGTCATGCATTTGGTGCATGAAGGACACCAAGGCGTCACAAAGATGAAATCAAGAATGTGGAAAAAGGCGTGGTTCCCTGGGCTAGAAGAAATGGCTGAAGACCTTGTGCGAAGGTGCCCAGCGTTCCAGATGACGAGCGCACTGGAAAGGCCAGCACGAGTGATCACCGAAGAACCGTTACAGATCCCTGGTCCAAATTGAACATGGATTTTGGAAGTTTCCCCAGCGGACAGACCACTCTCATCCTAGTGGATGCTTACACCAAGTATCCTGTCATAGTAGTAATTGCCTCCCTGGCGCTTGTCCATGTGGCTCCTGTTCTGGAGAAGGTGTTTGCAATCTTCAGTCTCCAGACAGAGAATAGAAGTGACAACAGCGAAGTTCGCCGACGTTCTTGAACAGCGAGGAATCTGCCACCCCAGTATCACATCGCAATGGCTGCAAGCTAACAACTGCATGGAAAGGTTTATGTGCACGCTAAACAAAGTGATTTGCATTGCCACCGTTGAACAGGCGGATCCTGTGTGACACCTACAATTATTCCTCAGAGAATATCAGAGCACTCCCCACTGCATGACTCAACAAACCCCTTGGGCCCTGATGTTCAACGGTCCACGGAGGGACTTCATCCCCACATACCCAGGGTGGGCACCGCTGTCTCATGATGCCCAGAGAACACAAGCATGCTGCGAGCGGCGCAACACTCAAGCCAGTATACGCCGCCGTGCTAGACCATATGAGCCCGGGATATGGACGACCAAGGTACCATAGTGACAGCTAGGAAACGACAGGAAGAGGTCTCAAGAAACATTTAATGGTTCAAGGAGGGCACACCATCACCCCTCTCTTTAAGTTTGTTCAATAGCGAAAACGACATAGGCTGGCTCGAATACAATGATGGCGACACCAGTGAGAGCGGACCTGGTGGTCCAAACCCAGGGAGCCCCAATAAAGACCAAGGAAACGCTCCACTGAGTGTGCTCCCTGCCAGTGAATTGCCCATTCGCAGCCAGTTCCATCGATACAGCCTCCTGCAGAATCCTCAACCAAGCCTACTTTGTATATTGTACATAATGAACTTTAATCTTCAAATCAAGTTAGGAAGGGATGTAGCAGGTCAGCTGTCCTGCTGTCAGAGAGGACTATCGTATAGACATGTACGTCATCCTCTGGCCAGGCGTGGCCAAAGGGGTACTAATAAAGGGGAGTAGACAGCTCACGGGCTGACTCCGGGACCAGTACACACGAGTCAGGGTGTCAGTTATTTAGAGCTACGGTATACCTAAGCCTGAGGCACACGAAGCCCAAAGATGGCCCTCCACACAGCACCAAACCTAGCACCACCCGAGATTCATTTTTTTGTGTGCTCCGGTGGCGCTGTGTGCTGGCTCATATTTACAAGGCCACGCAAAGCCACTTTGTGTGACTTTACACTGTAGATATAGCATTGTTTCAAACAGTACTCTTCATCAAAAGGGCGTGTTGTATGAGATTCTACCAATGAAGTTACCTGGGATGGTACCTTGGATTTCATGTGTCATGTAGGCAGCAATTCATACTGGGTGAAGTGCTGGTGAGGTTGTCTAGCAACACATTTTTACTCAGTCACCTAAGCTTCAAATCGTTCTAAATAAATCGTTTTCAATAAGTTTCACAGTTATTTTACATAAATAGCACCATAAAACTATGTAAAATATTGTATTTTCGCATGTGCATATTTCAGTGACTATCAAACGATTAACGTTTAAGGATAGTAACCTTTTTAAAATTGTCTTTTGAATTTCTATTTTCAGAGTCTCCTCGCAAATGCTGTTTTAATTAAATACACCTGATCTAAAGTTGTATTGAATTCACCTTGGTTTACTCCCACAAGCGTTATAATCTGTAAAAGCATATCTGATTACTTGGTACTTTTATTTACATACAGCGAATCTTCTGCTTCGCGCAATCTAAAAAAATGTTTTTAATGGATGTGAAATCTTTTTAATAACCACTAGATGGTGCTACGACTGTTGTACATTATCTTAGTGTTTCTTTCCATTAAATCAAGAGTAGACCCCATTTTTGTTTAGTAATATTGCATTGAAATTGATTGATTGCACGTTTGTAATTTAAGGAACTTTCCTTAATCTCACAATTATAGACACTTCCTAATCTTTTAATATTTCATGCAAAAAGTTCACTAAGAGTTGCTTTCAAAACACTTCTAAATGTACACCTGATAAGATTAGGCCAATCTGTGTGACAAACCGAATTTTCTGATCCCATTTTCCCTGATGTTAAATCCTGTTGTATTTTCTGTATATTCTCATAACGAATTTGCATAAACATTCTACACCTAGACGAAGAACATGTCTGACCTACGATCTATTCTATAATTCTGACGGACTGAAAGTTTGCATACACTTTTTACTTTTTTTCTGATCTACAAAGACTTTGTAAAGAGCTTCGTGAATGAGCCTTTGGTTTTCCCTAGACAGTCATGGTAATATTAGGGAGAAGTCGTCAACAACTGGAAGGGAGGAATCATGCTGTTTAGGAATTGACAGAACTGGGCTTGTGCACAATAACATTAAGATTTTGAAAGGCAGAACTTGCATTTCATATTATCGTGCAACATTACAGCTAAAGTAATTTTAAGACATCTTACAGAGCTAGAGGAGAGACAATTGCTCACCAAAAGTTGTGGTACATAAAGAATATTTTTTACTTACACAGTAAGGTAAGTTTGGTCACGTACAAGAGGAACTTTCTAGCCCAAAGGAGCATTGCCTTATAAGTGGCATCTATGGATTGCAAACAATGAGGCATATTTACAAGGAGCTTGCGCTACAACATTTTATTTGACGCAGTGTTAGCGCTTTCTTTGCTCCATATTTACAAGGTGACGCATCTAGGCAGATGTGCCATTTTTCGTCGGCCTGCGTCGGTTTTTATCTTTGTCGGAATTGGCTGCATCATGTTTTTTTAGTATATGCAATGTAGGTGTTCCCACCTAATATCTACCGTAAACCAGACACAGTAGTATATATGACTTTTTGCAAAAGTGACTCATCTTCAGGAAGCGGGCCACTGAGATTGAGATGAGTCAAAACCCATTGACTGGAGCATAGGTATCTGACCAGCTGAAGTGACTTGAAACTGCGTAATCTGCAATCAAGTCACATCCCCACAACTGGTAAGTGCACACATTAGGTAGCTAACACACATCACTAAGTATGGGTGAGTTTTGCAAATTCGTGATCCGCGAATTTGCAGATTTGCGAATTCGCAATCCGCAAAATTCGCGAAGTCATGCGTATTTGTTTTTTTTTTTTTTTGCGTGTTCGCGGGGCACTTTGCGTGTTCGTGGGGTGATTTGCGTGTTCGCGGGGCGCTTTGCGTGTTCGCGGGTTTTTTTTGTGCGAGACCGCTCGTTGTTGTGCCCTTCTGCCCTCTGCCCCACTCGTTTTTGTGCCCTTCTGCCCTCTGCCCCACTCGTTTTTGTGCCCTTCTGCCCTCTGCCCCACTCGTTTTTGTGCCATTCTGCCCTCTGCCCCACTTGTTGTTGTGCCCTTCTGCCCTCTGCCCCACTCCTGTTTTATTTTAGAATGGCGCCTGCAAGCTGCCAGCGCCATTCTAAAATAGTTACTAAGTTAGCTTCATCAGGAAGCACTAATAGATAAAATAAAGCAGGTGCTCGAATTCAGTTAAACTCGAGCACCTGCTTCTATTAGTGCTTCCTGTTGAAGCTAACTTAGTAACTATTTTAGAATGGCGCTGGCAGCTTGCCGGCGCCATTCTAAAATAGTAACAAGCTTGAAGCTTGAACTTTTGCCCCCCGGATCCGTTCCGCTCGCGGATTTGCGGATTTTCGGCAAATTCGCGGGAATTTGAATTTGCCGAAAATCCGCAAAATCCGCATGCGGAACGGATTTTGCGCCCATGCTTACACATCACACACCATCACAGAATAAACTCACATTGTACTTTCACATAATATGTCACACGTACATAAGCATTGTGGTACATATAGGTCCACTATGCCCACTTGTATGCTTGACATCCAGGACCAAATGACATCCAGGACCAATGTTATAGAGTGCAAGGTGAGGCGTTCAACTTTTCACACTCTATTACAATGGCCCCTGCATATGAGACTACTTGTGTCAGTCAAAAATGACGCTTCGCCTCTGATTTCTGGCACATTGCTGTAGTTGTGTCAGGCTCATGAACAACTACAACAATGAGCTACATTTGATTGGGATGCCTTGCTGCATCCTATCCATGGATGCATCAGAATTTCTGACGCATACCTGGGAACATGCGCCGTGGAGCCCCATATTTTTTATAGTGCGCATCCATGGCGTAGTGAGGTTTTTTGATGCAGGCACAGAAAATGTTGACACATCGCTGCCTTGGTGCAGTGATGCATCATTTCTTGTAAATAAGGCCCAGTGCACTAAGCAGCGCTGGCAAAAATGCTCAAATAAGTTGCACTCCTTCCATCTCCTCGGGCAATATCTTTCTTTCTTTCCATTCATCATTTCTCTTTTCTTCTCTCTTCGATTTCGACTCTCTGATCTCTTTTTCTCTCTCTTACTCTACCTCCCTATATTTCTTTCTCCCTTGAAGCCTCCTCATGCCTGCAGCAATTAACCTCAGGTAGATGGGAAAGTGATTTGGCTTTCACAACTGGTCTCCAAAGGCTCCAACCCACTGAGCAAATGCCCGGTAGAATAAAAGGTGTGTCCAGCCCTGTCATTTTCAACTCTCCTCGAGTTCAGAAATGTCATCATACCCCTGGCTTTGTGCAGGCTGGTGGAACTGGGTTTGCAGGCTGCAGCCCCCAGTAAGGACCTTGCATTCCTTTCTGCCTACAACCAAGGCAGAACCTGGAGTAGCTACGGATTCCATCCATTCTGTCGGGGAAGGATCCACACACTCTAGGATACATAGATTTATGATATGATTCAAAAGATCATGATTGACTCATTAAATGAATCGTTTCATAAGCCTCACATTCTCTTAGCATGGAGTCCATGCTTCTTACTGTGAAAAAATGCAGGGTCGTCTGTACGACAAAGTGGCGGAGCATGTCGTTAGCCTCCTGGACTTAACGACACGCTCGCCACTTCGGAAACTTAAGGCTGCACCATATTTACAAGAATGTGGTGCAGCCCAGTCCAGAGTGCAAGGGTGTCTGTGTGCAGGGGAGGATTGTTTATGTGTAGGAAGGTGTGCACATAAACAATCCTAAAATGCCATTTTGTAACTTTCATGTGTGCTGCTTCATGCAGCATACATGTAAGTTATAAAATGGCATTTTAAAAAACGTTTGTTTATGTTCAGGAAGGGACACCTTCCTGTACATAAACAAACCATAGCACTTTGCTATGTGTGCTGCACAAGGCAGCACATATGGAAAAAGCATAAACGAGGAGAAATAATGCATTTCTCCTTGTTTTGCCACATTAAGACCAGGGTTTTCCTGGTCCTAATTTTGGCTCTGCCTCCTATGGATCCCACCCTTGAACATAGGGTGCAGCGTCAAATACATTGGGTGTTGTGGTGGAACGCCCACAACAAGACCCACTACATGCCCCTTTCACGCTAAACATAGCGTGCAAGGGTGCCTTATGTATGAGGCTGCGTTAAGCCACATTAAGTCGCTTAACGCTGCCTTGTACCTAAGGCAAGGCCCCTATCGCAATGGGAACATCACAAAAAGTGACGTTCCCGTGGCGATAGGGGCTTGTACAAATGTCCAAGGTTTCTTCAACTTTCTTTAACAGATAATGACAAATGTATATTGGCTCTCCCACGGAACCATATACAATTTCAAATTAAAAACAAACATTAGCCTATTTTTTCTCCAGGTTTTGTAGAGTTCTTATAGATCAGCCTATTTTGCTCTGGAAACATCCACTGCCCAGCCTCTCCTGAAGAGGCCTTAACTGGGCAGACAATCCTAACTTAATGGCAGTTTCACTGCTCCCTCTTTCTGTCAAATTCTTGGAGCAGCCCCCCATAATTGAAGAACTTTGTGAAACTCCATAAACCATTACACCTTTCTCAGGCAGGGTCCTCTCCAGGTTATGGAAGTGGGACAGCAATGAGGCTGGTACTGGAAGTGTTCAGGAGAATCTTCGAGAATAAACACAGTTAATCACTTGGTTCTCTTGAAAGGTCTTCCCAGTCTACACAGTAGATACACCTGCTCCAATGTCGGAAAGTGTGGTAGCTGTGAAGCCGTGCAGATACCGGTTCCAGGTTCTAACTGCTGTCCCTGTGTAGTGCTAGAGGCACTCTTGTGGTTTGACACCCTGTGATGACCTTTGACGACCATTATTTTAACTGATTTTAGTGTGTTATTTCATCCTAGCCTGGATGTACAATGGTCCTGCATATGCCTTGCTACTCTTTCATGTAATCTTGCTGTCTTTCAGTGGGAGCTGTCATGGAGTAGAACAGTCTTGCCAAGAATAGAATGTGTGGAATGTGCATTTGAATGAGTGAAAGGGAGAGAGCTGTGGAATGTACTCTTTGGTTTCAAAATGCAGTGTTGTGGGCAGCAATGCACACATGTGCTCGGTGTTGTACATTGAGAATTATGAAGTTCTTACTATTGGCTTTGACATGGTCTCATGTCATCTTGTTTTCTGACTTTGCCTTGCTTCAGCTTTTCTGCATGCACAGCAGCGCTTGCAAGTTGCTTGGGTTATTCACGTGCAAGGTCTTTTTTGTTTTTGTGAGGGATTGTTTCTGTACTCTGAAAGGCTTTGTGAGCTTTGTCAAGATAGAGGCTGGAACATGCGAGATTTTGAGAAGGGGGACATAAGAACTCCTTTCTGCCGTGGAATGCTTGCTTGGAATGTGGCCAGTTCTGATAAGATTCCTCTGGCTCGGGGGGAGGTCTTTCTAGAACCTTTATAGCTGAGGGTTGCTGGCTCAGAAACCGGGATTTTGGAATCCGAATGAGGACGGACGTGTCTTTTTAGGGACAACCTGGTTACTGAACCCCGACTGTGAATCCCCGGTCAGAAGTGGGCTAAGATGCAGATGCAGTGTTTGCACCAGGTGATGTATTGAGTTTCGGTTATTGCCATTGTGATGTGAGCCAGTGGCTGTGATCATTTGATGTGTTGTCTTTGTGATGTGTGAGTGAGTGTGCTTTCTTTGTGATGTGTGAGTGAGTCACGGTGCATACAACTAAAGTTCTCATTTGATATATATATCTTTCTGATCTTTTGCAGGACGTTCAGTATATTTGCTTGAGTATTATCTCATATTATTTGTTGCTTGTTTATTCATCAGTATTGTTCATGCATTATATTCATCAAGTGTGTAATTATTGCTTGCACATAAACATATATATCTCTTTGTGTATTTGAATCTTGTGCATTTGACATCTGGGAAAGCCTTTCTGTTAGAGAGCATTGTGTAAAATAAAACCATTTTCTAATGGTGTTGTTTGTTTTGTGTTAAAGTCTTTGCTGGGCCGGGTGTTGAGATTATCTGATGGGCGCAATCAAGACACCCTGTAAGGGGGCTACCTATTTACTAGCTCATACGTATAATATCTTGGCTAACCACTGTACATGCAGTACCCGGGGATCACAAGGATCACTCCGCGAGTGAGCCACATCACATTCCTCCCCAACTGTAAAACAAACAAATATGAAAGCCAAAGCTAACAATTCTATTCACAGCCTGATCAACAATTGACACTAAGAAATTCTTCAAGCGAGTCGATGGAGCCAGATTGTTCCTCAGCTGGTACTGTGACTGAATAACTCTTGTACCAGTTAGCCCATAGCTGCTGGCCCCTGAAGCAACAATGTCCTGCTAGGGAACTGGGGACTGACTTGGCATAGTCTCTAACCTGGTGTTTATATCTAAAACTACCAGTGCTCAGGCAAGCTGGGTTCTTGGTGGTACACAAGTGCTTCATCCACCAGCTCCCCAGTATTATCAGACTCACTCCCATGATACCTCTTGAAAAAGCATATGTTCCTAGTGCCCTCCTTTTCACCTCACCTTGCAGATATCATCGCACCCTGACGACATGGCTCAGCTCAAGTTCATAAGGCATTCTAAACTTCCTGCCAGGATAGCTGTCCTTGACATGCACAGCATCTCCTAATTGGATATTTTGCAGCTTGGTGTGTCATTGGATGTAGATGCGGGTGTTGCTCTTTTGACATCTCCAGAGAACCTGCTGGTCATCAATGGTAATCAGCACTTAACTAGGATGGTTTGAAATGGCATCTGACAACTCATCCCATGTACGCCTGGCTGGGAGTCACTCCAGTGATGGTATGGGGCGTTTGATGATAGTCCCTCAGAAATGAGTAGATCGCACACTCTAGCGGTTGCCAGTTCTACTGGGCATTGCGGGCAATTTGGACTACTTCCTCAATGTACGTACAAAATGTTCCACCTACCATTAGCTTGTGGCCATCTCAGTGTTATTTTTGTGTTAATGATGTTCAATGATTTCAGGTATACAGCCATTTCGTGACTCTAAAATGGGGCCCATTATCCTCAGCTCTTGTAACTTGCTGTGAGAGGCCATCACTTTTTTCAACTTGTGTACGTCTTCACTGGCTGTGGAGGGGGATATTATCTTAACTTTAGGATTTTTGTATAGTCATTTATGACAATCATCATGTATTTTCCATGAGGAAGGCTACAAAAAATTCATGCTGACATAGATACTTGGTTGCCTAGGACCAACTTCTGTGATATTGGGGGCCAGCAGCTCAGGACTGCTATTTACTTAACCAGGAACACAGTTTCTGACTGTTATCTCTAACAGCTCATCCAGTGAAGGAAACCACACTCTGCTCCTAAACAACTCTTGGTCTTCACCATGCCTTGGTGATCCGAATAGGTTAGTTGTATTCAGACAGTCAGTAAAAGTACGTTTATTAGACCGTTGGTCTCTAAACAGCATGATGCATATTACAATAAATAGTTTAAAACATATACAAAACAATTTCACTGATACTTTAAAAGGCAATACCTTCAAAGGGCAGTTCCTACCTCCCTCCCCCTAATTAAGCATTTCATATATCAATACTCCTAAAATTGCAATGAGCAACACAGTCAAAATATAACGTAAAGATAGTATTCCAACATAAACACAATTTACTTTGAGCATGTCCCACTATATTTCCATGCCAATTTCTATCCAATCATATTTGGTTCCAACAGGGTCCTTTTTACCGCCTTCATATATTTTGCCATGGCGATTACTATATCAAGGTTTGGCATGCCAGTAAGTAGATTAATTGCTAGTAGGCGCTCAGTTATACCATATTTTAAAAACATAGGACGTAAAAACAGTTTCCGCTGTGACACAAAATTTTGGCAGTCTAATGAAATATGTAAATTGTCGCACATGGTACCTAATCCACAGCGACATTTACCATCAGGTTGTACCAATTTTGCTTTTCTATTTCCATGAGATGCCCAATGGTTAACCCTTATTCTCCATCGGAGCACTTCAGCTCTTAATCCAGCTTTAGGTAGTGTATCAAGTTGTATTACCTGAGTCACAAGACTGCTTGGAACTATAAAGCAGTGACAGCAACATAGCTAACTATGGGCTAAAAATCCGTTCCGTTCGTGGAATTTGCCGATTTTTGGCAATTTTGCGTTCCGCAAATCGAGCAAATTTGCCCAAAAATCTGCAATTCGCAAGCTGGCGGATTTTTTTGCTTGGTTGGGCTTCAAAAATACAATATCGTGCGCGCGGCATTGACTTACCGTGATTTTGAGCTCGCTGAGTTGTTTTTCCTCCCAGTTTCCTTGCGCTGCGCCATTTTGGATCTTGCTGCGTGATCGCGCAAGACTTTCCGACCGCGAGTACGTCATAGCGGCCCGCCATCTCGCTCTGCGAGAGTTTGAGAACGCGACGACGTCATAAGGGCCCGCGATCACGCATCGCGGGAGTGAACAATTGCGAACACGTAGATGCGATGCGCAGCTGACTTCCGGCGGGAGATTTGAACAGCTCGCTTTCCCGAACTTGCAAAAATTGCAATTCTGCACAAGAAATCTACCGCAGGCAGCATAAACCTTCTGAAAATGATGATTTGGATCAGAATAACTCCTCAGATTGACATTTGGCTGTACTTTTTTGTGCAAGGAGTCAATTTTTGGGGGGGTGGGCGGAAGGAAGTGCCCCAGAGTCTCCCACTTCCTGTTCCTGTCCAGCAGGCTCCTCCCAGTGCTTTGTCCATGTCCTGGTTACTTTTCATTTGGATCTGGAGCTGGAAGGATTACTTTTTGTGGCTGCTGCTGGATATTTGTATTTGAGGACTTTTTGGACTTTGGATCACTTTTGGATTTGAGATTTTACAAGTAAGTTGGTGTTGTTTGTTTGGGGCATTGCAGTTGCTGCAAGTACAATTTTAAAACTTTTTCACAACTTAAAAAAAAATATATTGTGGGTAGCCACAGTATCCAGTAGGCCCAGGTTTAGTCATCGGTGCATGATACAACTGTTTCTGTGAGTTTTGTTGAACTTAAATCGCATTTATGTCATGGAATTTTAGCTCACTGTTATATGTGGAATTATTTTTTTTTAATTTTGGGGTGCCTGTAAAGCCACACTAGCTAGTAGGCCCAGGGGTAGTGAGTGGTGCATGGACCAAGTCTTTCTGTGGGGTGTCTTGAATTTAAACATCATTGAAGGCATGAATGGCATTAGATTGTGGTGATTTTTGTGTGTTTTTTTTACTTTTTCGGGTGTTGTTGGGCCTGGCCATGTGGGTGGGGGACATTTTGAGGCATGGTCCAGGCAGGGCCTGGCCATGTGGCTGGGGGTCAAGGTGCCATTTCGAAGCCAGTCAGTGTGCTCAGGCCTGCACCCAGTTTGCCTTGCTTTCATCCATTATGCCCAGGGGTACTCAGTGGTGCATGAAACAACTCTCTCTGTGTGCTCTATCTTCTTTTAATGTAAACATCCATTTTTGATTCGAATTGCAATTTTTATTTTGTGTCTTTGGGTGTGTTGTAATAATAATAAATGCCTAGTTGCAAATATTAATTGAAGCACGACATATGCAACATTTATTTAACTGATGTTCCTCTGGCTTCCTTTGCTTTTAGGTGCACAAGAGAACCACATCAGTCATCGTTCATCATCAGTGCAAGGAAGAAGTCCTGCAGCGGTGTGTGCAGCACAACGTCATGTGACGTCACGTGTGGCCACAGACAACTCTGCAACTCGTGCAACTGCGGCCTGCTGTTCTGACATCTGAAGAAGATGGGCCCAAAAAAAGGTGGCCGTTGCTCCTCTACTAAGAAGGTTGACAGTGTGGTGTGGTGTGCCCACAGACACTTTTTTCCGGGGAAAAAAACTACGCCTGCAGCAGCGGGGTCCGCCGGGGACTAAGCTGGGAGCAGCACCTCCGCTTCATTGGGCTCAGTGCCACCACGCCAAGTTAGGTCCAAGGCCATGAGTGCTGCAGAGGCAGCCACTTTAATTGCTCAGTCACCATCGACCAGCGATGTTGGCTCATCGCAAGAAAGTAGCATCCAATCAACGCAGGGTGTAACTCATCTGACGAGTGTTAAATAACCACAGCTGCAACGACAACCACAGTTGCAACTAGTAGAAGCGCAAGTACATGCGCAAGTAGAGGTGCAAGTAGAGGCGCAAGTAGAGGCACAAGTAGAGGCGCAAGTAGAGGCGCAAGTAGAGGCGCAAGGAGAGGTGCATGGAGAGGCGCAAAGAGAGGCGCAAGGAGAGGCGCATGGAGCGGCACAACTGCCCACAATGCTTGTTCCTCCAGAAGAAGGGGCACATCAGGAAATCGAGATTCAAGCGTAGGTATCATCCGAGGAAGCTACTCCTCCTGATGATGATCCATTGTCTTCCAGATCCCCAGCAAGAAAAAGGTCAAGGAGGGCTACTACAAGTTCTTCTTCAAGCCCCCTTCCTTATGATGATCTTGATGTTGATTGGAACCCACCAATGCATTCTGAGAGTGAGGCACGCCATGAGCCGACACAGGTAGCTAAGCCTAAAAGGAAGGTTCCCGCAAGGCTTTCACTTATGGGTGGTGACGACGAACAAGAAGTGGTGTATTCTGCTGCTGATGACCAGTCTGACGACGACCCAGTCATCATAGTCGTCACTCCAGCTCCAGCGGGCATGCAGCAGACAGACATTTTGACCCTATCCCGAATTGCTGCTGAGCGGGATGTGGGCGGCGTGGCACTGGTACCACCACCAACGCAGTTAACTACTACACCAACACGACCTACAGCTTCCATATTTTCTTGTCAGAAGGGCCGGCAGGGACCTCCATCCAGCTCGACCTCCATTACCTCAAGCAGTGGTGCACAACAGAGTCAAATTCAGCTACGCCCATCCTCCACTTCATCTGGAATTGAAAGTAGCACCTCCACCACCAGCAGACATCTCCAGTCCCCAGTTTGGGACTTCTTTAGTGTTAGCAAAAAGGCTGAAAACATGGTTGTTTGTTCGATTGGTAAAACTGTAGTTAGTCGGGGTAAGCTTGGTACCAACTATGGTACCGGAGGCCAGAGAAGTCATCTCCAAAAACACCACACTGTCACTTGGGAGGCGCACCTAAGGAAGATCCGGGAAGCCAAAAGTACTACAAATCCAAATGTATCCATTCATATTGCATGATGATGACGAGGGGCTGACCGTGCAAGGGGGAAGTCAAGAAGCGACAGACATTTTTTCTAGTACACCCAGTACCCCTGGCACCAGCACTGCAGTGGTAGCGCCCACACCCTCTACCCCAGCAACATGTATGAGGCACACTAAGAGTCTGGGAGAGACACCAATGTGAAAAAGTACATCAATGAGCCTAACTGGGTTGAAGAAGTCTGCATCATCATCATCATCATCATGTATGAAAATGGTCCAGACCACCATTAAAAGCATGTTTTGGTCGATGCGCCATTTGAACGCAACCACCCAACGGCACGTCTTTATAATGCAATGCTCGCTAAAATGTTAGCGCTGGACCTTCTCCCTTTTTATTTCATGGAAGGGGTGGGTTTTCTAGAATTTGTGGCAACAGTCTGCCCTAAATGGAAGGTTCCTATCCGGTCCTATTTTGCCAGAGTTGTGGTTCCAGCACTACACCAAGATATGCTGGAAGTGATTGGGGCAGCTTGGCAGAAGAGTGCTGTTCACACTATCCACCTGACAACAGATATGTGGACCAGTTGCCAAGCCCTTGTTTACATGTGCATCACTGCACACTGGGTCTCTTTTGCAGGGGTTAGAGACAAGTTATATGCAGGTGTTGACACGGACACAGTTTTTCAAGCTACTCGGAAACATGCAAAAGTAGCCATGTTTGCCATGGAGAAATCTCATACTGCACTAAACCTTTTGGATGAGTTTCAGAGTAAGGTCTATGAATGGCTGCATCCAAGAAAGCGCATGATTAGTTATGTTTCCACGGATAATGGCAGTAATATAGTTAGGGCCATGTCTGATGGTGGCTATTTCAGAGTGCCGTGTTTGGTGCACAGTATTAACATTGTTGTTCAAGATTTCTTGAAGAAAGAAAACACAGTTAGCAAGTTAGTGACCACCTGCCGAAGAATCTGCACACATTTCAGCCATTCTTTTAAGGCCTGGAAGCAGCTGAGGAACATACAACGTGACCGTAGACTGCCAGTCAGACGACTCATCCAGGAGGTGGTAACACGTTGGAACTCAATGCTTGAGCGTCTGTCTGAGCAGTGCTTGGTAATCAATGAGTATGTCTTTGCACTGGGTTCTACTATGAAAGACATGAGGCTAGAGTTGGAGGAATGGAAGCTAGTAAAAAGCCTGATAGACATGCTTCATCCTTTTTAGGTCTTCACGCGTGAAGTCAGCAGGGAGGACTGTACTTTGGGTAAAGCTATCCCATTGTTGCGCATGCTAGAGCACCAACTGAAGGCGGTGTCTTCAACGTTCAAAGGTGAGACTGACAAGCAAGATGCATATCGGTTGGCTGTGAGCCCATTAACCCGCCTAGTTGACAATGAAAGGCTTAAAAAATACAGACAGAACAACATTCCATTTGTGCCACTATTCTGGATCCACGGTACAAAAAGGCAGTGGCCAGCAAAGCATTCATTCCTTTTAATGAAGAAGATGTTTCAAAGTACAAACATTGGCTAGCTCTGTCAGTCACTCGGTTCAAAAAAGAGCGGCAGGAAATTGAAGGAACTGGCAGAAGTACTACTGAATCAGCAGGCCATCCGGCATCAAGGTCCACTTCTGAATCTGTGGCCGAAGGCAGTCACTTTCCCTGACAGCCGTTAGCGACACCAGCAACCGTATCATCATCCTCACCTGCACCAGGCCCAGCCATATTATTGTCCGAAGCGGATTGGCTAACTCATCAAGGGTTTGCTCGTTTCAGTGATGCAAAGGCCACAGATGGTACGCAAAGTGAAGCATCACTGGAGAAACTTGAGTGGATGGTGCAGGCCTATCTGGATGACCCAACAGAGGTCTTCATTAATCAGAACCCATTGCTGTATTGGTATGGGAAAAGGGGTCAATGGCCACTGATCACAAACCTGGCTCTAAATTATTTGTCTTGCCCACTCGCAAGTGTGTCTTCTGAACTTGTTTTCAGTGCTGCTGGTGCCATCGTAACTTCAAAAAAGACCCGCCTCTCACCCAAAAATGTGGAGAGGTTGACAATGATCAAGATGAATCAGCACTTCATACCACCAGATCACAAAATACTGCACGCAGGAAGCAGAAGACACCGACTTAGGTGACGGAAGTTCTTCTCTGTTAGCTGACCTACTCCCGTCTCAATTCACAGAGTTTGAGGATGAGCTCTACTTCCCTGACACCGAGGTCTAAAAATGACTTCCTTTTTGTTCGTCCTTATTCACTTTTATTCCTGTGTGTCTTTCTTTGTTTTGCAACTTTTACCACAACAAAACTCTAATCACCTAATCACAACAAACCCATCAACAGCACTGTCTTCATCTTATTATTTCCTTATTGATTTGAAGGTGCCGCTGTCTGCATTCCTGCGGTTCACAAGTTCACAACTCAGTCATGCTCCTCTATCCTCCTCCTCCAGACTCCCCCTATCCATTTCCCTCAAGGCAGATGACTGGATTACGCAGAATCAAAAAACATTGGCTTCGTAGATGAGTCCCATCAAGTGGGACTGGAATAACTGACTACATCCTGATTGCTGACAATTGACAGGAGAGGCTGCCCTGCGGGCCTTTAAGAACAAGAACAAGATGCAGACAAAAAGTGAAACAGGTAATGAATAATGAGAAGATGGCATGGCATTCAGTGGACAGCAATGGCTGTCTGGCTCTGATTAAAGCAATTGCTGTTTGTTTGTTGTGCATGAAATGAATCATATGTCTTCTGTTATTATTTAATCTTTTACACACTAAATGTAACTCAAGTCTACTCTGCTTTTACCTTGTTTAATGCAAATTGTACTTCAACTGCAGGGGCCACTATGTTGCATTTTCCAATATGCAAAATGTCCTTGGACTCACAGTTTGCCAAAATACCATGATGATGATGAGTGTTGATGATCAAAGTTAAATAATATATCTTTTTTCTTTACAGTCACTCACTGGGATGGATGGATCATCATCGTCGGTTTACGGAAGAACTATGGCCAATTAGTGAGTGGCAAACAGGTAAACCAGTCAACAACAACTACTACAGCAGAACTACATGTCTGTCTAGTCGTGGTATGGAGTGGTCGAGCCAGTGTAGTGTTGTTATGCCAGAGTCCAGACAGCAGTTTATGTAAAATTGCGGCTATGTGGCTTGCTGCATACAATTAGATATGCGTTGTCTGTCTGTGTCAAAGAGGTATGCTACATCAGGTTGCTTCACTCAGTGGTGCTGCCTTGACCGTCTGCATGGCCCTGGCCTGCTGTGTGCTAATTACTATCCCTGAAAAGGAGACTCAGAGTACGCACTTTAGAAATGATGCTTGTATGTCATACTGTCGCCTCTGAAACTGAAAGTGTTATTTTTGCACTATACAGCGTACCTTATATTTTTTTCTCTGTGGTGTTTTAATATCACTTCCTGTCTTTCCATCAACAATTACAGGCTGCCTTTTACCCTGTGCGATGGGAAAAAACGATTAACTCAGGCTTACCATTTGCGATCCGCAATTCCGCATCCGCCAGTCAGGCAGTGGACAGTGTGTCTGGTCACCAAGATTGATCGACGGAGCGTCAGATGGAATGGAGGAGTACTGCGAATAAGAGGAATGGCTGGATGGATGCAACTTCCCAAATTCAACAGGACAACTGCAACATACAGTTACAGTATCCTCTTCACTTCTCCTTATCTTTTAAATAGTGTTATTGTTGTGAACTTCTATGAGTGTGACTCTGTGCATTTGTTTGCTTTCTGCTTCAAATTCATCCCTCCAGCCATTGTTTAGCTTTTTCTTTGCTATTTTTAAAACTAATTTAACGTACTAAGTGTTTATTCTCTCTGAGGGCAGATAGGCAAGTGAAATTGCGTAATTACTGCAGCCCTGTACTGTCACATTGTTTCTTCATTGTTAGTAAGTTGTAGAAAGTACTACTTAGCTTTTAGTAACCTAACCATCCATTTAGCAAACAACTTCATGCACTTCCTTTATGTCCCTTAAAAGATTTATGGATATCTTCGTATCCAAAGATTTGTTTATCTTCATTTGTTGTTTGCCATGCTGTGTTTTTTTTCCTCTCTCCATAAAACGTTCCCAAAAACCCCCATTCCCATCCAATTTTCAAACCCTAACCCTCTTTCCCCGGGCTGTGTGCTTTTTCATTGAGGTGTGACTAAATGACAAAAATAATTCCACACACTTGCTGGGGAGGATAAGGTCAAGAAAAATCATTCAAATCAGAATTTCATGTGCGTCATCATGGATTGATCATCAACAACATCCTCCTCCTACACGTGACAAATCGAATGCTTAATGCTTACGCTGCTGTGTCCTTCGCTTTCAATACTATTTCTTATAGTAGCCATACTCCACGCAACTAGTACTTATATTTTGAATACTTTAGCACTGCTTAGGCTACAATTTATGGCACTGTTCTGTACAGTACTATCTATTGTACTGTTCTAATGCTACGCTCAGGCCACTCAATGTTTCATTTCCTTTTTTTTCATATGCTGCTACTGCCAGTGTGTACCACTACTACCAGCACAACAATGACATTTCATCCGTCCAGGATTCCATACCCAACCTTAATCGCCATTTGCCATGCAGCCAGCCCTGTACCTAGCCCTATTCTCAAACACGAATCACAGGTAAGATAAGCATTTTGGGGAGGTAGAATAATGGGCTAGGACTCGGAGGAGAGGAGGGACTGACAGTAGTACTAGTAAAGTACTAGTAGGGCAATTGAATTCACTAACTCTGTTAGTGGCACTTTTGTACATTTTTGGACGGTTGAGGAAACCAAACGTACAGTAACCCCCGCCCACCACCACACAAAATAACATGAACATGTATACTATGTTTAAGTATGTAAAATAAATAAATATATTTTCCCTAACAAAAATAAAGTATTCAAAAGACCCAACTCACCCCCCTCCCTAACCCCAACCAATGTCCAAATGTCCTTCAAAACTCCCTTTAAATCCCCAACGCCCAATTCCCACCCCCCCAACAGACTTTAAAAAAGGGGCAAGGGACAGTCACTTCTTCTGGCGGTGTCCTGTGGACAGGTGGTCCCGCATCTCTTTGCGGAGGTCCCGGAGCTGGCGCTGGAGCTTCTCTACCACGCGCTCCAGGGAGTCCACTCTCCTGCGGAGGCGGCGCTGACGTGCCATACAGGCTCTGTGGGGGCAGCTGGTGTTTTACTTGCTGCTGCACTGCGGCGGCGGGAGGCTGTCGGGCCACGGCGCCGTACAACTGGAGGCTGCTGGCTGGTGGACCCGGGAGCACTGGAGGAGGATGCAGTTGTTGCCTCCTCCTCCTCCTGCTCCCGAGCCCACAGCCGCCGATATTCAGCACAAATGGCCTCCAGCTTACGGGCCCTGGCCCGGACAGCCATCTCCTTCCTGGTGAGCTTTTGTGGAGCATCCATATGAAGAATGAAAGAAAAATACTGTAACCAATACTCTTTAACATTAACACAAAATAATTCAACAGAAAGTTGTCTCACAGTAATACAAGCAACTTGCAAGCACAGTATAACATTTTGGCATGTATCTTTCCGCCGTCTTTGTAGGCCTGTAACATTAGTCGGAGTTTCAGGAATTCTACTAGCAGTAGACTACATAGTCAGAGAGTCAGAGAGTACACCAGTCTTCTTTTTTTCTATTGTTTTGCGAAAGAAATTACTTGTACGTGAACTTGTGGTAGCCGGCATAATGCCAGCTCAGTCAGCTTGCACCCAGGAAAAACAAACACAAGCCATGATGACGTAGACTCGCATTACTTTAAGCAGTACATGCAGGTGGGGATAGTGAAGCTCTTACTTTTCTATAGGGGTGGCACTGGCCATACTCGATTACATCAAGGGCTACTGCTCAATGTAATTTATATTTCGTACTTCCCCCCCGGGCCTTGACTACTTCAAAAGGAAAATGAAGATTATTCATTTCTGATCATATATCCTGCCGATCACATGATCTTTGCTTATATGATGGATGACTTTTTGGGTGCTTTGTTTTGATGGATTGAGTGAACAACAGCGATAGTCCACCCATGACACAGATGAAAGAAAATTATTAACATAGGGAGTGAGTGTGGTACCCATAATTGCCAGAGGAAGGGCCTTGATTTGATATAATGCCAACTATACAATACATACACAATATATGCTGTGCTTGCAAAGTAAACTACTGTAGTGTTAGTCAAGGGAGTATTTCTGAACAATCACAACTTCTAGTATTTGGATTTCCTCTGCTTTGCTACTCTGGCATGGACATGCTGTTCAAAGTAACACTCTACATTCACTGAGCGTCTGCTCTACATACACCTCTGCTATCTATGAGGAAGAAGATACCATCCAGGCTTCCAAAGTAAATGTCTATCATTCTTCTTAATGTCTCAACTGTACCAACTTTACTTTTTCTCAACAACCAACTAACACCCTTTTCATTTTATATGGTAAACCACCGTCTTGACTTGCATTTGAGTTTCACCCAAATGATATATTGCAATGCACACCACACATGCATTTTCTGATTCACCCACACAGGCAGTCATCTTTTCTTTCTCCTCCAACCATCCTTGCTTCAAGCAGCCATGCTTCCTTCCTATCAGCCACCTATGCCTGCATTCAAAAACACGTATCATTCTTTACAATCATAAATGTTACGACTCGCTCGTCCTTCCTTTCACCCTTCTTTCCCTTTTCGTTCATCACATCCCTCAAGTTCATCTGATATGACATGGCTTCAAGATAAAAGTTTCTCAGCTGAGTTGAAGTCAAATAGAGGGGGGCCATTGCTTACTCGAGAACTACCGCCGCTAATGCTATTTCTAAGTCAATGGTTACTGTCTTCTCCGTGATTGGCAAAAATGTAGTTCTAAATTAGTAACTGTTCTTAACAGTACAGTGTACTTGTACTAGTGTACTGTCTACTGTACAGTATATCATACACTCCTTTGCGAGCCTACTCTAAAATGTCAATAAGTAAGGAGTATAATAACTTACCACCGTCCGCCGCTGCTGAGCCATCCCCCACAGATTCTCCTGGTGGCACTTTTGTGGTTCTGAAAATTCTGATCTCGTGTAATAATTCAGACTCGAGAATAAAACTTTATCGAAACATGACGAATTTAGTATCAAAGACCGAGAATGACGAGTACACCATGTACAAGCATTTTCAGCATATTTGAGTGACGATTTCACCTCGAAATCGTCATTTTCGTTCTGAACCCTTGGCTTCCATTTTATGTATGGAAGCCATTTTGTGAGTTGCCCTTTACAAAGGCCTTAATCCAGCCAGATTCAATTCCAAAAGGACACGTACTCCTTAATCGACTTTCCTATGACCTGTGCAAGTTGGAACCATTGCCCCAGGCCAAACCTGTTAGGCCAGTTCCCCTCCCAGTGGCCAAACAAGACAGCATCAAGGCTCAACAAGCCATAAAACCATTTCAGCGCACCCACACCTGCCGTATCTTGCTCACATCTTCCCCTGCTCTTTTTGCTTCACTTGCTTTATGATGGGGAGGTGCCCGTTTTTATTGGGGGTCCACCAATATCTGATGAAAGGTTGGGCCTTGCCGGGTGATTTGTTGTAGGCAGCACAAAGTGAAATATGGACATGTCATCATGACTCTGCTTTTTCTTTGTATTGAAAATATGTCAATGATCTACTGTAAAACCAAGAATGTTTGCCTGAAGCTTGAAATTCTGTATAAGAAGAGAAGCCTGACTTTGTAAATTCGAGCAGTCTCCTGAGAATATACTTCCCGTGTGTTGTACTTCTAGGACACTTGTTACCTTGGTTGCAGCCAATAAAATCGATCCTTGACTTCAACTAGAAGACTCTGAGTTTCTGTGGTCTGAATCAGGAAGGACTCGAGGTCTCTGGGTGTACCCTGACACCGCTGGGTTGCCGGTTCTGTGCCGGTTCTTAAAAACCCAGCACCTCACTTGTGGCGCCGTCGCATCACCCCCTGGAGCGGACGCCTCTGCGCTGCTGGCCCCGGCACCGGTGGTGTTTGGTGCCGCATCCGATGTTGTGATGCCTAGAAAATACATGTTATATTTTTAGATGCCATACACCACCCCCTATTTCGTCTCGTAATGGAAGAAAATGTTAATACATAACCAATTTTTAATCATTGGGAATGAAAAAAAGGGAAGATTTTGGGGAGGGTGTTAACCTTTTATATGCTTAGCCATTACATGCTACACTTTTTGGCACAACTGATGAATGCTTGCTTTTAAACGTGCACTATTTTTCTAATTACAGACAGAAGATTCCATTGCCCTTCTGCCAACAAGAGCTTTTCAATTCACCACCTACTCCTCATCACCACCAGTACTTGAAGTTCAAACAAGGTGAGGGCTCCCGCACAGTTATTCTAATAATTAGATGTGTTAAGTTGAAGTATATTGATTCTAGGGAATGGTGTTTAAACTTTAACGTAATCTTTGCTCGTTCGGAATACTGCGCTATTAAAAATAAAGAAATTGTTTTTTTATTTCTTATTTGAAAATAAAACTTTAAAACTAAAAAACACTGTGTGGTTTTTGTTCACGAGTGAGTGAGCGGAAGGGTTTGCACTACTGCACTTTGCAGGCATGCTTCCGTGACTCTGATAGGTCGGGACTCGGCGGTAGTCTTCTTCTGTTCTTCTGGGTCGTATAATCATTGGTCAGACACACTAGATAGTCGGTCAGGGGATTGGGGGTTCAACTTCTGTTCGGACTGAGGTATGTGGAAAGTCGAACTGCACCTATCATCAACAATGTCCTATTTCTCTTGTCCATACTTCTGTATGTGCAGAATAGTCCCTGAAACACTAGCGGTATGGTATGTGCTCCTATCAAATCAAAAAAGCGAACTAATAGCTTATTCTTGGTGGACACATTGACATTTTGTTGTTGGAAATTGTCAAAGCACTTACATTAAGAAGACTAGAATAGGCAGCAAGGGCAACCCAGAGGACTGCACTCAGTGCCTAGAGTTATTGCTGGATCAGAGTTTTGTTTAACACCGTTTGCCGACTGGGCAAGCTTAGCTACCTACTCAGACCGAATCATAATAATAGTAAATAGTAATACACAGAGAGTGATAGTAGAGGCAGGATAAGAATGTAGAAACAGTCTACAAGAACATCAAAACTATTTTGTAAAAAATAGAATTAGGAAACAGTTTGGAATGAATAGGTGCTGTAAAAGTTAGGGAAGTATAATTATTAATATTAACATTACAACAGAACAACTTACTGGGGCCAGCAGAAGAGAGCTCGGAGGACCAATCCTTCCCACCTTGTTCCTGCCGGCGTCGCTGTCGTCCTCTTACCCCTGGGAGTTGCTGATGATCATGAAATAAACACAAACATGGATGATTGTTTTTTTTAAATATTTGATTTCTTTGACCACAATCTAAAATTATCTCGGGGAAACAAATTACCAACAATTGCACTACATGTATTGACCTATCTGATCTGGTCAACTAGGAGGATAGTACAGTATTGCTGGATTCGCAGGCTGTCTACTTGGAAAGTTATGTAAATCACTAACTAAACCAACAACAAAAAGGTTCTACTACGACTGCCAGCACTCATCAGCATGCGACGTGACAGACACAGTTTGTCATCATGATTGCAGACCACTAAAAAATGTCCTTATATCATAAAGTCATAATATACTCAACCTATCAATCCACCACTATCTCTTCTTCTTAGTGGCAGCAGGAGTACACAGGAAGGACTAGACTTGAGTCTCCAGTCTCTCTAGCATTAAGCAGTTCTGTAAAGTACTACACTCATACATAATCAGGCCAAATGAGCACAAAGTTGCAAACAAGTAAGCATAGTAGCAACGCCACTGAGCTGGCGAGCACCTGCAATCACAGAAGCTATGCACATTAATTTACCTGCAGTGTAATCTAATCGGCAGCATTCTTGCTCTTTGGGAAAAACATATATTAGCAATATAATAACACAGAGCAGAAGAAAACAAAGTAGTTATTAAATAACTACTCATCAAGCCCACGGATCTCCACACCTCGCAGGTCGAGCAGGTCCTGCTCCCGGTCAAGGAGGTCCGCCCACCGATGTGTCACCTGATGGTAGATGTGCCGGACCCCCGACTCCCTAAACATGGCCCGGCACACCTTATCCCAGAGCTGGCGACGCTCCCGGAGGCCATACCCTGCACCGGGCCTGTCGCCTGCTGCCACGGTCTTCGGGAGGTGGCGCTGCACATAAAATATAAGTGCAGCCACCTCCACCACGCTGAAAATTTCCCGAGCCAATATATCCTCCCCCCTTAATCGCCCGCAAGGGAGCCGGGGACGGGGTGCGGGACCCTTCCCTTGTTCTTCCCGGCTCCCTTTGCCATGGTCCTGGACAGGAATGGAAATAAATAGGAAAGAGAATAGGGAAAAAGTAAATAAAAGAAAAGAGTTTGAAAAAGTAGTTTTAAAGTAACCAAAAGTAGAAAAAAACACAAAAAATAGATGTAGAAAAAGAGAGGGATAGATAAATAAAATTTGAAAAAAGTTCAAACAAACAAAGGATTGCAAATATTAAAGCAGGATAGAAAAAGCATGCCCAGAACCATAGCAATGAATGAAAAACAAGATGGCTGTGCCCATTGGAACCGCGTGGGTAAGTTTGCGTGATATTTCCCCCGCGAGCACGCAAAAACGGAAGCGATGACGTAATTCCGCCCCGCACGTAGGAAATGCCCAACGCGAGCATGCAGCTAGCGACCGGAAACGGAAATACGCAACGTGAACACTGAAAACAAGATGGCCGCGCCCATGTACGACCGCATGGGTAACTTGGCGGTCGGCGCGCTGAAAAAAAACGCGAACACACAAAGCATACCGCGAACACGCAAAAATAAAAAAATACGCAAATTCGGCCAAATTCGTGGATTTTGCGGACCGCGAATTCGCTTTTGCTTAAATTCGCGTACTGCAAATTCGCAAATTTCGCCCATACTTAAACATAGCCAGCGTCCACACTAAGCACCTTAACTGATGTTCTGAACAGTGATATGCAAGGGTGTTTAAATCTCATTGCCATCTACTCTGGTAAATCTTGTATGCCGCACCCGCTTGGGTGACTCAGCAGGATGCCACATGCACATGACATGGTAGGATGCATAGGTTCACCTCTGGTCTTGTCCAGTATAATGGAGGATGTGGAGCAAGAGGCATTATGTTAGAGTGTCATTGCGGAATATGTGAGGGACACAGGAGGTACGGGCAGTGTAGCCACCAAGAGGCAGGGATGGTGGGTGGATCAGCTGCACAATTAGGGCTCCCTCACTGAGAAAAGGCTGGCCTCATCACCATTTGTTGTGTGTCAACCGACACATCAGCTCCGATGGCGGTAAGCGAAGTAGCTGCATAGTCATTTTCAGAGCCAAAGTGCAGGTTCTAACTGCCATCCCAGGAAGTGGGAGGCCTATTTATTAGTTCACACATAAGACCACTGCGTACCCAGTACTCAGCGGATAACCACACACACCTCCTACAAAGAGTGGGAGACTTCCATTACTCTGCTAGAGAGCCACAACATCACAGTGATTGAAGCTGGAGGGGATTGAGGCACTTGTGAGTGGAGTCCAATTACTAGTTGGCAAGCCTGTCCAGCTCCAGAAGCACAAAAGCTGCAAGAAGCTCACATTTCTGGTGAGCTCAGCAAACCAGTTGCAACTGGATTTGCTCTGTATCCTGCTGGTGGCTTCTGGGAGATTGAGTCATCATCAGTGATATCATCAGTGATGTCCCTGACCATGTCATGAGTGGTGTAGTATCTGAGGTCATAAGCAGTGCATTGCAGGGCGAAAGTTATAGTTAGCTCAGGTAACTCTAACTGCTGAATTGAACTAGTATTGTATGAGTGAAATCTGAGCCTAACTATAACATTTCTGTAACCTTGGTTTTTTCAGTGAATTTCTAAGGTTTTTTAATTTTATTTTCTAACTATAGCATCCTTGTAACCCTTGGTTTTTGCAGTGAATTTCTAAGGTTTATTTAATGTTGTTCTCTAACTATTATGTCCCTGTAACCTTTGTTTTTTTTAAGTGAATTTCTAAGGTTTTATATATTTTATTTCCTACTTTGGCCCCAGGGACCCCATCCCCTTAACCAATATTTCCCAGGGGACCCAATGCCCAGGGGCCAGGCCTTCATATGTATTTTTTTTAAAGGGAGGGGGCCGCCTGCCCCCCTCCCCTGGACTATTTACCGCCCCAGGGAACCCACCTCCCGGGGCATGGCCTCTTGTTGGGGACTACGGGAGGAGCCACAAGGCCCCTGCGGTCCCTGCCGGCTCCCAGCCTCCTGTGAGAGCCTGCATTGCTCCTGGACAGAGGGAGCTGCAAACATGCAGCTCCCTCTGTCCAAAAGCAATTTTGGTCTGCTTCATGGGAGCAAGGGCATTTTTCGTGGTCTCGCTTCCATGAAGCAAACCAGAGTTTGCTATGGCTGGACGGGAGGGCTGCTCCCGGCCAGCCATAGCAAACTGCAATGTCCCAGGGGTGGCGGTCCCCATGGCCATAGAGGGTTCATGGAGGGGGCCACACAGCCCCCTCCCATCTTTAATATAGCCCCAAGGAAGTGGTGGTCCCTAGGGCAGCAGGGTTGCTCCCCCGCATTCAGTATACGAGGCCCAAGGAGGTGGCTGTGCCCAGGGCTGCATGGGGGGCTGGAGCCCCCATGCATTATTTTAAATATAGCCCCAGGGAGGTGGCAGTCCTCGGGCTGCGTGGCTCAGTAAATTAGCCCAGGGAGGTGGTGGTCCCCGGGGCTGCAACAGGGGGATAGAGTGTCCCCATACATTATGTTTGAATATAGCCCCGGGTAGGTGGCCATCCCCAGGGCTCAAATGGGGTCCCCCGATCATTATTAATTATTGCCCCTGGACCTGGCCCACCCGGGGGCTTAATTAAACAAAGCACGGGAACCCACCATTAAAAAAAAAAAAAAATTCGGTGGAATTTCCAGAGCCAACGTGACTCCTGCTGAAAGTATGGGGGCCACATGCTTTTTTGAGCCCTGGGGGTCCCTAGTGGCATCCCCTGACCAGGTCTACCCTGCCTCCTTTACTATTTTTGAAAAATGTTCCTGATACTTCCAGCGAGTCCCACTCAGTGGGATTGCTAAGAGGTCTTCAGAAGCCACAACCCCATCCCCCACCACTCTGCAAAAGCTGCTCCTGATGCACTACTGGTTAGGGGATGAAGTCCACTTCACTCCTGAGGGACCTTGAGAGCCAAGAAGCCCTCCTGGTTCCTCCTGTAAGTCCTATACAGAGGGATTCCTAAAAGTTAGTCAGAGGCCCGCCCCCTTTCTCCACCACTCAGAAAACACAACTACTACTTAAAAATCCATAGAAAATCATTGAAAGATCAAAGAATGAGGGACGTTATAGTTAGGAATTAGCATTTAAAGAACTTTAGAAATTTACTGAAGAAACCAAAGGTTACAGGGATATTATAGTTAGGAAATGGAATTTAAAAAACCTTAGAAATTCACTGAAAAAAAAAAGGTTACAAGGACATAAAAGTTAGGCTCAGGTTTCACCGTACAAAACCAATCAAATTCAGCAGTTACAGTAGGCTGAGTTAACTATAACTCGCACCCCTAGCAATGCACTGTTAATTACCTCACATATTACATTACTCATGATATGGTCAGTGACATAACTGACGACTTCTCAAATGACATCACTGAAGACATCACTGATGATATCATCCGGTGACTGTGAGTGTTTTTAAAAGGTTTATCAGTGTTACATAAATATACCATGGTGCATTGACCAGATATGATCTCAGCCTCATCACATAAGAGGATTGCACATTGATTCTTCTAATGAGGGAGAACATTTTAATGTGGTGGAACACTCAAATTATTGGACCCGCTCCTTATAGCAGTCAGCCTTTTTAGGCACCCCAGACCTGGTCATGCATGCGCACCCACTTTTAAAGGAATCTTGTATTTTCTTGGTGCTTTTTGACATTAAACCTGTAAAAAATTCATATCTGAAATTTCCTTAATTTGATTTAAATATTTTGAGTCATTTTACTTCTTAAATTTTTCTTCTTCGATCATGCCGGGCTCTTCAACAGGGAGAGCAGTGGAACAAAGTTCGAAGAAAGAAACCAGATACAAAATTAAACCAACAAGTTCAAAGAGTGAGCAACAGGCAAACATGTAGAATTGCGATTCACGTTGGAACTGGTCTGGTCTTCTTTTTATAGCCCAAAACAGGAAGTAAACCTGTGAAAGCACACAGGAAATAATAAGTCACAATCTTACCATGGCCAATTCACAAACTGAAGAGGAGACCTTATCCAAAGGAAGAAAAGTGGGCAATGACCACTAATTTAATAAGCCCTACTCCACCATGCCTGCAGCGTTACAGAGATGGTCCAGACAACAACAAACTCATGGCGTCCATTTTATTGAAACACTGCCACCATGAAGCAAACTTGCCCAGGACACACACAGCACAAAGCTGCGCACCCTTAAACTAGAAATACACCTCATGGCAGGTTAATACCAAAATGAAAGTAATGGAGCCTTCAATGACTTTGAGAATGCCAACATCTATGTCTCCAGTTAAGCTGGAGATAACAGTGGCAATCACTTTATGATCAATTCATATCTCATTAAATGTTGTGAAGTGCGCAGTGATCAGTGAAGTTACCTCTATTAGTGCATAGAGATTGAGCAGATAGACAAAGAAGGCATGGAAGGGAGCCATCATGATGATTCACTTAGAGCCTGATTCACAAAGGGCCTTGCACACATGGAGGCCCTGCAGTCGTGAAAGACTCCCCCATATCTACAGGACCACTGGACCTCCTCTACGAGAGCAGAGGCCCTTTGTGAACCAGAGTGTTTGGGAAATACTAGGTCAAGGTGGATAATTAGCTTGAGGAGAGATTTGTTTGTAAAATCTCTGGCGAGGTGAAAAAAAGAATGTAGAATGTTGAGATGATGGCAGTAAATGAGGGGTAGCTGATGCTCAAAATAACGCTAATGTTATGTGATTGATGACAATAGCAGTTATAGAAGGAACAAGTATACATATCTTTCTAGATCATTGTGTGGCAGTGCTGGCTTAATATAAGTGCAATGTTAAATGAGTGAAGTGTTAGAGATTAATCCACTGGGAATGTGCTGCAGCTATGATGCTAAAATAGGATATCATGAAGATTGGGCACATATAATAACCAATGCACAAATCTCGTCATGAAATAAGCATGTCTGTGCAAAATAAATTTGGGGAAACAATCAACAGCTGAAAGTTATAACACTCAAAATCAATTGGAAAACCAGTAGCAATAGTGTACAAAATTCCTGTTTAGAAATTAATGGATTTAGGTGGAAGATCAGCAGTGAATAATCACTTTTAGCAACAACATATGTAGTAAGGAAGCATAGAAAGCTAAAGTATCAACTGCAATTCTAAGCCTATATTCTTTTGAACATACCCCTCACAATACAACTAGGCTACTAACTGTCATATCCAAAACAGTCCCAATTGTCGAATAAACGTTGGTGCTGGGCGATAGCTGAAGGGGCATCTAGGTAAGGGAGCAGCTGGGAATAAAGTTATATTGGACAGGAGACTACTTATTGCCGTAGCTGGTTGGGAACAACAATACTGGTTGGAAACATCAATAATTAATGAAGCCGCCCCACTGCAACTGAAGAGAGCCTCTACCAAGATCTCTAACCCATGGTATGACGGCAGACTCAATGAAGATAGGCGTGCCATGCGCATGGCAGAGCGCACCTGGAGATCAGTTCCCTCGGCATTGCACCTTAAAACGCTCAAGAAAAAGAGGAACGCCTACTTCAGAAAAATCAAGCGCTCGAAAACAGACTTCTTCAGCCTCCAGCTTGACCAAGCAAAAAATCGTCCAACAAAACTGTTTGAACTAGTCAAAACTCAAACCAAGGAACAACCTCTTCAATCTAATATCACAACAAGTAATATACCATCCTGTGAAGACTTTTCTGCTTTCTTCAAGAAAAAAACTGATAATATAAAAAGCGAACTCCTCAATGATGTAAACCTATATTCTAGCCACATCAGCAGAACCACCACTCAACCTAAAAATAACGCGGCATGGTCGTCCTTCGACACCTACTCAGAAGAAGCAATTAACAAACTGCTCGGCACCCTGAAACCCTCTAATCACCTCACAGACCCCTTACCTGCTAATGCTGTAAAAGACTTCATCCCCCTGCTCCTCCCTCTCTGGACTAAAATCATTAACAGTTCCCTACAACAAGGGCTCATCCCCGACTCCCTCAAGGTAGGACAAGTCTCGCCTACACTCAAGAAACCTACAGCTGATCCGCTCGACCTAAACAATTACCGCCCTATCACCAATATCCCCACCTTGGCCAAACTGCTGGAAAAATGCGTACAACTCCAACTGACAAAACACATTGATCAGTTTGACCTCCTCAACCCTCATCAATCAGGCTTCCGAGCAAGACATAGTACGGAAACGGCTATGACGCACATAATCGATGACGCCCTCCTATTCCTTGATCACAATGACTCTTGCCTTCTCATCCTACTTGATCTCTCCTCGGCATTTGACACCGTCAAACATGAGAACCTACTCGAACTGTTAAACACCAGAATGGGTCTATCTGGGACTGTTCTCAAATGGTTCACTTCCGTCTTACATAATCGGTCTCAGAAGTTTAAGATCAACAACATGCTGTCCTCAGCTGTACCCGTAACATTAGGCGTCCCACAAGGATCTTCCCTATCCCCCACTTTGTTCAATCTAGTCATGGAACCACTCACCACCTTGCTCCAAGCATCTAATGTGCACTTCCATATGTACGCTGATGACACTCAACTCTACCTCAAACTAGAATCCCCGGATGACATCAAACTTCTGAACTCCACGCTCAGAAACACCCAATCTTGGTTGGCCGATAATCACCTCAAACTGAATGCGCAGAAAACTGAGTTCCTTCTGATCTCACCTCCTGCGAAAATCTCCACTACCCAATCTTGGCTCAAGCACCTAACCGCACTCAACATCCAACCCACCATCGTGGACTCTGCGAAATCCTTAGGCATCACACTTGACACCAATCTCAACATGCAGCAGCATATCAGTAAAGCAACTAAGGGAGCTAATTTCCAAATCAACACTTTGAGGAAACTTAAACCCTTCTTCCCAGCTAAGGACTTCCAAACTGCAGTACAAGCCCTAGTCATCCCACGCATAGATTACGGAATTGTGGCTCTCAGCGGACTCCCCCTATCTACAACTGCTCCACTAAGAGCCTCCCTGAACGCTGCTGCGAGACTGATCACTGGATCAAGAAAACATTCGCATATCTCCCCTGATTTCAGATCCTTGAACTGGCTGCCTTTTGAAGCCAGAATACAGATGAAAATTGCTTGCATGACACACATGGCGGTACACCACAAGTCACCCAACTACCTCACCCAAAAGCTATCTGTATCAGGAGGCTTGAGAACAAACAGAAGCTCAAAAAATCTCCTCCTGAAACCTCGAAGATTCCGGAAGGAGAAAACATACAAAAGATCCTTCTCAGGAATGGCACCTAGGATCTGGAACTCACTATCTCCCGAAACGAGGCTGATCTCCTCCACGGCATGTTTTAAGAAAGAAGTTAAAGCCATCCTAATGGCTAAATTCACTTGAACTCTATTTTGTTCTGAGCTAACACTATATACCGTCTCTTTATTAGTAGTTTACTCTATTATCTACATGTTGACTTTTTTACTTTATTATCTATTTGTTTTATGCTTTTATCGGATTGCGATCTTATTGTGTTACACACATTTTACCTACTACTGTTATTGTACTAAAGTCGGCTCAATCACCCCCTTGTTTCCCTTACCCCTTCCCGCTGTAAAGCGCTCTGATATCTGCAAGGACCTTGTTCGCGCTATATAAAACTTTGAAAATAAATAAAATAAAAAATACTACCCAAAATGGCTTTCCAATTCCTGTGTTACAGTATTAGAGGCTCAAGTTAATTTTAATCACTGATTGCTGCTGCTGACTGAGTAGCTTGATGGGGTGACACTTGAAGTAAGTTATGAGTGTGTCCAATGAAGTGGCTGTTGCTCATGAATGAATTTGTCAAAAGTGTTCACAGTTCAAATGACAAAACGTTTGAATGGATGTGGTAGTTTTAGAACACTAACCTAGCAAAAAAGAAGGGGAGTGCTTTGCATAGTCAAAGGCAAAGATACCGTCAATGATTGACTGCATGGAAGCTGAGTTCTCAGGGCTGAAGTAGTTTGTTACTTCGTCATGATGTAGTACTTTTTAAAGAGGTGTGTCTTCCGCTCTTTCCTAAATTAAAGTATGGTTGGAGAAGTTGTGATGGATACAGGGATGTTGCTTCAGATCCTGGGTGCATAAATGGAGATGGCCTGAAGCCTTGTTTTTTTCCTTTCTGCTTCCTTTTTATCTAAATAAGGCATCCTGGTTGTTGGTATGCCAAGAGCTACCAGATAGCCAGGAAGAGGCAGTGAACAAGAGCGTTATGGCTTTGTAGAAGTTGCAGCTAGTTTTTAAGACTGTGCAAGCTGTTAGGGGGACCCTGTGGAGTTCTATCAGGGGCGGGGGTGATGTAATCATATTTCTTCAGGCCCATGATGTAAATCAAAATAGCTACCAAAAGGGAAGAGGGGTGTAGTGGAGGAACGTTGTATAAGAGCCTCATTCTGTTTAAATATCCATTGGCAAAGCCAATAGGTCTGAATGTTTTATAAGCTAAGCTGCTTTTTTGTTATATATTTGTGAGTTTCTGGTTGTGTGAGGGAGAATATGAGTGGGTGGCATGTGTCAATGCCTAAAAGAATGGAAGGACTGATGAGTTCTTGGATGGCTACGTCAGTGGTTGAATGCATGCCCAAATGGTTCAATTAATGCATGAATAGATCGCTGTAAGGATGGATGAATGAGTACATTGACTGAAAAATGATTGGTAACGTGGACAAATGAATATATTGATGAGAGTGGATGAATGGTGAATTGTACTTGTTTACATTGCCTGGGCGAATAACAAGCCATCACCGAGTTAGAGGAAAGGTATCTCTTTTACTCAACTTTTCAAAGACTGTTTTAACCCATGATCTATAGCTTTACTCAGCAGCAACAATCAAAAAGACAAAGAATGGAAAATCCCTCCTAAGCTGACTCTTGCTCTCTTCTATGCTAACACACCCTAAATGTTCCATATGTTATGACTGTATCACCCAATGGCTGTCCTGTGAGCTGATCCAAAATGTGAGTTACACTTCCAATGAGCAATGGATGAATGAGGCTGAACCCTTGCCCCTCTCTCTAAATTGTGTATTTAGATAACACAATCAGTGGCATGGATGCCATTTAGGATTTGCCAGAGGTAGATGCTGCACTGCCATTTCACCCTTGACACTTGTTGTGCTACCCCAGGCTTGAGCGGTAGCAGGAAGAGTGCCAAAGGGCCAGAACATAAACAGCTGTGAGAGATGCACTTAATTTCTTTACATCCTTCTGTTTTAATTGCTGTGGTCTGTAGTTGACAACAGCCAATTGAAGAGGCAGGTGGATGGCTAAAGATGGGAACTTGGCGTGAGAAGTTTCAAATCTTGTCCATCTCAATTCCTCAGTATCCTCCTGTTGGTCGGTGAACAGCTAGGGGAAGTCAAAGAATGGAATGTTCTCCTCTCTCTCCTACAGCACCATGGCATTGCACAGAGATAAAAAGATGCCCACCAAGCGAAAGCATATCTCCATGCTGGTCTCTGTATTCGGCCCGGTTGACCTGGCATGTTTTTGAACCAATTGTATGTTGTTTGAATCCACAGCTGAACCGAACCCATGCTCTTAGAAAATGGATTTACATTTATTTGGAAGGGTATTTCTACTTATTCCTTTATTTTTCCACATCCTGGTACCCCCAACTTCATTCTCTCCTAAAACACGATTGCTCTCTCTTTGTGCGGTGTATTGATCTTCAACTTTGCAAACTTTAGCTGCACCATTACTCCAGTTCTTGTTATGCTCTAATTTTTCTATTTGCTCTACTCACCAATGTATATACGCACATCTGTACCGTTTAGTACTATCTGTGAACAGCTTGCCAGTCTAAATACCACTGGCTACCAACAGCATGCCCATGCATGCGTTTGCAGAAAGCTTCTAGATGCCAGAGATTTTTGGGGCAAATTTTAATTAGGGTGTGGGCATTGGCATGCCCTTTTTGGGCAACCCCCACTCTAATTACAATTTGCCCAAAAAGATCCCTGGCGTCTACTCGGCTTTCTGTCCCCCATGAGGGGGCAGATGATGGCATTAGCTAAAATCCCCCTAGTCGCCAGGGATATTTTGGGACAAATCAAAATTACGTATCACAAAAAAACCTAGTTTTGCAAGGGGGGTCCCATGAGTTTTTGGCCCCGGGCTTGGCGGCCATCTAGGGAAACCTACCTAACCCACACATTTCTAAAAACTAGACAACCGGGGGAGTCCAGTGAGGTATGGCTTGCGTGGGTCCCCTACCGTTTCCCTACCCAGAATCCCCTGCAAACCTCAAATTTAGCTGACAAAAATCACTTTCTTCTCAAATTTCTGTGTGGGAAAGTTCTGGAATCTACGTGGATCCACAAATTTCCTCCCACCCAGCATTCCCCGAAGTCTCCCGATAAACATTTTCCCTCACTAATGTGGGTGGGTCAAGTACCCGTGACAGAGCAAGGGCCCAAAACCTATTGAGGTGACATCATAATTACCTATCACAAAACAACCTGGTTTTGCAAGGGGGGTTCCATGAGTTTTTGACCCCGGGCTTGACGGCCATTTAGGGAAACCTACCAAACCCACACATTTCTGAAAACACCTGGGGGAGTCCAGCGAGGTATGGATTGCGCGGGTCCCCTAACTTTTTCCTACCCAGAATCCCCTGCAAACCTCAAATTTAGCTGAAAAAAATCACTGAGGTACCATTTTTCTCAGAAGACTTTGGGGAACGCGGGGTGAGTAGAAATATGGACACTTTTTTAGGTTTGCAAGGGATTCTGGGTAACAGAACCTGGTGGGAGGCAGTCAAGTCACCCCATCCTATATTCCCCTGGTTGTCTAGGTTTTAAAAATATATAGGTTTGCTAGGTTTCCCTAGGTGCCGGCAAAGCTAGGGTTCACAAAGTACAGCTAGGCACTTTGCCAAAAAAGGGTCATTTTTCACTGTGAAATTGTGGTGTGTCCATGTTGTGTTTTGCACCGTTCCCTGTCGCGGGCACTAGGCCTACCCATACCAGTGAGGTACCGTTTTTCTCATAAGTCTTTGAGGAGCAAGGGGTGGGTGGGAATTTGTGGATCCACGCAGATTCCAGAACTTTCCACCACAGAAATGTGAGGAAAATGTGTCTTTTTTTACAATTTTTAAGTGAGGTTCCACTTTTATTGGAAGACTTAGGGTAATTCAGATTAGTGAAGCAAATGTTATTACCTATCTAATTTCAATGCATTTCTGCCTTCCATATGAAAGACAATGTGTAAAAAAGAAGTCTTTTGGAAAAATGACCGATAATTTCCTTGCTAGTATCAATACTCCCAATTTCAGAGATGTGCAAATATCTACTGTTTCTAAACTATATATTTTGTTCCCATTTCAGAAATACATAGGTGTCTTTCATACCGATTTTTCCATGTATACATTTTCCCAAAGTAATTGCTATATACCTAGAACATAATAAAAAACCAATGCTAGTCGCTGCTGAGTTTTTGGCTCTGGGTTCGTCGGGTTCTTGATGAACCTACAAGTCCTATATATCCCCACAACCAGTAAGGTCCAGCAGATGTAACAGTATATTGCTCTCAAAGAGCTGGCCTAATTAGAAGTTACAGGTGAAAACGTTGACACAAAAGGACGTTTTAAAAAAATTAATGTTCAATTTTTCCTATGTTTAACTGTTAGTCTCTATAAAGAAATCTGGAAGGATCTACACAAATAACCCCTTGCTGAATTCATAATTGTGTCTAATTTTAAAATATGTATAGGTTTTCAGGATCCATTATTTTTTTCATACCCATTTCTACCATTAACTGGAAGGAGGTTGAAAGCACAAAAAATAGCAAAAATATGTGCCAGAAAAATGCCAAAGTTTGCAATTCCCTAAAAGCTGGGGTACTGGTGATTTCAGCCCCACAAACCCTTTTTGATACCATTTACAGGGAAAAAAACAGATGCTTTCATTTGCAGCAGTTTTTTACCATTTTTCCCCCAAAAAACAAAAATGTAGCTGTATTTTGTCGAATTCCTGCCTCCCTTCCAGGGGAATCCACAAACCCTGGGTAACATAGGAATCCCCATGATGTTGGAAGAAAAGGATACAAATTTGGCGTGCATACCTTATGTGGTCAAAAAGTTACAGGGGCCTTAGCGGGAACTCCCCCAAACAGCCAAAAAAAGGGTTAGCACTGGGGGGAAAGGCCTAGCAGCAAAGGGGTTAATGTTTCATTGTTTTTTGAAGGTTTATTTTGTTTTTACTTAATTTATGTATTTATTTATTTAATGAGTTTTATATAGCACTGGCTAGACCCGTAGGTATCAGAGCACTTTACAAAAGGTTCCACAAAAATTACACAGTACATTGGATTCGGGTAACATCAGAATACAAAATGCCCTGATTTACAGTTGAGTACATGCATTCACACAATAACGATAGCCTGATTCTGAAACTGGAGCTAAATCATGCTTTTCAGGATTTTTGATAACCGTATAAAGTATATAATAATAATAATTAATTTAAACAGTTTCACAACACCATTTAAGTGACGATCATAAAGGTGAAGTGATTAATATATACATATTTGCTTGAGTTATAGTGTATAGTGTAGTAGTTCCAAAATGATATACCAATGTTGCATAAAAAGCAAATATGTTACATGCCTGATTAATAGTTAAAATAAATCCATGCATAGAAAGAAAACCTTAATGCGACTTATTCTCTTACAGTTTAAAAATGTATCCGCTACACACTGTTCATTACTGACCAGCAAGATGACAACGTTCTGAAAATCGAACGAGGGTCACTGACATTTGGTTAGTAGAGGCAGACTAATGTAGTCCCCATCATAGAGCCTCAGGTGAGGTTCCGCTAAGGACCACCTCTCTGCCATGACTAAGGGCCTGCCATTAAGACAGAATGGACTTCTTTGCAGAGACCCGTCACTTTAAGTTTTAACTCAACATTTAAACAGCATTTTTTTGGGGAGTTACATAAAAACAAAACTTTCAATGTATACAGAAAACAAAAAGGAAATTACGTTTTTGCATACAGAAAAAGCATGTATTCCATTTCCTGCATATATATATATAGAAATCACACATTTATATATTAAAAGCAACTTCTATACAAACTAACATACTTTTATAAAAAATCACAATTGGCTGTTCACCTTTCACAATCCTAATTACACCATAGGGCTTTCTTCCAATAGCATGTTTCTGAACATATCATTGTTGTAGCATGAGATGCTTCACAGATGTCTTTGTCCAATAGCCACAAATAAACAATAGAAGAGTGTCCAATGCTATAGGTTCAAGCACGACCACAAAAGGGGAGCAAAAACAACGGCTTTAATTTAAGACGTTTCGGTGGTTATTAGAAAGCCCTCACTCACCACCTAGTGATGACATGCTTCATCATTGGGCCCACCAAAGAGACCGAGTGTCTCTTCGGTGTGCTGCGACGCCAGATCTACTGCGGAGCAGGTTAGTGAGTTCAGGCAGTGTTGTGCGAAACTAAAAGTAAGTAGTGAGTGTTGTATGATAAAAAAACAAACAAAAAAACAGTCCGTAGTGTATCAATAATAATAACTTTATTGGAATGATCACTAGGGAAAGACTTAAAATTATGTGTCTGGAAATTGCGTCCACAATTAATGGAGTGGGAATTTCTTAGGTATCAGTCGACATGTTTCAGCCATGAAACGGTGTGATTTTACCTGGCATTCATCAGGACTATAGTGAAATAAACCCTGGTGGAAATGAACGCGCTAAGGCATACCCCAACCTAGGGACGTGAAAGTGAAAATTAATAAAATAGTGAAAAAGTGCAAAAATAATTAGGAAGAAGAATTCATTCTCCCTAATAACTCCTGGTTTAGGAGGCTTCCGACTTTGAGCGTTTCTGCACTTTTCTGGTGTTCGAAATTCTCACCATGGGTCTCAGGAGGGGGGTGGGAACGTAATTGGCACACCGCCCTCGACGTTCGGCACCCGCTCGGCACCTATGTCTTCCCTCTACCGGACTCCAATAGCCTACACGTGTTTTGCAAACGCTTCCTCACTTCTATCATGGGGTGAACTCCTGGAAAAAATCAATAAGGCATGAAAAGAAAAGAAAGGGAGAAAAAGAGAAAAAAGACACAAGGAACAGACAATACAATCTTAGAGAATTTTCAAAGTCATTATAGAATGCGAAAAATACATCTTTTTGCTTTATCAACATAATTATCTTATTTCATATCACCAAGTTCACATTTGTATCAGGACTGAAAATAATGCCAACACGTGTCTAATAATCAAAGGACAGACATAATATTCCTTATATTGGATTTTTTTTTTAAGTGGCAGACAGATACCAGACAGTTCAATATGATATTCTCCCTCTACTAAATCGTATTTAGGATGGCCAAGACTGCTACTGTTCTTTGGTATAGGTCATAGAGTTGTAATTATAGGTGATAAGCCTTCACATATTAAAATATATTCTGACATCCACTATGATACTACTTCATATGTGCTTCATTGAGATACAGTTGTGTATGATAAATATTGACATAGCTAAACCTGATACTTACACATAAATCTAAAGACCACTGTTTGTATCAACACATCTACTGTAGCTAAAACTACTGGAAATCCTCCATATTAGAATAGTTATTTCATGTACTATTACAGAAATGTTTCTCACAGGTCTATGAACTTAAAAGTTGTAGAATGTAAATAATATTGTTTTTACTGTACTCATCACAGACTAAGAATTTACCTCTTCATAAAAGATTCTGAAATGGAGATTAGAGATTTACTTTATCTATTGTCTCCTCTCTCTGTAATTCAGGAGGCCTACTCAAACTAATACAATATGAAATGCTTTGTTGGGATTTCTGCTTCAACTAGTTGTATCTCTGTGATTTATTAGAAGTGCAATCTTCTCATTCAATTCAGCTAAAACAAAAAAGCAACATGATAAAAAAAACATATTTAAACAATACATATATAAACATAACACCACAAAATTAACATGTCCCACCCAAAACCATAAATTAATGAAATACCAGTTATGATTTTTTTGCTCAGGTTATAGTCAGTGTAATGAGGATACAAGAAGTAATATCCCCCAAAATATTGATCAAGAAAGACCTAAAAATTGCAAACATAAACCACTGAAAAATAGAACATTCAGGGGGATGTGTACAATGAAGTGGCGTAGCGTGTCGTTAGCCTTCTGTGCTTAACGACATTCTCCGCCACTTCGGAAACGCAAGGCTGTATTATATTTACAAGAATGTGGTGCAGCCTTGCGTTTCTCCCTGCGATGGCGCTAAGTTTACCAACTTAGCGCCAACGCAGGCACCCTTGCACCAGAGTTCATGGGTGTGTGTGTGCAGGGGAGGATTGGTTATGTATAGGATAGGAAGGTGTCCCTTTCCACATATAATCAATCCTAAAAACGAATTTCGTAGCGCGCCCTGCATCGCATTTTGTGATGCAGGGCGCGCAACGAAATTCGTTTATTTACTTTAATTGTTTACTTACCTGCAATCATCCATATTCCAGTGTTTCCCACCCCCTACCCTGCCCCTCCCCCGCCCCACCTGCCTGCCCCACAGAACTCCCTCCATGGGCCGTGGCTGCATGCATCCAACATTTAAGAAGGACATAATGATTGTGGCTGCAATATCAGGTGGTGGGAGGGAGAAGCAGAAAGGCACCAGTGATTCCTGGAGACCTAGGGGAAGGAAGTGACTGCTGGAAAGTCCAGCCGCCTTCTGTCATTGTCTTACATTGCAATGAGTCAGCCAGTGAGAGGAGACCTTCCTTACCACCTCACAGAGTGTGATGTGGTCAGTGAGAATTGCAGGCCCTACTCACTCTGTGACACTGCATCATGATGGGCAGTCAGCCCTGGGCACACGTCATGCTTAAACCTGAAATACCCAGGTCTTAGTATCTCCATCGGTACACCGCCGCCAGCAACCCCACAATAATCTACAATAATACACAGACACAATGTTATTGGAGAGATAAAGTTGCAGGTTTATTTGGTTTACAAATAAAAGGTGGGTTATCTTACAGGCGATCCCGTTCGCCCCACAACCCCTCGTTGCAGGGCACCTGAAGTTCAGCCAAGATAAACACCAGCGGCCATAGCCCGGTGTGGTACCTGGGAGGATCTCTCCTCACACCGGTGAACCTATCGTCCACCAACTCCGCCCGTTGAACAAGGGAGAGTGAACTCACACCTTCCCCAGCTGGGCGGAGCCTATAAAGCAAGCCCCCGGTTGCTCAGGTTTACAACCGCCCTAAAGACTAACTGGGCGCGGTTGAACTCGAAGTTCCCAAGAAGGACCCCTTGGAGCCTGTATGACTTATGCATAGTGCGCTTAGCACTGGAGGCTTCAGGTCCTGTTCCTGCGCCTTTCCTGTATCGGGATCACCCTGTAAATCCTCCACAGCCCTGGTTGTGGCCCCCGCTGCACCCAGGGCCCCCCACCACTTAGCCCCCTAGATCCCTTCTTACTGACACCCGGCTGTCTCTAGAGCTTCACCCAGGACTAGCAAGGATTGCCATGCCTAACTTGGACCATACGCCGTGGGCCGGGAGCATTGACTGCAATAATCCAGGGTTACTTGTAAAGCACTTCCTATTCAGAACCTGTCCCGAAGCTCTCCCCTTAAGAGTGCGGATCTGCCGTCACAGAGGTCAATAGAACACTCACCCGGGAGCTCCGGCAGGTTTGGGCTACCAACATCCTATACCTTTAACAGAGACAGAGCTAATGTAAGGTGGTGGTGGTTCCCCAATTAGCACGCAGGCAAACTATTATGTAATATCACCCCGTCCTCAGGATGTGATCTCGGGCAGCATGGCTATGAAACCCATAAATGACTTTGAGCTTGGAAGTAATTCAACTCGATTATTGCACGGAAGCTGTCTGGGGATGCTGGTGTGGCTCTCTATGTGAACTGGGGAATATGCTTTCTATTGTATTCATGGAAATGTGTTTGGTGGAGAAAGTGTGCTGCCCTAAGGTCCCTGCTCTGTGGATCCTACCTAAGGTCCCTGCTCTGTAGATCCTAGCCACACCGGTGCATCGCGTTACCTTTCTAGTTTATTTGCTCTGGTGTGGTGTGACTGTTCTGCTTCTGTCTTTTTTCGCAATGATCAATTAGTTAAGGTGTGACCCGGAGCATATCCTGCCTCTAAGATTCTGCATGAAAATCTGAAAATAAATCTATTTATACGGTCAGTACGCTAAGTGATAGGTCCTTTCTGGGCGACATTAGTAAAGAAAACTGAATCTGTTGTTGCTTTTGTGTTGCTTTCGCTTTAACGGAAGGTTACCCCCCAAATTTATATAGATGTCTTCTGGTCTGTATTGTTTGCAAATCAAGGCACCAAAAGGTGTGCCTGCAAAAGCTATCATGACTACCGCGAAGCTGTTAGGCTGTTAATACTGCATTGCTCTTTGTAACGGAAGCAATACCAGGTTCCCTGCAATTTGGCCCGGTAAACCAGGAGATCTTTACATTTCCAGACATCAACGTTGAAATTGCCCTAATTTCCTCTAGGTTCCAGCAACTCTTCACGGTAGCTCCCTGCATCTCCGCAGGGGTTGTGTTGGAGCAAATCTAGGGACTGCTTACTTGTGGAGCAGTCATTCATACATTCTTAAAATGGAGCATAATATCAGTTTCATCGGAAATGACCATTCCAAGCATGGATGAGACGTCGCCCTGGGATTTGAGGTTAGGATTTTTATTTTTATTTTTAAATGCCGAGTTCTCAGTAGAAACTACCTACTAATGCTGATACCTTCTGGGGGCCCTCTACTCTCGCTCAAGGCCTTGCCCATGTAACTCCTTTCACTGCTGTGAAACACAAAACTAACCTGATTGCCGCGTCTCCCCCGCGTCTTCCTCAATCGTCTGTCCTAGCCAGAACAGGAAGCAGGAACCACCATGCTCCTCATGGCCACTCACAATGCTACAATCCCTGTTGTGCTTGGGCTGTGCCCGTGGTTCGGTGCTCGAACACGCAGTGGGAGCCTGGGTGTGTTCTCCCCCCGGGCTACAATGCAGTTCGGTGGAGAACATGCAAGGTGCTCATGAATGTTTGGCCAGTCCGAGCGGGCGGTCAAACATTCCTGAGCCCGTGGAGTGGGCGAATCACTTCTCCCCATCTCCAGTGTGAGCAGCCCCGCCCCGCCTGCCTGCCAAGCTGCAGCAGCAGAAAAACCTAAAACGGTAATGTCATTGGGTTATTGTCATTTACTGCAAGCAATGGGGCGACGCTCCCTTGCCTTTGCGGAGTAGCCGCCACCGGCCGTAAGTGTGTACTCCGCTACACCTCGAGAAGTTTGACTCCACCACAGACATTGAGGGGTCTATTATTTTGTGACTCAAAACTGGGTTGAAGATTTCCTCCACAATCTACATTTCTTCCCTGGTCCTATTACTGTACTTAGAGCTGCCGTGTCATCAACATGTGCACATTGCCATATGTTCTCTTTCTAATGAATTAAGTAATTGAAAACACTTCAGAACTTCCCTTCCTGCAGCACGTTAGTTTGCCTCGATTGCAGTCAGTAAGTTAGATCACATAATAAGCGTCTTCTGCTACCATGTATGCTGCATTGCAGTCACAATTGAAATTCCTGCAGCACCTGCTTGTACCTTCATCATTGTGATGCTGGTTAACTGAGTTCATTGAGCCATCCGATAGTATTATCTGTTAGTTGTAGTGCTGTGCAGTGGTAAAATTTGACCAGGGCGTGGTTTATAAGCAATCTATTTTAGAATAGTAATCATTCCTTTTATGCTGTGTATAATTCTACACTTGCTTTAGCTAGGTTATATATAATGGTGTTTCCGCTATCGGTTATATGTTGTGATGCTTTATATTGGGCATCAATGGCTAGCATGGTACATAAGTTATTCCGTCCATGCAGTGATCCACGTATAATAACTATATTCGTGAACTCTGGTGTAGAAATGCTCGACTCTTTCTCTGCCCCCTGTGCCAGCCTCAACCCCATCTACAGTCCACACATTAACACGTGTCAACAAACACGTGACGTTGCAACTAGAGATCATCATGGAGCAGCCGCATCACTGCCGTTCAGGATGAATTGGACACATTTTCCATGTATGGAAATGTGTCAAAGACGTGCCAATATTACTTTAACTAGCAAAATGTGCATTAAAACACCTAAGGCACCCCGAACATCAATCGGTACATTTTCCAGCCTGTTTTACTTTATGATATTTGAAGATTGAAATAAAGATGTGGTCATTTGTTACCGTATTTTTGTCTGTTTACTGTAGACCTCCCGATGAAGACCTAGCGCCTAAAACGGATATGTAATCTGCGCAGGGCGATGCTGTACAACTGTTTCAAGGCGATTGCACTTCCTAAAGCACGTGCATCCAACTCGGGGGTTCTCCGACTAGGTGCATGCAATTCAAGCAGCAGGCCTCGTGCACAGCGAGAATCCAAACACAGCTCATGTTTCCGCTGTTGGTCCTCTGAGGACACGTCTAATCTACTGAGATAAAATGTGCGTTCATTCTAATCTGTAATGAGATTCCATCTTGTCTCTGGGCGGGATGTGCGAGTATAGTTAAATACAATCTTTATCGCTAGCAAAGTCCAGTGTGGATTCTTACTCTGACGGGCCTAATTAAAAGTATTTGTTTTGAGGAGCTCGTTCCAAAACGTCTCCCTCGGCAAACATGAATGGCAGCACCAGGCGATCCCATGATACATTGTGTCATATTGTACATCTTTTCAGCCCTGAAGAAGTCGTGGGGTACTTCCCCGGACGAAACATGTGTTGACTGGGTAACTGTTCGGATTAAAGAAGAACAATACAATTACAACTGCACTTTCTTTGCATAATATATGTACTCTTGAGTTCTGTGAAGATTTACGTATTATGTTGCAATAAACACTGTAATTTTAGCGTGTGCATAGGCTTGCAGTAATTGCCCATGTAATATGTAAGGCCAAATGAAGTAATGTGTCCTTCATGATAGCAGGAGATGTTTGGAGCATAATCTGAATAGACCATTAAGTCTTTTTAAGGTTAACCAGGGGTTGCAGTAGCTACCCCTATCTGCTGAAGACATTTTGGTACATTCAGGAGGAGAGGCTGCTACCACCTGCCTACTCTTTGGTGCCACCTGCACCGCTCCTGATATCCGTGGTCTCAGGGCTCATGAAAAGTGTGCTAGGACGAGAAAATATAGAGAGCTCATGGGACACTTTTACTATCTGTCCTGTGTACTCCATACCCTTCTGTGGCAAATAGGATACAGGTAAGCGGGATAGGGTATGACAAGAGCTCAGCCGTGCGATGTGATTAGTGATCAAAGGGCGTGTAAATTCAAGTCCATTGCTTTTGGCATTTTTGTGAAAAGATGTCCACTCTCTGGAATGTATATCTTCCTTTCCTATCGAGTCTGAGAAACCCGCTGAGCTGAGGTTCTTATTTTAAAGGTCTTATGAAGGTTACCCTTGCATTAAAATGCTTTTCTACATTCTCTGGCTACTGTCAAGAAAAAGTTATGCCTCGGCACTGCTAATGGAAGATACAAAACGAGACTTTAAGTTTAAAATCATTACTTAGCTACTGAATACCATCCTGCATGTGATAGCCGATAAAGCGTAATGGATTAATTAGCAGTGCACCGACATTTGAGCATGAGTTTACCAACTGGAGTTGGCTGGGCTCGAACCACCAACCGCTCGGTTAGTAGCCGACGCGGTAAAGATAGCGCCACAGAGGCTGATAATTAAGCCGATAGAAAATTATTCCCCTTAAATTCTCGTGTGAATTAAACGGGGCCTGCAATTGACGCCTCTGCAAGAGAAAATCGGGGTTTTTGGTCGCATGTTTGCCATGAACATTTTGCATTTACGTCGGTGTACATTCCAGTGGTTACGAAACTTTTCCTTGTAACGTTAAAAGTTAATTCACTGTCTATGTTTGCAACATAAATTCTTATAATGCAAATCCTGCTTTTATTCGCGTGTCCTCTTGTTGCGCAACCTAAAATGATCATCGCAAGGCTAATAACAGCTCCCGAAAATTATCGCCCCCTCATGACCTGTTTGCTCCCCGAAGGGTGCAACGGCCTGAACTAGTCCGAGGCTAAGATGGGGGAGGAGGCCTAGTCCCCGAGACAGTCGCAGCAAGGACACCGGGGGGGTGGCGCAAAAGAGGCCTTATCTTTAAATGCGAGTTGGCGGCCTAACCAGCTCAGCGATCTTCCCGGTCTTCAAGGAAACATGGATCCTTAGCCCGCCGGGAAGGCGGGGGTGGAGGGGGTTCGCCGAGCCCACGAGGAAGGGCTGCGGCATGGATGCCTAGGAATGCGGGCACAGTGCTGTCAGGACGCGAAGCAGCTGCTGCCTGCGGTCCCCAACCTTGCCCTCCCCCACCCCTGTCCTGCTCCCCTACCTCCGACAGACACGACCTCCAGTAGTCAGGCATGTGCAAGGCAAATTCGCATGTCCACTGCTTGAGGCGTCTTGACGCTGAATAGCTGAATGTGTATTGTTAGCCACGGAATTGTGGTCGGTTTATCGACCTCAGGAGGATGAAAGTGGATTGGACTTGCCGAGGTTCGAAGCGGTGACCACGAGGTCGAACCAGATTCGTGGAGTGGAAGTAGTAATCTATTGACCGTATGCAACAGAACATACAACAAGAGCTTGCATAAACACAATAAGTATCTAGTGTTCCCAGAGGGCAATAGAACACTTGTCCGTGACGGTTATTGTACCCTGCCCATGTTAAATGAGCTGCACGCTGCCACTGCGATCCTGCTTGCATTTGTTTTTTAATCGAAGTGGCATTGCATTTCATTACAGACTGGCTTCCACGCAGCCCAAGCCTACCCGCTGCCCTGAACGACCCTTCCGTCAGCGGAATCATTGTCGCTGTTGTGTGGGGGAAGCGAAGCCGGGCCCTAACCTAATCACGCGATCAAGTGACTTCAATGTTGGGGCAGCTTCACACATTCCTAACGGCCAGTCACGCCTAGACGGACGTGTTAGCCCCGTAGAGGGCAAAGCAATAAAATAACCTAGTACCCAGTGTGTTGTGTGCCCTAGTTTTTATGCCGTGAGTGATGAAGTGATTTGCCCAGACCGACAATTCGCTTCAGCCTCCCGTCAGACTCGGACCCCGCTTTCCGCCTTGAAAGTCGGCGCGCCAGGATGCCCCAGGGCGGCAGACCGGTGTCACAGCTCGGCTAACTGTAACAAATCGGGGACACGGGATCAATCACTTACGTGAACCCAGATATGAATCCAGCATTACCGGGAAAGCACACGAGGCTTCATGTATGCGAAGCCTGCGCTCTACCTCAGAGCTGCATCTCCAATCTAATCAAAATTAAGGATGCATACTGTGCCGCTCGCCAAAAGCTTTCCCCCCAGCACTTCCCCACAGACAGACGACAGGCCCCTTGGGGCTCGCTTCATCCTCACTTGAGCAGCGCCCTGTAGCCACGCCGGCTAGAGGACCCACCTAGCCCCACCCTCTCCATTGAGGTTTGGAGCTTCTCTAATGCCGCCCCCTGCCCGATCCCAATGCCACATGACCTCTCCACGGACACCTCCACCTCCCCATGGTCTCCGACCACAGAGCCCTGTGTAACTTGGGATTTGCCCAAGAACAGGGCCCGGGGGGAGGTGAAGAGTGTCCCGCTTACCTCGATCCCGACGGTGCTCGGAGATGCAAAAGGGGGATCTAAGGGACCTGGTTGGGGGGGACTGGCTACAGCCGTTGCGGCTGAATGGGCCTGGTGGCAGCCCAGGATGCGACCTGGCGGGAGAGGGGGCAGCAGGCAAAGGAGCGCGTGGGAGGAGGGGACACCCCTATATACCTATGGCCCCGCCCCTTTCCCCTGTCCCTCGCGCCGCCCACCCCTCCAGGATAAGCTGGCTGTTTGCGTCCTCCGCGATAATACGGGGCCTGCCCTCCTATGGGGTCCCCTGCAGGGACCACGGGCATCCTGCAGAGTCAGTCATGGGGGCAGCTCACAAAAGTCTTTGCTGGGCTGATGAGGTCACACCTTAAGGGCTGTGAAATCTTCAGCCTGGTAAAGCTTGGCTCGGGCTGCCAGACAACTGCGCATTTTAAATTGCACATATAGAGCACCTGGCTGCCTGACCCTAACATGGTGAGTCTTTGTAAGCGGACATTTATTTAGACAGACAGACACTCGTCCTGCTTTGCAAAAGACGGGGCCAGGCGCTCCGCTGTTAATGACGTGCTACCGCTGGTACATAAAAGATGATACTAGGCACTTTGGGATGTGCTGAGAATTCAAACCTGTTCCATAACTTGCCTCCAGATTATGTCTCATGTTTTTAGCATATTTGGAAGTTATTTGTTTTTGCAGAGAAGAAATTAATATCAATGTACCAGAAACAGAACATGTTGAATAAATCCTTCCGAACAAACACTGATACATTTGTCTTCCAAAAATATGAATATAATTGAGGAATCGTATTCAAAAGGTTAGAGCTTCTCTGCATGACGATTTATAATAGAACACCAGCTGTGGGGTGAATTCAATTTCGATATATACAAAATCGCTAGTAGTAATAAACTAAAAAATATGTATTAGTAGGAGACCATATTTTGGACCCCTTTTCTTTAGAGTAAACTGAGTCTTTGGCACAAATCTAGACGCTATCATAAAATCGAAGTATTCAGTGCAGTTATTGCAAATGATTACTCTAGAGGTACCTCAATTTGCCCTACAAAATACCTTGCTAACTCTAACACAATCGACTGCATTGCAGCAAGAAGAAGAAATACACAGATAACAAATGTTCTTTAGAAAGAGCAGGACCCTGCTCACTTGGCATGCTTTAATTCTCTTTTTTTAATGAACCTTCATGTGTTCATACAAAGCTCCTTGTACAGAACACACGTTTTATTCTGCCCGTCTCACCTGGTCACAGTTCCCCGATCTCCCACAACTGCACCATCTATGTTTTTTTCCATTCTTGTTTGTAACTGTAGGACACCATGGGTCCAATAGACGTCTGCTAGGATCGTGTACAATATTGGTACAGCATTTTCTCTTACAAAAACGGAGACATTTTTTTTTATTGCAAACTTCTGGTCAATGTGGACATGTGTACAAATTGAACAAAACAGGGTTCCTAATTGAGCCAAATGCTTCAGAGGTAACAGTATGCCTGTTTGTGCACCTATTAGTCCAATAATACTGTAAATTCACTGATCTTTTTAACTTATGTTGCATGTAGTTGTGGCAATGCTACAGCAATTAGTATCCCATGTGAAACTAACCTTTCCTAGTGAAGAAGGAATGCGCGAAGATCGTGCTGTTTTGTAATGATTAGAAAAAGGCACGCGGTGACACCTCAAATAACCTATCTATCTGCGCGCACAATGATCATTCTGATGAGATTGAAGGTTTTGACTCCAGTTCCATTTTCAAAGTATTTTTTCCCATCTGTGCCCATGGCAATGAAAGTAAAACCTTTTTAAATGGGAGGACCTCTAGGGGATCAGGATGGAAGATTTTCAAATGCATAATCTAGATGCGCGCTCCCCTGAAATGCATACCTCCGGGTTTTACCATATATGCAAAGTGTTCCAATACCTTAGTGGCAAGCTCAATTATTCAGCGAGCCTGCTCTTAATTTCCATGGGTCAAGCCCAATTCCGCGCTTACCGCTCGGGCCCCTTCTCCGCCATGCTTTGCAATCATCTGAATGTATGCAAAAATGTTGGCTGTGTTGAATAACACTGCGGAAGGAGCTCTTAATTAGAGGTAAGAGAAAGAGTAGCTCCAGAGATTTACACACAATGGCCAGATTGGAAGCTCTGAAACTCTCAGGGACATGCCCAAGCGTATCGGGATTGACAATGTGTAATTAAGCATGGGAAGAAGTAACTAAACCTCAGTTAGAGAATTCTCAAGATCGTTGAGGTTCATTGAGCACTCTAACTTCTGCTCTTGGTGTCCCGTGCCTTCCTAAATTAGGTGGGAAGCGATCTACAGTGTTAATTTTGAAGAAGGTTGTTTCTTTACTGATGTGTGCAGCAAAGGATGCACTTTGAGAAAGATGTGCATGGGAATTAGTGCACCCTTCTCTTGGAACCTGTTCCATTAGCGAACTATCAAGAGGTGAGTTGTAGGAAACACTCCATGAGACCATTAATAATATAAAAAACAATCTAAGGTGGTGCCAGGGGAGTGGGACACATTAAGAGTGGATAGGCGCCAGTATAGGAATCAGACAATAGGAAAGACAGATTAAAGGAACCTAATGCTTTGAATGGGACTTGGAAGCAGAGGAAAGAAAATAGCTGCAATAGAAACATGAGGGATGGTACCTTATTAAAATATATAACTTGAAACTTGTGTATGGATGTCGATAGGGCACTATTATGAGACCCCCTGATGGGCCCGCGTTAACTACATAACATAACATAACAAAACAAAGCATAACACGAGTATTTGTAATGTACACGTTCACCCAGACGGGTATCTTGGCGCTGAATAACAGATGTTTATTGTTACCCAACTCAATGGTACTTATTTTCGCTCTCATCATTGGGTTTTTTCACTTCCTGCTGGGTTTACTACAATTTTTTGGTGTACTACATGGATGAGTGCGGGTCTGTTTCTCGTTTATATTAGATATATATTGTTTATCTGTTTTGGTTTGTCACAAATATGAACTGGCGGTCCTGACTCGCACCTGGACATAAGAATTGTGTACCACCCTGTTTCTTTACACCAACTGCCCTTTGCTTCACAGATGTAATTCACTAATACATTACACTATTTTCTTATACTGTTCTTGATAACGTATCCCTGTTGTGACTACCATGAACACAATGTAAGAAACAAAAATATAAAATGTTTAATAAAACAAAAACACGAATGTAGTTAGAGCATGCTTCCTGACATTTTAATGCTAGGAAGAGGGGATTTCTAAAAAAATCAGGGGAGTTAATTTTCCTATTGACATGCATTGAAGGAAAGTTAATTTTAGGCGGGAACCACTAAAATAAAGCCATTTTTGGGTTAAGAACTCGGGCGTCTCCCACCTGAATCAGGTATGTTGGCATCTATGGTAAAAGTGTTTGTATCCCAACAACTCAGTTTGGAAACAACACGCTGCGTCTCACCAGTGTGCATTTCTGACTAGTAGGAGCGTTAAAATATTCCTAGATTAAACCAAGAACCATGCACAAGCCTAAAACGTTGTAAGAACTCCATTTTCGCTCGTGATAATTCAATGTGTTTGTTTTTATGAGATGAAAAGAAGAGGAAGTGCAAATGCACTAGTAAACATTATCGTTCCTCCACAGAGAAAGATTTGTTTTCCTGTCGAGAGACTCATTCAGCGGGCGGCGGGGGGGGGGGTATGTCTATTTCCTTGCCTAAAAAGGGTTTTACTCATGTCTTTATCATGTGTATATTGTCGAATGTTCAATAGGTGGGAAAGTCTTGGAGATACACGCAAATGGCAAATTTGAAAGTCTGCGGGTGTTCGGAAATTCCCAGGGCATTTCTGTGTTGGAATGACCCCTCACTTGTTCATTACGAGATTTACTCACATATAAATTACGGTCTGTGTAATCCTTTTAGAAGTGTGGAAATGATATTTGTGGCATGCTACAGTTATGTCGCACTCTGAAAATAAAGTGTTTAACCTGCAAATGACACTTACCTGTACTACTAGTTTTGTGATTCGGGACATCAGGCTGCAAATAAATATGAACAAAAAACACAGACTCCAAAACATAAGCTTAAACAAATCACGACCTTTTGTAAATATGTCCATACAAAAATATCAACCTGCACCTAAGCCCAGTCTTCAGCACTTGTCCCAGGGGCATGTTAGGACAAGAGTAAGTTTAATAAATGATCCCACTCCGAAAATATGTGGGAAGAGATTTAGGCTAGATTTAGGAATTAAATACAAGACACTTTTTATGTCTGAACATATGCATATAAATTAAGATTTTGGTGAATTATATTATGTTTTCTATGTTTTAACAAACAATGGGGCATATTATCAAGGGATTTATCTCCGCTTTTTTGGCTTTAAAAGCCAAGAAAGCGGAGATAAAATGATCTCCTTATCAGCACCCTTTTTCTCTACGCTTCCCCTTGCATCTCTAATGAGATGCAAAGGGGGCGTTCCAGAGAAAAATAATAGGAGAAATGATGTTTAGCGACATTTCTCCTATTATCAAGGATTTCGCTAACCCTGTTAGTGATAAAAAAAGCAGCGCTAACCGCGGTTAGCACTGCTTTTTTTACACCTGGTATTTTCCTGACTTAGCCATGATATCCTATGGAAGGTGGATATCATGGCTAAGTTTGTGAGCCCCTATCATCAAGCTAACGCCAAACTTCGAGAGATTATCGTTGGTTTTCCAGCGATAATTTCTCATTTGGCAGTTAGCGCGAGGATTTTTATCACTTCTGAGATAAACCTTGCTAATAGCAAGTTATCTCTGCGATAATTTCCGGCGATGCTTAGCGTTAAAAAATGTGTTGCTAAGCATTGTTAGCGATAAATATCGCTAATCGTTGATAATATGCCCCAATGTTTTTGCAGTCTTTTTGCACATGGAACCCCAAGGGAGCAGTTGCCAGAAATTCATAAAGAAATGTTAGAAGAAAGAGCTGAGTGTGGGAGAGGATCAAGAAATTGGACAGAACATTTAGGAATAATAAGCAATGAAAGAGCATGCGGAAAATGTAGTCAAGGCACAAGTTAAACAATAAAGTAGAAGTAAACCGTGGGACAGTGTGACAGTGTGTTGCCAGGATTACTTCTGTATTCAGTATGAGAGTGAAACATGTGATGTTGGGGAATCTTTAAGATTCCAAATTTGTTATGGGATGTCTCCCCGAAGACATCTGTTTTCTTGACATTTTATTTTTTGCTGTATTTACTACGTGTTGGCAGAATGTTCCATTCCACCCACGGAATTGGCAGAAATTTGGCCACTACGCGTTACTCTTTAACACAGAGTTCTGGTCAAAATTTGCCGTTCACCACATGGTAGCATTTTTCATCCACGAGGCTCCAGAATATGTGAGCTTGTGCATGCAGGCAAGATTTGGTGCCCCCTAGCACGATTTTCTAAGGCAGGTGGTCACCAGCCTTTATTAGTGGTCACGTCAGAGGGCTATTGTTCGAGTAGATTTGCTGCTGCTCAAATAGATTTTCTGTCCAAAGACCGCGTGCTCTTGCACAACTCATGGTGACGTTTGCACTGATTTTCAGTGCTGCTCACGCTTCCTTGCTAACTTGTAGCACGAGCAGCATGAGCTGTATATTTTCGGCCCATTGCCAGAATTTTTACAGAATTTCTGAGAGTTTTCTGTAACTCCGCGGAATTCCACCCACTACGAGTATTTACCCAATCAGGATGTGAGTCTTTTGAAAATCATGTTTAAATCATTAGAAAATGTCCTGTGCTTCTGAGTCACTGACTGATTTACACAAACAGGCTCCCACTCTGGGAGTTTATTTGTGTTAAACAAATTGCAATACAAAGCAGGGCAAAGACAATGCGGCCCGCTTTCTGCATTTCACTGAGGTGTGGTGGCTACAGAGCCAATGGCCTTCTGCCATTTGAGTGGAGGTCATAGCATCTACTAACCTGAAGAAATGGTGGGACGATGACCATGTCCTATAAGACCCTCCTATGACCTCCTATTCTTTTCTCCTTCTCACATGTGACTTTGCTTCTTCCCTTGTGCAATGTGATATAGATACTTTTTGTAACATCTCACAATCTATTGCTATTCTCTTCCAAATACAAAGATAAAATTCCCTGCTGCATAAAAAAACCTTGCAGTATTCTAAATGTGCATTTAATTGCTAAATTAAAACATTTGCAAACATATAGAAATAAATGGTCACTGCAAGGAATCCCGAAATAGCGAGTTTTTCCCTGACTGCATTTTTCGCTCCTGATTTCTACTTTTACTATTGTAATATGTATAAAGTGTTTCTAAATCGATGGATTCTTTACTACCAGCCCTCTGAAACAGACACACATCAGTGCCTGTTGAAGACAAATTAGAATTTTATTTTGTAAACATGCATCTGACCATCAAAAAATAGATCTTCATTTCTGTAGTTTGCTTGTTAATACAAATGAAAATATTTAATAAAAGGAAAGAGATAACGAGTGATAAATAGAACAAGAGATTGTGGTAGTCTCTAAACTCAAAAGATAGGGACAGAAAATAAAAAACACAAGAAAGAAAAAGAGGAAGAAAGGAATGGAGGACAAAAGGGAGGGGAAAGGGAGGAAGGAAGGTAGGCAAGCTGGCAGGCAGTCTGGTTGACAGACATTCTTAGAAGCACACCTTGAAAGCTGGACCAGACACAGTATTACAGGAGGTCATCCTGGAAGGGGAACTACTTCCTCCATGTTCTGCAGTTAATCTTCGATCATTTCCAGGGTAAAAAGTGGACAAAGATGAGTTTGAGAACACCCACAAATGTACAGGTTGGTTTCTGGATGTTCCCAAACGTCTACAGCAACTTTGCTTTAGAACATCCTCTTCTCACCCCATCACTGGGATTTTGGAAGGCCGATTTCTCCCCACTTGTGGTGGTGAAATCCACATTCATAAAACCATTTACTCAGGCCAAGAATCTCTTTGTGATTTTCTGTCAGTAGTGGAAATATTAAATTCTGTCATAAAATAATGTTTACCGCTGAATTTATCTTTATGAGTATCCTCTTATGTGTTTACCTTGTGCCACCCTGGCCTAAAGCTAGTTAACAGGATCCAAGCCACATGTGTGTTGTTTTCAGAAACAACTTTTGGGTGACATCATTCAATCACTTTGGTGGGACATGGTGAAGTGCTTAGTGCAAACACCTTTTACCATTGCATCACAAAAGGATAATTGTGATGGTGGTACTTTAGGAAGAGAATGTTAGAGCTTATTTAAGCAAGTAGGCTGAAGTTGAAGTTATTGCAGTGTGTTGTGTTACATAATTATTGTGCTCTTCTAATGTCCTCCGTGTGTTTTTTGTTGTTTATTCTGTTCTAGTTTCATTGTTTTGTGTGGTTATATTGTGCTGCATCACTGTAATGCTGCTAATTTTATGGTCCCTTTTACCTATGGTATTCTTGTTTTTGCCAAGAAAGTGCACACCAACAAAGTTCAAGTGAGAACAACTCCTTTTTACTGCCAAAGGTAACCCTACCACTACTGCGCTAACACTTTGTGGCATATGTTCAAGGAAGTGGCGGAGAGCCTCCCTTCCATTCCAGAAACACAAGGCTGCACCATATTTACAACACTATGGTGCAGCCTTGTGTTTCCCCCGCGCTGGTGCTACACTTAGCATTGTAGAGCTAACGCAGGCACCCTTGCACCATAGTGCAAGGGTGTCTGCGTGCAGGGGAAAGATTGTATATGTACAGCAACGTCCACTTTCCTATACATAGATGTTGGACCTGGCCCTTTTTGGCAAGTTCACCCCTAAACTTTTTGCTTTTTCCTAGCCTGTTTCTGGAACCTGGTGTTGGTGATTTTAGGCCTTTGCGCACTTTTTCACTGTGCTACAGTGTAAGTGTGTGAGCTCTGTGTTTGTGTGGTGAGTGACCTGCCCTCCCATAGGAATGCATGGGGAATATGTGTGACCATGATAGTTCCTGATGTTTTCGGAGTGCAGGGTCGAGTTTGGTATGTACGAACTCGTGAGATTGAATGCTGCGTAATGATGTATGCGGCATGAATGTGTCTAGTGCAGAAGTGCCACTTTTAGAAGTTGGCATATTTGTGTAATTTGTGTCTGGCGTGTGATTGGCTGAGGCTGGCTGGTGAGCCTGGCTCCAAGAGTCTGGGAGGGTCTGCCCCGGTGGTGAATGGAGTGTTTAGCATGCTGATGTGAGGGGAGGAGTGAGCCTGGGCCTGCTTGTGGATTGACTGTCTGGTCTGAGGGTCCTGAGTGAGGCTGGGTTTTCCCCACACAATGCTGGCTCCACCCCCTGGGGTGCGTCTGATGTCCCTAGCCTGGTCAGTGAAAGGAATTCCCTATAACCAGTTCTAGCTGGTTCTCACACTGCCTGCACCTTGCTAGACAAAGGATTTCTCTGTATAAAAAGGGGCTGTGTCCCCTTACAAAATGTTCTTGTTTCTGACTTGAATCCTACCAGGGACGTGCTGCTGCTTGGGCCCAGGGGAATCCCTGGGCCCTGCCCAGCCCCTGGATACCTGATGGACTGCTGGAGGACTTCTTCCTGGGGGCCCTTTCTGCCCGGTCTGAGGATGGCTGGGAGACTTTACTTGCCCTAGAAGCCGTGTAATGCCCTGTAGCTGCTGGGACCCTCCTTGCTGTGGGGGTCCTTTCTGGGGCGTCTTCGCAATTTCTGGGTTCCCCAGCGCCTCGTGGGTGCTTTATCCTGATTCCTGGGCAGAGTGCTGTCATTTTCCCAAGGAGGGAAGCGCTCCTGCCCTTTGTGCCCCTGAGCTTGCAGGTGCCGATTCGTGCTTTGTTTTATTTACGGGTGCCACCCCGTTTATTTAATTAATTATCGGGTGCTCACCCTGTTTCTCCTATTATTTTATTTACCGAGGGTTCCCACCCCTCATTATGCCGGAGAAATCACCGCCGCGGCCCTCCGCGAAACCGGAAGTCAGGCATATTCTGCCGGGACGGGGGCGGGGCCTGCAATCCGTCAGGAAGTCCCACCCGCCGCCACCGGCCTGAGGAAGACGAAGTGTGGGCTGGCGCGGGGCTCCCGTGTACTGAGGGAGCCCCGGGAAAAGAAGAAGAGCATGGCGGCTGGTCGGGGCTCCCATGTGCTGGAGGGAGCCCCGGGAGAAGACGTGCAGCCTGTCGTCTGGCCTGGGGGGCGGGAGGCGCAATGCCGGTGCCTGCCCCTCCGCGCTGCTGGTCTAATGCGCCCACCGGAGGAGAAGAGGAGAGGTGTTGCTGGGCTCCCGTGTCCTGGAGGGAGCCCCGGCAGGGAAGTCCCGCGCCGCCTGCCCCAAGAAGCGCTGCCGAGGTCCGGTGAGTCGGGGCTGGGCCGGGTGATGCGGGGGCAGTTCTGTTGCTGCTCCATGAGGGAGCAGACGGTTTGTGAAGTGCCAGTCGAGGGCACCGAGACAGAGCGGCCCCGTGCGCTCAGTGGGCCGCTCCAACGTTTGGGGCATGTGTTATGTCAGAGCCTGTGTGGCTCCAACGTGGACATGAGTGTTTTCAGAGCCTGTGTGGCTCCAACAGTTGGCGCAGTGCAGTTCTAGGGTCAGTGAGGACCCTGTCACAGTTTTGATTCCCAGCTGCCCAGCAATTAGTGGGCAGCTGCACCGTTTAGGTCTTGTGATGTTCCCAGGTGCCCAGCAAGTAGTGGGCACCTGCAACGTTTAGGTTTGCGCCGGTGGCGCACCCCTTGACTGGCGCTGCATTGGCAGCGCGCCCTGACATTCTGGACCTGGACACAGGGCTCTTTAGTCCCTTTATTAGATGGGGGCTGGTATGTGATTTTATTTAGGCGCAATGTGATTATCTATGTGATGGTAATTGCCTAATGTGAGTTTTGCGCAATGTGATGTGGTGCTAGGAAATGTAATGCATTTAATATGATTACGCACCTTGATCTTACACCTCTGAATGTTTTTAGGCATCATGTGTTTTTGCGCTATTGAGTTATGTTCTGGCTCCTCTGAATGTTTTTATGTGTAATGTGTTCCTGCTTACACCCCTAAATGTAGTTTATTCTTAGGTGGTTGTTCTTTCCAGTACAGGTGGTCCTAGTGAGGTCCTGGTTCCCTGCGTGACATTTCTCCTAAGGTGTTTAGGGTTGCGTAGGTGGTACTTACCTGTTCCCAGTAGTTACTGGTTGTGTGCTATATTTGCTAATATGTGTTACAGTGATTTTGTATCCTATACTCTTATGTTCTAGAAGTGCTCATTTCTAAAAGTGTTGATTCTGACAGTGGCCCATGTGGCCCTGTCCTGTACATAATCCCTTGTGAATATTGCCCGTGCCAGTTGGCACAATGTACATATGTGATTTCTATCTGATGTGTTTTGACAATACAGAAGTTATTTTCATATAACCTTGTGTGGAGTTCCTTTCGTGGTGTGCCTAGGATGTTGTTGCTGTTGTGTGCTGGCGCAAATGCTTTACACATTGCCTCCGAGTTTAGCCTTACTGCTCGTGCCAAGCTACCAAGGGGGTGAGCAGGGGTTATCTTGGCGTGTGACTCCCTTGCCCTGACTAGAATGGTGGTTTCGGCCTGGCTTTGGCGCCAGCCATAGCCTACCATAAATAGCCAGTTCTAACAATAGACAATCTTCAAATGCCATTTTTTCCACTTCTATGTGTGCTATTCAATGCAGCACACATGGAAGTCACAAAATGGCCTTTTTCTTAAAGATTGTTTATGTAAAGTAATGGGCTTCTTCCATTAGAGCACAAGGCAGCCCACATGGAGAAAGCAAAAATGAGGAGAAATACTCCATTTCTCCTCATTTCGCCAACTTAAGACCAGGTTTTCCCTGGTCTTAATTTTAGTGCTGCCTCCCATTTTTGCTGCCCTTTTATTTTATGGGTCAGCGTCAAAATCAATGGGTGTTGTGGTGGATCGCCCACCGCAACACCCACTGCACACCCCGTTAAGCCACGTTAAGTGGCTCAATGCTGCCTTGCAAATAAGGGAATGCCCCTATAACCACCACAACATTGTAAAAAGTGACGTTGTGGTGGCGATTGGGGCTTGTAAATATGCACCTTTGTATGATACTAGTCAGTATAAAATAATGCCAAAGACTGTGGATTACACTGACCCTTTAAAAACTCCTTTTATGTGATCTGGCCCAATCTCTCTTAGAGAAATTATTATTTTATTAAACTCGAAGATTTTAAGAATTTAACATCAGAAATTCTAGAAACATGCTTAGAACATGTTTAATGAACTTTCCACTGTCAAATGCCATCCTTTTCAGTGCAACTTCTACTTTAATCAGTACAAACAGCAATGACTTTGAAGTGGGTAATAAAATATGCTATTGTATTTATGCCTATCACAAGTGTCTTGCTTTCCCTTCTTCTGCACCCAACCTAATTTTCCCTGCACGTGCTAGTATAGTTTGTGAACGCAAGTGTTTTGTGTAAGAGTGCAATGCTTGTGTGCCTTTTCCTTGTGAGTGACTGACTAATCCCTCACAAGCTTCACCGATATAGTATGTATATGAGTTTAGTAGCATCACAAAAGTCCAGATTTTCATGCAAAAGCCAATCATGTAAACGTCATCACCTTCATGTATTTTTCATAGTTTTTGTCAAATACACAATAAAATTGAGAGACAAAAACTTTGCAACTTCAAGCACCTATAATTTTAAAATCATTGTTCATCAGACTGGGGATCCGCAAATAGCCTTACTCTACTTTCAAATTATCCAAAACTCGCGCAGATATTTTTGGACAGGATGTTAGGAGGGAAGGGCAACGTCTAGATAAAAGAAACATGTTATACAAAAGAATTGCCAACATACGCGTACATACAAGAACTCGCTGCAACACACTGTTACAAATTCAGGGAATGTGACAGCTCAAACACACAAGAACAGTGAACAGTAGTTTCACGGCATCAGTTTGCCATCAAAACACTAATAAGTCGTTTAAAGTCCCTTTACAAAGTGCAAGATTTGCACCTTCCATTATCAATGCCTTCAAAGACTATTCCAGATTTCAGCACATGGAGTTGCATGGTCAGATCAGTGTCGAGATATAGACGTGCTTCTGTCCTCACTGACTGTCACGGACATCCGTCATCATAGTGTTTTGCATGGAAATATCTCTAATATCCGCCCGCTCAAGCAGAAAAGCACTAATTATATTATCAAATTGCATCATATCATCAGAAGTATCTCCTTCTTGTGCGGATAACATGCATTTTCCAATATAATCACAAATTTTCTTCATGAATCTTAGATCTGTATTTTATGTCCTTGTTGTTCATGTAGACCTTTTAGGCCCTTTTAGCTCGTATATCTGGGAGGAATCACTGACATATTATCGAAAATTAAAAAATCAACATACACAAATATCGAGTTCTAAATATCGATAACAAAAACATTGACGGTCTATACTTATTTATAAAACTACAAAAATATCGATAAAACAATATCGTAATGCAAAGATATCGACTACACAAAAATCGCAAACAAAAATATCGTAATCCAAAATATTGAAGATTATAAATAAACATTGTACATATCAAAAATATCGATAACAAAAACTATAGACCACAATATTATGGACAATAACAAAATATCGACAACTCAAAAATACATGGAAAGTAGTATTTTCCACACTAAAATCCAAATAATTAACATATACACTGATATCACATCTAAAATATAAAACAACCATAACTATCACAATATATACAACATAAAAGAAATAAAAGCTACTACAGAAACGAAAACATTTAAAACAAATACACTCAAAATCTACAATACTTAAAATAAATAAAATACCTTTTTTAAAACAATATATCTTCATAATGTCATTCATCAAAGAATAAAAAATACAAATTCTCGACGTTGCCAATTTACATTCAACTAAAATAATTAACAAACTAAAAAAAGGGAGGAGGAGCTTGGCGGGCGTCCGAGATGGCCGCTTGAGCACAGCGCTCTCCGGACCCTCGCCGCTCCCGACATTTTATCCTGGCTGAATCCTGATTTCTTGCAAGAATTCGTGTAGGGGACGTTTGGCTGATTACCCTGGCACTTTTCAGAATTCGATTTGGATTTCGTGTTCCTGAGATATGGTGCTCTGAACTTTTGGGCTTCGCCCTTGAGGTGCGCCCGGGACGGGGTGCGGTACTGTAGCCGTCCTGCAATTGAACAACAACGGCAGGAGATCTGGCCTTGTGGGTCCCCTCTTCCTAAGTTTCGGTTTCGATTCTGTTCCGACTTGGGCCACGGATGTGGATGTCGTGTTGCGACTGAGACTTGGAGGCAGATCGGCTGTTGGGCTTTCATGTGACTTATTTGCTGGCTTGGCGACCTCTATCCGAGTTGTGCCCCCTTTTTATGTACTTTTGATCCTGTACTTTGGGTGTCGGGCCCGTCGAACCTGGTGGCTTGTCCTGTGACGCATCTTCAAAATGGCGGGCAGAGGGGACAGGGAGACGCGCAAGACGAAAACACCTCTGCGCGGAGCTCCAGTTCAATCAAATGTCATGGACCGTTATACCCATTCTAAGGGGTCCCCCGGAGCTGCCCTGCCTGGTTCTAGTATAGCGTCTGAACGAATTTTGGAAGAGTCGGCGGAGCCCTCCCTACAGGATATCATGGGCGCCATCTCGGGTGTGAGAGAATCCATCGGCCTACAGTACGAGGCCTTGGCCCACAAACTTGATACCGTGGCTATTGAGGTGAATCTGATTCGTGCTGATCTCGGCAAGACGAATGAGAGGGTACAATCACTGGATATTAAATCCTCTAGCCTTACGAATGATGTCTCGGAGCTCCAAACGGAGATTGGGAATCTCCGTCGGGGGAACGACTTTATGACCCGTCGCCTGGAGGACTTTGAAAATAGGGCGCGTCGCTGCAATGTTCGCCTGGTTGGTGTACCGGAAAACCCTGAACCCCACTCGGTGGATCTCCTGGTTGAGGATCTGGTCTTGAACCATTTGGCCCCTTCTGGTCTCACAAAATTTTTCACGGTGGAACGTGCACATCGTGTTCCAGGGGGCAAAGTCAAGCCGGGAGCCCCGCCGAGACCCATTGTAGCGAAGCTTTTTCATTATAGAGACCGGGACGCTATCCTGCAGGCCTCGCGGGTGAAGGGCCCGGTGGCCTTTGAGAATGCTACGGTGAACTTTTACCCGGACTTTTCCCAACAGGTTCAGAGACAACGTATGGTGTTTCGTGGTGCCAAGAAACGTCTCCGGGATCGGGGCCTACGTTACGCCATGCTCTTTCCCACTAGACTCCGGGTTGAATACAATGAACGTACCCTTTTCTTTGATCGGCCAGATGCTGTTAATGACTGGCTGGACTCATTGCCTGACCGTCCTCCTGAGACAGACTCCGCCGCTCACCCTGGTGGTGCCGAAGGTGGTGTGGAGATCTAACTGTTCGGCTCTTATGTCTTATTTTGAATACATTCTCAGGGGTGTTGGCCGGCGTCCCTCTACATTGTGATCATTCTGTCTTTCGTTTGTTATTTTTGTTCTTGCTGAGTTCGGGGGGTGGATGGAACGGAGACCTTTCCTCCTCCGGGGTCTTTGTGTAGAATAGGGGTTCTTGGGCGACAGGCACACTGCAGGTTGGGGTGGCTCTTTAGCTTTTTGCAGGGGTGCAGGGTGGGGGGTGTTTCTCTTCAGTTTGGGGGAGGGGGGTTGGGAAGTTTTTTCTTTTCTGTATGTTGTTTTCAAGGCGAGTTGCTCCTGTGTTTGCTGCTGTTTCTGATGTCTAGCTCATGGACGAGGGGTCTTGGCTCGGGCGGTTGGGATGGGGGGTAGAGGGTTGAAATTTCTTTCCTGGAACGTTAATGGCCTGGGAGATCGTATTAAGCGCAGTGTGGTCTTAAAATGTATACGACGTTTGTCACCGGACATTGTTTTCATGCAAGAAACCCATTTGATTGGTAATGTTTGTTATGCAATGAATAGATGGGGCTACCGCCTTGTGGCGCACTCGGGGTTTACCTCCGGATCTAGGGGTGTGGGTATTCTTGTTCGAACCTCCCTCCCCCTGGCTATCGATGAGGTGATTCATGATGACCGTGGGAGATATACTGTCCTGGTGGGTAGATATGAAGGCCGCACCCTATCTCTCTTCAATGTTTATGTTCCCCCGGGTTTGCAAGCTTCTACTTTTACTGACTTGGGCCGTGTTTTGTTAGATCTCCCTGATAGCACTCTCTTTCTTGCCGGTGATTTTAATTCGGTGCTTTCCGGCCTTCACGATCGCCATCCCCCTAGAGATACCCCGCAGGCTCAGCAGTGGTTGGGTGGGTTTTTAGATACCTTTGGCCTTGTGGACTGCTGGCGACTGTTGCATCCTACTCAGCTCCAATACACCTTCCATTCTGGGGCCCATGGCAGTCTGTCTCGGCTGGATTATTTCCTGATGCCCGCGGCCCAATCTTCGGCGGTTCGCGAGATTTTACATTTACCGAGGGGTATTTCTGATCACTCGCCGCTCTGGCTTCGTTTCGAGGTTGGGGTAGAGGCGGCGGGCCGAGTGGCTCCCATTAACCCTTGGTATCTTTCCTCCCCTGAGACTCGTACCCTCTTGCTCAAGTCCATGGATGCATATTTCCTGGAAAATGAGGGGTCGGTCTCTTCGGCTGTGTCCCTGTGGGAAGCTTTTAAAACTGTGATTCGTGGACAGGCCCTTTCCTTGATTGCTGAAGCTAAGAGGGCAGGGAGGAAGGAGGTGGTGGTCCTTGAGGGGGAGATCTCTGCTTTGGAGGACGAGTTGGAATCTGGTGTCACGCCTGAGAAGCTCCATGCCCTGGGTCTAAAACAGTTTGCATATAAATCTCTGGTCACTGACGCTGCAAAGGTGATGTTTCGTGAGCAGCAGGGCAGATTGTACGATGTGGGTGACAAGGCGGGCAAACTCCTAGCGTGGTTGGACAAGAAAGAAAGAGTTAATCGTGTGGTGCCCGTGATTCAGTCTGCGAGTGGTGAGAATGTGATTGATCCGACCGCCATTGTTGATCGTTTTGCGGAATATTACCGTGTGGTATATGCTCCCGTGTCTGTGAGGGATGTTGCTGACTCCCGCCTTCTTCTGCGTGATATCACTTTGCCCTGTGTCACCGACTTGGACCGTATTGCTTTGGACTCCCCTTTTACTAATGATGAGATAGCCAATGCAGTTCGATCGCTCCGTTCGGGCAAAGCACTGGGCCCGAACGGTTTGCCTATTGAGCTGTACAAATTACGCCCCGATACGGTGGCGCCGTATCTTCGCGCCATGTTTCTAGACTCTCGTGAGCGGAACATACTTCCTTATGATCAGCGTCTGGCGACAATCGTCGTCATTCCCAAAGAGGGTAAACCGCGTGACCTCTGTTCCTCGTACAGGCCCATATCCCTATTAAATGTTGAACCTAAGGTGTTGGCTAAACTTTTGGCGACCCGTCTCCTTTCGGTTCTTGGGGAGTTGGTCCATCCGGATCAATCTGGCTTTATCCCGCATCGCAACACTGCTCTGAATTTACGTCGCCTCCACGGCGCGCTGGCGAGGGCGGGGCTTTTGACTGAACCGGCCATTTTGGCGTCCCTGGATGCCTCCATGGCCTTTGATACTGTGGAGTGGCCCTATTTATGGGCGACACTTGAGAAATTTGGATTCGGGTGCGAGTTTATTAGCTGGGTTAGGCTGTTGTACGCGGAACCTCTGGCGCAAGTTGTAGTGAACGGTAGAGTGTCGGCCCCCTTCTCCTTGGGCAGGGGTACCCGTCAGGGTTGCCCCCTGTCCCCTCTGTTGTTCGCGCTCGCTCTTGAACCGTTGGCGGCCTGGCTCCGTTGGGAACCGTCCCTTAAAGGTATTCGTTGGGCCCCGGACTTCGAAGATCGCGTCTCGCTTTATGCGGACGACATCCTCTTGTATCTTACTTCTCCTCGCAAGTCTTTATCTGTTTTATTTGACGTTCTTGCGTCCTTTGGCGCTAACTCAGGCCTCGTCATCAACTGGTCTAAATCCTGTGTATACGTTTTATCTGGTATCTTGCCTCCGTTGCCGAGTAGACTTCCTCTTCAGGTGGTCCGGGATGGTTTCAAATACTTGGGGGTTTTTGTTACCTTGGATCCGTCCCTTCGTTTTGATCGTAATCTCCTTCCCCCGTTGCTTAGGCTCCGTTTGGACGTTGCCCGCTGGCGCAAACTTCCCCTGTCTCCACTGGGTCGGGCGGCCCTGTTTAAGATGATGTCACTACCGCGGTTTCTCTACGCTCTCCAGAATTATTTTGATCCTATCCCCAAGACCTATTTTCGGGAGATTGAGAGCCTTCAGAGGCAACTTATTTGGGATGGGCGACCGCGCATTGCTCTCGCGAAACTTTCCATCCCGTGGTACGATGGGGGCATGGCGCTCCCCGATATTAAGAGATACTACTGGGCTTCCCATCTGTCCGCTATTAATCACGCTATGTTCTCTCCGGGTCGTAATCCGGCGTTTGAGATGGATAAACTTCAGCTTCCGGGAGGTGACTTTAATAGAGTGCTCTATTCTCGCTCCGCTGGGCGCCATCTTGTGGGACCTACTTTGATTGCTTTGACAGTGTGGCGTGCTGCGAATGTGAGCCTGGGCTGGGAGGATCGCTTGACGTTGGCGACGCCGCTTTATGCTTCGGAACGTCTGGGCGGTCTTTGGTCTTCCAAGGGTTTTGACCGTTGGGACTTGATTGGGATCTCTAAAGTGGGGGATGTCTATTCTAAGGGTTCTGTGCGCCCGTTTCAGGCCCTCCAGGCTGACTACGGCCTGAGTAGTCGGGAATTCTTTCGTTATTTACAGATCAGGCACGCTTTGGTTTCGGTGTTTGCTCCTGGTGAGATTCCGCCTGACTCTTCCCCACTTGAAGACCGTATCCTTGACGAACATCTTCCTGATAGCACTATCTCCCTGATCTATAAAAAATTGATTAACAATCGGACTGACTTATTGGCCCGACTTCGGGAACAGTGGATGGGAGATGGGTTGGAACTTGATGATGAGGATTGGCAGTCGGCCCTCTCCTCTCCGAAGGAGGTGGCTATACCGGCTCGGCTCCGTCTGGTCCAATTGAAGATCCTTCATCGGGTGTATGTGACGGGACCGCGACTGATGGTGATGGGCTTTTCCTCCGATGGACTGTGTAAGCGTGGATGTGGTTTGCGTGCTACTTTCCTGCATATCCTTTGGGAGTGCCCGATGGTGGCTGCTTATTGGGTGGCCGTGCTTGATCTGATGACTGTGGTGACAGGGATATCCTTGCGACCGGAACCTCGTCGCTGTCTTTTGAATGTTTGGGAGCCCACGGACTATTCGGTGGCACAGACTAGATGGGCCACCCTGGGCTATATGATTGCGAAGCGAGATATTGCGCAACTCTGGGGGGCCTCCAGGCCCCCTGCCCTCCCGCAATGGGAGGATAATATGGATTGGTCCATGTTCCGTGAGAAAACTGTCTATGTGGCCAGGGGTAGACCCAGGGCATGGGTGAAGGTGTGGGGTCAATGGAACGAATACCGTGGTGACATTTGTACTCCTCCCCTTGTGGACACTATCGAGATTACCCTATCTCCTTAGGCTAGCGTTCCCGGAATCTTCATATAGGGACTGAGCTGGTGTCCCCGGCTCTTCCCCCCTTCTTCTTCCTGATCTCTGCCCCCCTCCCCCCCCCCCCCACTCCGTACTCCTTAGTGCTTAGGATATTACTACTGCACCTCCACTGCGGTCCCCCCCTTGCGTCCCTTGGGCTGACCTTCAGTGATACACTCTCGCCTTTCTGTATGTTTGTTTTTTCATATAACTAAAAACTGTTTTGGTCCTGCATATAATGTGGAGTATTGCATTGTTGATTGACGGTTACCTCTGCGGGCATATGTGATATGTGTCTACTCCTTTTTAGCGGCTGGCCCGTGTGGTTGTAGGCCCATCCTTGTACATTTCTGCTTGCTCAAATAAAGGTTTTTAAAAAAAAAAAAAAAAAAAAAAAAAAAAAACAAACTAAAAAAATTCAAACGAACCAATAGAAACATAAATAATTCAATCTAACCAATAACATACAGCAACTAATTAAATACTCACTATATAGAGAACTAAACTGAAAACTATTACACCTTCAATAAAAAAATCAGGAAAGAGAAACTCTGTCAGATTATCTACACCCTAAAAGACTCTTCTAAAATAAAGCTAACTGCAAATAACAAAAAGTGAGTAAATAAATATTTTTAAATAAACTGTCAATTTAAATGTAACCTACATTTTAATTACTTACCCAAAAAAACAAAATTATATGTTTTATCTCTTTATATTTTCACAACAGATCTAACTATACAAAATAGGAACATATTCAACTTGCAAAAACAGCTAACTGCAAAAGTAAGTATACTTTTTATTTTTTTTATTTTTAGTATAACTAAAATAGAACAAAACACCGAAAATGTCTAACCATCATACCAACTCCAATAAAACTTTTAAATCTTGAAAAATTTTTTATAAAATATATCTAAAACATAGAGAATGTAACCTAACCCCCAGATTCATCATTGTCATGTTTTGCGAGTCCTTAATAGCGATTATTAAGGAATCACTATTAAAGACTCGCAAAACGGGATTCATGTAGAAATCGCAATATTTTTTGCCATTTCTACTGCTTCCTTATTTGCGATTCGCAAATTGCAAATCGCAAATAAGGAATGGCTTTCCCATTTATTCCTATGGGCCGAAAGGCCCAGAGGAATGAATGGGGAGTCATTCCTTATTTGCGATTAGCAATTTGAGAATCGCAAATAAGTAAGCGATTTCAAGGGTGCCAGGGTGTCCAAAGGACACCCTGTAGCACCCCTGAAATGAAAATGTACACTGAATGGAGTTTTGCATTTTTTAAAAGGAAGTGTATTTTAGTTGCATAAACGAATATTTATTTTACACTTCCTTTATTTTTCGTTTTTCCTGGAGCGGTTTTCAGTCTTTTTTAAAGTTTTCGGGTTTTTTATGGATATTGGAATATCGATTTCTTCTGGATGTTCGAGTTTTTGGCACAGTTGTATTTTTGCATTTTGTTGGGGTCTATTTTTATATATTATGGATTATTTTAGAGGAGTTGGATTTTCGTATTACAGCAGTGCAAAAGGTAAGTGTTTTTTAATATATTTTATTTTGGGTGGGAAAATCTGTTATTTTTATATTGCTGTTTTTTTGTGTAATTATTTTGTCTATATTTTAGACAACATAAATATTTTTTAATAAAGAAAGGGTATATGTTTATATTTTAAATTTGTATGGGCTGTCTCTTAATTAATAGAGTTTTCGTGGTTTAGATTAGAGTTTTTGCAATCATTTTTAAGTACTCTAGCCCTCTTGTTTAGGGATAAAGTTGTACTTGTTGTTGTAAATATTGGTACATTTGAGCAGTCGTTAGGTTTTTATTGTAGTACAGATTGTTCCATTCTCAATTCTTGAAAACTCTGTTCCTTTTGGATTGCCATTAGGAGTTTGTGTAGGGTAGGAGTTGTTCGGCCAATTGAAGCTAGGAAGGCATTATGCCAACCCTCAACTGCATTGTTGGTTTTGGCTTCTTGGTTTAGGGTTGGTAGACAGACATTCCACCAAGGAATTTGGAATTTAGGTTGGCGTCTATGGCCTGATCTGTGTAGTCTTCCCACCCAGGTGTCTTCGAAATATTGTAAAAGGGGAGATAATGTTTGTTCGTTTTGGTTGTAGAATGGACTTTCTATTAAAATTTTATTGTGCTCAGCCACATCTATGACTGGCACATAGGCCAGGGCTATTAGCTGTTTTATTTGGTATGCAAACGTGATGTTTGTTGCATATTTAACACTAAGGGGCACATTGGGATGACGGGCGGACAAAGCCCGCCCACCATCCCGTCGTACAGAGGGACCGCCTGTCATAAGGGCGGGGGTCCCGGGCCTGCTATTAGGATGCACTGCCACAGTAGCGGGAGCATCAAGCATTCCTGACATTGTGGCGGGCGGGCGGTGCACACAGCACTGCCCGCCACAATGCCAGGAAGGCATGTTGTGCACTGATGTTGCGCACACACATGTCCAAAGGACATTGTTTAAGATAAACATTTTTACATAGCTTTCCAACTTTTTTATAACTTGTAGAAAATGTTTATAAAATAAAAATAAAACATTAATAATAAAATACTGAGTCCTACAAAATGCCAACACCACATATACATTTGAAACATAGACTAAAATATACTTAACTTTATTTTCACAGACCACTATAAAACAGAACAGCATTCACCAAACAAGGACAAATCTACATTCAAGGTCAACTAAATTATAGTTGGTAAGTATATACTAAAACTGCAAATATAATTATTCATGCCTAAGATATCAAATAGATTTTCATATAATTTTATATATATTATTTCTAGATTTTAGAACTCCACAATGACTGAAGATGCCAAATTCATTACATCTCAGAAAGGGAAATGTTCTAAGTATTACTCAAACAAATGTTATGGTGGTGCAACAACCAGGGAAACAAGTGTAATACATATAAGTGAGCACAACCATCCACCAAATATCTCAGAAATAGAGGTTAGATCTACTCTAGAAAACATTAAAGAATTAGGTAGCACCTCAGAACTACCAACAAGTGTAATACTTAAAGAACTACTACCTAAAGTACCAAGAAGACAATTACTAACAATATCTTCTATTAAAAGAACTATAGCTAGAATAAAAAAATCTACAAGACCAAAAATACCTACACCTAAAACTTTTCAAGAGGTTATAATTCCCCTGAACTTACCATAACTCATAACGATGAACATTTAATCTTCTATGACAACAACAATAAAGATAAAAGGATAATTATGTTTGCTACAGCAAACAATATAAAGAAATTAAAAGAAAGTCAAACATGGATGATGGATGGCACTTTTAGCATATGCCCTAAGCCATTCTATCAACTATATACTATGCATGGGCAATACCATAACACTTGCATTCCATGTATATATTGTTTGTTACCAAACAAACAAACTTCAACATACACAGAAATTTTGAATAAAATAAAAGAAGAAACAACAGACTTCTTTCCCCAAAAAATAGTGATCGACTTTGAACAAGCCATGATCAACTCCATCCTCAAAATATACCCTCACACATCTATACAAGGACGTTATTTCCACTTCAACCAATGTCTGTGGAGGCATGTACAAAAATCAACACTTTGGGCCCCATTAGGATGGGGGTCGGATTGCCCCCGCCAGGCGAGTGGTAGTCACCGCCGGCCCGGCGGGGGAAATCCGCCTGCCATCCCTGTACAATAGACCCCCCGCCATATTATTATGGCTGGGGGATCCGCGGCAGAAGGAAAGACCTGCAATATGGTGGCGGTGTCTGTTTGACACCGCCTGCCATATTACAATCTGCTTTTGAGAATGCCTTTTGGCAGGCGGAGTCTGTTTGAGGGGCCTGTTGCGGGCCCCCAGGGACTCCGGGTGGTGCATGGGGGATGCACATGGGGGGGTACCAATGGTACCCCCCAGCAGTTCCATTCACAACATGGCAGGCACCGTGCAGTGCCTGCCATGTTGTGCATGGAAGTGCACAACATGCCTTCCTGGCATTGTGGCGGGCAGTGCTGTGTGACCGCCCGCCCGCCACAATGTCAGGAATGCTTGATGCGCCCGCTACTGTGGCAGTGCATCCTAATAGCAGGCCCGGGACCCCCGCCCTTATGACAGGCGGTCCCTCTGTACGACGGGATGGTGGGCGGGCTTTGTCCACCCGTCATCCCAATGTGCCCCTTAGTGTTAAATATGCAACAAACATCAGGTTTGCATACCAAATAAAACAGCTAATAGCCTTGGCCTATGTGCCAGTCATAGACGTGGCTGAGCACAATAACATTTTAATAGAAAGTCCATTCTACAACCAAAACGAACAAACATTATCTCCCCTTTTACAATATTTCGAAGACACCTGGGTGGGAAGACTACACAGATCAGGCCATAGACGCCAACCTAAATTCCAAATTCCTTGGTGGAATGTCTGTCTACCAACCCTAAACCAAGAAGCCAAAACCAACAATGCAGTTGAGGGTTGGCATAATGCCTTCCTAGCTTCAATTGGCCGAACAACTCCTACCCTACACAAACTCCTAATGGCAATCCAAAAAGAACAGAGTTTTCAAGAATTGAGAATGGAACAATCTGTACTACAATAAAAACCTAACGACTGCTCAAATGTACCAATATTTACAACAACAAGTACAACTTTATCCCTAAACAAGAGGGCTAGAGTACTTAAAAATGATTGCAAAAACTCTAATCTAAACCACGAAAACTCTATTAATTAAGAGACAGCCCATACAAATTTAAAATATAAACATATACCCTTTCTTTATTAAAAAATATTTATGTTGTCTAAAATATAGACAAAATAATTACACAAAAAAACAGCAATATAAAAATAACAGATTTTCCCACCCAAAATAAAATATATTAAAAAACACTTACCTTTTGCACTGCTGTAATACGAAAATCCAACTCCTCTAAAATAATCCATAATATATAAAAATAGACCCCAACAAAATGCAAAAATACAACTGTGCCAAAAACTCGAACATCCAGAAGAAATCGATATTCCAATATCCATAAAAAACCCGAAAACTTTAAAAAAGACTAAAAACCGCTCCAGGAAAAACGAAAAATAAAGGAAGTGTAAAATAAATATTAGTTTATGCAACTAAAATACACTTCCTTTTTAAAAATGCAAAACTCCATAAAACGAAAACGCTTTCTCCAAAAACCTGGAATAGAAACATAGGGGGTCATTAGGATGGCGGGCGGACTTAGTCCGCCCGCCATCCTATCGGATTTTGGGACTGCCCGCCATAAGGGCGGGGGTCCCGTGGGGGGTATATGGATGCGCCCGCCACAGAGGCGGGCGCATATTGCATTTTTAACATTGTGGCGGGCGGTGCTCTCAGCACCGCCCGCCACAATGCTAAAAATGCACGTGATGCATTCGCATACACAAAGCGGCAGGCACCGCGCGGTGCCTGCTGCATTGTGTATGCAAATGCTGGGGGTACCACAGGTGCCCCCAGAACAGGTGCACCCCCATGTGCACCCGCCCCTCGCCTTCACCGTGGGGGCCCGTAGGGGGCCCCCAAAGTGAAGACCGCCTGCCTTTTCATTATGGCATTGCAGCCACGGAAAGGTATTTCCCAAAGCCCATACTAATATGGCTGGCGGTGTCTGATAGACACCGCCACCATATTAAACCTTTTCCGCCCCGGTCGCAAGGCGGACGGTCTTTCAGTCCGCCACGATTCCCCCTTCCATAGTAATATGGCGGGGGGGAAACGGGTGGTGGGCGGGCGGCGGGCAGACAAGGATGTCGGGCGGATCACCACCACCCGCTTGGCGGTGGCGATCCGCCCAACATCCTAATGGGCCCCTTAAACATTCCCATCCACACAAAAGTTCAAATAATACAGTTTAAACCACCATTACATACATCATTAACACAAAAATAAAGTAAATACATAAAAACACACAGATTCTAGCTATGCCCTAAATCCAAAATACGTAGATAAAAATGAATACCTAAATTAACAACTACAAACACCATAACTTCTAAAACGTAACTCCACGGACCCGAAATACAACACTACTACCTTCCAAACACACTTAAAATAGTATTCATTTAAAGAAAATAACTCTTACCTACTCAGACGCGAAGCAGCTCCCAACCGCGAGCTTCTATCTTCCCAAATAACCCAAAAAGACAAAGAGCGGTTACAAAATAAAAGACCCAAATAAAGATGTCAACAAAAAAATGTTAAATAAATGTCTAAATAATTTATTTAACATTAAATAATAATTTAAAAATTAAAATAACATTTTTCTAATTTTTTTTTAATTGTTTAATATTTATTTTTATATGTTATTTTCTTCATATATTGTACAAATATAATAATAAATATTATTACCAAATAATATTTAATATTATAATTATAAAAATATTTATATTCAAAAAAGTACTACATGAATGTATATAGTTCATTTATTTGTACCAAATGAATATTATAACATGTAATAACTATTCATATTAATAATTAATAATTAATATTAATACAAGAAATAAATGTACTTTATGTTATAATTCTGAAATTTGTTATCATTGAACAAACTGTATATTGAAAAATGAACAGTATATAATGTAATTAAATATTTTTGAATTTATGTTAACATTTATAACATGATTTAAATATGAAACTAATAAGTTAAACATATAACAAAATATGTACTAATTAAACATGTAAAAATGAAAAATAAAAATGCATCAAAGTATATGAACAAAATATATGCAAATGTCAAATATATTTATATTCACTATATTGTTTTCTTTTTCCTATAATGTACTTTTTTCAACATCTATGCAAATGAAAAATGATTTGTATAAAATAAAGAAATACAAATACTTATATATTGTTATGACATTTCTACTTTTTTTTTTTTCTTAAATCGATTTACTTATGTACACTATGGGGTCAATTCAGATTCAGGAAACGAATCCATACGACGATTCGTATTCGTAGCCGTTTCCGTACGAATAGTACAGATCCGTCCGACTCGCGTAGTACGATCCGTAGGTAAAAAATACGCCTGAATCTTTGCGAACCGTATGAAACATGAGGAAAAATCCGTACGACATAGACCCTCACAGTGAACCGCACGAATCGTAAACATGCCGTACGACCAGACAAGTATGATCCGGACCGGGGATTGATTACGCGATTCATACGGAAAACATCACGTAGAAGCAATTCGTATGGAGAGCCACACATTCACATATGCACCGTACCCCTAAACTCAAGGGGTGTAAGCACGGGGTGTACGCACAGTACATCTACATCCTTGGGGGGTACGAACCCTACCCCTACGCACCGTACACCCACAATCATGGGGTGTACGCACGGGACATTAGGACCGTACCCCTGAAATCCAGGGGTGTACGCACCGTACCCTGATGCACCGTACCCCTGAAATCCAGGGGTGTACACACCGTACCCGGAGGGGGGGGGGTTCGTACGCATTTCAAGTCAAATTCTGCTTTTCACACACCTTTTCAGCTCCCGTATCAAGAGAGTCGTACGGAGTGTTGTCCAGACGATTCGTACTTGCTGGGTCGGAAAATGATGCTTCGATCCGTATGGACATCGCGTACTGCATGTTCTGAATGCGATCCGTACTTGAGTCGTACGGTCCTTGGTACGATTTGTACAGAGAACTGCTTTGGGTGCACATCGTACTACATCGTACGTACGGGGACGGTTCGGGATACTATTTGTATGGGAAAAATGCTCCGTACGGCGATTCGGACAGGATTTTACAGAATCGGAATCGGCCCCTATAAGTTATATAATAAAAAATTTACAAATAAAATGTGGTATTTCTTTTTACTACCTTAACATTACTATTACTTCAAATGTTTTTAAAGATTACTCTTTTTATAATTAACATATATAGTGGAAAATATAAAAGTAGTAAAATACATAATAAATATATTTATTTAGAACATATATAAAATTTGCTTTCAATAATAATTATCATAAAACATATTATAACATTATATTTATAAATTAATTAATTAAATATTACTTACAATATAATTAAAACTAAACATAAAACACTTTAGATATTTAAATATAAAAATTATTAAATACTGAGCCTAAGTAAAAAACTACTCCAACTCCTCTTAAAATTAAATTAGGGTAGGTGCTGGACACTGAACCTATTTAATTTACTATTCCCACTCCAATCTATATTAAATTGGTGTAGGTGCTGGACAATAAACCTAATTAATTTACTATTCCCACTCCAATCTAAATTAAATTGGGGTGGGTGCTGAACACTAAACCTAATTAATTTACTATTCCCACTCCAATCTACATTAAATTGGGGGTACATGCTGGACAATAAACCTAATTAATTTACTATTCCCACTCCAATCTAAATTAAATTGGGTTAGGTGCTGGACACTGAACCTATTTAATTTACTATTGCAACTCAACTCTACATTAAATTGGGGTAGGTGCTGGACAATAAACCTAATTAATTTACTACCCCCACTCCAATATAAATTAAATTGGGTGGGATGAATCCTTTATACCTGAGTTCCACCTCTCGAATCAGCCCCCCTACAGATTTTAAAGGAAGCACTCTAGGGTTCTTCAGTTTTTTCCTCTCTACTGTGCCTTCCTTCCAGAATCGATTCTGCCGACTGGTTAAATCGGCCTGTTGTCCTTTTCCAACAACAAACATTTCCAATTCCCACAAATGCGAAACCTACGCCTAAGTAGAACACTGCACTGCTATTTAAATACCTTCCAATGCATGCATTATAACGACTTGTTTTCACTACTCCAAAATTAATCTTGAATGCAAATGACTCACATGTTGACGTTCTGCTGGACATGTCTCTGGTCCCTTTCGCCCATGCATTCACGATTGAGAAAGGCAATCAACCCGTGATGGAGTTGGGTGGCACTTCCAACTTAAATAAACAAGCAACAGTGAAATGAACGCTAGGAAAAGGTATTCAAGTAAGATTTGAAGCTCACACCAGTGAGAAGTTTTACATTTTTTTTTACCTTTATTCTGTTTTTGCTAGAAGCAGCAGCTTTTCTGCATGTGGCATGGAGTTGTCCTCCCATAACTGACTATTGCAAAGAGGTCTACGATACTATACAAACTGTCACGGGAGTGTTGCTGGAGTGTACCTCCATAGTGGCACTGCTGGGATATGTGGGGGAACTTCCACCTGAGAGGTGCCGTCTGGTGGCCATGTTGCTGCTTCTTGCAAAGCGTAGGCTGGCCATCCGATGGGGTGCCCCTTGGGCTCCCCAGGTTGCTGACTGGGTAAAAGATATTGTTTACTGTCAGGAGCATCTTGCGGCATTCTGGGAACTTATGTCCACTGCATCCCGCCCGAGAGACATATGAGAGCCTTTCACACCTGGCTTAGACGCCAAGATGCTCACCTCCCTGTTGGTTCTAGCTCAGCACCAATACCTTCCCCGCCAAGATCGACCCAATAATTGCCTCCACACTAGCCGTTATCTGAGATTGTCCTCCGCACATTCGGGTCCACCCAATTTGAAACAAGAGAGACAGTTCGTCATAGATAGCCTCCCATTTCCCATTTCCGAAGTCTGGGTTGATGTGTCTGGTTGGCCCAAGTTGGCACTTCTTTGTCTTAATTTACACAAGTATGGTAAGCAAGCTATTATATGTCATGACTGTTGCATCTTATTGTTTGATTTTGTCTCCTTTTCTATTTGAAAAAGTACAGGACGCAATTGAGCAAAATTGCTGTTTGTTATGTGATATTGTTATTCATGATTATTACACTGCTGCAAGCTGGAACAATACTGTGAAGTGTTGACATCTATATTTGATTATGTTATAATAATACCTGAACAAAACTCAATAAAAAAAGTTATTCTGTTTTTGCTCAGTTTCCTCAGGTGCTCAAGGCTGAATGCTGAAGCTGGAGAGGGTCCCTTAAAGTTGAGAATGCAGACAGCGAGCCTCCATTGAAGCCTCCACTAATGGCGGCAAGAGATCTGAGTAAAAATAAGCTTAGCCAGTGCTTACCTTCTGGCCCCAAGTTCTTTTCTCTCACTTAGGGGGTAATTTAGAATGAGGAGGTTGTGGAAGAATAAAAATTGCACGATGTCCTGCTCTCCCTATTTAGAGTGTGTACCCTGATACACACTCTAAATAGAGTAAACAAGACATCTACCAATTTTTGGAAGTCAGTCAACATCTGCCACGCTCAAAATGCCCTTGAATTCTCTTTCCAAATTCTCCGAATTCTTCTTCATGACAAGGACTCCATGGGGCCAGATACTATTTTTAATGTTGAATTCCAATCGAAAAAACTCGAAGCATTAATCCTTTGCTGGTGAGGATGCACCTTTCCCTGGGAGCTTGTGGTGCCTTGACCCAGTTCTTAGGTGGTCAGAAAATGACTACATTTAATTTCTTTAAAAATGTTAATACAGTCTCTCCTGGACCCTCCTACAGCATCAAGATACTCGGGGAAGGCCTCTAGGGTCCAGCTTTCAATCCAGCAAGTCCACCCACAGGGTCTTGTGCTGTCCACTCCCAAATGGGCTACTGCTTCTTTCAGACAAGATTTAGTCCTGAAATAAAATGGAGAGCCAGCGTCTCTTCAGTTTTCTCAGTCAATTCAGCTGGATTCCTTCTTCTTGTGATGTTTGTTATAGGTGCAAAATGTTCCAGAGGAGCTGGCGATGGGCTGCCAATTTTTCCTGTGCACTAAGCAGACAGGGAAATTACTTCAGTATGGAATATTTAACCGCTCATTTAGAGAAAAAGATGAAAACCCCAACAGATCAGATTTGCTAAAAAAGTTGCTTTAATCTACAAGGTCAGGCTAGTGTTTTGGTCTCATATTTTGACGCGGTCCTTGGACAAAGAGATGAATGTTTTGTCACTCAAGTTTTCAGTGACTCTTGTTGGGCAAATTTAATTTTAACTGGTTAAGCCCATCGAAATAGACAAAACACTCGTATTGTTTGGCTGGGTGGAACAACACTTAATAGCCAGCCATACATAACTGGGGATACTGTGTGGAATTTGCCAGATATTCCACGTGGAAAGAGTACCTTGGCAGAATGTTAAAGCTCTCTATCTAAGATGTGATCTGAGATACTGAGATAGTGTTTTTCTCATAACTGCTTCTCAGGAGACCCCCTACTAACTCTGTGTTCTCCAAAGCCCCCCAACAATCTCTCCTCTAAAGATCAGATGAACAAAATAGCCTTAAATATCCACTAAAATATTGGTACTTGCTTGCCTCAATGGGCTACTTCAGCCTCTTAGATTACGTGCCCACTTAGACATATGCTTGATCTCTCTCGTGATGTTGGCCATGCAATGGAACTGAGCCACTACACTACCCAATCCTATTCAAATGAATTGCTCGTTCAATAAAGTGTAATAAAACAAGGGAGGTATAAACACATTAGCCAATATTTAAAAGTCACAGGTAGCTACCGATTCAGTTTCACTGTATGTTTCAAGTCAGAGTTCTTTGTCGTTGTTGCAGGCTGTTCTGCATTTTGAAATGTTTTCAAATGTATATGATATGCACATTTTTTCAAACTGCTGAATAGCACATTCAAGTTAGACAAATATTTGTAAACACATTTGCAAACAAGTTACAATTACAGAACGTTTTTACAGTCTCCTTGTTAAAGTATCCACTTTACTGTCTGTGAAGGACCATGGACTTTTAAGTTTCCTGGGATCAAAACCTGCAATCCCCTTGATTTTGCAAAAATATATTTTATCGGGATATAACCATTATTGTCATTTGGCTGCCTGAGGAAATAACTGATTTGAAAGAATCCAAGTGACTATGTCCTCTGTGCGCACAGTATATCGTATAATGTATTTTTCATATATATCTTTTCAAAGTGATATTGTTTGAGTTGACTTCTAAAGACGGGACAAAGTACTTTTCATCTTCAGTCACTGTCATAGACAATTTTGCACAGCCGGCGCATTCTGCCCTGATCTGTTACTGCGATTTCCCTATTTCATTAAAATGTGGGTCAAAGGGCCTTTGGATAGATGTACATGCCTTGTCGCCCCAAAGGACCGTCCTTTGCGACAAATTTTCCCACTGGCATAGAAAGCTCGAAAAACCTATTGAAAATGGGTCCCAGAGCTATTTGAGTAATATGGTTTTATAACTCACGAGTTTGAATGGATTACTAAATATAACAGAAAAAAATGCCTCCTTCTTACAGAAGAACAGTTTCCCAGCAGCAAAAACGTAAACATGGTGAGTTTTAGCCATTTCCTTTTGTGTAGAATTTAAAATAAAGATGTGAACAGAGTTACCAAGAATGATAGCTTGTGATGCGCGATTTGACAGAAAGGATATATACGAGTGGATGTAATACCTATACATAAAATAGACTTTGTCTTGTCACAATAATCCTGAAATGTTTTCATATGACAAAGAACGACATGAAAAAGTGCAGGACGTCCCATGATAAATGTGAAAGCGGCCAGAGAAATGCCCCGGCATACATTTTTAATGGCCCAATTGGTCGATTAATTCCATTCCTTTCTTCTCTTTAATGTGAAAATAGTCATAATTCCTCACAGATTAGGATAGATATAGGCCGACAGTCTCTCCTGCTCAAGGTATTTGTGGGACATAATTCATTCATAAAGCCGTAATGCAGCCATCCATCATAAGAATTCTTTTCTCGCCCTCTCTGTCTCTGCTCCGGGCTCTCCCGAGTCTCAGGGCGCTGATGTATTAGCCAGCATATGCAAGCTATGAATTATCAACTGAAAGAAGTCAATTATCCACTCTAAAAATGAGTGCCTGGGCACCAATAGCCCGGGGGGCCCTTCTTGTATTTACGAAATGACTTCATGGAAAAAATGGAAAAGGAAAAAAAAATATGCGCCTTTCTCCTCCATCAACATGCGCTCTCTCCTACCTGCCACCCCGTTCGTGCCCCATCTCGGAAGCAGAAAAACGGACCATTTTGAACTTTTAATGCATTAATCCATTTTTATATACACCTGCTTCCATGACTGATTTCGGGAAGCCATAAAGCAGACTTGTCTGGCGGCCATTTTGGCCTGGACCTCGTCGCCAATCTGGTCTCAGTTCGGCCTTCAATCACAGCCAAAGGCGTACGCTGACTGAAGCAGCTAATAAACGCGAGGGGAAATGAAAGGCTGGGTACTTTTCGTGGGTCCCTAGCTGCAGAGCCCAGCGCCTTGACATCTCTCTCTCCCTCTCGTCATTGATTTTCTCCCAGCGCTGAGGAGCCAGGCCTAGGACGGGCTGAACCAGGCAATCAGCAAAACTTCCATTGAGTGACATGGGTGACACTTAGGGAAATGAGGTCATTATATGGAATTACAGAGGGCTTCCAAGAGCTCAGTATAGGTTTTAATGATGGAATTTAACATAGGCCCCCACCAGGGACAGGTTTGATACACATTCAGACAGGCCACTTAATAAACCTCTGCTCAGTGCTTGACTCCAGAAACTTACGGGTCTAATAGCTGTTCTAAAAATAACAACCTCTCAGACCAAACCAATCTTTCTCAGTGATTTCTTTTTTTTCAAAACTGTTGATTGGACTACATTTCTTGGCGTTTTCTTTTACATAAAGCGCAGTTTCATAATTTAAGACATTTATGTGAATTTCTCAGCAGTAAAGAAAGATTTTTACATTAGTGAGTGCTGCACTCGGGCATAAAAGCTGAAGGCAAAAAGCCTTAAGAAAATGGTCTTCTTTAATATATTTGCTTGTTAGTGGCAAATAAATTACAGTTTGGGGACCAAAGATACAGTAAAGTGTCCTTTTCCTTAAACCCCTTTAGGCCTCTCATCTGAATACAAGCGCAGGAATTACATTTACCCTCTGAATTAAATCCCTGATTAAACCTAGCACCATTAGTCAATTATTTGAAGATGGTTTATGTTTTATGTGTGATCAATATATGGAATAGACACATAAAGCTACAAAGGAAAACACTAGGAGAACAGAATAAAAAATGTATGTTTTCTGCTTCTTTTACCCCACAACATAATGGGTAGGCTTAAGGTTGCAATTCCCTGTGCAAAACAGGACTCTTTTAAATGGTCAATATTTTTGCTGTACTAATATACTAATTGTGACCTGGTATCCTTGGAGTGGTTTCCCCCTATTTTTTTGCCTCTACCTCCTGTATTTTTGATGCTGTGCTGGATTTCATTTTTGCTGGTTTAGATGCTTTGGGCACTTTGCCACTGCTGATCAGTGTCAAAGTGCAAGTGCTCCCTGTGTATATTGTTATTGTGATTGGTTATCCATGATTGGCATATTTGTATTACCAAGAAGCCCCTAGTAAAGTGCACTGAGAGTGACAGGCTGGTGATTCAAATGCTACTAGTGGGCCTGCAGCACTGATTGTGCCACCCACATGAGTAGCCCTAAAATGGTGTCTCAGGCCTGCCACCACAGTGCCTGTGAGCAGTCTGTGAACTGCCATGTCCTCCTGGTCAGTGTCCCCACTGACCAGGACTAACCCTTACCTCTCTGTGCACATTGGTCACCCCTATGGAAGGTCCAAGGTACCCCCTTGGGCAGGGTGCAGTGTATGTGAAAGGTAGAGCATGTACTAGTGCAGGTGACATGCTCTGGTAGTGAATTACAGCCATTTTCGTTTTTCACTATTATAAGGCTGTCTTGCCCCATAGGCTATCATGGGGAATGCTGGCTACAATGGCTACCTGCATATCTTCCCATAGGAGCAAGATAGGACATAAAAGTCTGGTATCCCTGAACTCAGAATTTAATAACACATCTTTTAGGAACATTTTTTTTAAAATCCTGTGTTTGAGAACAGCACTTTTAGAAAGTTGCTGATCTCTTGTCTGACCTTTCTGTGTGCCTTGGCCTGTTTGTGAATTGACTGTCTGGTTTGTGAGTGACAGGGGCTGGGTGGCTCTCGGAGGCTGAGTGGGCCATCCCTGGGCTGAATAGCTCCATCTGCATCTAGAGTAGTGGAAGGGGGTAGCACCTGGGCTGTGCCTGTCTTCCGCAATGCTGGCTCCACCTCCTGCTAGATGGCTGACGACCCTGTCCGACTCTCTGAAAGGAAAGGAGAGGCCAGGAAAACAAAGTGCTCAAGGAACGCCCAGAACTGGTTCAGACCGGGCTCAGAGCCCTCCTGCACAAAGGGAACAAAGACTTTTAGGGGTATAAGTACAGGACCCCTGACTACAGAAAATTAGTTCATTCTGGAAACAAGAAGGAACCTCTGCCAAGGAGAAAGCTAAAAGACTGAAGAAGGAAGACTGTCCTGCTGTTGCTTTGCTGGACAGACCTGCAGTTGCTTTGCTGCCAAGGAGAGGGGAAGGACTTTGCTTTATGCTGTGCCCCCTTGCTTGAAGGAATCTCTAAGGACCTGAAGGAGAGCTGGCTCCTTGTTAAGAAGTCCCAGGAACAAAACGACTTCACCCCCAGCATCCCTGAACTCTACTGAAAGAGTTATGTCCTTCCTAGAGTGCCTGGGCCAGTTGTGGTGCCTCTGGAAGTTGTACCTGTGTTGGGAAGCTGGAAACCAAGATTTTAAAGAACTTTCTGCAAAGTTTAACGCATCGCTCTCTTGCGGAGCGCATCGCCGTCGTCAGTGCAAGGAAATTCCCACTGCTACGAAGGCCGAGACCGTCGCAGCGCCTGTTGCCGCTGCCAGAGTCGTCGCATCCTTCGTTTGCGGGACGCACCAGTTTGGTGCTGGAAGATAACCCTCGCTGCGAATATCGTCTCAGAGCCTGTCGTCACTGGGTGAGATCGTCGCAGCACTTGCTTGTGGACCGCATCACGTCGCTGCAAGAGTCGTTGCAGAGCCATCGCATCGAGGGGCGGTGAGAGGAGAAGATCACCGCTAAGCCACGCATCGTCGTCGAACCGGAGATCGTCGCTACCCTGAAGATCGTCGCATCGTACCTTTTGCGAGCCGCTTCCACAGAAACCTGTGCACCGGAATCCACGCAAGGTATTGCATCCTTCCCTATACAGACCGGAGTCACTGCAACATGCCCGCTGCATCCAGCGGGGTTGTCGCATCACTTCCCCAGGGTCTCAGGAGTGATGCATCGCTTGCTTTTCAACGCTACAGCTTTCACTTGGAACTTTTGTCGCATCTATAGGTACTGTTGGCTAAAACATGACGCAACTGTGGATTATTTTAATGCAACCTTAAGAACTCATTTCAAACCATATTCTTGAACTGTGTATGTTGGATTTTTGCCATTTTGGTCTTGTGTAGTTTAGATTAAAATACCTTTATGTTTCTAACCTGTTGTGGAGTCAGTTTGTGGTGTTTTCACTGTGTTTCTGTGAGTGTTGGTACAACTACTTTACACATTGCCTGACTGCTCGTGCCAAGCTACCAAGGGGGTGAGCAGGGGTTATCTAAAGAGTGTATCCTCCTTACCCTGACTAGAAGCAAGGGTCCCTATTTGGACAGTGGTACCTACCTCTGCCAACTAGAGACCCCCAGTTCTAACACTGATCTATTGAGTGAGTTAAGAAAGAAAAACAATATTTTCAAGGGAAATTAAGTGTTTATAGCTAATACTGCAAACAAGTTCAGAGATCAAGCATTACACATTTAGAAAACATAGCAAACATAGCAAGCCATCTACAATTCATAAGCAGTACAAAGGATTCCTACTGAACAAGAAGGAGGGTGGGGCACATACAAAGGTGTGTGCTTTCCTCACTATTGATCAAAAGAAGATGGACAGGGCTGTTCCTGGAGGAAAGAAGGTTGTGTGGTGTACTGGTCACAGGAAAGTGGAGGAGTGGTGGCTAGCGTGTGTAAGCCTACCACTGGGTATCCATTGTGTTGGATATGGTTGCCTCACACACCCTTGCAAGTGTCATGCTTCATCATAGGCAGTGCTCCTCGTTGGGTAGGCGGTGCAATTCCCAACGGGCACACCTCATAGAGGGGCTCTTTGGCGGAGATCTTTTAAATCCAACTGCCTATGGGTGAAGTGCGGGTATGGGGCCAGGTGGGATGTAGACTGAATTGTGAATTAAAATGTAGCGATGGGTACCTGAGACTACTTTATTCGGGTGGTCCCTCGTTACAATTAAAAGTGAAGCTAGTCTGGGCCTGCTGGAATTTAATGGTTCCTCGCTCTAGACTAGACTAGGAAGTGTAAAAAACGGTCGACATGTTTCTCGCTGTGGTACATTGACTCGCGATTCATCAGGACCTAAGTGGTATAGTCTACAAACAATGGTTATAATGCCTATATCAGACTTGTGTGCTCGTTACCAATTATGGGAAAGTAGTACCTCTGTAGCACTGTTCCTTGCCTCAAAGTCAAGGTTTTCCTGCCACATCAATTCCCGGCGGAGTGAGGGGTAGGACACTGGCCTACAACACAGGAGACTAGAGCCCTTAATACAGAGGCATCATCCCTGTTGTACTACCCGCCGGGAATTGATGTGGCAGGAAAACCTTGACTTTGAGGCCCCATACCCGCACTTCACCCATAGGCAGATGGATTTAAAAGATCTCCGCCAAAGAGCCCCTCTATGAGGTGTGCCCGTTGGGAATTTTCCACTTTCCTGTGACCAGTACACCACACAACCTTCTTTCCTCCAGGAACAGCCCTGTCCATCTTCTTTTGATCAATACTTGCGGAGGGCACGGACTGCGGCTGGACCTTCCACTCACCCTGAAGTGGTAATTACACCCTCTCTGATCCCATTGGATCACTACCTCCCCCCAATTTGTATACACTTTCCTCACTATCCCACAATTCTCTGACTTCTCAAACATTCAAATTATGAGGATTTCACATTTTCACATTTTCCCTACTGCCATAATACTGCTTTAATTGGTTCTTTGATCTGCCAATCAATTATTACCCAACGAGAAGACTTCAACAATTGGATATTTTTTATTTTTCCAGGTCGTAACTTTTCTTGTTGAAACCAGTAGCTTCAGTGGGACTTCATCCAATGGTTATCCAGCTTTGAGAACACTTCACTGGACAGAGCCTGCAACATTGTCCCGCTGGAACATTTTGACTGTCATTTCAGAGACTATGTCAGGAAGTAAAAGCTTTGTTTTGGATGACCCGCCATCAGTTTCTAACCACCGATAGCCTGGGTGAGAAAGACTGGACCTGCGTATCTGAACCCAGTACCTCAGAGTGAATCCAGGTGCTATTTGGCGGACCTCCTTATAAGAAGCCTCAGGGACACAATATGTTTGCAATAACCTTGAACATAGCACTTGGACTCTGCCACCTGGATGTCCTACCCTACCCTGCCAAGTGGTTCCAATCCTGTCCTGGACCCTGGAAGTGGGCCTGAAGGTGCTCTGCCAGCCCATCTGTGGACCCAGCAGCACTGACACATCTCCTTTGCTGCATGGCAACAATCGAGAACAGAACTGATGCACTGCCTCTGCTGTGCAGACTTTCCCCGTGCCAGGACTTTGCATTGCCCTGCAAGCCTCATTGGAACCACCGCAGTGCGATGCATCCATGATGCAGGCCCCCATATTGCGAGCCTCTCATCAACGGCAGCCTCAACGACTACACAGGGATCTGCATCGTAAGCACTGCAGCTTCTTAGGAAACAGCCGCGGTGCAATGCATCCTCAATGCAGGACTTTGCATTGTAATCCCCCTCATCAACGGCCTCCTGAATGATGACACAGGATCTTACATGACAGCCTGGCAGCTCCTTGGAACTGACGCATCTCTGACGAGGTTCTTGCATTGCTCAGTTGAGCGACACATCCTCGGCACGGGACTATGCAACTCTTCACAACCAGGATTTAAGGTACCCTTGTCCAGTGGGCCTAACTTAGTCCCAGTAGTCTGACTGTGCTTCATTGTAGGTGACCTTGTGACTTTGTCCATGTCTAGCACAACCAGATATCCACAGTTGGCGCTTTGTGATTATTGGCACTATTTTCACTTAATTACATGGGTGCTCATGACGAGCTCAGCTCGTCATGAGGCACGGTGGCCGTGTGCTCATGATGAGCTGAGCTCGTCAGAAAGGCCGCAACGCTCGCACGTGGGGCTAATTCCCCCGCTGTGCTGAGCACTCCACAGAAACGGGTGTGGCCGTGATGAGCTCAGCTCGTCATGAGCACCCGGCCACCATGCTGCGTCACGAGCACCGGGGTGCTGTGCGCGCCACCCTCCCCCCAGCACAGCGGGGGAATTACCCCCGCTGCGAAGGGGTTAATCCTTTTAAATTACATATGTCAGGTTCTACTGATTGTATTATTGTTGTTCTGGTCTTAAATTATTTAATAAATCTTACTTTATTTTTCTAAATTGGTGTGGGATTTTTCTTGTGTTGTCTTTGTTACTGTTTGAAGTGTTGCATAAATACTTCACACATTGTCTCTAAATTAAGCCAGACTGCTCTATGTAAAGCTGCCAGAGGGCTGAGCATAGGTAAATTTAGGATTTGCTTGTGATTTCACCCTGACGAAGATTGTGTTTTTTTCCAGTTTTTTTTTTCTTCAGAGTTTTATATAGCGCGAACCTGACCCGAAGGTATCAGAGCACTATACATGTGCACCAGTTGCGTTACAGATGGACAGATTCATTTTTGTCGCACAGGGAGATTAAGTGATTTGCCCAGAATCACAGGATGTTGAGCGTCCCTGCCGAGACTCAAACTTGGTTCCCCAGCTTGGAGGTCGACTGCCCTAGCTGTAACGCCACATCCACATTTCGGCCCCCTCATTCAGTAACTCAATTTATTCCACCTCTGTTAGAAATAGGATCTCTAGTCCACGCATGGACCACAATCCTAGTCAGGGTAAGCTAGATACTCACTTTAAAGTAACCTGTGCTGGTAGTTTGGCACAGAGCAGGCAGGTTTAACTTAAGAGGCAATGTGTAAAGTATTTGTACAACACACACACAGTAACAAAATAAAAAAGACACAAAAAGGCTCAACAAAGGTTTTTAAAATAGAGAATAGTTACCTGAGTAAATTAAGAATAAAACAACAAAAATCCAATCAGTAAAAGTCGAGATACACATGTTTAAAGAATAAATGCAAAAATAGTGCTTACAAGTCTCTAGCAGTAGAAAGGTTTCTTGCGGTCGCAAGGGACCGATACAAATCCAAAGTTTAAACTAACCACGATGGAGGGCAGGCAGCCTACAGGACTCAGGCAGGTCCCTCCGAAGAAATACCTTGGCTGGAGCAAGTGTCAATGTCAAGAGCCTACTGCCTCTCCGTTGAGCCGTGCAAAGTGTGTCCTGCATCGACGTCGACCTCCGTTGAAGGGAATGCAATGTGTTGTCGAGCCGCACAGAGTGTCATCATTGAGCCAAGAAGGCTGTGGATCTGCTGTTGTCGAGCAGCCTCTGCATTGGCATCGAAGGGTAATGCAGCAGAATTTCTCATGCAGTCAGGGCAATGCATCAGTTTTTGCAGTAAATCTGCTTCAGAACCCACTTCGGAGGCTCAGGACTGGAGGGGGCACCTCAGGCAAGGGTAGTACTCACAGATGGCAGAGTCCAGCAGCACAGCAGGATTATTATTATTATTATATAAAATTTATAACGCGCTCAGATACCCTGGGGCATCCCGGCGCTGTAAGGAACGAGAAGGGAAAGCACAAGCTCAGTCACTACACCGGAAACAAATGAGTCTTCAAGAGCTTCCTAAAGTGCAGAATGTTGGGCTCTGAACAGATCTTAAAGGGCAAGGAGTTCCACAGTGCCGCCACTTGCACCGAAAAACGCCGGCCCCCAGAGCGAGCTCTTTTTACTCTGGCTGACTGCAGAAGATGTCTTTGGTCCGAACGCAGTGGGCGTGTGGGCTTGTAGGGGCGTGCCATAATGGACAGGATAGAGGGGCCCCTACCATGCAAGATTTTATGAGCCGTGCATACTGCTTTAAATTTCACCCGCTCTTTAACGGGGAGCCAATGAAGCGTTTTCAGGGCCGGGGCAGCTGAGTGTCTTCTAGGAACCTCCATCAGCACTCTAGCGGCTGCATTCTGCACCTGTTGAAGGATTTTAAAAGTCGCTTGGGGAGCACCGAGAAACAGCGCATTCCCGTAGTCAAGCCTCGACAAGATTAAACCACGAATCAGGAGCTTCCTAGATGGATTAGGGAGCAGTGGTAGCACCTTGCGAGCTGACCGCAACAGACCAAAACACACCCCCGCGGTCTTCCTGGCGTGCGTCCTGAAGGACAGATCTTCCTCCAACCAAACTCCCAAGCTCTCGATCTCCTTCTTGGGAGATGGTGGGTCGCCCAGAGACCGGGGCCAACAGCTAGCGATGAGTGAGGGACTAGATTTGCCCAGCAGCATAAGCTCAGTTTTCTCTCCGTTGAGCTTAAGGGCAGAGTGGGACATCCAACGATGGACATTGGCAAGGCAGTCATGAAGAACTTCAGGTTGTTCCGTCAGCTGGGTGAGGCCTACAACCAGCTGAGTATCATCAGCATAGCTGATGATCTTCACTCCTGAAGGGGAGACCACTCTTTCAAGAGGAGTCATATAAATATTAAATAAGGTAGGGCTCAAAGATGAGCCCTGAGGGACTCCACATTGAAGAGGGAACAAGGTCGACTGCTCTGCCCCTTCCCAGACTTGATAGAAGCGGTTGGAGAGGAAGGATTCGAGCCATTTCAAGGCTATCCCTGTCACACCCACCTCTGACAGACGTTGGAGGAGCACCTGGTGACTTACGGTGTCAAAGGCAGCACTCAAGTCCAGGAGGATCACTGCCACTGACCCCCCTGTATCAAGAATGCTTCTTGCTTCCTCCACCACTGCCAATAAGGCTGTGTCCGTCCCCTGACCAGGGCGAAAGCCCGTCTGGGAGTCTCCCAGCAGAGGATTGCAAGAAGTCTTTTGTGTCCCTAAGACTTTAGAAAGCAGGAGGCAAAGTCAGCAATCCATTGGAGTCACTCTTGATTCAAGTGAGATGGGTCCAGTCCTTGTCCTCAGCAGGGAAGAGATCAGCAGGCAGCATGGCAGCTCAGTAAAGCAGAGAAGCAGTTCCTCAGAACAGTCAATCAAGGCAAAGTGGCAATCCTTACAGCACATCAGTCTTTGCTCCAGCAGAGGTCTTCCCAGGCCCAGTAGTATACTGCCTTAGTAGAGTCAGGACCCCAGTACTTATGCCCAAAAGCACCATTGATGTAGGGAATCACTTCAAAGGAGCTCTCTGAAGTGCACAAGGATCCCTTTCAACCCTGCCATGTCTGCTAGGCTACCTGTGGGAGATAAATCAGTGGCTCATGCTGCAACACCCGACTCACGCGGTCGTCTCTAATTAAAATCATCATGGCAACACCAACTATGTGGTGATTTCAGACTTCTTCAAGGCTTTCCCCTTGTTTCGAACACGAAGCGATTAATGTCCCGGTCTACTGGCCCTTTGTTGCGGCCTACTGTAGCAACTAAATTCTTCTTGCTCACATCCTTTTTGTCCTGAAGATGATCTCAAAACAGTGAGATCGCAGCCCCTTATATTGTTGAAATTACACTCACGAGGGGGTGTGGCCTGAAGCATCAAGATTGCGGTCGCACTCTAAGAGTGCTCTGGACCCCTCCGTCATCAGCTTCAAATCCTGCTACCTTCTGCTACCATCCGTACCTTCCGCCAGAATGCCACGATCCTCTGAAGAGGGCGCGGTGCACCGATGGTGCTAAATTGCTGCTTCGCTGAGCCTGGCATCCCCTCTGATTCTGGACTCTATGAGGCACCCGGGCTGCAACATGGTGGCTTCCACTGTTGGCTGCCTGTGACCCTGGCTCGTCCTGTTGTGGATGAGCCTCGCAGCGGATCTCTTATTCCGGGAGAGTGCTGCCCCACTGGGCCCAGGACCGGTTCTGAGTCCGGAACCCCAGAGGCCCCGGGAAGGCCAGATGGCAGTTCTGACATCCGAAGCTGGTGATCCTGCGAGACATGCAGCTGACTACGGACGGACCCGTTGGTGAAGTCCACTCGCCTGAGAAGCAGTGTGAGGGTGTGTTGTGTCCCTGGGTGGATCCAATCCCAGCTGGACCGGCGGCGGGGGTCCTCCCGAGGTCGACTTCATTGTGACTGGTGTCCGAGGCTGGGATGGGTCCCCTGCCGCAGGAGTGCTGACACCTGGTGCTGTGAAAGGGTAGGAGATGCCTCCAAGGGAATTTATTCAGAGAATATATTTTTATGAATTAAAGAAGACTTAGGAGGACAAATCAATGATCTTGTAGTGGAGTGACTCAATAATAATAAGTTCTAGTGACACCTGGTGCTGACACCTGGTGAGTGGACCCGGGGACAGGGGGTTCGGCTGTCATATCAGGCAGCGGAGGGGAGGCTAGTAGCTCGGGCTCCCCCCTCTCTGGGCGCTGTGCTGGGAGAAGGTGTGACCGGCCTAAGCTGACCACTGTGGCTGGGGAGAACTCTGCACCATCCCAGGCCTGTCCTCGCTTGGCTGTTGCGGACTCACTCTGGGGGGTGGCGACGGGCCAATCGGCTGCTGACAATGTGCAGAGGGGAGTCTCAAGAGGGACTCCCCGCCCACCCCTTTCCCCTCCAGTCCTCCGCTTGCATTTCACCGGGTCCTACGCTTGTCTCCAGGGCCAGGGCAGACTGGTTTCCCGTATTGGTTGTGTGGCGGACGCTGAGGAGGGCCCTCCCTGGCTCACACCTACTGCCTTCTCCCCTGGTCTTCCGCCCCTTCTCCTGCTCTTGTAGTGCCCCTTCTGGACCCAGTGGGACGCTGGGAACAGGGGCCCGGGTGGTCGGACCTGACCAACTTCCCCTGACCTGACCGGTGCCGGTGTGGAGGCCCAGATCCCACAGCCCTGCTCCCGGCCCTATGGGTGTGGAGTAAACTGACTTCTGTTTCAGCCGCCATTTTGGGCAGCAGTGGGCAACATGACATGTGCCTCCCTGGCATTTCTCCATCCCTCCTGATCCAACCAGTTCTGCCCCACCATTGCAGGACGATCCTAATGGCCTAGGAATATCTCCTGCTTCCTGTGGTGTCAGGCGTGTGTAGTAGCAAGAGTGGAGGGCTCTGGGACTCAGCTAAAGCAACGATCTTTTTGCAACGTGAGCTATCTGAGAGGGGGTGGAACCGGCTGCAGCCACGGAGCAGCGTGGGGTCCAGACAGCGGTTCCCCTCCACTGTTCCCTTCTTTTCATCCAGCTGCGCTTCTTCCAAGCCGTGCCAGCTGCTAACCACTTGAATCCTCCTGCATAATCATATTAACCCTGACCCACGCCCTGGCAAACTGAAGGGAATTGCCCCCCCCACTCAGCCTTGACACCTATCTTTGGCTCCCGCCCTGAGAAGCACCCACAAATGACTGAACTACTAGCCAGTATTTTCTAGCTGCCTTGAATCCCAGAGCTGCAACCTCAGACCCCTGCGGAATTTTGCACTATCACCTAAGGCGCATCACCAGCCTCGATCAGCTGGGGCCCTCACACCGGCCCCACTCAGACCATGCGGGAAAGGTCAGACCTCCAAACCAGCGGCACACACACAAACAATATCCGCTAATTAAAAGATCAGGTGGTCTACCTGCAATCGCACACAAAGGAGCTCCATCGGCGTGCGGAAGACGCTGAGAACTGTTCATGTCGCAACAACCTCCGCCTGGTGTGCTTCCCCAAAGGGGCTGAGATGGATCAGGTGTCCAACTACATCGAATCCTGGTTCTCCTCATGGATGCCCAAGGATGCACTTTCCGCGTGGTTTGCGGTGGAGAGAGCCCATCGGTCCCTGGCACCCAAGCCGCCACCCGGGGCCCCGCATCGTTCCATCATAGCTAGAATCCTTAACGTTAAGGACCGGGGCACAATCCTGCGTGAGGCACACTTTCTGGGACCCCTCAAGTTCCAATACCACACCATCATGGTATTCCCCGATTATACTAGGGAAGCACTGCACCCTGGATCGCCCTCTGACGATCTGTCTCCCCTCACCGCACAGAACTGTAACAGGGCCTGTCCAGCTGCGCTCCAAAATACTTGGGCCTCAGCGGCACTCTCCAGTGATACGCCTTCACCGATTTAGCGGCAAAGTGCCACAGCAGACTTATTGCTCCACTCCGTTTGTCTTTCTGTCAAGACACTGTACATCCATCTATAAGGAGGGGTCCTCCACGCAACCCAACCAGAGCATTCTAATTTGGTTCTTATTTGTTGTAGTTGGGAGGACAGAGGCTTCCGTTCTCAAAGTATAGGATGGGGTTAGGGGGTTAGGGGAAGGGGATGGGACCATTCTCCCATTGTTGTTGTTTTTAGACATACTGCTACACCAGCCTTATTGATGCACACTACGATATTCCCATGTACCACTTGCACAGCGCACCCTCATCCGCTATCCCGGGCCCATGCTAGACCCCATATGCACTAATAGCTCTCTGGGGAGCGGCAAGCCATCACTCCAACTAACAGCCACCATGACTGATACACCCATCCTGGGAGCTTCCCTCCGCACACTGTCCTGGTTTGTTAATGGACTCCAGATAGACTCAAAGTTCATTTAAAGAGCGTATATACAAATACATTTCTCAAAACAATCAATTGATTTAAAAAAGAAGGATAAAAAAAAACACAGCTAATATCTTATCCACGACAATATTTACAGGCCATATTTACACAGAGACCAGAATGTCATTTTGCTATATTTACATCATTGGTCCGGATCCAAATTTAACCTGTGCTTTATGCAGAATTAAAAAAACCTAGCAATATTCCTTGCAAAGCACTCTGCTTCTAAATATTGAATCACGAAGAAGGCAGGGCGATATTGTCGCAAACCCAAGATTTTCATAAGCGGTTTTACCCATAGCTTCCTTGGTTCATGATAGAATTTGCAGAACAGGACCACGTGCATCGTAGATTGGCTAGAGATTTCGTCACAAGGACACGGTGATAGCAAGTGTGACCAGTCATTAGTTTTAGGGAAGGTTAACAGGCAATGGGATGTGTTCATTCTTAATCTAATGAGAACAAACCTATCATAGGAGCTCAGTTTAAAGGTCAGGTAGGGCTGTTTGGTTAAAGTAGTTTGTACTTGGAGGATACGTTGGACTGAACTTTTAGATGACTCAACGGTCAGCCGCAACCCCTCCAAGTGTGACAAACATAGTTTATTTAAATTTTTCCTTGTAATCTCTTGAATCGATAAGGGCTCATGATAGTACTTTTCCAGTCCCAGGTCGAATAGGAATTTTTTAACATATAGAAGCCACCCTATCTTATATGAGTTTTCAAGGGAGAGACAGTCATTTAGAAGCCAAATTGGGGGTGGTCTAAATTCGATGCCACAAGAGGATTGGTTGCAGTTTCTCCAAGTCGGTGACATATGAAAGGCCCAATTCCAGATGACAACTAAAGGTGGAGGTGCTTCTCGGAACCGATAAAAGAAACCTCAGGAAGCTATTCTCCACCTTTTGGATGGAATCTACTTTTCCATAGCCCCACACCCCTGCTCCATACATCACTGCGCTTACACATTTTTCTTGGTAGATTTGTAGCATCTCTGTTGGTGACCTCCTACCCAGCCGATGTGAAAAATTAACTAGCGCAGTGGTAGCCCTTATAAACAATAATTTCCTGGCCTCTATAGGCTGCCTCCAAGAAAATGTATTATCGATTAAAATACCAAGGTATGGATACGTAATTGTATTTTCCAACTTGGATTTTTCTAAGAAAATGCTCTTCGTTTTTCTGTGAATTGATTCGTAGGACATAACAAAGGTTTTCTTGATATTGATCCTTAAGTCTAAGTCGGCCAAATAGCGTTGGTGCCTACTAAGGGCGCACTGGAGTTCTAGTGGGGTTCTTGCTATTATCACAGCATCGTCCGCGTATAATAGAGCAGGAATTGGATGATTTTTCACACACGGTAGGTCCTGGCACCCTTCTAGCATTGCTTGTTCCAGACCATTAATGTATAGTGAAAAGAGGAAGGGTGCCAGGACACAACCCTGTCTTACCCCTCTCTCCACCTTAAAAGAGTATGTAAGTAAGCGCACCCTTGCCGTGGCATTTGTGCATAGTTCTCGTAGAAAGTTTAACACAGAGATCTCTATACCCATCTTATGGTCCATAATTTAGAATGGTTTACGCAGTCAAAAGCTGCTGTTAGATCCACATAGACCATATATAGGCTTCCCCCCTTCGCACATTTATACTTCCCCATAAGTAGTGTCAAGTTTAGTGCTTGTTCCGTGGTGCCCATACCTTCCCTGAACCCGAACTGGAGGTACAAGAGTATATTATTATCCTCAGACCATTGATGTAGACGGTTGAGAATGATCCGTCCCGCTATCTTCCCTAAAGCGTCTAACAAAGAGGTAGGTCAATAGCAGGATGGACTTTGTCGATCCCCTTTTTTGAATATCGGGACCAGGATTGATTTGGACCATAAATCAATGAGGCCCAATGCGCATGAGGCTTCCAAAACCCTTGTAAGGATTGGGGTCCAGAGGTCCTTGTTATATTTAAACAAATCTACTGGCACCCCATCGGGGCTGGGGGCCTTACCCCCTTTACTAGCTAATATAGCGTGTTCAACTTCCAACAGAGAGATGTCAAGGGTAATAGGAAAAACTGAACAATTAGTATGGGGACTTACTCTCTCCCTTGAACTTTGAAAGGTCTTTTTCTTATCGCGGATCTCAAATATCTGTGAAAAATGTTCCACCCATAGGTTTCCATCTATGGCTATTTCGATATTTGGAACTTCATTGGCTTCAGTTAAAAAGGGAGATTTAACACATTTCCAAAAAGCCGTACTGTCCTTCTCTTTGCAGCTTTTATGTAACTGTTCCCATATTTCGTTCTTTAATTTGGTTTTCCTGATTTTCATAACCTTAATATATTCTTTTCTAAGGAGGGCTATTTATTTTTTATCCCTTGGATCTTTGTGAAGGGAAAGTTTTAAGTCAGAGTATGCTTTAGTGCACGCTCTGTTAAACCATCCTTTAGGTTTCCCCTTCTTTTTCTGTTGGCAGTTCAAAGCGCTTCCTATTGCTCGTGTTATGGCCTCGAAGTTAGTTAGAATTTCTTGATTAGAGGAAACAGCATCTAAACAAATCTCTATTGATGTACAGGAATTTTTTATCACCTCAGTTGTAATTCGAAGGGGGTCAACTCTGTCCCACTTAAGTGAGTACCCATTCAACTTACTTAAAGAGAGGTTGTTCTGTCCTAATGTTCTGGCCAATTCCCTCCTACTGATTTTATTAGGATATGATAGTTTAACACTATTAGGGAAATGATCGCTGGTAGCATTGTCGTGGGTTTTAAAATGTAGAATGCGGGACATAACATTCCTTGATACAAATATAAAATCAATGATAGTACTCGCTCCTCTGCCATTGAAAGTCTGGGTCAGTGGGACCAAAGGTACCACTAATTCGTTTGCCAAACCAAGTTCCAAGATAGAAAGTATGTCATTTAATCTATTTCCACTTTCCGAATGCGGGAAGTGTGTTAAATTGTTCTAGTCTTCATCTGCCACACCACAGGTTAAGTTATTGTTATAGCCACATGGTGTTAAGTTAAAGTCTCCGTCCCAAGTTATGATTGTATTTTTAGAGTTCTTATATTTAAGTTCCATTAAGGCATGGCAAATCTCAATGACAATGATTAACTTAGGTTTTTGGATGTTGTTATAAACGTTAACCAGCACGTAGTTATCGTGTTTGGTCATGCCAAGAGTGACTATTTGGAAGTTAATGGACTCCTAGAAAGACTCAAAAGAATGGCTGTCCTGTGCTATACTCAACGACTGGGTGTTGACGTGCTCCTGCTCCAGGAGACACACCTGATGGGTAACCACTGCCCCTTCCTGGCACACTATGGGTACGATAGAGTATCACATTCTGGGTTCACCAGGGGGTTCCCAGGGGGTGGCTATCCTCTTAAGACGCACTCTTCTCATTGTGCTCTCGGAGGCCACTCACAATCCTCTGGGAATGTCCGTAGCTCTCTACGGACCATTGGGCAGAAATCCCCTCAATCTTGTGTCCATCTACGCACCCCCTCGATGCTCAGAACAACCCTGGCACATTCCACTCTCCTCCTCACCTCCTTGCCACTGGGCACCACAGTAATCGGGGGAGACTTCAATGATGTTCCTAACCCACGCCTCGATACGACAAGCCCAACGTCCACCTCTAGAATTGCTCATGCTAAACAATTAACAAATTGGTCTGACTCCCTGGGCCTATGCAATGCATGGTGAATCTGGCACCCTCACACAAGACAGTTCACTCAGACATCCGCAGCACACCACACTCAGGCAAGCATAGATGCTATATTTGTCCCATCCACTGATTGCCAAATGATCCAGGATATCCGTGTACTTCCTAGAGGTATCTCCGACCACTCACCACTGCTCCTCAGTATTGGGGCCCCACCCCCCTTGATGCGCCCAACCTAGCGGATGAACACCTGGTTCCTCCAGGAGAAAGAATTTAGGAAGGTGGTGGTGGTGGAGCTCCGACAGTACTTCCTTGCAGACGCTGACTCTGTTCCTTCCCCGGGTACCCTATGGGAAGCAGGCAATGCCACCATCCAGGGCTTCGCCAAGGGGCAACTCAAACATCAGTGGCAAGTCCAGCTACATAAGATCACCTTGCGAGAGGCACACGCGTTACTCCTTGAACAATCCCCTCCTGTTGACGGTGATACTACCCGAGAGAGACAACTTGCTCGCCTTCGGGACGAAATCAAGCAGCTCTCATTGGACGCTGGAGATGCCTAGCCACACACCCAGGGGCCAGCAGCATTATCCCAGAAATTGTACACCTGGAAGGGATAGTGCACCGATCCCCTGTGGCAATGGCCCGTGCCTTTGCTTCCTACTACCAAAAGCTCAACATGGCGCGGAGCCCTGTTATGTGCCTCTCTGACCTGCTAGACACAGGCCGTGCCCACCTCCTTCCTCTGGGCCCTGCTGCATTAGATGGACCTCCCCATCACCCATGAAGAAATTAATGAAGCAATATCTCACGTCTTGTCTGGCAAAACCCCGGGCCCGGATGGGCTCCCTCAAGAATATTATGCTACATACCGAGAGACTCTCATCCCACGTTTCGCAGATCTCTTAGATGAGGCCTTGGAGAAGGGCTTCTTTCCACCCGAGACGGACATGGCCACTATCGTTGTTCTCCCTAAATCACAGCCGCCATCTCCTCGATGTGCTGACTACCGCCCAATTTCTCTCATAAATATGGAGGTTAAAATATTCGCTACAATTCTCGCCCAATGGCTGAGGCCCTACCTTGCCACGTTGGCCCACCCGGACCAGTACAGGTTTATGCCCATGCGAGGGACAAGGCATTGCCTCCATCGTCTCCATCTGGCCTTGGCATACCGCCACTTGCTTACTCCCTACCTGGCACTTCTTCTTGTTGATTTTGAGAAGGCCTTTTATTCGGTGGATTGGCATTATCTGGGCGACGTGCTGGACATTATGGGGTTTGGCCTCTGCTTTCGCAATTTGGTAAAGGTTCTTTATGCCCGGCACATAGGGCGATGTTGGTCAACGGGGCATTATCAGAGGCCTTCCCCATTCAACCAGGAACAAGGCAAGGATGCCCCCTCTTGCCCTGGCGATGGAGCACCTGGCAACCCTGATTTGATCGGAGTGCCGCTTCCGGGAATGGGAATGGCCCAACTCGGAGGCGGACAAGATTGCCCTTTATGCAGATGACGTTTTAATCTTCCCCGCTCAGTCAGGCCCTCATTGCCTGCAGATTTCACACTCCTTAAGGCAAGCCTCCGGCCTACGACTCTACCCCAGTAAGTCAGTCCTGTTCCCCCTACATTTAGCCAGGGACTGCTAGGACTGGCAATCCATGATAGCCCTCAGGTGACAGTCCTTCAAATATGTAAGGATCTGGGTTGCCCTCCTCTCTGACCTCGAATGGTCCCTCAGCGTCAACCCGCTAGTGAAAAAAAGCTAAGGAAGACCTCCACAAGTGGCAGGCGTTCCCCCTCAACCCCCTGGGGAGGGTCACCCTTTTTAAAATGATGATTCTCCCCAGATTCCCATACATCCTCCAAAACACCCCCTTCTGCTTTCTGTGGGTTTGGTTTCGGGAACTAGATAGTATGACTTCTAAATTCCACTGGGGAGGTGAGAGGCCCCGTTTGGCTCTGACCCTCTGACGGGTTCCGTCCTTCGACGGGGGCATGGGGATGACACATTTATATTTATATTACTTGGTGACCTGCCTCCTCACCACACATGACTGGTTCAACGGGGGATGGTCCAATCCAGCCTAGAGGCTCGAACTGAGTGAACTGGGTCTGTCAAAAATTAAATCTCTGATTTGCGGGGGGTCTATACCTTCCACCTTGCCGGAGGTGACGAGTACTGCGCTTCTGGCCTAGTGGGCATCACTGCGTCACACTCAATGGACACATAAGCTAACTCAGCATACGCCTCTCTGGAATGGTACTTGGCTCCTGGAAGTTAGTGGGTGAAGGACATGTGACACACACCAGTACATGTCCTAACCTTCACATACACTGCACCCTGCCCAGGGGGGTACCTTGGGTCTACCATATGGGTGCCTTACATGTAGTAAAGGGAAGTTTAGGTCCTGACAAATGGGTGCATTTGCCTGGTCGACATGGCAGTTTAAAACTGCACAGCAAAACTGCAGTGGCAGGTCTGAGATACCTTACCAGGGCTACTCATGTGGGTGGCACAATCAGTGTTGCAGGTCCACTAGTAGCAATGATTTACACACCCTTTATACACTCAGTGCACTTTGATATACCATGTTACAAGGTACTTTTAAGTAAACTAAATATTCCAGTCAAGTATTCACTAATGTCCACATGTTTAGGGGAGAAGCACAAGCACTTTAGCACTGGTTAGCAGTGGTAGAGTGCTCAGAGTCCTAAGGCCAACAAAAAGATAATGCAAAAAGTGAAGATAAGCAGACAAAAAGTATGGGTAAGACCACCCAAAGGATGACAGGTCTAACAACCTCCCCCTTTAAAAAAAGAACAGAGCCACTCCTAGTACAACTAGAATTCAGTAAACCCTATATCAATCAAGACTTGATGCAATGTTTTCCAAGGAGAGAATCCAAAACATGTCTATTTGGAGTTCATCCAACTTAACTTGTAGGAATACTCTCTCAAGCCTTGCAAAGTGGCCTGAAGTAGAGATAAGTAAAGTAAGTAAATAATGTATTCATTGAGAAATGAAAAATTGTTGGTTTATGGCATATGCGCGATGCGCATGTTATTTTGTTGAGTTGGAAATGTCACCCAAAGAACAACCTTGCACTACTTTTCTTGCATGATAGGATTTTTTCACAACAAATTTTATTGGGTTTTTGCCAACATTGTGAGGGAGACGGGCCAAGTACATATATTTTGTATCACATGTTGAAACATATATCTTTATTTCCAAATAGGAGACCAGAAGGAAACATATAAAACATGATCACTTGCACAGTAAACCACCGGTACACCTCCCCACCCCTGATGCAGCGTCTAAAGGCTTAAACAATTGTGGTATATGTATTCTCAGAAGCCTTACAAACATCCTGACCTTAATGTATAATTTAGGCAGACAATTGTAGCTCAGCAGTGTGCAGAGGCTCTAGAGCAATCCCCGGTAATCTGCCCACCTCTGCCAGATCTTAGGATGTGTATGGGGTGATAAAAGCTGGGGTCTCTCGTTGGCTGAGGTAGGTACCTTAGTCCAAATAGGGACCCTTACTTTTAGTGAGCGAAAGGAGGGACACACTCTTAGATAACCCCTGCTCACCCTCCGGTAGCGTGGCACGAGCAGCCAGGCTTATCTCCAAGGCAATGTGCAAAGTATTTGCAACCACACTCCCTGTAGCACAGTGATAACAGCACAAATGGACACCACACAGATTTAGGAAAATAGCGGTATCTTTATCGAGAAGAAATACAATGAGATCAAACAATAAAAATATCCAGCATTTGCGTATTCGTAATATTTCACTGGGCCGGTTATTAGGCCAACAATCACTTGTAGGCTCTCGTGGTATTAATGGGCAGTTCATGATGATCTAATGCAGTCCTAATGCAATGCTATGCAGTTCTTAATGCAAGTACTAATGTGGATCGTAAAAGCAAGTAATAATGCAGTTCGTAGTGCAAGTACTAATGCGGATTGTAGTGCTAGTGAAGGTCTCTATGCCACTCTTGGCTGATTCGTGGTCAGTGACTGCCAAAATATGTCCCCAATACTGTTATGAAGGAAACAAAGTGCAGCTTCACAATCCGACGCCGGTACTGCCACTCCTTGGTGAGAACAGGCCGCGATACTGACTTGAGTGAAGGCTCGGGCTGCAAAGATGGGAAAGGCTGAGAGCGGTCTCTCGTAGCACGCACTACACCCCAGGCGGCGACACACGCACGCTCGCTGAGTGTTACCTGGGGGTGTGCAGTCTCTCTCTCCTCCCTTCATGGCCTGGGCATCACACTGTGCGGCTTCAGGTTGGCGGCAGCTGCTCTTCGCAGTGAGAGTCGGGCTACCAGGCGACTGCCTCGCAACTGATCGGCTCCTGGAGTGATCTTGGGCAAAGGACCTCCGACCTACTATGGTGAAGGTTCACAGGTCTCTCCTTGGCAAAGGCAGGCACAGGCGATAACGATCACAGCACTTCTGGTCACGTTGTCGATCGAAGCAGAGCGCAAGACTGCTCTGGGGCACACGGTCACGGGGCAATTCTCACAAAGGTCTCAGGCTGCAAAAAGCACAAGCACACAGCGTCGCTGAGACACACTTGGAAACTTTGATGTTCTTGAGTTTCCACAACAGAGAGCCAGCTCCTCTCAGGCCCTTGGAGACAAGTTACTTCAGGACACAGCACACAGCAAAGTCCTTTTGAGTAGGGGGACACAGCACACAGCAAAGTCCCTTGCCCTCTCCTTAGTCAAATCAGCAAACTGCAGGCCAGCCCCAGAACACACGTCAATGGCAGTCTTTCTCTTCAGTCTCTTCAGCTGTTCTTCTTTGGCAGAGGTTCCTCTTGATCACAGAGTAGTTTCAATCCTTTTTCAGGCTTGAGTTCAGTCTTGAGTTCAGGGATTTCAGCTCTCACATTTATATCCCTAAATGCCTTTGAAGACTTTGTGTTCAGGGGGCTCTGAGCTTGGTCCAAACCTGCCAGTGCACACCTTCTTTTTTTGATAGTGAGGGTCTGCGCCTCAGACACTCAGGAGGTGGAGCCATTCTTTTGTGGCAGCAGCACAGCCCTCTTTGCATCAAAGGGGCAACTCCTCCCACCACACCAAATACAGGCCAGCCTGTTGCGGTCTCACCTACTCCTCCCTGGTGTCAGGACACTCCCCAGACCCTGTCACACCCAAACCCTGACAGTCAATACACAACCAGGCAGAGGCATGCAGGATGGTTAGGACAAGAAACCAGCCACTTCTAAAAGGGAGGTTTCTAAACACACAATTTAAAATCCATCTTCACAAAAATATGTGTTATTAAATTCTGATATCAGGCACACCCATCCCTGCATCTTATCCCTATGGGAAGATATGCTGGAAACATGTGACACAGCATTCCCCATTCTGTCCTACAGGCAAGATGGCCTTGCAACAGTGAAAAATAAATTTGGCAGTTTTTCACAGTCAGGACATGGTACACACCTCAGTACATGTCCTACCTTTCACATACACTGCACCCTGCCCAGGGGGGAACTGGGGCCTACTATAGGGGTGTCTGATGTGCATAAAAAGGGATAGGTAAGGCCAGGTAAGTGGGTGCAGTTGTCAGGACAACAAGGCAATTAACAATCTGTGCACAGGCACTGCAGTTGCAGGCCTGAGATCTCTTTTTAGGGCTACTTGTGTGGGTGGCACAATTAGTGCTGCATGCTCACTAGTAGCATTTGTATTACCAGCCCTCGCACACATAGTGCACTTTACTAGGGACTTTACGAGTAAGACAAACATACCAATTATGTACAACCAATTACCAAAATACTTTATGCAGGGAGCACTTGCACTTTGACACTGACCAGCAGTAGCAAAGTGCCCAAAGCATCTAAGAAGGCAACACAATGTCAGAAAAAGGTCCAGGAGGAAGGCAAAAAGTTTAAGGAACTTAAGCCAAAAAGGGCCAAGTCCAACAGGGGGGAACTCGCCTGAAATACCGCAACCTCAAGTCCCATGCAAAAGTTCATCCCCCGTTTCTAAACTCTCAGATGCTGCAGTTCAGCAGACTTCCATTGTCGTGCAATGTCTCTTTTGGCCGTAGGACTTTTACAAAAAGTTCTGGTATGTCAGTGAGCTAGTGGCACTCTAAACTACCTGCTTCTATACAGTTCACCACTTGTGCTTGTCTTTTGATAAAGAACGGTCAAGTGTCCCAGCAGCAAAATGCAAGCCTGTGTAAGGTATCTTATGAGGTAGCATGCTTGGCTCATTTAATGCAGCTAAGGCAGGTTGTGGTCTTGCATCTCATGAGGTAGCATGCTTGTCTCGTTTAATGCAACTAAGGCAGGATGTGGCATTGCATCTCATGAGGTAGCATGCTTTAATCGTTTAATGTAGCTAAGGCAGGTAGTGTTCTTGCATTGATGTCTGATGGTGGATAAGTGTTAATTGGCACAGTTTTATGAGCTTCTAACCTCTAATTTAACAGGTTTCATCTCACGCTTCATGGCACCCAGTTCTATATAAATGTGTAAATTATTTTTCTAATCTTAGTCCAGCATCTGGGGGTGTGCTATATCTCTCTGAGTATTAATTTGCTTCCCATAACAAATACTGAATGACCAATTTAGAACGTTCAGACTAAAATGACAGATTTAGTTAAGGAAGAGGGTAAGAAATAGGGAATCCAACTGAGCACATCTCTTTCTCTTGCAGGGAGTCCCTCTATCACTCAGTCTTCAACTCGAAGGGGGAATGGAAATGTTATACCTGGCACCATTGGCATGGGTCTCCCTTCCATTTTTGCTGTTGCCTTATGTATTTTTTCTGGTGTTAGATGCTTTTGGGCACTGTGCCACTGCTATCCAGTGCCACAGTGCAAGTGCTCCCTACTGTACAAAGTACAAAGTACAAGTACAAAGTACTGTAAATTGATGTATTAATCAGTGGTTCCATGTTTGGCTATTTGGTTTAGTTGTCAGACCCTAATCTAGTGCACTGAGTGTGCCCAGGGCGTGTAAATGTAAATCCAAATGCTGCTGGTGGGCCTGCATATAACAAAAGGAAAACCTGGTTTCCTGATTATTTATGAATTATTTACAACAACCACACTATATTCTTTTAGTGATTGGGTTATTTATTCACCCTCTTTTTTAAATTATTTTATGTATGTTTGAAAGGACTTTTTGTTCTTTTCTTGGAACATATAAACAATAACATATATATAATCACATACATGAATATTTACATCACATTTGTCACAATATACAGAACCAATATTTTTGGACAAACATCAATTTGACGCAATTTCACATAAACATGAATAACACATTAACCAATGTGCCATGTGCACTCCACTATGACACTATGAAGTTTCATTCAATACTCTAATAATAATTCGGTCCCAATGATTTTACTGAATCAAATGAATTTCCTTTTATTTTCACTTCAACTAACTAAATAGCGATTGCCGATGCGTTTCGAGCCTCACGGATTCTCATTGGGCTCTCATCAGGGCTTCTTATTCTCAACACATAGGTACAATCTATAATACGAACGAAAACAGTCTGTCACTTATAAGTCACATGCCCTCTATTTTTCTTTTTTGCATCTGTATGCCCCTTTTTGACCTACCAATGTTCTTAGCATCTTTTTCAATAGCCATACGTCTTTTACTCTTTAGTGAATGGGCTGATGTTCTCGCTCCTGTATGAACAATAAAGTTCATTTTTTTAAAAACACACTGGAGTAAATATTTCCTTTGCACCCTTAGAACTGTTTACCAGAGCAACCAACATACCTTTCTTATCTCCTTAGGCTGAGGGGTCACTATATCGGGCATCTAAATATTATGGGCTGTTTAGCCGGTCCATTTCTGTTAAAGAAATCAACAAGCTTTGTCACGTTCTAGCACCAAACAATTCCATCTAAAAAATTTACCCAGGGTTAGTTGGGACCACATACCTGTAAGTCGTGTAACTGGTAAAACTTGTGAAGGATATCCAAGGGCTTGGAAAAGCGCTTGTCTCCTGCTGAAGTATCAGGGACAACAGATTTCACCCCCCAGCTCCCCAGAGTTCTTTGGAAGTGCCTGCTGCTGTTTTGGGCCTTCTGAGGGACTGCGTGGTGCAAGGAGCTGGAAGCGCGACTCAACGAGAAGAAGTGTGTCCCCATTTCTGTGCCTGCCATCGCAACTTTGAAGGAGGGTGTCGCCGCTGGAACTGTCGCACTGCACCGCACCGGAGGGAAGCGTGCCGCAACGAAGAGGAAGCGTGTCGCCGTCGCTGTACCTGCCGGCGCAACTCCGAAGGAGGGTGCCGCCGCTGGAACTGTCGCATTGCACCGCATCGACCAAGAGCACCTCACATCCCCGAGAAGCGCTCCGCAGTCGGAGCTGCTGCCGTCACATCTTGGATGTCGCCGCTGTCGTTGTCGCATTGAGCAGAAACTTCACGCATCGTGGAGAAGACAATCGCCGCAGGAGCTGTTGTCATCGCATCTGAAGTCCACGCATCAAATTGAGAACTTCTCGCATCCCCGAGAAGTGTGCCGCATCTGGAAGATCTTCACGTCTTTATTTCTTTGTATCTGAACTTTGCCGCATTTCCCATTGCTGCGACATTGCTTGTCGTGGAAGCGCAACGCAACCTAAGGTACATTGCCGCAGAGTGTCGCATCTAAGAACTTTACTGAACTAAGCTTAAATCTACCATCTTAAAGTAATCTTATTGTGTATTTTTGTTGTTTATGGTCTTGTGGTAACTCTATATAAAGTCCACTTATTTTTTATATAAAACCTGTGCGGTGTCCATTTGTAGTGTTGTCACTGGGTTACTGTATGTGGTCACAATTACTTAACTTACAACGCCTCTGAAATAAGCCTTGACTGCTCGCGCCACACAACCTAGAGGGTGAGCAGGGGTTATTCTAGGAGTGTAATCCCCTTATCCTGACTAGAGGAGAGAGTCTCTATTTGTCACAAGTACCTACCTGTGCCAACTAGAGACCCCCAAATCTAACAGGAAACAATAGTGGTTACTCAACATTGCCACCAGGAATATAAAGAAAATAAATGTATTATCATAACTCCCAGGACTCCCTCAGTGCATGGTCATTCACAAAGATGGCAAATTGCAGGGTGCTTGGGAGTTGATGTTGTAGGTCAGCTGTATCTGCTCACTAACATTTTCAGTCAATTAATTAATGAACTTGGGCATGGATGTCTGCTGATGGATATGCATGGACCTTAGTATTAGTGGGTAAGCAATGTGAAACTAAGGAGTCCCACAAACATGACCACAACCACAAGCTGCAGGCCCCACAGTGCCATAAAATGACATGTGTGTATGCTTGCGTGAGTATGCACACAAGCCATGTACGGGGCTGTAATGCAAACATTTGTCACACAAAAAAAAGGTGGCACACTGTCAGTGTAACCCCTAAAGCCAATCCAATGACCTCCTGGTCTCTTAAGTTATAACCACCCCTGCTGAATTCCCTTTTCATTCCAGATTTCTAGTTTACGGAATCCTCAGAGTCATTTTTAGGTTTTAAATGTGGCTTAACAGGTTGATGTCCCAAGGTATCTCTACGTACAGAGGTACAAACTTCTGTGATTATTTTTAGTAGTTCTTGTTCATGACCCTCAACCCTAAACTGCTTCCAGTCTCTCATGTATAGCAATAAGTGCTTGTTGCTTACAATGATAGAGGAAACCTTAGAAGACTTTCCCATTAACATCATTCCTTAAACCAGAGCAGAGGCACCTCCGTGGTCTTGGTCTTGCAAGCAATCTAGAAAGCCATTCCATCAAGCTTCGAATGCACTTTTCTCATGATAGCTTTAATAGTCGTAGTTATAATTGTTTACATTTGTGTAGGAGCGACAGGCCTGTCCTGCTGTACAACTCTCCTGTATAAGGTAATTGTGTAGGTTAATACCCCTACTTCCTTCACATGGGGTAGAGTTTCAGAGCAAGGAATGGGAGTATAACCAGCCAGAGTAGACCCATCATTGCTCAGACACCCCAAGCAATCATGTCTATGTGTTTTTGACCATTGACCACCGAACCAATTTTGGTGTTCTTGATAGTTAAAAGGGATTTCCAAATCTTGGTAAGCCCTATAATGTGCAGGTAAATCTACCACTGTATATTCAGGAAACTGCCCTGAGGCAGCATCAATAGGCTAGAACTCCACTCATGAATAAAAAGTCTCAAAGGCATGCGCTGGATGTGCAGCTGTTGCCTTTCCTAATCGGTGACACCTCGAGTTTGAGGTGCTTAGTAACTGCTTCCCTACAATTTACCCCTGTAATGATAGGTGCTACCTTGATGAATAGATTCAATTTGTATTTGGACTCAAATAATAAAAATAAAAAAACACAGAATAAGGAATAAGATTTAATGAGTCGAGCTCAAGTCTCTGAAATGACATAATCATAGTTCAGATGAGTGAGCAAAATGTAAACTAATCAAGGTGTAAATGTAAGGTACAAGCTTCACGTTGGATGCCAATTGTCATGTAAGTTTCGACTTTGGAATAACTGTACACGCTGCACAGAATATTATAAAAACAGCAAGGAGACATGTTATAAATACCAAAAACAAAATTACCATTTCCAGCTGTTAGAAATGGTGGTCTCTATTTGGCAGAGGTAGGTACCTTTGTCCAAATTGTTGACCCTTGCTTCTACTCAGGGTAAGGGAGATTCTATTGTAAAATAACCCCTGCTCACCCCCTTGGTAGCTTGGCATTAGCAGATAGCCTTATCTCAGAGTCAGTGTGTAAAGCATTTGTGAACACATACAGTAATACAATGAAAACACTACAAATGGTAGAAAAATCAGTAATCTAAAAATCTAAATATCGAAAAAAAATAGGTTATTCTCCTATTTCAAGTCTCTAGCAACAATTAAATTCACCTGGTGTTATCACAACGTCATGCAAGATAGAAATCCCAAAGTACAGCGCTGCCCGCGCGGTGCGCGGCTTTGGGGGCAGAGTCAAACAGACCCACAAAGAACAGGACCTTGGAAACAATGAAAATAAAGACGTTGCACGGCTTCGGGCAGGGGATACTTCGTCGGCGTCTAGCGGCGTTTGTTCCTTACAACCACAGGGGAGGTGAAGCCTCTGTTCCTTACTGCAGTGCAATGGAGGTGAGACGTCTGTTCTTTACTGTGTCGGGGAGGTGTCGTGACCGCGGCGGCGAGGTGTCTGGTCCTTATGACAGTGCGGTGTTGATGGATTAGGAATCACCCACGTCGAGTATTGACTCCGCGTTGATGAAGCACCAGTGTCACAGTCGATGTGGCGTGGCGTCAGCCTATGACGCAAGTCGGGCGGTACAACGTGCTCTTCACTACTATGAGAGCAGGAAAGACAGAGCAACTTGCAGTCTAGAGTTTCCTGAGGGCCTGATGACAGTTTTCCCCGTGAAGAGGAAATACCCACTGTGGTAGCAGTCAGTCTGCTTTCCTCCGCTACTTGGTTTTATTAGCCTCAGTCTTTGGGTGAGATGCATCACCTGAGAAGCGTGAAGTGTGCTGGCAGCAGGTGAGACCATCTCTGGCAGAATTGCAGACGACAATCTTGGCCAAGGATCTCTCCTGACAAGTAGTCAAGTGGCAGTCCTTATATACTAAATTTTATCAGAAATTGGAATTTCCAAAATAGGTTTATAAATGTCTGACATGGATTATGTGCATCTAGGTATGCATCCCAGATGTTTTCCTATGAACATATAGGACAAAAGGACGTCAATTCAAACTGCATTGTTTTTGTTATATGTGTGTACATGTTCTTATTTAACCCCTTCGGCGCTAATGACAAGGTCAGCTTGTCATGGGCGTAACCTGCGCTACGCGGATGACGAGCTGAACTTGTCACGTAACGCGGGATTTTTGAAATCGCAGCACGCAGCGGGAAAACCGCGAGCGCGCATGCGGTTACCTTTGACATGGTGAGAAGGATACATTGGACCCAGACAAATGTTGCATTAGATGTCGTATATATGTAATTAATTGAAGAAGTTGATGATATCCTCTTCCTAGAACTTACACTGCCTGGAACAGTAACATGAAACATGTCAATGGCAACCCAAAACCTACACTGCAAACAAACTGTTGCACTTACCTGTCCATTCCAGGCAACCAAAAAATTCTCTCACCCTTCTCTTCATTTTCTTCTTTCCAATATATCCTTTAGGGGGTAACTCAACTACCTTTGATCGAAGGCACTAGGTACCACAATGGTATCCAGTGTATGCAGTTATCACTGGACAACCAACAACTCCAGAGCAATATGGGATGTTTGGACAAAATATAGAGTTAAAAATATTGTGTGGACGAAATATCATGGCAAGAATATTGAGGACAAAAATCCCATGGGTAAGCAAAGTTTTACTATAATATTCTCCGCATATATGCACCATGACGATATATATATCTTCAAGCTACGTAGATGTGGAGTTACGAATAGTAAATCTATACTTACCTATTTGCACTTACCTTCTCAATATTTTGGTCCCTGATATGTTTGACATGATATACTGTCCACGCAATATTTTTAGCTTCAATATTATATCAGACAGCCCACTTTAGCAAAACCCATCTATGTGAGCGTCTGATATCTTAGAACTTGGCCAACCTTTATTAATATAATTACTGACCACCTACAAAACACTGTCTTTTTCAATAGCTGACACCCACGCTTGCTCAGAAATAGCACCTGGAGTCATCACTGATAATTCACTGACCACCTTTTCTTTATCTTCAATATTTTCCGCATCCATTGAATTTTTCAAAGGCAGCGTGGATAGCGAAACACCTGTTCTGGAATTTTGGTACCCAACATAAAGTTGTTGGAGGGGGACCTCCTATCCCAACCTCAGGCTCTGAGGGACTGGACAACCTCTCTTGACAGATCCCCATAGTTAAGAACATTTCATATGTGCTGTTTCACAACGTCCTCCAAATGTTACAGCTGTTTAGCTAATGTTTTTTGAAAAGTTTGCCCTGAGAAACATCATTTACAATTATTTATTTCAATTACTTTCTTTAATGGACAACTCTTTCAAAACCCAATATTACTCGAACTGCCTTTAAAACCTATCACCATAAGGCCAATTTCTTTAGAAAGCTGTGCTGTGATATTCTGGCATTGACCAAACAATTTGAAAAATATTTAGGGAAGATATCTCCTTTCTGACACCTCTAAGCACTGAGAAGTAACACGCTCCACCCCGAGATCATGAAGAATTGGAACATTTCATGAGCGTCTCTTCAATCTGGTGTTAATACTAGATCGGTTGTTGGCTGATGTATTTGGGAAGTTAGTCCTAAAATGCACCTTATTTATTGTATCTTGTTTGATGGATTGGTCCCCCAAAACACTGACAGAAGATGAGGGGCAGCTGTAATACAAACAATTATTTGTAACTTGTATGTTTCAGAATTTACAAGGTCCTCCTGAAACAAAAACCGATCCTGGCCACTTTAACAATGTCAATAAAAGGTAAAAAGTGTTAATATCACACCCCAACACAGATACAATCTCTTCAGTTGCACAACTGTTCACCCTTTCACCACCACAACATTACAAATTCGACAGTGGATTCCTTACCAAGTTCTCTAATGCGGAACATGAATTGCTCACCAGGGTGGCCGGCTGGTGGGTATTTCCACCTGGCTAGAGAATCAAAGGTAATTGGACTAACATATCCTACAAACAGCAGCATGGGTAAACGGACAAGGTGTAGGTTGTTTGATCTAGTTTGCAAATTCTGCTTGATACTGCTGTAGATGAATGTGCAAAAATTACTTTATTGGGGGCTACAGGTCTTCGCAAATTTGGAAGGGTAGCATCTTATTACTTACACTTGGAAGTAGAGTTGGTGTCACCGGTTCCCATCACACATCGCTGCGTGTGTGATGCCCCCACGTATCATTCAAAATAAGACATGAACAATTCTGTTGATGTTTGCCGGTGTACAGAACAAGTGAACCCCTCGTTAAAAATCACGGTTCCAAGGGCAGGAAAGATACAACAATGCAGAAAAATAGACCCCCTTGGCAACCGAATAAATGCTACGTTTTCAATCTATGAATATAGGCCAAAAGAACTTATAAATAAATATATATATACCTTTTTAATATTTAACAGATGATGTGAAAAAACAAAGTTATCACTTTTAAATAAATAGGGTATCAAAACCTCCAAAATGATATTTTAATAGCATATCATCACACAACAGGAATACATAGAAATTATACCTAAACAAACGTATGAGCTAACAATGTTCAATGTCCAAATACTGACAAAGCAAATAGACAAAACATGACATACTTCATCTCATAACAAACGTGAAAACTTGAAATATATACAGGGTAAAACACTAATAGGAATGAAATCGTCTTTGCTAACTACTATGCAACAAATTTAAAAAACTTGGTGGCAACCCTATTGATTCCTTTGGGTGGGCGTGGGCATATAAGTATTAAAGAGGAATGTTTAGGCCTGTCAAAAGGTTTATTTTTATTTTTTGCAAGGCTGAATTAGCAGATCAAAACTGCAACCCAGGCTGCAGTGGCCAGCGTGGAGTCATGTTTTACAGTGCTACTTTAGCAGGTGGTATAATGAGTGCCTCAGTCCACTAGCAGCATTTACTTTGCAGGTTCTGGGAACAGGTAATACCATAAACTAGGTACTCATAGGTAAATTAAATGTGCCATTCAGATGTACTCCAATGTTAGCATATTTAACAGGGAGAGCACAACCACTTTACTGCTGTTTAGCTGGATTAAAGTTCACAGAGTTCTACAGCCAACAAAAATAGGGTTCAGTAAAAAGGCAAAAAGTCCTGGGTGACCTCCCAGCAGGGGCACATTTCCAATGACTCCACAGAACTTAGGATGCAACATAAAGTGTATATATCTGCAAATGTTTAAATAGAGTCAATGATGCTCAGAGGCTATCTCTGTACCACTAGGTTGACAGATGGTGAGAGTTTTGAAGGGGGAGAGGGGTTGATAGTGTGCACACATTTAAACACAATGGGGCATATTACCAACAACTAGCGATATTTATCGCTAAATGCGCTTAGCGACTATTTTTTTATCGCTGCCTATTGCTGGATATGTTATCGGAGAACACATGCTATTAGCAACGTTTTTCTCCATAGCGCTAAAATATCCAACGATAGCGGCGTAATGCGAGAATATCGCTGAGAATATAGCGATATTCTCGCATTAGCGACGAAATACTCTTAGCCATGTTATCCACCTCCCATTGGATAACATGGCTAAGAACTGGTCAGAGCAGGTTTTAGTTTTTGGTGATAGCGGGAATATTTCCATCGCTACGCCAGCCTTGTGAATAGGCGATAGCGACGTTATTGCCTGCTTTCAGTCGCTAACGGGTTGGGTACGCCCACTTTGCATGTCATTAGCGATAAATATCGCTGACATGCAAAGCGGGCCCCAAACCGCTCGCTATCGCCTTCAAGCTGTCGCTAACTGCTGTTAGCGACAGCTTGATAATAGGGCGATAGAATTTTCGCCGCTTAGCGGCCGGAAACGGCCGCTAAACCGGCGAAAAGTGCCTATCGCCCCCCTTGATAATATGCCCCAATATTTCTTGTATTTGCCCTGATGTAAATGCTGCTATTTTATAGCATTGAAAATGGCAGTATTGATATAATGTATTAGAGAATAAAATTTTTATGAAATTACGCTTTTGTGACAAAAATTGATTTGAAGGCAGTTCACATCCGTTTTTATGCGATTTATGAACCTTGCTTTATGAATTCTTGCATGATACTGGTAGAAGATTGGTTCGAGTAGAAATTGTCTCTTTGAGAGAAACCTTCTTGGGCAAATGTACAAGACCGTATCGCCACAGGAACGTCACTTTTTGTGACGTTCCTGTGGCGATAAACCATTTGCCCTATTTACAAGACAGTGTGAAGCCACTTAGCGTGATTTAACTCCACCTTGTAAATAAGGCCCCCTTTTATGTTACAATTTCCATAAAAGGGGCGTGCAATAGGTGTTTCGCGTCAACACCCATAGATTTTGACGCTGCTCCCTATTTTTAAGGGTAGCTTCTATGGCCCACATGCATCAAGCATTTTTGTAGTCGCAAACGGTGCGATTCCTTAAAATCGGCCGTTTGCGAATGCAAAAGTGCTGTTTGGGATGCATCATGCCATTTTAGAAGTCGCATCTTTTTTACGATTTCTAAAATTGCGTTAGCATATAAGAAATCGCAATTGTGCGATTTCTTAAATGCTATGCATCATTACAGAAAAATGTGCGATTTTTAAAATTGGAAGTGCAAATTACCACGAAGTTCAACTTCGTGGTAATTTGCAAAATTGTTTAAAAATGCACAAAAATGCATTTTTTAAACTGTTAAACTACAGACACACATGTCCTTAGGACATGTGTGTATGTAACTTATGCTGAAAAGTACATTTCATGGGTGCAAGGGGGGGTCATTTTGACCCCCCTCTCCACCCTTGAAATGCATTGATGAATTGCAATTGCACATTGTGAATTCGCAATTCCCATTCATTCCTATGGGCATTTTGGCCCATAGGAATGAATGGGAATTGTGAATTCGCAATTGAAAATTTGCATTTTTTTTGCAAATCGGTAAAAATAGCGATTTTTACCGAATTGCAAAAAAAAAGCAAAAATATTCATGCATAGGCTTTTGCGATTTCTAAATTGCGAATCGTTATTTTTCGCAATTTAGAACTCGCAAAAGCCGATATTGATGCATGTGGGCCTATGTGTGCTGCACAATGCAGCACACATAGAAGTTACAAATCGCCAGTGTGAATTTTTATGTATTGGAAGGGGCACCTTCCTGCACATAATCAATCATTCCCTCAAGAAGGCACCCTTGCACTAGGGTGCAAGGGTGCCTGTATTGGCGCTAGGCAGCGGCATTTAGCGCCAGTGCAGGGAGAAACGCAGGGGTTTGCAGTAATATTGTAAATACGGCGCATCCCTGTGTTTCTACAGTGATGGAATGCGGTGTTAGCAATGTTTGAGCTAACCTGCACTGCGTCATTTTCTTACACATATGTCCCTCTGTGTGAAACACTCTTCCACTACCATCTTGCAGAACCATTCAACCGTAGAGGCATGCTCATGAAGACAAATGCAAAATCTCATAGTGCAGAATTTCATGAAATTTCCTAAAGGTGGTGAAATGCACAATCTGGGAAATTTATGAATTTAAGTGGTGTAATTACACTTTTGCCCATGCCTACTGCACAGCTCTGTTTTTAGCACTCATGAAATATATTACCTCCTCTCTCCATATTATATTATAGTAAGAAATGTGAGCCCACTTTTGTGTGGCTTGTTAGTTTACTCAAACATCAATGCAAACGTGCGAATTGTTGGAAAGAAAAAATGTATGTTTGGCAAGTTGCTCGTGGTAGCTGATTAAAGAGATGGCATAATCTAAAACAATATTAGAGTTACACTAAGGGTGCTGCTGGAGAAAGATGCCTGCTTAATTTGTAAGTGTCTAATAAAGGGTGCTAAGTGGAATTGGGAGAGTAGGGGTGTGGGCGTTCGGGGAGAGGGGGTGAGTGAAGCTGCCAGTTTGGGCAAAGAGCCCTGCTTCACAAGAAGCAAGCTTCAATTATTAAAGGGCCAGTCAACACCGCCATAGTTTTAAGTATGAATCAAGTGCCATGACTGAAAAATTTGTCACACTGTGTAAGATCAATGGTAATTACCCGGCTGACATGAGTACTATTATTATTTTACAGGGCTGCAAACAGGATCACGGACATCAGGCAACACAAACTGCGGTCAGATCAATAGTGCTCTGAAATATGGCTCTCCGCGGCCCCAGAATGGAGCTTTCCGGCTGGGCACACCATTACCGGCTGATCACAGCTGCCCGTGAGCGCGGATACCCTCCAGTCAAACGCAGGCGCAATTGGTCAATTCGCTTCTGGTGTAAACAAGCTGATGGGCACTTTCACATACTCTTTTTTCAGTTATTAAGGGTGGTTGCACCGCCATAAAACCTCCACCGGGAAATCTGTAATTGAAATAGGCAAGCATTTCTGAGCCCATAACCAACTGGGGTTTGTGGTGAGGGCTGTGGGGGCGAATGTTGAGTGAAATGTGTAAAACAGGTGTTACCCAATTTTCAGTAACTCACTGAGCCCCCTTTAGACACTGTAATGCACCGTGCGAAGAGCATTTAAATCGCCTTATCTCAAGTTTGAAGATGTAAGTCTCAGCTTTTCTAAATGACTTAACATTATTATGTATCACAACCTGATATACAAATCTGATGTGAATTTTAGTATTACCGTACAGCTGTGACATTACTACTTTCAGGTAATCAGAAAATGACATCATTCTTTTACTATAATACAAGGGAGCCTCCAATCTCTGTATGAAGCATGTCTTTACTTTCCTTATTACAGAGACTTGTGACGTTGCTTGTAATAATAAAATGAGGTAGATGCTAAACTGTAGCAAGTCATTACAGTTGAGTTGTGACATCATAATGTCACCTGCCAGAGCCAGCAGCCAAGGGAAACGCAGATCACAGCTCACCATTGTAGCTGCAGTTTAAGAAATGCAATGAAAAAAGGCTTCGCATCCTTATGATCTATTTTTCTAAAAAAAACCAGTGATGAGCAGAAACGAGATATTTGTGGCAACATGCTTCTTTTCTGCATTTTTTTAAAACCTGATTTAAATTGATTCTAATAACTTTTCCTAATAAATTGATGAGCACTCTAGTGTGCGAAATTTCACTTTATTCTTCATGTCTACAACCCTGCCGTCTATCATATGAAAGAGGTGGACACCAAGGGCCTAATTCACAAATGGCCTCCGCTGTGGAGGCCTCGCAGTCATGGAAAGGACCCTGCACCTCCAGTCCTGCCATGATTATGGTACTATGACTGGGAGGCCTCCGCTACGACCGCTGAGGCCATTTGTGAGTTAAGACACAAGTATTTAAGCACTTTGGGGAAGGTTAATGGTGTGATCATGTATTATAAGGCATAAGATACCCTCTGCTGTATATTAAAACCAGTATATAAAAAGGATATTGCAAGTCACCTCAGCATTATAAAGGATCTCAGCCTTTGGCCTCATTTCTCTAAATGGTCACAGAACTGCTTGGTGACTAGCAATATCATCATAAGGTATAGAAGGGGCCTTTTATCCCATATACTACACTTCGGGCCAGATGTATTAAACAAACTACGGGCTATTTTAGCCATATTATGTATAGTACTGCAAGTAATAGAATAAAAAGTGAAGTGAGAAAAATGGGTCTGGGTCTATACATCCCAAAACCATCTCTGCGCAGGCTAAGACCTCTGCTGTGTATAATAATAAAACCTGCCCCCCACCCTCTACCTCTAAAATAAACTTCATGTGCCAGGTATTTGAACAAAAGGTGCTCAATGTAAAGGAGATCCTTCTTTTATTTCTTAATATGCATGAAAAGCCAAAAACAGATTGCTGGAGGATGTCAGTGATTAAAAGAAGCCTCCATGAAGATAATGCATGTGCTACACTTCTGAAATGTTCCCTTATACCAACTTTTGCATAATGAGTTTTACCCGCTGCTCATGAGACTTTGCTATTAAGAGGTAAGGATTTTACAATTTTCGCCTAATTAGAGGCTCTGCGAGGCCCTATTTGTAAGACAGCTGAAGGCGTGTTTTTGCTGCAAACAAAAATCTCATTAGAGTTTACATTACAGTGAGGCAGGGATAATCCATATCAGCTGGAGTGCTCATTTTTCATCCAGATCATGCTATTCCCCATTATGTAATGTATGCCTTGTGCATGTTTTTTACAAAACACGAGGAGGCCAAGGAGGCGATTTATAAAAGCACAAGACAAAAATGCACTAAGTCTTTCAATCATACTTCCTCGTACTCTCCCTGTATTTCTACTGAAACAGTTTGGGGACAATTCTGTATTCCTGGGAACCTGGGTATGTGATCTAGACTAAGACATTACAGTGATCCCCTCTGAGAGAGCAATTAGTCTTTGCGCTCTAGGCAATCTACAGAGAAGTTAACATTGGGATCAAAACATCACGATTTATCCTATCGAAGTTTTATTGTACTTCCATGATTTAGCAAAACAATCAACAGAGCTTATATTTTCTTTGCTGTTTTTAAATCACAAGCCAAGCATAATCTCTTCTGTCACTATTCGTGTACACTGTGCCACTTTTAGAGCACCTACTGCAATGGCGGCTACCACAAAAGGAAAGTTGGGGGACAGCGGGGGAGGGACGGGGAATTTAGGGAAAATATTGATTTAAAAAACATACCTTTCGCTGCCGCTGCCTCCGACACTGACAGCCGCCTTGATCCTTGATTGATTGATTGATTGATTGATTGATCCTTCAATCATGCAGTCTCTGGGAAGGCAGAGGCTCCCCAGCCAATCCAGACACTGCTCTCATGCTATGAGAGCAGTACCAGAATTGGTATGAGCAGCCTAGTCTACTGCTCAGACACTGCTTGGGAGCCTGCAGCTTTTGTCCAACCCATTCACAGCTGGGTTGGAAAAACAGAAGTACGCATGTCTGTTTGGCCGGCCTAAAACGGTCAGCCATACTTATATGCGCACTTCTCTGTACCCGCCACTCCTCACTTTCATGGCCCTCTCCCACCCTGCCCTACACAGGCATGCCAGCCAGATACAGAAAAATTAAATGATATTGTTTTATTATCATTTTATTTTTCTGTGACTGACTGACGAGTGATGCAATGCTCCTCCGCTATTATGGAGGAGCCGCCCCTGACACTGTTACTTATTATCTTACCACAGTTTCTCAAAGTAACAGGCAAACATTTTCAGCAATATAACCAAATATGTGTGTATTCTTTTGTATTGTGTATTGCCTGAAAAGTGAAGGCAAATAGCTGTCTCTAAGGGAATCACTATAATATATTAGCTTCCCCATATTCCTAGGCAAAACTATTTAGAGAGTAAGGCCCCGCATAAGGTTGGAAGAAAGAGTCTATATGTTCACACTACAATATCATTTAGCTACTTCGAATAAATATTGATGGAGCAATATCAAAAGAGTTATTTTTCAACAAGTTAACTTCCTTGTTGATGAAAATTATGTGTATCATATCTCTTAGGTATTTATCAGCCATTGCTAAACTTTAAGTTGTATGTGAATCATGTGTTTAGGTTATTCTTTCATCCATTCAACCATTCATCTGACGTCACTGTAGCTGTAGTAACAGAAAAGTAAACAAGAATGAATGAATGAATGAGGAGGATTTGTAAAGCGCGTTGGCTACCCAGGGGCGTCCCAGCGCTGTAGGGAGCTTGAGCTAGTCCGGAGAGGTAGGAAGAGGGAGGCTGGGTTTTGGTTTTAAACAGAGGTTTTGCTGAATAGCCAGGTTTTGAGAATTTTTCGGAAGGTAAGGAGGTTGGGTTCGGATCTGAGATTGAGAGGGAGTTCCAGATCCTGGCCAGGTTGTAGGAGAGCGAACGACCACCACATCTGGCCTTCCTGATGCGTGGTACTGAGGCGAGGTGGGAGGTCGCGGATCTGAGAGAATGAGTGGGCTGGTAGGCTTTCACAAGGGAAGAGTTAATGGGGGGGCCTGTTCCCCAGTAAGAGCGGTGTGCAATGCACATGCTCTTAAACTCGATTCTAGATCTCACCGGGAGCCAGTGAAGATCTCTCAGTCTGGCTCTTACTGAAGTTCGGCGGGGGATATCCAGAAGAATTCTTGCTGCGCAGTTCTGAATAACCTGGAGTCTGTTGATTGTGGATTGGGGTGCTCCAAGATATAAGGCATTTCCACAGTCGAGACGGGAGAGGATCAGTCCTTGAACCACGATTCGTCTCGAGTGGAATGGAAGCAGAGGGAGAATTTTGCGGAGCAGTCTCATCAGGCCAAAACAGGTGGCAGCTAGCTTAGTGCTGATGGTTGAAGGACAGAGTGTGGTCAAGCCAGATGCCCAGGCTCTTGATTTGCTCCTTGGGTTGCGGGGAGTTGCCTAAGCAAGGAGGCCAGATGGGGTCGATGGTTTTGGCGATGTAATTTCCAAGGAGCATTATCTCAGTTTTGTCCCCGTTAAGCCTAAGACAAGAGCTGGACATCCAGGTGGCGACTGCTTCCAGGCATTTGTGTAGGCTGTGTTGAGAGTTTAGGGGGGGTCCAGAGATACCACTAGCTGCGTGTCGTCCGCATAGGAGACGATCTTCACACCAAATGGGCGGACGACATCAGCTAGGGGGCGCAGGTAGACATTAAAAAGGGTAGGGCTCAGGGATGAGCCCTGAGGCACTCCACAATTAAGTGGTCTACTGGCAGAGGTGAAGTCTCTCTCAAAAACCTTGAAGGATCTGTCAGTCAGAAAGGATCTCATCCAACTGAGAGCAGTCCCAGTCACTCCTATTCCTCCAAGACGATGGAGTAGGATGTTATGATTGACAGTGTCGAAGGCGGCACTTAGGTCGAGTAGGACGATGGCCGTGGAACCGCCATCGTCCAGAATCCTTCGTGCCTCCTCCGTCACTGCAATCAATGCCGTCTCCGTTCCGTGACGGGGCCTAAAGCCGGTCTGAGAGAAGTCAAGGATGTTATTGACTTCTAAGAAGTTGGTGAGAACGGAGTTGACATGCTTCTCGAGGAGTTTACTGAGCCAAGGTAGGAGGGAGATGGGACGGTAGTTGGCGGGGTTAGATTGGTCGAGATTGTTTTTTTTAAAAAGGGCTTTGACCATTGCTCTTTTCCATAGAGATGGAACGATCCCAGTACGGAGTGAGGAATTGAGCAGGTCTAGAATAGTAGGCGAGATCAGAGGTGTGATCTGTGTGAGGGTACTGTGAGGAGCAGGGTCGGTGGGTGATCCAGATTTGACCTGTCCCATAAGTTTCTCCAAATTAGTAAGTTCTAAAGGAGGAAAGCTGTTAAGATCGTGAGGAGGGACTGGCGGGCTACCTGTGTTGACGAAATCTGTGGGTGGAGTGACGGGAAGGGGGAAAGAGGAGTTGATGGTTTCAATTTTCTGGTGGAAGAACTCAGCTATTTCCTCACAATGGGCCTGAGTATTGTTGTGGTGCTTCAGTGGTTCCGGAAGTTGTAGAAGGGTTTTGGCTATTCGATAGATTTCTTTGGGTTTGGACGCTGCGTTTTCAATCTTGAGTTCGAAGTATTTAGCCTGGGCCAGATGAATTTCCGTTTTGTAGTTTTTGATTGCTGTTCTATAGCTTGATTTATCTGAAGGGAGGTAGCTGAGGCGCCATTTCCTCTCCAGTCGTTTACATACACGTTTTGCCTCTCGTAGCTCGTTTGAGTACCACGGGGCTGTAGGATTGCCCCGTTTAGGGTAGGAGTTTTTTAATGGTAAAACTGTATCCAGGGAACTGGTGATCCACAGGTTGAAGTTGTCATTGTCTTGAGTGGGGATAGATGTATTAGTGGGTTTAGTACCTTGTAGGAGTTCCTCCCACTCAGATAGGTGGAGTTTAGACCAGTTACGTGAGCGTTGCGCCAACGGGGGTTGGGGGGGAGTGATCGGGCAGGGTCCAAGTGAGCGGGATAAGAAAGTGGTCTGACCAGGAGAGGGGAGAGGAATTTCCAATGTGGAGGTTATTACAGTTGCTGAAAACGGGGTCCAGGAGATGACCCTTTAGATGGGTGGGCCCGGTGACACGTTGGTGCAGTTCAAGGGCACTTAAGCTCGAAGATAGATCCCTTGCTATAGAGTCGTTTGGGTCATCCAGGTGGATGTTAAGGTCACCCAGAATTGTGAAATTAGCAGTGCTGACTGCAAGACTTGCCGCTATCGAGGTGAGGTCTGAGAGAAATTGCCTTTGTGGTCCAGGGGGACGATATATAAGCATACCCGAAAAGGTATGTGTGGCACTTAATTTTATGAAAAATGGAAGGCATTCGCAGTCTGGGAAGTCTACGGGGGTACTGGTGACAGTGTAATTTGATTTGTAAATTATAGCTAGACCGCCGCCAATGCCCTTTTTCCGGTCGAGGCGGAGTATTTGATAGCCAGGAGGAAGTGCTTGTACCAGGTCTGGTTCAGAATGTTCCTGTAGCCCGGTCTCGGTGGCGAAAAAGACGTCAGGGCTTATCTCCTCTAATAGTAGAGAGATTTCTACGGAGTGTTTAGGAAGCGAGCAGCAGTTAAGCAACAGCATGGAGAATGAAGTGGGATTCTTTATACCATGAGAAAGGCGAAAGCCACATTGGTTACAGACGGAATGTTGGGTAGAGGGATCCCATGTGTGTAGACAGGATGGCCCAACTGTCTGGTTTAATTGGCGAAGGGATTGCGGGTGATAAGTGATGGTCTGGCGTGTTGGTTGAGCAAGGGGGGTGGCCCCTGGCCCCGGTCGGTCGCGGACGGGTGCAGACGGGCTTGCCTTAGGCGCACCTTCGGCACGCAAACGTCGCGCCCGCTGCGCGACCGGGAGATGCACATGATTTATGCTGTTCCAATGAGTGGGGACCGTGGGGGCGTGGCCTAAAAAGGGGCGTGGCCTCTGCTCGTGGCGCGAGGAGTGTTGTCAATCAGCGTGCAGGGTCAGCGCTGGCTTCGCTGCCTCTAGCATCCAATTTCCCAGCAAGTAAGTTTAAAAAGAACAATATACACGTTAATCTGTGACAGTTTAAAGATTTTAAAAAAGTGAATCGCTCCCGGCTTCCGCCTCAGGAGTGTGTCTCAAGCTTCTACTTGGTGCCCTTAACTCGGCGTCTATAAGTAGGCGTCGACAGGGGGCGTGGCCTAAAAAGGGGCGTGGCCTCTGCTCGTGGCGCGAGGAGTGTTGTCAATCAGCGTGCAGGGTCAGCGCTGGCTTCGCTGCCTCTAGCATCCAATTTCCCAACAAGTAAGTTTAAAAAGAACAATACACACGTTAATCTGTGACAGTTTAAAGATTTTAAAAAAGTGAATCGCTCCCGGCTTCCGCCTCAGGAGTGTGTCTCAAGCTTATACTTGGCGCCCTTAACTCGGCGTCTCTAAGTAGGCGTCGGCAGGGGGCGTGGCCTAAAAAGGGGCGTGGCCTCTGCTCGTGGCGCGAGGAGTGTTGTCAATCAGCGTGCAGGGTCAGCGCTGGCTTCACTGCCTCTAGTATCCAATTTCCCAACAAGTAAGTTTAAAAAGAACAATACACACGTTAATCTGTGACAGTTTAAAGATTTAAAAAAAGTGAATCGCTCCCGGCTTCCGCCTCAGGAGTGTGTCTCAAGAGATGTCTGGAATGCTCTAGAAGAATGTTTTTGGCGAAATGGCTGAAAGAAGTGTTATATGTGTAAATGTAGAAAAAAGGTTCACGTTAACAAACAGGTCAAATCTGAAATTAAGGTAAGCCAAATCTGACAGCAGACCATCCGACATGTATGACCATGGACAGCAAAACTATACCTTAACAGATAATCCCATTGATTATTCACTCAGTCTGTTGGAACCGGGGCTGCCGGCCCACTTAGGGTAGCATGGCACCGAGTGGGAAGGCTAAATCCAGAAGGCAATTGTGACGTACCTGCTCATACACACTACAGCACCCCAGCGCAAACCCACCAAAAATGACACCACACCGTCTCTGTTAGATAGAAAATAATGAGACTTTATCTCATTGTATTGAGGAAGAAAATAAATGAAAGTTCCACTGTATAATAATGTAGGACTTTCAACAATTCAGTTGGAGAATTATTCACCTTAATTGAATATTACAACACACTTCCTCACAGTAGTCAGCACCAGGTTTCTGAATACATTCAGTTAGGCAACTAGCCGGTAATATACATCACCCTTAGATCAATAGGAACATGCTAATAAATGAATTTAAGTTTTAGCCGGCTTCTGAATCAATCTGAGACGAGCTGATGAATATATTGAGAGGAGAGAAATTACAAGTTTCTTATACAGAGTGTGCGGTCTCTCCCACTCCTCTGATGTATTCTAGGAGGCTTACTTCAAAGGGGGAAATCAGAGTCTGAGACCTACTCTTCGATTCAGTCAGTCACGATTTACTGGAGGGAGGATTTGCTTAGGGCAAGTTTGTGGCACCCCCAATATCCATAGTTCGCCACCTCCTTGTAGGTCTTGTTCCTTTCAGCCCCTCCCTCCTCTGTACCTCCCCCAGATACCTGTGCGCCCGATCGGCGCCCTTATTTTTTCCCCTGGGAAGCAAGTTGACTAGGCTGCGCTTCCCCCGTCCTCCCGCTCAGTGTTTTTTTACCGCTTCATCTGAGGCGGGGCGGGGGCGGCGGCAGATCGGTGATGTGAAGGCTTCCGAGGCCCCAAAGAAGACGGGTCTCCGTGCGTCCACTCCCAACTACTGGAGCACCGGTCGTCCGAGGGCTGCTGCAGCTTCCGCTTCCCTGAGGAGTTCCGACTTAAACTGTGTGAGGTGACGCGCTAGGCAGGGGTCCGGTTGCTCAGCGACCCAGTCCGGCGTCTTCCACAGAGCCTCGCATCGCTCCGCCTTCCACACGCCCCCTGTTGGGATCGCTTGTCTCTACTCAGCACCCAGGCCAGCGACACAGCAACGCCAGTCAGACTCGGCATCCCAGCACCTCAGAAAGGTCAGAAAGGCAAAGAGGGGGCTCTGATTGTTATAGCGCTGGGACTCTTTGACAGCACACGGCACTGGCACAAACGGTACACCTCAACCCGGCCAAACAAGGCAAGGGCTGAGGTTGAGGTCACACTTCACCTCAGGGGTCGTAACAAAGGTCCCTTGTTCCACGATGCTCTTTGGGCCCACCTCCAAGGTCTCTGGGGTTGGGGAAAGTTCACTCTCACCAGCAGTTGAAATGAATAAGATTTCTTGATGAGTGGCCACACTGGGTCGTGAGATTAACAGATCTTCTCTCATAGGCAGGGCCAGATCAACAGGGAGGAGGCCAGCACCCACAACTATCTCACAGCCCCTAGGAACAGTCAGAGTAGCCTGAGACACAATTCCCCTGACGCAGTTATCTGTACTCCAGCCAGCCCAGCAGTGACAAAATGGCCGCCCAGTGTCCTCCCTTATATAGCCTAGGCCCAGGTCACTAGAGTGGACTGGAAGGGTCTGGAATCCTCTAATGCTATCCTATGGGCCATAGCACTGAGGTAATTCCTGACAGGCATCCATTTTAGGAACCCTCTCTATTTACCATTTTAGGAAGGCGCACCTGTACCTCAGCACTGGTTAGCAGTGGTGGGGCACCCGGAGATCTAAAGCCACACAAAAAGGGCTGGTGGACAAAAATAATGGGGGGCCGAAAGGGACCAAAAATAAATAGATAAATAAGGGGAGACCACCCAAAAAGCTGACAGGTCTAACACAGTCCTCACACAGCAAAGTCATTTTTGGGTTATGTTGAGCTTGCATGTCTCAACTACCACAGAGTAGAGTTACCTCCTTGGTCCCACAACCTTATAAAGGACATTTTTGTCCATCAAAGGTCGAGTAACTAAAGGTTAATTTATTGATCACTGGCAGAATATCAGAAACAGAAATATCATGTGGACATAATAGCATGTCAAAAATATCTAGGACCAAGATATCGAGAAGGTAAGTGCAAATATGTAAGCATAGATTTACAATTCTTAACTCTATATGTACGTGCCTTGAAGATATATATATCATCAAGCTACATATAGGTGGACTTATATATAAAGTAAAACTTTGTCTACCTATAGAAACTTTAACAGGCTCTCTAAACACTAACAGCTACAGCAGCTAAAATCCAGGCAGACACATGCATCATATTCTACACAAACTAGTATTTTATTACATTCTCTAAAGTGTTCAAATGTACATGGTAATAATAAAAAATCTCCCCTCATTCTGGGGGTAATCCTCGAACCACATGTCTTTTTAGGTCGAGCGTGAGCCAGCGCGCAACTCTGTTCTGCAAAGAGCTGTGGTAGTTCAGTACGGAGAGAAGCTTCGCCCACTCCCCCACCCTTACTTTTCATTTGCTTATCTGTTTGTCCTTTGTAAATGCTGTCTTCTGATTCATTATGAGGCTTGTTAGTCCCTCCTTAGTACAGCCATGTCGTCATTTGTATCCTCCCATGGCTACTGGCCCCTTTACTTCGTTGTTACAAGGGGCCTGTACTATTTCCTTTATTAAGTTTCTCCTTTGATGAAGAGCAACACTGCTGAAATACAGGAGCTGCCGCTTTTCTTCCGAGTCTGCTGCTGACATTCACTGTATAAATAAACTAGTTACATTTATTTGGACTTCTTTTCTTTCCAAATGCCACCGAATTTACTGGGCCTAACCGTACCTCAATATCTTCTGCAGCTCGTGTGATCTCTGAGCCTGAGCTCAAAATTCTCCTCAGAAGGACGTGTCGGTTTTCATACTCGACATTTCACAATGGCGCACTTCTGCAGTTTCACTGTGGCACCATACAGTGCCATAATATGTTGTCACAGCTGTTCTGTGAAACTGTAAGTATCGCCAGCAAGCTTAAACATTACAGTGGGACTTGATGGCATCTCACCTACGAATTGTAGACAACACTAATATCCATTAGTGCTTCTCAGTGGACATTAATCACATAATGCTTTGTACAGAACATTGCCAGTCGTCTAAACAGTTAAGGTGTAAAGAAATGGTGGCATCTTGAAAGGCTGGCCCTTGACACACGTTCTTTGCTGTTTGTGTTTCTTACAACGAATCAGCTATATGTCATTGAAAACATACAGTAAGAGGAAATCCAAACATCTGGTATACTCTCTGGGTCATTCATCCTCCGATCACACAATTTGTTCAAGTACGTCACTCAAGATTTGAGCCCAGGTTGCCCTATCTCAACAGTCTGCATTTTAATCACTCATCAGTATCCACTCCTCTTCCTCATTTTACACAAAATAATAACATTGGGGCATATCATCAAGGACCGATGTTAAAATTATCGCCTTTTTATCGGCAGGAAACTGCCGATAAAACGGCGATAATGGGCTTGATAATACGCCCTTGTTAATTCCCATAGAAGCCCATGTTCTGCTGTTAACATGGTCCGGTCCTTGATAATATGCCTCATTGTGTGCTGAGTTTTCTTTGAAAACTGGAACTAGTGCAATAAAATCTACTTTGGGGAAATACTTGTATTACATGCTTAATTAATATGACACTTTGGGCCCGATGTAGATAATTTAATTTTACCGGTTCTTAAATACCGAATCATACCGAATCGGTATTTATGAATCGGAAAACCGTTTGTAGCAAAAAAATCGTAAAAAAATACCGATTCGGTAACAATCGGAATCCACACTTGGTAAATACCGAATCGGTAATCTCCGAATCGGCAATCTCCGAATCGGTATCACCCATTCAACCCTATGGGCCTCCAGCACTCTACCACTGGCTGGCAACGCAGGGCAACAGGGGTCATCAGGATATGCGCGTGCAAGCGCCCTTTGGTCGTAGGGCACGTGAGCGAGACGAGGGACAGAATATGCAGGGGATCTTTGCTGGTTTGGAAACCACTATGGTGAAGATCCAGCGCATGCAGGCCAAAGGGATCATGGCTGTACACAGACAGGTGTGCATCCTGAACAGCAGGATGTCAAACATTGATCGGGGGATATGCTCCATGGCCCTAGGAATGAAGTCCATGGGAAAAGGAATGGAGTGCATGGCAGAGGGGGTGAGGAAAATGGGTGTGCGCATGGGTTCCCTATGTGACATGCTGGAGCGTGACCAGACAGAAAGGCGCAGGAATAGGCACGAACTCAAGCAGCTGAATAAGTCCATCAACCGTCTGGCAACTGCAACCCCCCTGCTATGCCGCCGGTCAGTTAACGTGCAGACTGAAATTGTGCACTGCTGCAGTGACTTGTCCAGGGTCATGGGGAGAGTGATCTCTGCTATGGAGGTACTGCTGACCCAGCAGACAGCCACTGCTGGTAACACGCGTATGAGGGACACAGCAGGAGTGGATCCAGCACGCTTGTACAGGACGTTCGTCGGAGCAGCAGGCTCCATGAAGATGACCCTGGCACCACTGCGCAGGTGGACCCCCTGCCCCGTAGCTCCCACAACATATTGCGTAAGCGCAAACATTAACAAATAATCCTGAACACAGGATAGGTCACAGTGATGTGAACTTTGGCCACCCAGTGTAAAAAGTGGATTTTATTTGGTTCATGTATTCTGGTATATGTGAAGTCCATTAGCACATATTAAACTGAGTGCTTCAGGAACTAAACATGCCTGTGTCTCCTTACTCTATTAGAAATATCTGGTGGTGATTTCTGCGCGTCTTAGTCTCCTATCTGTTGCTGGTGCTGCTCCTGCTGCATTGTGATTGGCTTGTTCTGTCCCATCATCTATGTCCTCATGATATGTGATTTCTACCTCTGTGCCCTCCTTGGTAGCAAGATTGTGCAGCATGGCGCAGGTCGCAATAATCTTGCAACAGATCATTGGCGTGTACTGCCGTGCACCTCCACTCTTATGGAGGCACCTAAATCTGCTTTTAAGCAGTCCAAAAGTGCGTTCAACCACGCAACGTGTTCTTCTGTGTGCCACGTTGTAACGCCTTTCACTCCTGGTGGATGGATTCAGGTAGGGGGTGAGGACAAATTAACGCAGGGCATATGCACTGTCACCTGGGTGGAAAATGAAATAATGTTTAGTCACATACTCATGATTGCTCCTTCTGCATTGACTATCAGGGTGTCTCACAGTTATTTACCTAGCAGGTATCCATCCCCAAAATCACCAGCAACAAGGCATCTGTATATCCCACTATTCTGGAAGATGTAGGAGTCGTGGGTACTCCCTGGAAATTTGGCTACAATGTCCGTAATTATGTTGCCAGCGTTGCAGATCACCTGCACATTGATTGAATGTGTAGACTTCTGGTTTCTATAAATGTGTTCTGTTGCTGCAGGTGGGCATAGTGGGATGTGCGTACCATCGATACAACCTATGATGTGCGGGAAGTGTGCGAGTTGGTAGAAATCGGTCTTGCTCTTTGCTAGTTCAGCAGGTGTGTCAGGGAACTCAATGTAGTGTCCCATCCTCTGCATCATGGCGTCCAGGAATTTTCTGAAAAAACTTGAAAGGCAGCTCTGGGACACCCCACCTACCACAGCTATCACTTTCTGGTAGCTCCCAGAAGCAAGAACGTGTAGGCAGCACAGCACCTGCACATGGGGTGGGATGGCGTGTGCTCTTGGGGTTGGGTGTTCCAGATATGGGTGGAGGTCCCTGATTAAGTCCAGGATGGTTCTGGGGTGTAGTCTGTACCTTTGCAGGATCTCAGCTTCAGTCATTTGGAAGAGGGTGATCCTCTGCCTATACACCTGCTCCTCCCTTAGCCAGACCCTCTCTCCTGCTGCCTGTATCCGTAGCCGCCTTGTCATTATCTAGAAAGCCACCATTGTGGTTGCACTGTTGCATTTTGGGGCCTTCTTTTATATCCTGCACCTGGTTTCCACCTGCTTTCAATCCATGGTAAATACCGACTCTTAAATACCGATTTTCATGGTATTCGGTATTTTTTGGGTTTCCTACATCTCGATATGCCATTTTTACCATTTCTTATTTACCGATTCGGTAAATAAGAATTCGTTATATTCTGATTCGGAAAATACCCATTTCTTATTTTCCGACTCGGTAAATATGAATTCGGTATATTCCGATTTGTGAAATACCGATTCGGTATTTTACCGACTGGTTTTTACCGATTCGGAAACTTTTTTTCAACATACATCTCGATACTCTTATTCCGGTCGGTAAGGGCCGCAGTTACTGAATTTCGGCCGTTACCGACTGGTATTTGGCTACCTACATCAGGCCCCTAATGAGAAATCTCTTTGAGACAAATCAAGTGTGCCTTAGTATTTAAAGAAACAATATCACACAAAAATGATTCTTTTGTCATATAAAACAATCCAGGATACCACAACACACTGGTGTTTTTTAAATACAAAGTTAAGTGTGAGGCAGAGCACTGTATGTTAATATCAGTGGCGTACTAGAGTCAACAAACATACTTCAGAAAGAACCCCACCTTAATCTACACAATTAAATACACCTCATAATCCATAGGGTTGGAGGTCCCATGAAGCTTGCTCTCCTGGTCCAAGTGTTAAATGGGACAGACTTCCCAAAGGCAAGTTCAGTTTTTAGGCACATTTTAGTTTACTAACAACAAAAGGAAAAACACACTTCTTTCTTTTCAAAACTGCATTAGGGACAGGATACAGTGTCATAGATCATGTTCTCGGTTCTGAAATGACACACATGGATGCCCTTCCTATCCTATTTACTTAGTTGTCCCATTGGTCTGGTGGTGTTGTTTCCTTGTGTACTACCCCTTTCTATGGCTGGGGCCAAACCAAGGACACTGAAGCCAACCCATTGTTGACCCCTGCCCTGGAGGAAGACATTGGCAACAATGACCAGGAGCACAAAGAGCATAGCCAAGATAACAGAATACATTTGTGCCAAATGAATCAAGAACACGAACATGGTGCAAAAGGACCTTCAAGCCCTCCTGACTGATCAAACTCATGAACTTCAAGAAAGTGGCAGTAAGAGCAAACAAGCATTTGCAATGCAATAGGTCTTGTATTTTAGAAACTTTGACCTATTGGTCTTTTAAATGACGATGCCTTTTATTATTGCAGGTTTTTTTAAGCACATAAATAAAAGGCATTGTCATTTACTGTGCCAATAGCTCAAAATCTCGCAATTGCAAGACCTGCTGTATTGCAAATGCTTGTTTTGCTAGTTTTAGTAAGAAAAGTCTAACAAAAATCTGTAGTCTGTTTTCTGTTTATGTAATTTTATGAAATCAGAATAACCAAATCTATACCAAAAAATGTGAGCATGTTTGAATTATTAAAAAGCAATATGTCCTTAAGTCAGGATTGAGGAAAGTAGCTTCCTGAATGCAAAGCAATCTGCTCAAATTAAATGGTGGCAATACTGAAGTTATGTTCTTAGGCAAAAGACATGACCTTATGGGACCACAACACTGACCCATGTAATTGGGGGCAACACTGCCCCCCAATTGGGGGGCAACACTGCCTCCCAGAATTGGGGGCTCTACCCACACTAGTGAACTGTGTTCAGGACCTGGGTTTCATCGTAGATGAACGTCTGTCGATGAAACAACAAGTAGCCAGGGTGTCGTCCACCTGTTTTACAGTCTTGAAATCGTTAAAGAAGATTCTATGCCTGATTCCCCTCCAAGCACAGAGAACTGTAATCCATGCCCTGGTTATTTCAAGACTGGATTATGGAAATGTCCTGTGACTAGGAGCCAATTAAGTGACTACCTAGAGGCTTCAGCTGGTACAAAATGCAGCAGCAAGACTTCTTTTTCGTCTGCCTCTCCTCTGTCTCGTGGATTCTAGAGACTTACACTGGCTGACGGTGTTGAAGCGGGTGAAATTTAAGACTCTGTGCTATATGCTTAAAATAAAACAGTGCGGACCCAAAATACCTTCAGGATCGGGCTCAGTGATACCACCCCTCTCGTCCCCGGCGTTCCGCCCAACATACCCGGTTTGTGGTTCCAAAAATCAGACTTGCTCATATGAAAGGCAAGTCTTTCTCACACTTCGGACCGACTCTGTGGAATTCTTTACCAGCCTCCTTGCGAGATGAAACCTCTCTTAGTGACTCCGTAAGGGTTTGAAAACCTGGCTGTTCTAACTTTTAACTTTATCGCTACTACGTACTTCCTCTTTTCTCTCTTATCCTACCTGTGTGGCACCTGGGATACTCCTCGGGTATCTGAACGCCTTACATATACATATTTTCTAAATAATAATAATTGATGTCATACAGAAGGGCATTATACAAATCAATGCTCATGTTGACCTGTACCTGTGCAGCACTGATTGAATTCTGCATGCTCTTTGCTATAACTTTCCAGTGGACCAGGTACTTATATTGTTGATTAAACTAAGAATTAGGAAACCTCGTTTCATATTTCTCGAGTTTCTGTGCTTTGAATATGGCGGTAGGTTCACTTTTCTTGTCAGGTTTACCTGAGCTGGGGAGTTGGTGCATGCATTAATGGGCCATGCCTCATGCGACTTCTTGGCCTGTTTAAGAGTTGAGGATGGGGCGTTTTCTTAGTCAAGAAGTACAGACCTTCACCAGCAACCATGGAAGATACATCAATTTCTTGTACAGGTTCCAGCCACATCTGGCGCAATGGGTCACAATACCAAACTAATATTACAGAACCCAAGTACTAAACAATAATCCATTGTGAAAACCACTTTCATCCATAGTGATTACGCGTTGCTTCTATTTGCGTATATCAACTTCTAAATGATACATTCTTATTATTGTTGATATTGACGGGATATACATGATCCATCTTTTATATGGATCTTTCTTAATTTTTGGTCTGTATCGCGAGTGTTTTTAACCTCTGGGTAGTTCAGCTAGTCTAATCTTTACTCAACATCATGCGCATTTCTTTGAAATAAGGAAACTCACTTGGCTTGTTAATTGTCATATTTGAGTCTCCAACATGTCACCTGTAGGGTGCACACAAACTGTGTTGGCTCCCTAAATGTTATATTTCAAGTGTGAGCCTCCAGAGACGTTCCTTCACTGACTTTTGGAATGATATCTCCAAAATGGGCCAAAGAAATAGCCAAGTAACACCCTAGATATGGACTGCGGGCATATAGTAATAGTGAACCCCTTTTACTAACTAAAATGTTTGACTTAATACTGTGTAAGTCATTGTGCTTTATCAAACTGAGACCAAGCAGCTTAGCACTTAAATCTAAAATGTGCCTGAGGCAACCTGTCACATTTAACATGGGTAACGTGAGCCTAAGTGCTATGTCACTAAAGAAGCTGTGCATGGACTGCTTGCTTTTAAACTTCCACTGTTTCGTGAACTACTTTCTCATAACACAATTAGAAGATACATAGTAGAATCATTCTCGCAGCACATCACTAATTAAGGAAAATAAAAACGATTAGCCAACATAGATTATTATGACATGTATTGCAATGGCAAGGAAAGGCGGCATCTCTACTACACCTGATCATAGATTTCCTTAATAAAGGCCTTCAGCATGTCACTGCCTTCCTGTTTTGGGAGGTATCAGTCATGCTCACGGTGCTTGGCTGCTTAAATGGACAGGATTCCACACACTTAGTGGAGACATTTGCTAGGGGTGGGGAGAGAAGTTATGCCTACAAGAGGTAGAATTCTGCTTTGATTCTTCAAGATCCACAAAACTTAAAGAGGTCCAGAGGCTGGCTACAAAATACTTTCCTGCAGTGGAACTTCTTTCTGATCAGCAATCATGTCTCTGCTGTAAGAAAGAGTTGGTCCACGCATAGCTCATGCACATGTATTGTTAGAAATTGGATTACTGGTTGACTGGGGTATAAGCTCTGTTCAAACAGCAACCACAATCCTGGTCAGGGTAAGGCACATGCAAACCCGGTATTAACCTGTGCTCAACACCCTGGCAGTTTGGCACAGAGCGGTCAGTCTTAACTTAAAAACAATGTGTAAAATATTTGTGCAACACTTTAAACAGTAAAACAATTAAAATAACACAAAAAGTTCACACACCAGGTTAGAAAATAGAGCAAAATGTAAAAAAAATATGACCAAAGTGACAAAAATCCAATCAGAAGAACCAGGGTTATGAATAAACTGTAAAATAGTGCCTAAAAGCATAAAGCGCCAACCAGGGACATCTGGCCGTGCTAGACCGGGTAAAATTCAATAGTTTATGCCGACCGTGATGCAATGCTTGTCGGATATAGTCCCAGATTAGTCCAGTTGAAAGTATACCTTCACAAGTTTTGTGCCAAGAGCCTCGTTCACATGGAAAAAGATCACTGAGAGCAAGGTTAGCGTCACTGGCGGTGGTCAGCGTGGCATGAGGAGCAGGTCAGGCATCATGGACATGTGTGCTGGAACCTCACATTGGTGGTCCATGCGGGTGAGCGATGCTAGCTGTGTGGAATTGCAAAAAACACAGTTGATGGACAGAATGTAGAACAATGTCATACATTCACCCCAGTACAAGGATCTGGGCCTAAATCCATCGTTTTTTTGCACTCCACACCACCCTGGGTTAGACACTGGCTATATGCAAATCAGCTCTGACCCTGTGCCTCATGGGAACAGTCCAGTCCGAACTACCAGACCGGAATCAAGCATCCAAGGACCGGTTTCTGGCTATCAGCCTTCATCAGCCTGGATTGCTTGACTCCAGTGGTGTGTAGAGCCTGGGACTCACGTCTGAGCATCCCCAGCCCACTCGGGGTGAATGGCAAACTTGCGGAAGCTCGCATGGATTTTCTGTGTGGAGAAATGGTTCCGGTGCACGCAGGCATGTTTGTGCTGGTGAAGTGCCCAAAAGGTTGAATTTAAGAGTTCAAGACCCATATCAAGGGCCCAGGACCTCTTGGGGGACAGGAACTCGCTAAAGACGGCTCCAAGAGCTGTTGGGTAGCCTGTTGGGTTCCTAAGGCTTAAATCCGAAGGCCAGCAGACTAGCCCTCTGGGGTCCTGTGTTAAAGATGGAGTTGCAGGTCCAACTCTTCTTGCCCAGGCGAGAGGGCAACAAGCAGCAAGTTAGCACAAAAAAGGGAGCAACTCCTTTAGAGTATCAGTGCAGTAGAGTGCCAGTACTTGTTGCAGCACAGCAGACTTTCCTGGCAGAGTATCTACAGGTCTAGAAGTGGACTGAAGTGCTGGTGTCTGAAGTCCGTCTTTTATACACTGGTGCCCTGGTTCTGGAAGTAGGGAGAAACTTCTCAACAATGTCTTTGAAGGGCATGGAATTCCCTGTCTTCCTTGCCCTGGCTCCAAGCTGGCTGAAGTGACACTGCAGGATTGTTAAGCCCTTTGTGTGGAGACAGGACACAGCCTATTCAGCCCAGCTCCTCCTTCCCCATCCTGCCAGTGAAGGTCCATCTAGTCACACCTTAGCTCCCACTGTGTGTTGCTGTCTAGGAACAATACAATAGCCCAACTGCCAACTAAACCCAGTCATGTGACCAGAGACAAGCTGCAAGGACCAAAAGACTAAGGCAAGATAATCGCAACTTTCTAAAAGTTTTCAGAAAGAATTTCACCAAAAGTTAGGATTCCAGAGACACCAAACTTGATGGGTTATCTCTTCCCATTTGGAAATTACACTTATAAAATGTAATAAGGCAACTACAATTTTAACACTGAATTGAAACAACGTTGCTGGTGGTGATTGAGGAGCTCAGGCATCTCCTTTATGAAGGAGGCTTGGCAGGTATGATCCTGCTAGACCATAGTGCAACCATCGAAACCGTGGATCACCACACTCTCATTCATAGAATCTCAAAGCTCGGAATCCAAGGCAGAGCACTAGAATGGCTTCTGGGTTTTAGATTTGTCCTCCTACTCAGCTAGTCACCCTCTTAGCTGTGGGATCCCTAAGGGCTCCTCCCTGAGCCCCACCTTGTTTAACTTTTACAAGCTCATCCTTGCCGAGATCATCCGCTCCCTCCCTCAAAAAATGCAATAAAAAATCTTGGAATGTGGCAGGACACCATGCTTACGATGGACCATCAAGTGAAAAAGCTTGCAGCCACCTGGTATGGCATCCAGAGACTGATGAGAAAAGTTCTCAAACTTTCGTCCACATTCAGCTAGAAGAGTGATCGTCCAGGCCCTTGTGTTGTCTCCCCTTGATTACAGTAATGCCTTGAATCTTGGCTCGCCTAGTTACGTCATCAAAACGCTGCAGACCATGCAAAATGCCGCTGCCCGACTTTTGATGAACACTCCCAAATATCAGTCTACTGCCATTAGTGGAACGCCGAGTGCAGTTCAAGACCCTCTGCATTATACATAGGGCAGTCAACAATAAAGGTCCCTTTCTGCTGAGATCACTAGGCTCCCCATACTCGCTGGGGAGAACCCTCAGATCTTACTCAGCCCGGACACTGAGGGTTCCCACGATCAGAAGATCCAGATGGGATGAACACTCCTACCCGGTTTCTAGCTATGAAAATTTGGAAAACCTTGCCTTTGCACCTCAGACTAATAGAGTTTGAACCTTCTTTTCGTAAAGCTCTGAAGACCTGGCTGTTCCACGACTGATACTCTGGCAACCCTATTGTTTGCAGTGTCAGTGTGGGAGACCTTCGGATAGCCATGCGCTGTATAAAAACTCTAGAATAGAATAGAATGTTGTGGGAGAGTTAGGCCTTGCAGGAGTGAAAATTAATTTAGGAGTTTATCACTACCAGGACATGTAAAACTTAAAAGTACATGCCCAACTTATTAAATACACTGCACATTACCCTCTGTGCTGTCCAGGTTCTATTTTAGGGGTGATTTATATGTATTAAAAAAAAAGCTTTGGTCCTCGCAAAAGTTTTATTTTGCCCGGTCAACATGGCAGGTTAAAACTGTACACAAAGGCTCTGCAGTGGTAGGCCTGAGACATGTTTAAAGGGCTACTTAAGTGTGTGACACAATCAGTGCTGAAGACCCACTAGTAGCTTTTAATTTACAGGCCCTGGGCACACTTTATTAGGGATTTAGAAGTAAATTAAATATGCCAATTAGGGATAAACCAATATTAACGTGTTTAAGGAGTCAGCTCATGCACTTTAAAGTGCATATAGTCCTAATGCCAGCAAAATACGATCAGAAAAAAGGAAGCAGGAAGACAAAAAGTTGGGGGGCAAGACCACCCTAAGGCTGAGAGGTCTAACATGTATGAAGCATCAGCTTTCACTAAATTTATGCAGCCCCATCCTGCAAAATGCACTGCTCTAGTTTCTAAAATAGGATCCGGCATATTTTGCCCCAACTATGCACATTTGTGTAGAGTATATTAATCCATGAAAAAAAACAAAATGTGATATGTAGTTGAGACACATCAGGGAGTGCTAACTAATTCCATTCACACTGACTGTTAGAATACAAAATACTTCGTACAAGCACAAGCACAGTATATTTCACAGTGACATCAAACCAAGCTTAGATATTTAGGGCCAGATTTATCAAAGTGTTGCAATTAACACAAGGCAGTCCAAGTCACTGCCTTGTATTACCCTCCTTCGAAGGGGCGTTCAATGGGTGGAGCGTGGGTGTGGGTTTTGGCGCATTCCCAAATTTACCATAAAAGGTAGACCTGGGAATGCCCTCTTACTTACCTGTAATCTTCATTACTTCTGGTCCTGTTGTCCTTGTCCCATTCCTTACGAAATGGAGATGACCATCTCCACAACAGAAAAAAGAACAGGGGAAAGCTGGGACACCTAACACCACCCCTTTCACTGGGAGTACTTAAGCAGTACCTTCCCAGCATTCGACCCTAACTTCTAAGCCACCAACAGGAAGGTCGGCTGTCGGGGAGGGAGGGAGGGGCGTAAAGAATGAGACGAGGACAACGGGACGAGGAGTAATGAAAATTACCGGTAAGTAATAAGGCATTACCCCCCCCCCCGCACCCCCCGGTCCCTCCTGTCCTCCTCCCATTCCTTACAATATGGAGCATACTAAAGCCAGAAACCCGGCATTCCGAATTCCCAAGAACACCAACACCAAAAAACAGCATCCCAAGTAAAGCAAACGGGAGAACCACCGGAAAAAAACACAGGCAGGAGCACACAACAAGCCGGAAACAACCAAGAAGAACAAAACAAGGAGCCAAACCACAGAGCCTCCACTCAAAGGGCAGACAGCCCACACCGGGAACACCTCTAAACCAACCACAGAGGAGGAGAACCCAACAAGAAAGGACTAGAGCCCGTCCCCATAAGAAGGACGGCAGTGAGGACATCCACAGAAGAAGACCCAAGGCAACCAGACACACCAAGAAGCCAGGGCCACACCAAGAGGGACACAAGACCCCCGGCCAAGGCCAAAAAGGATGAAAGTCGCTGAGACTCAAGCCCCAATGGAACCCCCTGAGGAGCTGAAGCAATCAGGCCCCCCAAAACAACAAGCACAAGGGCCCAGGAGAGGGTATGCACACCCAAGGCACACAACTCCTGGGAGGGCACTCCCGCGACATAGCCCCCAAGGCCAGGAACAACCTGCAGCGCCACAGAGCCATCAGCAGAAATGGCAGAGAGCGACCCCCACAAGACAAGGGAAGAACGCCCAAAACTGCCGAAGAAACCTACAATGAGCCTGCTGTGCTGACCTGCGTCCTGCTGCCCTCTTTCCTGGGCGTGAAGGACTGGACCGTCATCTGTTGAACCCAGGGCACCAGAGTGCATCCAATGGCTAGTTGGTTAGCCTCCTTACTCAAGCCTCCGGGACAGAAGGCTCCAACAACTTCGACCCTAGCATCTGGAATCTGCCATCTGTGATTCTACCCTGCCAAGTGATATCACTCCAGTCCTGGACCCTTGGAAGTGGGTCCAAGGACATTTGCTAGCCTCTGTGGTTCCAGCAACTGCACAGCACAACCCCAAACAGAACCAATGCATCGTTGATGCTGCATGGATCTTCCCTGTCACAAGGACCCACATCACCTTTGCAGCCTCTTCGGAACTGCACCTTCATGTTGCTTCATTAGTGTAGGCCCTCGCATCCCTTGCCAATGGCAGCCTCGACCAATGACTCTGCATGGCAGTATCACAGCTCCTTGTAACCAACACATCGCCATGAATGCACAACACATCCTTGACACTGGTCTTCACATCGCAATCCTATTGACGGGATCCTCGACAACGACACAGGCCCTTGCACCACAGCTCCATAACACCTTGGAACTGACCCACTGCCCCAGCTGAGTGACGCATCCTAGGCTCTTGTAATTCTGAATTGTGGTTGACATTTTCTAATACTTAGGTCTGATTTATGTTTCCTAGTGGATAGTAGCTACATCCACTTCTTGATTATTACTGTTGCATAAACGTATACAGTGGACCATTGATGTCTGATATATACACCTGCAAAATGGCATTCACCATCGTAAATAAGGGTGTGTGGTGTTACAAAGCATGTTAACTCGCAGTTTTGTGCATTTTGTAAAACTTTACAAGCGTTGCAAAGTGTGAAGATCAGGACTTTGGACAGATCCCACCCCATCTTCCCATTTTATATTGATGCTGCACTCTCCCCAAAAAAGGATCTGTCATCATTCCCACTATCCCTTTGTGCCTGTTGCTGTCCCAGCACAGGGTGATCGACAGCCCAATGGTGTAGCTTTGTGGGTTGATGTTTGGTAAATCTTTGTTTCAGGAAATTCTGGTAAATTCATGACATATAACCCAGTTTTTGTATCACAGTATCACAAGTTACCCCTCTTACCTTCATCTACCCCTACTAGCAGCCACTGCATGAAAACAGAAACCGATAACACGGAGGGGCATATTCATGCTGAGATGGAGGAGTGCAGAGCTGTGACAAATTTGGCACCGCCACGATCTGTCATTTCCAAAATGCAGGGATGCGCCGTCTTTAAAAAATACTCCATACCCCTATGTTTTACCTAGGGCTGGCGCTGGCACAAAAAATAGTTGCCGAGGGCCAATGCAGGAACCCTTGCACCATAGTGCAAGGGTGTCTGTCTTGCAGGGAATGATAGTATATGTGAAGGAAATTGTCCTTTCCTGCACATAAACAATCAATAACAGCAGTTTGTTACTTCTATCTATGCTGCATTCTGCAGCACACATAGAAGTAGCAAATCGTATTTAGTTAATGATTGTTTATGTGTGGGAAAGGACACCTTCCTGCACATAAACAAACATTAATGGTGTTTTCCTCTTTTTATGTGTAAGCGGGACTTCCTCCTCACATAAGTCTTGGCTATTCCATTTTAAGTGTGCTCAGCGGTGACTTTTTAAAATTATTATTTCGTGCATTTTACTTTGGGCAACATAAGTCTAGGAGCTGCTATTTTTTTCTTACTTGCCTAGCAGTCTCCTTACACCTTCGGCGATCTTTTTCTTACCTGCCTGAAGGTAACTCGCCTTTCTGCCGGCGTCTCGGCTCCCCTTCCCGGTTTTCTCATCCTGACCGCCCCGGTCCGACGCAGGCTCGCCTGATTGAGCAGAGGGTGTGTGGGGAGGCCGAGTAACCACCTGATCTTGGGGAGGGTGGAGTCTCCGGTAACACGTTCTCCTCGCCTGCCTACATAGCCTACAGGCCTTACACCGCGCGCAGCGTGCGCGCCGCTGGCGCGCCGAAGGTAAGCCAAAGGTAAGCCCGCCTGCGCCCGTCCGTGACAGGCCGGGACAAGGGGCAAGACACCCTGCTCAATTTCACAGGTATTCCTCCCAAGAACTCTTCGATCTTTGGGGCAATTGGGTGCTCTTGGACCATACCCATTTAAGAATTCAAGAAATAGGTATTTCAAACGCCAATTTTACCACGTCCTCCCTCCCCTTGTTAGGTCCTTTGTCATGTTCTTCGCCCCTTGCTGGACACCCCCCTCCTCTATCACTTTCCTCAAAACAGCCTGCCCCGAAGACCCTGTCAGTTTATCTTCTCAATACTCGATCCCTGGTTAAGCATCAGCTCGAGCTTTTTTTATTTTTGGACCTAGTTAGGCCTGATATGTTGTTTTTAACCGAAACATGGTTGTCTCCTGATTCCTCCCCTGATATCCTGGCGGCCGTCCCGGATCCTTATTACCTTCTGCGCTCTGACCGGCCAGCTGGGAAATCCGGATGTGGCGTAGCGATTATTATTCATTCAAAACTTAATTTCCTGCCGATTTCTTCCTTAGTTATTCCATCAGTAGATCACCTTATTATTAGTTCGACCTCCACCACTGCTCCTTTAATTTGTGCCCTTTTTTACCGTACTCCCCAGAATATGCCCCTTTTCACACATGCAATTGGGCAACTGCTGGCCACTTTAGTTGTTAATACCTCTCGCCTCCTAGTGCTAGGCGATTTCAACTTTTGGCCTTCTGATCCCCGGGAGGATTCTCATTCTAAAGATTTCACTGATCTCCTTTGTAATTTGAATTTTGATCAGCACATACATTCCCCAGCCCATATCCATGGTCATATCTTAGACCAGGTTTGGTCGGCCAACTTAGATATTTCAACTCCAACTATTAGCCCCTGCCTTTGGTCCGACCACCATCTCATCTCCTTTTCTTTTGACCTTAAGGAGATGGGCAAATCCTCGCTCCCTCTCAACACCTGGGTCCGCAATTGGGGACGCGTGGATAAGTCCCTCCTTTGTTATTCTCTTCTGTCCTCTCGTCCCGATTTTGCTGGGTTTTCTTTCCATGACCAGGCCACGGCCGTTAACAACTGGCTTTCTTTTGCCTGTGACCAGCTGGTGCCCCTTAAGCTACTGAAGACTCGACGCCTTCATGATTCTAACAGATGACTTTCATCTGAGTTAAAATTTAAAAAAACTGACTCTAAGGCGAGCCGAACGCCAAACTTGGTTACTGCCCCATTCTAAAATCTACATATCGCACCTTACTCAATGACTACAAAAAATCCATTCTTTCTGCCAAATCGGACTTTTCACATCCAAAATTCTTCTCTCCTCTAATAAATCTAAGGACATCTTCTTTATTGTTCATGACCTTGCCACATCTACAAGGGCTACCCCTAAACCCATCCCTTCACAAGCTCTTTGTAATTCCCTCAATGAGTATTTCATTGAGAAAATCATTACTATTAAAGCAAATATCCCCCCATCCTCTCCCAATTTTTTCTGCCCTGTTCCTCAGCCCAACATCCAATTTTTCGGACCAGTTTCCTCACACCTCCAGGGAAAAAAGTCTATTTTGCGTTCTAAAGTTAAATTGGGCTCCCCTACTGATATTTGTCCAGCTTACCTACTGAAGGAGGTCTTCTCTGCCTGTCCTGATCTCCCCCTTTCTTTGTTTAACAACTCTCCCACATTGGGGGTTGTCCATGACCTTTTCAAATCTGCTAAAGTTATACCCATTTTGAAGAAGACATGTGCCGACCCCTCCCTCCCCACTAGCTTTCGTCCTATTTATTTACTCCCTTTTTGGAGAAGCTTTTAGAAAGCCACGTTACATCCTGCCTAAGCCATTTTATTGAGACCTCTACATTTTTGGACTCTCATCAAGCGGGTTTTCGTCCTGCGCATTCAACTGAGTCTGTCATTCTCATGGTTCTCGATAAACTTAGATGTGGCTCCGACGTGTATTCCTTCCAGGCCTTGGTTCTCCTGGATCTTTCGGCCGCATTTGACATGGCCGACCATGCTATTTTGGTCGACCGTGTCAAGAGTACTGGCCTACGGGGATCCGCCTTGGCTTGGATCTCCTCATTCCTGGAGAACCGTTATCAGGCGGTTCAGTTAGCTGGCTTTTCAGCCACAGCCTGCCCCGTCACTTGTGGCGTCCCTCAGGGTTCTTCTCTTTCTCCTCTTCTTTTCAATCTTTATATTCTTCCTCTTATCTTGGCCCTTCAAAAACTGGACATCACCATTTTTAATTACGCTGACGATCTCCAGCTCATCTTTAATATCTCTTCTTCCCCCTCTTCCATTCTCAATTTTCAATCTGTTATGCCCTTTATCAGCGACTGGATGAGCATGAACCACCTCAAGCTCAATCCAGATAAGACCGAGCTGGTCCTTACCGGTGGTGTACTTAGCCCTTGGTCTTCTACCTTTTGGCCCTCTTCCCTTGGTTCTGCCCCTTCCCCTTCTCACACTGTTAAAAGCTTAGGCATCAAAGTCAGTAGTGACCTTTCTATGCATCACCAAGTCAGTGCAGAGGTGTCCTCATGTTTTCTTAATTTGCGCATTATACGCAAGATCTCTCGGTTTTTTTCTATCAAGGCTCTCAAATCAATTTTGTTAGCTATGGTTATCTCGCGTCTGGATTACGTCAATGCCCTGAATGTCGGTATACCCGCCTACGAGCTTCGCCGTCTTCAACTTATTCAAAATCAAGCCGCAAGGCTAGTTTATAAACTTCCTAAATCCCATTACATCACCCCCCTTCTTAAATCCCTTCACTGGTTACCCCTCACTGAACGTTCTTTGTTTAAGCTTGGTTGCTTGATTTTTAAGGCATTAGCTGGATCTGCCCCTTTATTTGTGTCCACTAAACTTAAGCTCTACATTCCCACCCGTGATCTTCGTTCCTTTACTAAAAATGTACTGCATGTCCCCCCCTTTAAAAGGAAGAAACACGGTGGCCTGTGTTTTTCCTATCTGGACCCTGCCTTTTGGAACTCCTTACCGTTTACCATCAGAACTACGGCTTATTACATGGAGTTCCTCAAACGGCTGAAAACCTGGCTGTCTTCATAAGCCTTCGCTGAGTGAGTTTTCCTCTTACATCTGTCCTTAGTGCCAAGAAACCGCTTGGTAATCGTGTGCTCAATAAATTCCTTTCAACTTCAATTTATGTGTGCTGCAGAATGCAGCACACATAGAAAAAGCAAAAACGAGAAGAAATAAAAGTATTTCTCCTCATTGCGCCATTCTAACACTTGCTATTCATAGCGTTCGTTTTTGGCGCTGCCTCAGATTTTCAGAATATTGTAAATCTGGGGCAGTAGTAAAAAGCAATGGGTGTTGCAGTGGAATGCCCACAGTAACACTTGTTGCACGCCCCTTTCACGAATGGTGATGCGTCTAAAGGGGTCTTAATTGCAAGGTGACATTAAGACACTCAAAGCGGCTTAGCGCAGCGGCGGCCGTCATAGGTAAGCATGGTGAGGCGGGGCGTGGCGGTGGGGAAGTCAACAGATGACAGAATAGGATTCATTTTTTTAATTATACCTATTCAGTCGTCTGCCAACTCCCCCCTCCCACCCTGCCTCACCCCACCGAGCCTACTTGTACCGGCTGCCGCTGGCTCAGCATCGCTTTGCAAATATGGAGAAGGAAAAAGCGCTACAAGAATGCCGGTAAAAGTGAAGTTCTGGTGGTGCTAGCCCCTTGTAAATATACCCCTTTGTATTATGTTCAGTTTCAAGTAAAGTTCTGGTGGCGCTAGCCCCTTGTAAATATACCCCTAAATTTTATGTTCAGATTCAAATAAAACATCTAAAATGTCAGCAAATTTTATTTCTTTTCATAGGAATGAGCAGGTTTGTTCATAAGGATTTCAAAACGCTTCTCGGACATTGTATGTACATTGCATAGCACAGCCGAAGGAGGGAACAACGGGACGCTGAAGAAAGCATACGACTGGAAAGGGTAAAGAGCAATCTTGCTTTGCAACCCTCAACAACCTTTCTCTAAACATACTGGTACACGACAAATTGAAGAGGAGCTAGTCGCTTCCCTTATTTGCTTTTTTCTGTAATCTGTAAACAGTTTCTACTCTTCATCGCCTTAACCTTTCTTGGGCTCGTGTGAGTTTTACTTTTTAATTATCCTGATCTAGAGATTTCATTTTTGTCTCCTCTGCCTTTTTTCACAATATACACTTTCGATTTTAAAAAGAACATCAGCCTTGTTGAATACGACGTTATTGCCATCCCTTGCTGCACTGCTGTTTTGTTCTTTGCGTTTGTTTATTTATTAATTTTAGGGTTAGTTAAAAAAAATTCTGGAAAAATGTCAAGTAATATAATTTTTTAAGTGTAAATGTAATTTTGCCGGACTGGCAACGGCGGTATTTATTGTAACATAATGACGGTCACAACATATGAATTAGTTGCAGATCAACACATTTGTCAAGGCACAAGCGAACAAGAAAAACCCCTTCTTTAAATTTTAAGTAACCATCTGAAAAAATTTCAACAGATTTTAAAGCAAAATTGTATTCACTCATATGCAATAATTTAAATTACCACCTTGGCATAAAAACAATGGGGCATATTACCAAGGGCAAGTATCGCCGCTTTTTCGGCAAATTGTGCTGAGAAAGCGGCGATACTACTAGAGCCCTATTAACAAGGGCATTTTAAAGCCTGGCGCAAGACCACTTTGCATTTCGGCGATTAACATCGCTAATGACATGCAAAGTGGGCGTTCCCACGTCCAACCACATGTAAAATGTGGTTGGAGGTGGGAACACCCTATTACCTAGACAGGCGTTGGGAGAGGGAGATCTGCGATAAACTCGTTTATCGCAGGTCTCCCAACGCCTGCTCTGACCAGGTGTTAGGGCATTGATAACATGGGGGAGTGGATCATAACGCTGAATCCACCCCCCCATATTATCAAGGCACACATTAGCGCATGAAAACAACGTTTGTTTCCATGCGCTAATGTGCCATATCGCCGACTATCGCCGGATTTCAATTCGCCTACGTGATGCGCATTGATAATTGCGTGCTAAAACAGCGATGAAATCCGGCGATAGCCGGCGATATGGGGATGTGCATTGTGCGTTTACTAACGCACCTCTTGGTAATATGCCCCAATGTTATTTATGCACTTAAACATTTTAATTGCCAATTTAGTGATAATAAAAAGTCATTCATGGAGTTAGGCCGCAGACTTCTGTAAAATTGTCTTTAAAGTGCATCACACTTTTCATTTACCAAGTGTACAGTGGTAATGACACCTTCACAGCAACCCATTTGGAAATACGGTACATGTTCCACAGTCAGCTATCATGTCTTGGCCTTGACTTTAATGAACTATTTTATTTACTAAAATACTTCAAATGTGAAGATTGCACCTTGAAACTTATTCTCTATTGGAACAATGCCAAACCTTTTTTTAGGACACTGGGCAACCAGACGTCACATCTCCTGTAGAAAACCACACAGACTTCATCAGTAAGGTAGATCAAAGACTGCTCTCGATTATTTTTCATTTTTGAAGACTGGGAGCCTTTTGTTATGTGCTTTTTATTTTTTAATGTTCCCATCAATTGCATTCCAAACTTGTTTAAAAAAAGTCTTCACTAAAATATCCAGATGTGCCCCAAAATGTCACTAATTGCACTAACCCTCTAGTGAGCCCCCCCCCCCCCCTCAGAAACAGAAAGAAAGAAAAATATATATAAACATAAAATAAGCACTTTAGTCTACCTAGGAATGGAAGTTCCATATGCAGGGTTCATTTGAGACGATTGTATTCGATGTGAGAAACACACGAAGCGAGAGTCAACGTTGTGGCGGGGGTCAGGTAATAGCGGCAGCATAGGAAGTGGGAAATTGAAATTTATTAGAGCCACATCAGGGCACGCTTCTCCTTTGCGTTGAATAGCTGTCCTTGTAGTGCTAGAGGGAAATAGCTCTAGCCTACCTTGGGGGTGGGGGGTGTGATATTACCAACAATAGCATTGTTCCCGCCAATGTAAATTGAAGTGCTACATAGTCAACAGACACAGCTGGCTGCCCGCAAGTGGGAAGTACTTAAATCTTGGCACTGACAAATGAAATATTTTTAAGGAGCTCATCAGAGAGAATGGGGGTTTTCATCAGCCAGTGACATGTCATTGCTGCTTCAGCGACCCCAAAAGAGAAAAATGACTCTCCAAGACCGCGCAGGATTTTTTGTATTTCCAATATTATCTTCCTTTGAAGTACACGATAGGTCGCCTGCTCTTGTCTCACCAGAGCCAAGGCACGCCCCGAGCACGTGTACGCATCAGAGCCTCTTGCCCCCATAACATGCTTCATCTTTTCCACTCACAGTCTTCCACGTTTATTTTGTATTTTCTGTTTGTTTGATAGATGTAATAAAAGGAAATCCCCTCTCAATCTGCAGCCCGCTGAGCTCTCAGTTGGTTCCTTCTCGGCGATCTTTTTGCCATGGTTTGTTTCTGCTTAATCGCTAATAAATCTTTTCCTAGTGGATACTCTGTCACTTTCTATTGTTTGTTTGTGTATCATTTCCTTTTAATAAACGTGTACTGTAAATACATCTGACAATGATTATATAAAAATAATTTGGTATATTTGTGCAGTAAAAGTGTAACTTCGTAAAGAAACAAAAGCCAAAGCGCATGGAACAGAGTGTGCAAATCAACATGGTCAGCGACTAGCTGCCGCCTCCCCCCCAAACCGGCACCCAACACCCAGAAACGTGGACACGAGACGTCTTTACTTTTTGGAAGGCGGGCGCTAGTCGCCCGGCCGTATTTATTAAAGTATGAAATTAAAAAAGGTTTTTTAATTGCATGATCAACAATTTATACAAAAATCAGCAGGACATTCGATACAAAATTATTGTCAACAAGTTTGAGAGCCTGACCTTAACAAAACTCTAATACATGTTGTTTCCTAACCGAGTCTAAACATCCTCATCTTGATTTTTGTACATTTCTGGCCATATGGCAGGGTCACTACCGGTGTCAGGTCCTACAAGCTGCGCCTCCCCATGAGACGTGCGCATGCGCAGTGTTACCCCGGGAATTGCCCGGTCTACGCCCTGAACTCCATTTACCCACTGAAGGAGGGCCCTTACTCTGCGCCAGCCGGTGACGTCATGAGTATACGCGCGCGGGGTGGCTACCAGCCTAAGGAAAGCGTGAACTACTCCTACCCGCGCTCCTTTGCTTTGCAGCATCCATTACCTTGCCCCTGGAGTTCTAGGAGTGGCCCGCAGGCCCCTCCCCCTGGGCGGGAACCTCCATAGGATGATGCCCGCCCCCTCAGACCTCAAATATGTGCTCACCGATAATGACCTTACCGCATGCCCCATACCTAATAAATACGACGACCTATGGGAAAAAACTCTAAAGGACAGCTACACTGGCTAATAAATAACAGTATCACCGTACAGCTACAAAGGGAAAAAAGGCCTAAAGACACTTGGCATCAAGGAAAAATCACTTCACACACAGTTTGCTAAAAAGGGGAAAAAATTCCTAAACAAACGTATCAACAAAATATACCAACAGATCCATTTCTACTACCATGTAAAACATGTGGACAGTACCTTCCACAACTTACCATTAAACCAGACATAATGAATGCCACAAGACTTTTGTTCCAAGGGATGGTGGGTGGGAAAACAAAGAAGCCCCGAGCGCGGGGCACACCGTACTGTGAGGGAGCGTCCAAGGACAAGGGGGTCTCCTGGGCGCTCCCCACCTCTTTATTCCCGAGGGGCCAGGCGGGGGGGGCACGCCCCCCCGGCCCGCCCCTCCTGTAGCCCGCCCCCCCTGACCCGGACCTTCTACCTTGTATCCGGGTCAGGGAGGCCGCCGGCCAATCGGTGGTGGGTCGCGCCCCCCGTGGCCCGCCCCCACCACCGAGAGACAACAATGGGGAAAGGGGGGGCGACGGTCGCCGCGCCGCCATGCGTGCGGGGGGGCCGAGGGCCCCCCCTTTTCATTTGATTTGTATAGAAGGCCCTCACTCACCAACATGGTTGGTGACATGCTTCATCATTGGGCCCCACCGGGTGAAGCCGAATGCCTCCCCGGTGTGCTGCAACGCCAGATTTACTGCAGAGCTGGGTTTTTGTGAAGGTAGTGATGAGTGTTGTGAATATTAAAAATGACCAGATTGTGTCTCACAAAATCTTTTTTATTGGGTAGGCAATCTGTCATATTAAAATTATGTGTAGGGAAAGTTTACCAAATAAATTGTTTGGCTATTTCTACTTAGAGTGGGGTCGACATGTTTCTGCCCTTGTCGTGTAATTTACTGGGCATTCTTCAGGACCATGGGAGAGTGTACCTCGGCGGTATGGGCATGCTAAGGCCCACCCTAACCTGAGGACGTGAAAGTTAAAAATAGTGAAAAAAAGTGTGTGTAAACAAACCAACAGGTTTGCGGGGTAGCCTCTAAATTAGAGGAGCCCGTTGGATCTGTGAATATAAAATTGACAGACAAACATATAAAACACAAAACATATAATTAATGCATTGGTTTAGGTAGTATATTCAGAAATAAACCATGCTCAAAGGAAGTGATCTGGTTAGGAGCCTCAAAGAGGTTCACCAGAAGGCTACTGTAATGGTTTTTACAGTGGCGTCATTGCTAGCCGAAGAAGTGGCAGCTAATAGTGGTGAATGCTTCATCGAACGTATTGTGATCATTATGGCACCTGCACGCCTACTCAGGCGTTTAGCGGTAATGGTGGTCTAGGTTGTGTATCAATGGGCCAAAAAATGAGGCCAGTGAGCCTTAGACTTGTGGCTACAACTCGACACCTTCATGCATCAATAACATGTAAAAAACACAAGAAAAACGATAAGCTCACTTGTTTAGTGAGCGATCCACGCCCCATGGGTCTCAGGAGGGGGTGGAGGCGACAAATGGCACACCCTACAATATAAGCGAAAGATAAACACAACCCAAACAGGTAAATATAAATGACAAAAGTCCGCCATCGCGGGTTTCGGTTACTTAGCTTAGAGTAGTGGAGGAAAGACTCACGCCGGCAACGCCAGGCACCCGTTAGGAACCTGTCTTCGCTCTCTGACCGGACCCTGTGGATGGCGTGGCGGGGTCCGCGATTGTAGAAGAAGGTTGCGGCTGGGGCCGGCGGAGGCGTGTTTCCCGGAAGTGAGGGAAAAGGGACCAATCAGGTGGAAGTCAAGGAGGCGTGTGGAGCTAGAGCGCTAACTTTAATGGAAAGGCTCTAACTTCAGCGAAAAGTTTCTCATTTGATCTTGATCCAAACCTGACTGGATGATTTTAAAAGAAAAAGACAGGAATCTTTTTATAAGTGGTGAGAGCTCACAAAGGGATGTATGAGCGCTATTCCAAAGCGGGCCAGATTGTCAATGTCCGACAGCGAGTAGTAAAGTTATATTGAGGGGCGTGGCTGGATGTATCACGCGGTAACCAAGGCAACCTATTACTGTTGGCTTGCAAGTCTTATGCTAAATCCCAAGGTGTATTAGGAAGCAAAGGTGCGTCATACCATTTGCTGGAGAGTGCTCATGAAGAGAAATGTTGGCGCTGTATTAAAAAGCGGACCTGAATGTAACTTGGATGGTGAACAGTAAAGTTACATTAGGAGGCGTGACATGTACACCACACGGTAACCAAGGCAACCGGATTTTGCCGGTATCTACTACAGGTCCGTGGTGGTCTCCCAAGAGATATTACAGAGGGGATATAGGGTTATTGTAAATTATCAGCAGATGACAGATACATGAGGCGCCCTGATATAACGAGCAGCTGTGAAGTAGAGGACGAAAGGGGGTTGTGTAGCACATCACGGTAGAAGAGATGGGAACAGGTTAGTTCTGTAACCAGAGGTTGAGTTCAATGTAGAAACGGACGTGCTCGTTTCGTTTGACGTAGAGTCACTCTATACCTCCATTCCACAGAATGAGACCCTGGATGCTATTGCTACACTACTAACAGAGAGAGATCTGTGCACGATAACACCTGTGCATTTCATTATTGCCTGTGCACAGATCGCTATGAAAGAAAATTTCTTTAAATTTGAGAACACCATCTACCTCCAGACCTCTGGGACCAGCATGGGAAGCGTTTTCGCTCCCAGCTTGGCGAACCTTTACGTGCATGGTTTCCAGCAGGAGCATGTGCTTAGTACCACCACTCCCTTCCTTGAGTCTATACGCCTTTGGAGGCGATATATAGACGACATTTTTGTTGCCTGGCGGGGAGATATAACAACTATTGACAGCTTCCTTAACTGGTTAAACAGTAGAAAGGAATTTCTCAAATTCACAGTTGAAATCAACAAACAGAAGTTGGCATTTCTTGATCTACAGATTGTAGCCTCCCCAACAGGTTTAGAGACAGAACTCTATACCAAACCTATGGCAAGGAACTCTTAGTTAAGCTATGAGAGTCACCATCCAAGGGCTTTGAAAGACAATCTCCCTTATGGCCAGTTTCTGCATATCCACAGGAACTGTTCCACTATACAAAGTTTCCAGAAACATGCAGACAACCTAACATCACAACTAGTACAAAGAAAATATCCCCTCAAATTGGTACGACGTTCTGCAAAGCGAGCATTCAATAACAACCGAGAAGCCTTGCTAGAACACACAACCTCCAGATTAACCTTTGTGAATACTTTCAGCACAGCGTCTAATGAAATCAAAAAAGCTGTGCGCAAACATTGGAAAATATTGAACATTGGAGGAGAACCTATACCAGAACCACTGTTTGCTTTTAAAAGAACCACTAACTTACGGGATAAACTTGTGCATACTAGACCTCATACTGCTAGGGCCCAGATTACAGACACCATATGGAGCCTTCCAGCAGTACAAGGACATTACCCGTGTGGTTCATGTAAAGTATGTCCACAAACAAAAAAATCTAAGTCAGTGGATATAGGTACAAATAAACCCTGGCTCCAGACCAAATTCACTAATTGTAACAGCGAAAAGGTGATATACCTTATCACATGTCCATGCAAGCAGAATTACGTGGGTATGACCACATGAAAAGTTAAATTGAGAATAATGGAACACATGAGCACCGTGAGGTGCAAAAAACAAGCTACCAAACTAACCAGTCATTTTCTAGAAGCCAATCACCGTCATGATGAATTTGTATGGACAGTGCTAGAACAACCATACATCCCGGGACACATCAGTGATATCTCCAAATTTTTGTTGCTAAAAGAACAGAAATGGGTCTTTAAATTGAAAAGTGACAGAATAGGATTGAATGATGCTGTACCCTGAGTCATGCTATAAGGAAGTAGGTTGCATTTAATGAAATTCATCTATAAGATAGCACCTAACTGGTTTCACTAAAAGGTGTATCTAGACAGGAAAATATATGAAACTAGCCCTGTGAGTCATTTCCCTCGAGTGGTATTTCATATTACATAACATACATAGATCATGCAGTACATAAGAGAGCTTTGCTATTACTCCATATGTGGCTTTAAACAGCTTTACTTATGATGCCCTGCTTTATGTAACCTATACGTTACCTCTACCTACCAAACAGAGAACGCCATTCCAGTTCACGGCGTGCAATTTTTATTCAGAAAGCCGGTATTTTATTATTCTCGAGTATCACTGGATTAGCACAGACGCGAGCAAATGACCACTGTCTATCGACATTGACGAAACAAGATACGTCATCCGTGCTGATACCGCGCATTTATATTAAGATAATTGATACTTTTCGCCTTTTGAGACGACATTTTACCAACTACAGCACCCCACGTTACGAACATCTTTTTAACACTTGTGCCCCTGACGAAATATACTGAGCTTCGTGGACGTGGTTTTATATGCATTTCTGCTCTAAGTATACGGCGTTCGAGGTTACCTTAAACTACAGAATGCACATCCTATGAATCAATGAAAAGATTACTTTATAACCACAGTGTCATAACGTCGACATCAAAAGACTTTTTTCACCCAAAGAGTGGTTGGATTCTTCATCGATTATAACTCAGAAACAAGATGGTTGTGTCCTGAGGAAGACACATTTTAACGTGTCGAAACACGTACACGGAAACCATCCCCTTTTTTTAGACCACTGGAAACATTATCCATATATACTAATGATATGTTCACTGAAATAAATAATTCATTATATCAATGTATTCTTTTATGAAATTTTTTATCAAAATTATTACATTGAGATTCCTATGCATTTTTTGTGCTTTATTATCATTTTATAATATTTTCTTCTGTCCTGTGTTTTGAGCTTTGCCAGTACCTGTGGGTTGTGTGGGTTATTTATTTGTCACATATAAACTATACGTTATATCCATCCATGTACAAACATTGGTCGGCAATTTGCCATTTGCCATTTATCTATATAGGGGACGTCCTACATACAGGTTCCACATATAGGCTCCACATTAGAGGCAATATATTGACGGTGATATATAAGTATATTTGCAAATTTCATCTTAACCTCTGTTTTATGCGCCGATATGAATATACTGACTAGTTAGATACTAGAAGTCCATATTGTAGTCCCACGGTGACATATAAGCATATTTGCAAATTTCATTCTAACCTCTGTTTTATGCACCAATATGAATATACTGACTAGTTAGATACTAGAAGTCAATATTGTAGTCCCACGCTATTACGTTTCCTAAAAAACTACAACTCCCAATAGTTGAAACGTACCGGGATGACGTCATCACGCACGTTGGTGTGATGCGCACCCGGAAACGAGAGAGCTTCCTCACAACATATTAGCCAGCTCCTGCCTAGTCCCGGTACCTACCCGACAGCACGGATGACCGCGGCGAGGTATCGATGGTTAGATGAGTAAGCGAGGCAGGCGCGTGTTTTCTGGGCATTAGGATCCAGTCTTCTTTTGGCTTCTAGACGGTCTAGCCGTGTTAGCATGGTTGTTGACGCTATGTAAGAGAAAGTAGCGCTATGAAAGAATAACGCTATAAGATTGATTAGTGACATGAGTAGAAATTTAAATGCTACGCCGCTATAACTATGTTAGCTTCTACTCAAAGAGAAACATATAGCAATAGTGTTTCCAATATCCCAAAGTTGAGTTACTGGGGTAGGAGGTATATATATATATATATATATATATATATATATATATATATATATATTGGTATTTATGTACTATGAGCAAGGTGCAATTGGCTACATACATATGCCATTTACCAAGTTGGCATACCAATCAGAGGCAGAATGAGTTATTTTGAGATCAATGGCTCATTAACATGACGATCGATAAGATATGAAATAACTTACCATTAAGATCCTCTATTTAAATCTAGAGAATGACAGAGTACATATGAGTGCACTACAAGAGATATAGTGCAAGTTGTCTGTTATGTTTTAACGCGTTCAGGTATTTGTGTGTTTTACAAAGTATTGTAATGAGAAGAGAAGACATAAGGGTGGGACGGAGCATCATTAAATATGATGTGTTGCTCTGTTTTTCTCCCGTTTAGAGAGGTGCCTCCTGTTAACCTGAGCTGTTGCCAGGTGGGGTGAGGTATTTCCCTCAGATATTCGAGGTAAGAATGGTGAATTTGGTTCCTCTGAGGAAGTGTGCTAGGTGGCAACTCAGTGCCACTTGTACTGATTGTCAACAGAAGATGAGAGTTTTTCTCCTGATAAGATGCCGCTTTATATTTATATTTATATTTTTCCAGATTTCTCGAGGAGACTTGAGTATCACTGAGGAGAAATTTGTGTATATTGCTCAACCAGCAATCAGGTTGTATGGTGACCAGCAATCATTTTACATATACTATTTTCACCTTATTGCAGTAGCTAATTCATTTTGATAGGTCCTGACGAATACACAAGGCTTACTTTTGCTGTTAATGTGCTGAAACATGTTGACCATTTGAATACTATACAGACAGCTATCTGTTGAAACTGTCGAATTGCACTGTTTTTAACCTTGGTTCGCGGTGTACAAGAATAAAATGTTTGGGTCCACCGCGTTCCAATTTTAATATCACTTTCTCACTATTGCACTGCATATATTTCCCACTTACTCAACTGCTCAGTTCTGGTAATTAGATAAACTACCCTCATAACAAAATATCATTGGGCTCCTTCACCACTATGATGGAGTTGTAGCCCTAAAAGCCACCAGGTTGGTTTTCAGAGGAGACCCAGATGATGAAGCATGTCATCCATTTGGGTGAGTGATGGGAATCCGAAAAAATAATGCGTATTTTTTCAGTTAAGAATTTATTTGGCAGCGTTAATCTGGAGTAACACCTCAGATTCATAAGTAGTTTGTAGACCATGGGATATTCTTTGTTTGTAGAGAACCTCTAGGTGTCCCATGGATGGAAGGTCATGTAGTTATATGCAGGGTCCTTATAAAATATGTTTTATAGGCCCTCATGTTGGAGAAATTGAACATTTAATTTTACCTATTGTGGATCCACGGCCACATAGGATAACATGCCAATAGTTTATTAATGATATGATATGATATGATATGTAAATGTATTTCGATTTATATAGCGCACGTTTCACCCAGGGGTCTCAAGGCGCTTGCTTAGGGAACCCGTCCTGGTATTCCCCTGTGAGAGATACCCCGCCAGGGTATTCACAAGGTGAAAGCCAGGCATCCCGCCGCGAGGGGCCGTAGTGGAGATTAAGCAAGCTATTGCCCAGAGTCGCAGAGTGTGACCCCGTGAGTCGAGTAGGCACCGGAGCGAGAATTGTCGAGTCCGTGGAATTTTTGAGCCCGAGACCCGCCGAGGCGGGGAATCGAACCCTGGTCCACGGCTGATCTCAGCTTCCGGGTCTGCCACCTCTAACCACTGAGCCACGCTTCTCCATAATGATATGATATGATACAGGATTTATATAGCGCACTATCACTCCAAGGAGCATCTTGGCGCTATGACTCAACTAAGCTGATAAGGATGTTCCCAGCTATGCTGCCTCCAGAGAAAGAAAATTCACATCAATAATTTGCATGCTGAAACCGACAGACTATATATATCCAGGTCTTTAAGGATTTCCTAAACCCTTGTTCGGATGTGATCTCACGTAGCTTGTGAGGTAGTTTATTCCATGCCCTTGTGCCAATCACTGCAAGGGATTTACCTTCCTTCGTTGAAAGTCTAAATTTAGGGACAATAAGCAGGTTGGCAGTAGCGGACCTGAGATTTCGGGAGGGGTGGTATCGTACAAAACTTTTCCGGAGGTACATCGGGCCCTGCATGTGAAAGGTCCTATAGGTAATAGTTAGGATCTTAAACAAAATGCGTTTGTGGATAGGGAGCCAGTGAAAGGCATCCATTGCAGCAGAGGCCGAGGACTTTCTAGGCCATCTAAGTACCAGTTTAGCGGCCGCATGCTGGACCATCTGAAGTCTGTGAGGGGCCGATTTGTTTGACCCTGCATACAGGCTGTTACAGTAGTCCAGTCTTGATGTAATTAACGCTACTATGACCGTGCGCCTAGCTGCCAGGGAGAGCAGATCAAAACATTTCCTTAGGCCCTTTACGGTGGTAAAGCAGGCGCCTGCTACCGCCCTTGCTTGCTGTTTAAACGATAGGGTGTCATCAAATTTGATCCCTAAATTTCGTGCTGCACTAATTGTGTTCGGCGGGGCTTCTGCGTCCTCTGGCCACCACTTTTGGGGAGAGAAGGAGTTGTTTAGTCCGAACGACAAAATTTCCGTTTTGGCGGAGTTACACTTTAGATGATTATTGGTCATCCAAGCGAATGTCGCAGATAGGCAGTCTTTCAAGGTCTGTTCCGCATTAGCCATATCCATATCCAGGACAAGGACTAACTGCGTATCGCCAGCGTAAGCAATCGTGCTAATGTCAAATGAAGAGATTAATTTAATCAGGGGACCATATAGAGATTAAAAAGAGTTGGGCTCAAACTTGAGCCCTACGGTACCCCTGACTTCAGTACCTTTTCCTCTGAACAAAACTGCCCCAACGTAATTGCTTAACGCCTATGCGTCAGGAAGTTTTTAAGCCACTCTAATACGGTGCCTGCTATGCCCGCAATGGCCAGGCGGTCTAAAAGGATAGCATGGGAATGCATACCTATCACTAGGAATTAGCAAACAAAATATCATTCAAGGACTTAGGAGAATTGTATTGAAAAATCTATCAAAATGCTATTGTTGAATTTATCCTAAAGTGTGTAGAAAATGAGTTATAATACTTTCTTGTCCGTAAGCCATAATTCAACCTTCCAGGTGTCTTCCCTGACTGGTCTGATTAGCGAGGCTGCTTTGATGAAGTGATAAGTGGCTCACCCAGAGAGAGGCTATCTGGTAAGAGAGCTCTGCTACGCAGGAATGCCAGAGCAGGGGGAAGGGGTCGTAAAGCATAAAGCTTGAAAGGGGGATAGGACAGGCAGGAAATACCAGACCCTTCTACCCCCCAGCCCCTCTGACCCAGCCAGAAGTTGCAGATGGTAGAGGGGAGAGCTATGGAAATGAGCCATACTGGAGGTTGGTCTAACTAGTTCTTGCTCCTCTGTTGGGATTTCAGTCACACTGAATTTTGAGGAATAGTGCTTTCTAGGAGAAGATTATGCCAGTGGTCAAGCTCTGGGGTGTTGCCCTGTACCTCATTGGACAGCAGGGCTCTTCGGTTTGCCCACAGAGAACACTGAATACATTTGTGAGAATAGCAGACGCCTCTCAATCTGATGCTTGAAAATAAGAAAACAAGTAGGCTTTCCAAGCTGGAAACTTGATTTGTGCCATGAGGCCCTGCATTCTGACTGGCTGTGTCTGCTGCATTATCTAGAACTACAGCCGTTTGTATACACTTTGCTTCAAGAGGAATAAAGAGTGAACCAAGCTACAGGTTAACAGAGCTCACCTGGACCATCACCACCAAGAATCCCCAACCTGGAGTGCGTCCAGTGGATTTACATGGTTTTGTCCAAGTGGATTGTGGGAACTGAAGTCCCAAACCTTCAAGGACCATCTTGGAGATTCTGGACGCTTGGATTGTGTTTTGGACACTTTGGACCCTCAAGAGGAACTTCAGGAAGAAGTTCCAGAAGTTTGGAGCAACTTTGGAAAAAAAGCTCCATAAGGGGACCGGCTCAACTGTGTGAGCCAAGCTGTCCACCTTCCAACGTGAGTCTGCCTGTTCTGTTGGTTCATATGGCTGAAAAGCTCTGGAGGTCCCACTTACAGAGTTTCACTGGGAGCTCTCTGGAAAGCAAGCCGGTGAACCCTCACCAAATCTCAGCTGGTGAAGAGTATCGAGATACCTGGGCAGAAAAAGCTCCAGAAACAATTCTAAGTCATAAGGTAAAATCTCGACCAAGGCCTACCACAAGGGGTATCTGAACAGGACTCCATCGCGGTCAACCTAAAACTTTGACTTTGTCCTGGTCAAGTATGACCTGATGTCCCAAGGTGGCGCTATAAGTTTCTGAATGCTATATAGTGCTAAATCTTTAAAAATCATATCTCCGGCTTCCTACCTTGGATGTTTGTCATTTTTGTGTCATTTTTTGTCAAAACTGTTTTTATTAATTTCCAAGTAGGAGCAATTTCTCATAAACATGCATAGCAAGTAGAAAACACAGTAGTTATAACATGAGAGCTGTCACTTTACATTGTCGCCTTTTAGGTCTTTTGTTTAAACAAACAAGTCAAGATGTCATATTCCCTCCCTCTCCCCATTAAAACCCCCAAAACATAATCTTTGGTACATGGGTGCTGTTAAGTTTGAGTATTGGAGAGTCAGCTGTATATTTCCCCTCCAATGGTCTTGGAGGGGTGAAAAGTCAGAAAGCGGTAGGGCCCATGACTCAGTGTCTATTCAAAATGTAAGCTCAGTTTAAAATTGGAAAAGGTGGAGAGCCCTCATGCGGGTGGGACACACACACGGAAGCAAACCTATGGAAAGATAGCTCACCTATGAGCCCCACGTATATTCAAAGTTCTTGTAGGAGTCTGTGGCAATATCAGCCATTCGTTCCATTGTGACTGCATGCCACAATCTAGCATGCCATTGTGTCAGGGAGGGTGACGTTTTACTTTTCCGTTCCACTGCAACTGCCATTTTTGCAGCCCCTAGGCACTGCCGCATCACTGATTTGTTCCCATTCGCCTGATCCCTAAGAGTTTTATTACACAACCCCAGTAACACAAATCATGGATCCCCAGGTATCGGGTAACCCAGTACGACTTTGATTTGGGCTAGGATTTCCGCCCAGAAGGGGCGGATGGTCGGGCAGTCCCACCATATTTGTTTAAAGCCACCTAACATCCTGCAGCCCCTTCAGCACAGCTCTAAAGTCTGAGGACAGATTCTCTGTAGTTTGGTGGCGTATAGGTACCAATCGTACAGGAGTTTATAGTGTGCTTCTCTCAGATGCATGGAGTGATTGCAATATTGTAGTATATCACTATAGTCTAGACCAAGTATGGTCCAACATAGGTTCTCTCAGAATTTGTTCCCATTGTGTCATATGCTGTGGCCTAGTTGTATTCAGTGATTCTAATAAATGTGCATACAGAAAGGAAATACAGCTCATTGTCCCACAGCCTCTCTTCACGAATTGTTCCAGCGGGGTTAGAACCAATGTTTAAGTTGAGTGTAGTGGAAGAATTCTATGTCAGGGAAACGGGAGTCTCTTTTGCACTGCTGGAAAGTTTTAAAGTCCCCATTATGGAAGAGATATATTATCAATCAATGAAAACTCTTTCTTTCGGTAAAATACCATGATAGAAAGGAGGATACAAAGCATCGCTAATGTCGATACAGGGACAGGGCAAGGCATGAGATAAAACTTGACAATACAATTAAAAATGAACAATCACTAAAAAGTTTAAATGACCAGTAGTAACATTTTAAAAGGGTATCTTACAATTGAAACTTACATCAGAAGTGCTTCCAACCTCAGAAAGGTTGGTATGCAAATTAGGCAAAGTCTCTTGTCTAAAGTGCATGTGCATTATAAAAGAAAGAGCGTTCATTGACAGTGGACATTCATAAAGTCAATTGCAATATCAATCATCACAGTAAAAACAAATAAAAACAAATAGACGGCAATCAAGAGTGTGCATTTAGGCAGAATCAAAGTTAATAGATCGCTATTTACATCTTCAAGTTAGGAAGCCCGATCCATTACCATGAAGCAGTCCTCTTACCGTCACGCCTTGAGGGCCACATTTGGAGTGCTGGGGGAAATGCAGGGTTAAAGTGTATGAGGGTGAAGGGGGTGAAGGGGAGTGGAAAGTCTTCCATTCCATCTGCCTATTTATGTTGTCCATCCCCTCAGTGTCATCCGTGCGGGGGTGCTTTAGATAAACATTTGCCGGGCTGTCACTCTTTGGAATCCAGGTCAGGTCCGAAAAGTATTTCCCCGCTATCTCTCTGTCCATGGGTAGCCAGTGTTTATCTGACTCCTTTGCTGACCATTCTGGGATCACCCGTAGTTAGGCTGCCTTACAGTATAGGTGAAAGTCCGGCAATGCGAGGCCGCAAGCTGATTTGGCCATACGCCAATTTAAATGATAGGCGAGTTCCCCGGCCATGCCATATAAAGCGGATTAGTAAAGAGCGTAAACTGAGAAGAACCCTTTTTTCAGTTCAATGGGAAGGCCTTGAAATAACTATGGGAACTTGGGCAGTACCATTATCTTAACTACCTGGATGCGTCCCATCCAGGACAGGTGTATTGGGGCGCACCTTTTAAATTCTGATCTCAATTGGTGTATTAGAGGAGGTAGTTAGCCTTTTACAACCCATTTAAGCGAGGGGTAAACTTTATTCCCAAATATGTAATGTCCTTCTTGGCCCATTGAAAGAGGGTGATCTTTTCCAAGGAGTCCCTCTATGTTTGTAGTAAAGTCAAATTGAGCACAAAGGATTTTTTTAAGTTGATTCGGAATCCCGCAATTTGATCAAATCTTCTTAATTCCCCCATGAAGGCTACCAACGAAGTCTGGGGAGAGCTTAAAGACAGTAGGATGTCATCTGCGAATTGGGAGATCTTATGCTCTGTGGATCCAAACTGGATACCCTGTATCTCTGCCGTGGAGTGTATTTTAGTCACCAACAGTTCAATGCTCAGCACAAACTGTCTAGTCCCTCGCCCGAACCAAAAGACCTTCGAGCTCACCCCATTGACCAGTACTCCGGCCCTAGGAGCCTTAGAGTTAGCCTTGACCATGGTAATAAATTGGTCACAAAAGCCAACTTTCTGTACGGTTGTGAAACCAAAACTTTCAGTCCGCCTGGTCAAAAGCTTTTTTGGCGTCAAGGGCTACCAGGATTGTCAGGACCAATTTTTGTAGTTGTTTTCTCTACCAGATGAATGACTCTCCAGATATTATCATGCATCTGGCGATAATTAAATCAAGTCTGATTGATCCCGGTGGATCAATGCCAGGAGTAAAGCATCTAGTCTAGTGGCTAGAGTGTTTTAATACTATTTTGCATCAAGTTTTAATAGAGCTATTGGTCTGTAAGAGCCACAGGCTCTGGGGTATTTGCCCTTTTCTGGTATCACCAAGATAATTGCTTCACTCATGGTTGCGGTGATCTTCCCTGCTCTTGCCATATGGTTGTAGAGAGACACTAAATGTGGAGTGAGTTCAGAGCTAAATGTTTTATAACACTGGGCTGGCAACCCATCTGGTCTGGGGGCCTTATGAAGGTTCGGAGTTCCTATCGCTGCTCAAACCTCCTCCTCCATAATAAGACTCCCTAGCTAGTCGTTCTGTGCCTTTGTCACTTGGGGGAGGGTGACCAGATCCAGATAGCCTAACTGGGCTTGCTTCCACGTCTCTTCTGCCATACACAAAGTCTCATAGAAAGGACCGAATATGTGTGCCTTTTCGGTGTCTGCCACTGTGCTCTTTCCCGTGTCATCTCCAATTTCGCCAGTATATTCCTTCTCTCTCATAACTCTCAGTTGCTGCACCAAATGGGAGCCCACCTTCTTACCCTGGTCATACCCTGTCTGTTGAAGGCGCAAAAGGGTAATTTCGGCCCGGTTAGTTTAAATTGAGGTTCCGTTACTTTCCGTTGTTGTGTTAAAGTCGGACTTTCTTCGTGGGATTTCTCCACCGCTATAAGTTACGTTGCTAGTGCCTGCCACTCCGCGGCTCTCTGGTTATTTAAAGATTAGTTCAGGGCTATACATTGTCCTCTCAGCACTGCCTTAAAAGCATCCCAGGTGTGTGAGGCGGAGATGTTGCCTGGGTGTTTGAGCTGGAAGTATTCCCTAATTAATCAATCAATCAAACAGGGTTTTGTAGAGCGCACTACTCCTACGTAAGGGTCTCAAGTCGCTGAGGGAGTGTGTGCAGCTCTGCTGGGGTAATTTTAAGAGTGAGGTCTTGATGTCCTTTCTAAATTAGTGCAGTGTCAAGCTTCATTGGAGGAGAAGGGGGAGTTTGTTCCAGGTATTGGCTGTGAGGCAGGAGAAGGATCTTCCACCTGCTCTGGTCCTGTAGAAATGAGGGACGCTGGCTAGGGCGAGGTCGGCTGAGCAGAGGTTTCTCATGGGGGGCGTGCAAATAGATTAATTCATTGAGGTATAGGGGTCTGGTGTTGTGGAGGGCTTTGAAGGTGTGTGTGAGCAGCTTGAAGGTTATTCTTTTTTCGACAGGGAGCCAGTGGAGGTTGCAGAGGTGTTGTGTGATGCGGTTGGGTCTTGGGATGTCGAGGATAAGTCTGTCTGCAGCATTCTGGACAATCTGGAGTTTGCGGAGGAGTTCTTTGTTGATTCCGGCATAGAGAGTGTTGCCGTAGTCCAGTCTGCTGGTGATGAGTGCATGGCTAATGGTTTTCCTGGAGTCAGTGGGGATCCACTTGAACGTCTTGTGAAGTATGCAGATGGTGTTGAAGCATGCAGAGGATACGGCGTTGATCGACTTTCTCAAGTCATCTCATAGGAGTATATCCCTAATTAAAGATACGGGGAAGAACCATTGAAGATATCTGGGAGGGGGGGCTTCCCAATCTATGGTTGTTTCCATGGGGCAGTGGTATAACAGCGTGATGGGGTGTAGTGTTGTGGCGTGTAGTGCCTGAACTAGAGTGTTGCTCACAAAGACATAGTCTATCCCTGAATAGCTATGGTGTGTGTGAAAAAAAGGTGTAGTCCTTGCCATTTAGATGTAGTGTACACCAGGTGTCCACCAAACCTAGCGCTCCAAATATCTTCTTCAGTGCTTTGGAGAAACTGTCAGTGTTATGTTGGGATGGGTGTGTGTTATCCACATTGGGCTCCCAAGTCAAATTAAGGGAGTTTGATTAGTGTTGGGGGCATAAAGTTTGGCAAATGTGCAAAGTCGTCCCCGGAGGTGACCCTTCACCATAACTATCCTACCCTCTTTATCCATTTCACAACCCAAGGGAGTAAACTGCTGCAACGTCTGAAAGAATAGTACCATCCCATTATGTTTAGAGGTTGTGGATGATTTGAACATTAGTGGGTAGGCTCTGTGTCATAGTCTATTGTCCTCCAATCGTTTCAAGTGGGTTTCCTGGAGGGCCACTACAATGTGTCGCCCATCTGTTATTTATTTCTGTATTCTATGGTGTTTCATGGGTGAATCCAGGCCCTTCAAGTTCCACGTTAGTGTGGTAATCAACATATTTCAGCCCTGCAGTGCCAGTGCCTATGAACCCACAGATCTCCCTCTTCCCTCTCTCTCTCCCCACTATCCTGTTGGGATGAGAAATGATCCTGTCTCTCCCTCTTGCCCTTCACTTCCAATCGGGATGGTAAATTTTCATGTACCGGTAATAAACAAAAATCAAAACCCCAAACAGTAATGTGTAAAAGAAAAATTCCATAGAAATGGAGCATTTCCATTACATATAACTTCTATTTGGATACTATGGACAGAACCTCCTAAGGCAATTCAGCAGTAGCCTATGAGTATCGGGAAAAGTGATTGATTCAAAAACATGTCTGTGACGGTATCTACGACTTAGGTGTGTCTTTCAAGTGTAGTCCCCTATTCATTGAGTCCAAGGTTGCTGCATCACGGCCCGCTCATTGCATTGCAGGAAGGGGGCCTCAAGCCATACTTACCGTACTTTGCCTGCTGCCCGGAGTATTGCATACTTCACCTTGAAAGAGTGAAGCTTGGCCAGCACATCCCTTGGGCATCTCTGTGTTCCCTCCTGCAGCAGGGACAAATTATGTAATACCTCAATTTTCACCTTGCTGTTCATAGCACTCAGCAGCTCCGAGAATAGGCCCTCTACGAGTGCCATTTAAGTCTGGGGCTTCTCCCCCCTCCACCAAATTGCAGATGAGGAAATTGTCTCTTCAGCTCCTGTTTTCTAGATCTTTGCACTTCAGGACTGTGTCGTGAAGCTACTCTTCCAGGAGGCATGCTGAATTCTCCATTTTATTTGCTTGGTGTTCTAATTCCTGAGCCTAGATTCCTGGTCAGGTGTCCTGGTGTTTTATGAGTTCACGTTGCCTTGAATCTTTAACAGATGGTTGTTGAGGTCTGTCTTTAGGGACTCAAGGGAGACAGTCAGGCCCACTTTCAATTCTTCCCTGAACTCCTTCTTATAGTCCTGTAAGGATGCCAGAAGATCCTCCTTAGTCAGGGCCATTGTGTCCTCTGTGCCGTAGGCTGGGGAGCAGCTCCGTGCTTCTGCTGGGGCAAAGTAGCTGCATACTCTATTCTGTTTTTTTTTTTCAGTGGCATATGGCGTCAGATATGGGGTCATGATGTTGCACAGGTCCTGCTAAGTCTTATGTGTGCTACCACTCGGGCTTGTTTCAAGTGGTAGCTGCAGATTCCGCCTCCAGACCTGAGCCTTGACTCTTTGTCTCATCTGGGGGTGAGTTTATATTGTGAATTTAGCACTAATACTACAGGCCTCTTAAATTTTTGCTGGGATGCAGGCCCCCCAGGGGGTAACCACAGTTGGGCTCCTTTCACCATCTCCTTGATGTCTCGGTACTGGTCTCCTCTCTGCTGCAAGGATCATCTGAGCCTGCAAATCAAGAGGTGTTGGAGGCCAGATTCCTGTCTGCCTCTGGAGTCACACAGCAGAGGTAGGGCAGGGCTGCATTATACACCTGGAGGCAGAATGTGCATGCAACTGATAGTGGCAATTTTCATTAAGCTGAGCTGTTTTTACTGGGCCCGTCTCAATGCCATCTTAGAGTCAGGCACTGGCTGTGGTGGTTGACGCCTCTGTTGGGGTAGTTCCTTCACTTAGAGCTGTGCCGGCCTCCTGCCGTTTTCCCCCAGCGGCCTCGCCACATATCTCAGCTCTCAAAGGTCGTCTGATCTGGCATGTCTCTCACCTGTCTGGCTCAGGCTGCACCGCCCGCCGCTCCTCCCTTCTCCTTGTTCATCTGCCTATCGTGGCAGCCAGCCCAGGCCTCACCTTGACAGGTGTTGTATAACCCCTTGGTTGATCACTTCCTGGAGGGTTCCCATTCAGCAACTGGCAACCCCAGCTGCTCAAACTACAGTCCCTCAGTCTCTCTGAAGTCCTCCACCGGGCTCCCCCTTCAGCGCGTCCGGGCTTGAGGCAGCCGAGGCATTTTCACTGCCCCCAGTATGACGCCAGACGTTCAGAATCCGCAGGCAAACGTTGAGTGTGAAAGACAATCACACACTGTCTAAGGTTCACTTTGCCTATGTTGCCTTCTGTGTCTCTTCCATGTCACTGGGAGTGCGTGCTTTCCTGATGATTTTCTGACTGTATTGCAGAGCCCTTGTGGATCACATCCACTCGGCCATCTTGGTTGGCCACAACCCACGTTTTGGTGTCATTATAAAGATAAAAATATTTCCTATGTTTATGAATTTGTTTGGGATTTTGATTGTGTGTTGTGTCTTAATTATTTACTGAATTGATGTTTTTAAATGCTTTAAATACCTCTCTCCTAAGTTAAGCCTGCCTGCTTGCAGCCAAGCTACCGAGAGTTGAGCATGGAGATATAATTTACCTAGACTTATTCTGAGCCCTAGACAGCGTTAGTGGCCTTATTGCCAGTGGTAGATACATATTTACCACTATTAATAACCTGCTTTCCAACACAATGTCACAAAAATAGCCATAAAGCACACGTACGTTGGAGTTGAGAGATGCACTCTACCTTTTCTCAGAAATAAAGTTGTATTTATGAAATTTTCAATATGTTGACCATTACAGTGTCCTGTGAGGTGATACTGGAGCATACTCAGAAGCTTCTGGTGCTGTGTAAGAGCTGTTCTCACCTTTCATAGGAGGAATATTGGGGTTTAAACCTCATCACCTCTTCAAGTGAGCTTGGGAAGGGAACACAACCATATTCGAACGGGAAGACCAGTCCAAGCTCCACGTAGCAGGAACAGACCATTTCCAGGTTGGGCCACTGCAACACCCTGGGGGCAAGAACCAAACTGAGTCTCACATTGGATGTGAATGGTTGGAGTTCTGGTGGATCTCTACTACTTCCTCTATTAGTGTGGATTCTGATGAGGGAGTGGAGATTAGTGGGAAAAGTACAGGAAATTGGGGTTGTAAAGCAGATCGGTAGTCCACAGGAGGATGATTGGATGGAAAGTCTCAATGTGTTTATAGTGATTCCAAGTTAAACCTTAAAAGACTCCGCGGAGAGGTGAAATGTCAATGAGATAAGGCGATACTCTTTTCTACTAATCTAAACGTATGTAAGAGCCTTTGCCTACGTTTGTCAAGGCTAAGCAATGTGTCACTTGTTATGGATAGAGTTACCTCATAATGCTAACAACTCATAGCTGGGCCAGACTGGCATGTACAATCTAAGATTATCAAGGAGACTACTTTCACTGCAGTGGAATATTTCATGTCCTTCCCCAGCCAGAGTTAATTCTTCTCTCATTCCCCATGGTACCTAAAGTAAAGAATTGTTCTATCCTTTGAATCCCAGAGACCTCTGATGCACTAACCAAACAAGATATAGTATATCAGTTTCTCAGAAGAATGCAAGAATTAGCAATGGAGTTAAATGTTGTATCTGCACATCTTGAGGTGAGATCAATGACTGGGTCCTTTCCTGGCTATGTTCTGTTTTTTACAACACAGAAGACTGGTGGTTCATTTGCTGCTTTTTTCTTCTTCCACCAAAAACTTGAGATTTGGTGTCCCACAGGGTTACCCCCTGAAGTCCATACTGATTAACATCTATATGACTCTCCTGGTTAACATTGTGGAGTTGTGGGGTCTCATGGTGATGCCAGATGCTGATGCAGAGCAGCTATTACTTTCCTTCCAACTGAAACTTTGCAAATTAGTTTAAAGAATGGTTAGCTGCCTGGGCTAACTTTCGAAGGTGCTGTTTTTTGGAGCCAAGGACAATCTCGATCACCACATTAGGTGGACGGCAAACTGGGTCACCCCTCACACTGACCTCCACAGCAAGAAATGTAGGGGTCCAATTGCACACTATTTGTAACTTTCTTCCACAAATTTCCTTGGTATCATCAACTTGCTTTTTCCTGCTCAAGTTCCTGAAGATAATCTTTCCTTTGATACTAGGGGCTACCGGAAGGAGCATCATGCATGCTTTAAAGCCTCCAGACTGGACTATGCCAGCGCCTGTTACCTGGGCATGCAAGTGTATATGCCATGCAGATTGCAGATAGTTCAGAATGCAGCAACTAGGCTGCTTCTGAAGATTCTGATTGACATGCCATTTTACCATATTTGGAGGACCTACATGAGCTACCTATAACTAAACAGATATATTTCAAGTCTTTGGTTATTGCCCACAGAGTCTTCTATCAGACAGGACCTCTGTACCTGAGAGAGAGGATTATGCAACACACTCCCAACAGAAATCTGCGTTCAGCCAACCTGCTCCTGCTGTTTGTTCCAAAAAAGACTGCAAAGTCAGAAAATGCACCTGTTCATTTCTGTGCTAGCAGCCAGGCTTTAGAACACCCTTTAACTTTAATCCAGGACAATCCCCACAGAAGGCCATTTAAAAAAAATAAATGCTGAAAACTCATCTTTTCAGCACTTGCATTGCATTCTTATCATAGCAGCGGGACGCCTTTTCGAAGGCAGTTGTAGCGCTTTATAAATGTTACTGCATTCATTCATTCAATAGATCCAAAATCATGCACTCGTCGTGAATTTAATTTACACATTTTAGAGCACTATATTATCTCTGGATAAGCTAGTTCAAACGAATCTGGGATCTAAGAGCATAAATGCAGAAAGTCAAAACAGAAGAGACATGGTGGATGTACCACCAAGATCATGTATTGTCCTTAAGTCAAAACCAACTTTGAGAAGTCAACAAAATCACTGCAAGTTCAGGCAAGACCTGATTCTCCCTGTTCCAGTAGATATTTGGGGATTCAAAACCACAGACAGGCTAAGTTATCCACCTCCTTCCTCAGGCACAGTAGAGAAAACATGTTAAAATAAGACACCCTGGAAACATTACAGCTCCTACTGGAAGTAATTTGGTCCTCCCTTCACCCCTGATACCAAAAGGCTACAATCAGGAGGAGACCTATTCAATAAAGTAGCTATGCTGAACACTGACATTCCATTGTTTTCATCCAGCAATGGCTGCTGCACAGATGTATAGGTGCTATATACAACTGCTTAATAAACATATGAGTATTCCATTGGGAGTTCAGAATTGCACCTGTGCTTCTAGAAAACATCTGAAGAAGAGCGTTTAACAGTAGGAAGGCACCGCTCTGAGATCTTGTGACAACCATGTTAACAAGGGTGGAATACTGATGACTGTCAAACACTGTGGGGCCGATTCACAGAACTAACTTAGGACAAAATCCTAAACTTGCTACTCTTGGTATTCACAGAAGTTAGGATTTTGTCTTAAGTTTGTCTTAAGACAGACTTAAGACAGACTTAAGACAAAATCCTAACTTAAGTCTGTCTTAAGAAAAACTTAAGACAAAATCCTAACTTCTGTGAATTTCAAAAGTAGTAAGTTTAGGATTCTGTCTTAAGTTAGTTCTGTGAATCGGGCCCTGTGTCAGGCAGGTTCAAATGGTCACTAGTGCGGCACGTGCAGTGGCACCAGAGCCCATGCACGTGATTAGCCCTCTGCACCACAATTATGGCCATCCTTCACTACACAACTTGTGTTTTTGTTTTCAATGGTGTGCATGGCATCTTAATTACGTCGCTGCTTATTGTGCCTTAAAGGAACAGCCAAGCTACTTGTAATAGCAGAATTGAGACGACATGTGGAACAACACAACACTGAACATAAATATTCCACCTACACGTCTTCGTGTGTTTTGAGCAATACACACACATGCAAATATATTTACCTAACAATGTGTCCGCCTTTCGTTTACTGAGCGACAATATCAGACGATAAAACATGAACGATTCAGCAGCTATTTTTGTGAATTGTGTCAAGGTCATGGCGGGCTTTGCTTCGTTCCTCCAGAGATGCTGGCGATGGTTATTGCGAAAAACAGCGTTCATGCTGCCGCTGAAAGCAAAGAAAATGGTTTTTGCGGAAAGTAATGAGAAAGAGCCCCTGGCTCTTGTTGACAAGAAATGTCTTCTTAGAATCTACGAATTAAAATACCTCCGTGACATTCAGCTTTGCACGTAAACTTCCGTTCCAGAGTTTTAAGGAACACTTTGTTGAGGTGAATATGCACATTTATGAGAGGTTTGGCGTAAGCAAGAGTGTGTTAAGCAGAAAATTGGAAGCTCGCATACAACTAGTCAAAATACCCCTAGAGGTATCAAGTAGTTTTCACTGAGTATGGCATATGTGTTCAATAATAGCTAATGAAAGTGAGCAAATAGTTTCTGCACCTATTCTGGTACTAAAAGGGGAGTAAACGACAAGCGCATCTTACTTAGCACTTATTCAAACTTCCCTCCTATAGAAGAACTTGCCCTAAAATCTAGGGGCATATTATCAAGGGGGTTTATCTCTGCTTTTTTGGCTTTAAAAGCCAAGAAAGCGGAGATAAAATTATCTCCTTATTACCTAGCTGTCGCTAACACCAGTTAGCGACAGCTAGTAGGAGATAGCGACCATCTTGGGCCCCACTTTACATGTCAGTGTTATTTATCACTAATGACATGCAAAGTGGGCGTGCCAAAATGTTAGCGACTGGAAACAGTCGCTAACATCGCTATCTCCTATTACCAACTTATGGCGATATTCGCGCTAAGCGCGAATATCTCCAAAAGCTAACAACTGCCCTGAGAAGTTCTTAGCCATGTTATCCAATGGGAGGTGGATAACATGGCTAAGAGCATTAGCTCGGTAATGCATGAATATCGCTGACTTTTCAGCGATATTCATGCATTGCGGCCGATTTTTATCGCATTTGCGATAAACCTTGGTAATATCAAGGTTTATTTGCGATAAAAATCGCCGCAGCTCAGCGGTAAATTTTTGTCTCTAACCAAGCAATAGCGATAATTATCGCTATTGCTTGGTAATATGCCCCCTAATTCTTAGCTAAATATTCGCATGTCTTCTGACTTACCTAAGATGTTCCTTAAAATTGTGCTATGTGGAGTCGATTCAGGGCTTTTGAGAAACTCCCAGGAATGAACATCTAGCACTAGAAAGCTGGCTGCTCTGGGGAATAGCAGGAAGGAAATGCAAGAAGGAATGAACGAATAAATGGATGAATGCCAAGCTTTCTATAGTGCACTGCTATTCTGAGGAGTGTCCTGGTGCTGAGTGGAATGTAAGAGAGCACTGTCTGGGGACACAAACGACTAGTGACAAACACTTTGTGAGTGTGTTCATGCAAGGCCTTTGTGATGTGCAATTATGATAGGTGACATCTCCACCCCCTCGTTAAGTCAGAGTGGCCCATCCTGCAACACCTATCTGCCCTTTGTCTCACTGTCTGGGAGCAATACGCAAGGACCAACTGCCAGCTTTATCTAGGGCTGGGAGGAAGAGACAGGTTGCAGACAGTAAGGGTCCAATTACAATCTCGTCAGGAAAGAATTCCGACTGATTCGGTTCCGGAATGCTTTCCAGACGACTCAGATCAGGGTCTGACCAAGCGATTTGGTTGCATCCAGATGAATCTGGATACGATTCGGTTGGACTCCCATTGACTTCAATGGGAGCCTGTGTTCCGAACGTGAACACAGGCTCCCATTGAAGAAAGCGGTGGCTGGGGAAAGTCGTGCACCCTGTGGAGGGCACCCCATGGTGCCTGTCTTACTTTGCTTGTTTGGAAGAGGGGTCCCATGGGTACCCCCATTGGCCCTATTCAGAGGGCCCTGGGTTAAGAGGGGCCTCCTACGGACCCCCAAACACAGATTCCTACAGCCGTTTCATTTTGGGTAAACTGAATCAGAACGGCTGTCCGAATCGGTCATTGTAATCACTCGCTCAGAAACCGTGTCCATGGAACTGTAAGAATCAGCTCCAAAAGGCTCGACCTGTCCGAATGCCTTTCAGGACCAATTCGGACAGCCCTAACGGATTCCGAGCATCGTAATCGCTCGTTCGGAACTGTGTGCCATTTGGTCAGAAACAAGGGTTCCTAATCAGATTAGGTGAACCCGAATCCGATTTGGAGCCCTTCCGAATGGGATCATAACCGGCCTCTAAATGGCAAGGGCAAGAAAATGCCAACTTTCTAAAAGTGGGATTTTTAGACTTGTGACTTAAAATTCGACTTTACCATTAAAAAGGGCTTTTAGTTGCAATCCTTTAGACACAAAACTCAATCTGTCTACTTGCTCTCAATTGAAAGTTATCACTTATTAAATGTAATAAGGAAAACCAGTATTATCCTATGGGAGAATTAGGACTTGCAGGAGTGAAAAACGAATGTAAGAGTTTTTTACTACCAGTGCATGTAAAACTTAAAAGTGCATGTCCCACTATTTAAGTACACTGCACCCTACCCTCTGGGCTGTTCAATGCTTAATATACGGGTGACATATTTATTGAAACAGAAGGTTTGGTCATGGAAAAAAGTTTATTATGCCAGGTCAAAATGGTAGTTAAAGACTGCAGACACAGGCTGTAATGACAGGCCTGAGACATGTTTTACTTAAGTATGTGGCATAATCAGTGCTGCATGCTCACTAGTAGAATTTAATTTACAGGCCCTGGGAAAATCAGGTACTCTTTCACTAGCAACTTACAAGTAAATTAAATGTGCCAGTTGGGTATAAGTGAATTCTACCATGTACCAGGGTAGAGATCACTTATAAATGAAATAATTATATATCAATTAGTTAAGTATTTATTGCACAATTAATTTAATAGCTTAATGTGCTGTGATTTTATTTTATTAGTCTGTTTAAATAAAACATATTTTAAATATATATTTTACATTAAAATATGCTAATAACCTTGTAAAGCATAATAAATGTAAACAATTTTCCCTATACATTTCTGTAGAGAGATCTCACTCACAGTGTTGGACTCGACCATAGATTTAATCTTAAATGTGTCCACCCCACTGGTTTCAGCTGTTTGAGACATGAAAGGCTACACTTGGAAATGGTAAATAACAAAAATGTGTGATTTACACCTAAGTGCAAGAGTAAACATACATGTAGGTATATCAACATGTAAATTTAGCTTTGTGAATAGGGCCCTTCGTTTTAAGGTCCCTGCTTTTTATTGAATATTTTCTCTCTTATTCTCATGCTGGGCAGTTTGGTCTCTCAGGACCTGATTCACAGAGGTAAACTTACAATTTTGTCCAAGTTAACCATTTTGTTTGTTTTTGCATGCCACAATGTAATTGTAAGTTGATCACGTCTGAGACTCCACAGTCAAGGCGGAGAACTTTGTACATAAAACAGGCCTATTTTTTTAATGTGTGTAGTTCTCTGTCCCAACTGCGGACTCTCTGCAGATCGTAAAGTGACTATTTAATTGTAGTTTATTAATACCAAGAAAAATAACAAACTCACACAAAAGTGTACGTTTGACTTAGTGAATCAGGCCCATTACTATGTTTTGATTGTATGAGTTGCATCTGTCCATTGAGACATCAGGGAACAATTGTTCGTTTTGCATGTTTTTACAGCATTGATGCCCAGACTTGCTAAACTCTGGCATCATCGGTGCATTCTGCAAGTCATGCAATGCTGCGTAATGCAGTCAATGCAGTGCAGTGCAATGCAAAGGCTCATTTAAGATAGATGAAGCAATGCAGTGCTATTCCCATCATTTTTCTTACCCTGCGTGGCACAAGGTCTGAGGTGTGTTACCTTACACTGAGCAAGGTTTAATGTATGCAAGGTGGGTGATCTCATGCAACATCAATTGAAAGGGTAATGCAGTGGTATTTACAAAGCAGCTGCTGTGCCACGCAGCATCATGAAGTGTGGCACAGTTTTACAACTATGCCAATGTACTGGCCAAAAATACCGGAAGCCCACATGATGCCTGCATATTCAGACACTGTACGATAAATCAGTGAAATCAAATCAAATCAAATCAGCTTTATTCGATTTTAAGTCATAAAATCATAAAAGCACAATGATAAAAAACTATATAAAAAGAATACATTTTTCCAGCTTCAAAGGTAGTGTACAGTATAGGAGAAGCAAGTCATGTAAACAAGCAGCAATACATTATTTTAAAAGATTATACATTGATAAAAATACACAGACACCAAATCTTTATAATAGTACCACATGGTGTTACGAAACCTTATAACGAGCTTTAAAAAAGCCAACACAGCCAGGATTGTATATTCATTTTCCAGCATTTGCAGTTTTAAAAAGGCTATTTTACATTGCTTTAAATTCCAGCTTTTTAGTAAGGGCAGAAAAAAAGTTTTCCTGGGAACAAAATAATGTTTACAAAATAAAGTGCAGTGCATCGTGGTTAATCTAGAAGTTTCATTGTATGGACATAATGGATGGAGTATTGACCAATCATTAATATCAGGAAATGTAACCATCCTGTAAAAGGAGCCATAGCGAAAACGGGACAAAAACATGCGTCTAAAGCCACTCTCTACACATATTAAATAGGGTTGTAAACCTGGACAAGTGGACATCAGCTGATTTGCCATGACCGATTTTTTCTCTTTCTCGGTGAGCCACAGCTTGTTTTCCAAGTAATTCAAACAGTGTGTCTTAAGGGATTTTCTAGGGACATTTTCCAGGCTGCTAGGATGATAAAAGTATTCTGGGTGACCAATCTCACTTGACAGATTTTTCATAGAGTTAATCCAAGGCAGGTTGGACAGCCCATCCAGTTTAAGGCAATCCTTAATTGCGTCCCTGTTAAATCCTGTCTCTAACGACACCCATATCTTATAACATAAAAGCAGGGGAGTGGTCTTTATAATGTCAGAAATGTAAGCTATACCAAGTTCCCTATGGCAACAGTAAGTTGAGGTCGAACAGGGGACTGCCAAAAGGTAGCGCAAAAAGCTGTTTTTATGATGTCCCTGTGGAAATACATTTTGCCTTATAAATTGCCATTAACAACAGAACAGGTCTCCCGCCTAATTTTTTCGAGAAGTTAATTACAGCACCTCTGGCACTCGAGAAGATTAGGCTTCTGCTATTCATGGCCGCTTTCCACGATCACTTCCTATCAAAGGTTATACCTAGGTAGGAAAATTTGTCTGTGCTAGCAACTTTCTTGTTTTCAATAAAAATGTCACAAATCTTTCTAGTTTTTAAACCACAGCTCATAGTAAAGGTCTTAGTGATGTTCACCTTTAAGCCCTGCTCTTACATGTAAGCAGCAAAATTTGCCACATGACCTTTTCAGACCCAACTGAGTCCGCGTCATTATAACCGCATCATCTGCGAACAATAAAATAGGGACTGGGAAATCCCTTATCATTGGGTAGTCATGCTGTTTTCAGCCAAAAACTGTCCTAGGCTGTTCATATAGAGTGAGAAAAGCAAGGGTGCCAGAATCCACCCCTGCCTCACCCCTCTTTTAATGGGAAATCTGTCTGAGCATTGTCCCTGTATCCCGTACCGTACTCTTGCTCCAGCCCCCCTGTATAATTCCTTTATAAACGTTATCAGGGAAGGATCCAGTTCTAGTTATTTAAGAGTATCCCACAGCATGAGATGTTTTACACAATCAAAAGCGGAACTTAAATCTACAAAAGTAAGAAAACGTTTGCCCTTCTTAGCTTTGGTGTATTTATCAATGATCAGCCACAAATTTAGTCCCTGTTCAATAGTCCCTAGCCTGCTCGAAAGCCATATTGAAACATTGATAGCACACCAGTCTCCTCAGCCCATAGCTCAAGCTTGTTTAAGATAACCCTGCCTGCTTTTTTCATATAAGCATCTAGTAATGATATCGGGTGGTAACAACTGGGTTCCTTTCTATCCCCTTTCTTATATATGGGGATCACGATCGCATCTGCCCAGGTGGGAATTAACCCATAATGAGTACAACACCTAAGAACATTGGTTACGAGGGGAGCCCATAAACCGGTGTTAGCTTTATAAACATCCACTGGTATACCATCCGGCCCAGGGGCTTTCCTTGAAGCACTGTCATTAATTGCCCTGGTGACTTCCTCCATAATGATATTAATCTCTAGGGGGAAAGAACCTGGGACAGCCTTATCAGCTATGCTAACCATGGCTGTCTCTGACATATTAGAACCAGTCGACTCATCCAAATAGAGTCCAGCAAAGAAATTCATCCATTTTTCGTTGCGGACCGCCATATCAATGGTATTTATCTCTCTATCGTTCAGGAAGGGGGCATTAACCGCTCTCCAAAAGCTGGTGCTATCTTTGGATACGCATGCCTCGTGTAGGGCCTCCCATGCTTCCCTTTTTAGTGTAGTCCTACGTTTTCTTAATGGCAACCGGTACAATGATCTTGCCTGCCTAATTTCGTCCCTGGATCTCGGTGCTTTATTCAATGACTTCTTTAGGGTAGTGTGGGCCTTTGTACAATCATTATCAAACCATCCCTGAGAAGGTTGGCATCCCTTACGTTTTTTCCTTGTTAAGTTTTCTAGCCTCGTCTGAAATCTTAAGAAAAGCATTAAAAACGTCTTTGTCCTCCTTGTCATGTGAAAGGCATATCTCTATTTTCTTAATCGAATTGGTAATCAAAGTTTACCAGGAATGCCTCAGGGTTGACTTTTTCCCACTTTAACTTGTAACCATTAATACTAGCAAGGCTAATGTCAGGGGGATATTTTAAGTTCCTAACAAGTTTTTCCCCTGACCCTGTTCGCAGAAGGACCAGACATATTGGATAGTGGTCACTCATTAGACTATCAAGTATCTTGCAGGAACGGATGTTACGGGAGTACCTACTAGTTATTAAGACAAAGTCCATAATGGAGTTACATCCCCTTCCAATAAAAGTTGGTTTGACGGGGATAGGAGGTAAACACAATTCGTTCGCATAGCCAAGATCAAATTGAAAGGCTATGTCATTCAGCAATTCCCCTAAAGATGTGTGTGAAAAATGCGTGGGGGTATCTTCTTTGTCCATCCCCAGACCACAAATGCCTGGATGGCTAAATTGACACAAGGTGCAATTAAAACCACCCACCAAGATGATGAACAGGATCGCTGTTCCTTGGGGATTTTTTAAAGAAGAGACTAAATTATATAGAACCATCACTATCTGGCATTTGGGGATGTTGTAATAAAAATGTATCATCCTTCTGCCCACCTAAATTCATGGTCAGGACCTGGTAATAATCACTGCCATCTATGACTCTCACATGTGAGATCCCTCCCGTATTGGAGACATAAGTGCAGAGACCTCCTTTATTTTGACCATATTTACTAACATGTGCTGCGGTATTGAATGTTTGGAAGCCAATTATATGCTGTGCCTCTATGACCCAAGTTTCCTGAAGGCAAATTATATCGCCATCTTGTATATACGTTATCCAGTGAGGGTCTTTTACTTTAGTATGTAAACCTGCAATATTCCATGTTAATATATTACCATATTTACTAGATTTTATGATAATCTCTTCACCCTCATTGGCTCTACAAATCTCCATTAACATAGAGTCCAGTTGACTATCCTCACTAGGCAATTTTGCTATATCTATACAACTAACAGCCCCCTTCCTACTTATATCTTTAACCGTAAATACATCTGGAGTCCTTGTACTTTTAGTACAGTTTTCTGGTCCCTCACTCGCTTCATTATTTCCTACCATCACAGTTTGTCTCCTCCTTCTTTGGGTCTCCCCCCGCCCTGTGGGTCCAATAGGTCAATCCACTTCTTCCAGTCCCCTTAATAGATCAAAACGATTGGAGAGTAAAACACCCTCGCCTCCCAGGAAACCGCCGTTTGTGGCCCTCAAAGTGTTTCTAACACGGGGGCCTTGGACAGAGTATTACTCATTTTGCCTATATATGCCCACATGTGGCGGATAAAAAGCTCCTAGTGGCAGTACATTTATTGAGCAGTTGTTAAAGGCAGCATTTCCCAGCCTGTTTAGAATTTCATGCACTAGTCTGGGCTAATTAAACGTTAGTACTATGCAGTCACCCTGCAACATTTTTCTTTCCCTACCCACCCAGGAAACCCGCCTGGCCATTTTGAAATGATTAAATAACACATCTGTTGGGATGCCCTGCCTACCCAACGAGTGTAGTGACTTATTAAAAAGATTAGACCAAGCTTCTAATTCAGGAGTCTCAAGTGTTGGAGCAATTGCCAGGATCACCACGTATGGTGTAGCCTCTGGTGGCAGGTCCAAACATGTGAACCTTTGTTTCTCCTGAGGACACTTAAGGGCCGGGGTATTAATCCTTAGGTTATTTGCATGGGTGTTAATCTCCCCCACCAGCCCAGTTGTCTTGACATATGAGTGCTTTTCGCTCCTAGCTGTATGTTGCCCCTGTATTTGAGATCCTGAAATGAAATCCCTAATTGGTGGGTTTGGATGTGTGGTACAAATTAGGGCCTTAACTGTTTTTTTTCTTGAACAAGTGTGGAATTCTCCTGGTTATTTCTACAGATTATTCCCATTAAGTTCATCTCCAGATTTCCAACTCTCTCCATTAGTTTCCCCATAGCAGCTTCGATAAGCATATGCAAATCGTTTATACTTTTAGATAATTTTTTCAGTGCCAAGGAGTGTGCCACTAACTGAGCCTGATTTGCAGGTTTCATGTTGCAACTATAGGGTTTCGAGAGGACTGAGCCTGAACTGACACTTTACCCTGTGTTATCCTTTTCTTCACCAGGGAACTCTTTTTACCCCTTACAGGACCTTGTCCTCTTGATTTCTCTTCTGCTCTATCCTCCCGCCTTTTAGGGTTTTTACTGCGCTTTGGGGGTGGCTGAATTTTCTCCACTACATCGCTTAGGTCGCTTTGAGTTATGTGTCCAGAGATTTTCTGTATTGAACCGTTTAGTTGAGGCTGGATGGAATGAATCTGAGCAAGCGATAAAGAACTATCCCGGCTACAGCCTCCCTCCTCCCTTTCTGGGTGCCGTCTTTCCTTCGCTAGCGACTCCTCAACTGTGCTAATTTGCTCCTCAATGGCCCACATAGCCCTGGTGAGGTATGACAGTAATGAAGTTTTGCCCCCAGCCTTTGCTTCAGCATTTGTAGTACCCGTAAGATGTTTCATCTTCCTTTTGGGCATGATCACAACAGTTTTAATACACAGTTTATAGGGGCACTACAGTTCACTAACTTCTGAGAAGAGGTAGTCCAGAGTCCAAGCTTTGTATTCAGATGCAAGGGGTTACGGGGCCCATCCCAGCCCTTAACGGCCCCTGACGGGCACAGACGGGCCCGACCTTGGCCTGGGCTTTGCCCGGGCGTCGCCCGCATGTGTCCCGTGCGGCGGTGTTGCGCCTCATATTTTAGTGCTTTCCAACAGGCAAGCTCCTCGATCCTGGTGGGAGCGCTGTGCACCCAGTGGCTTGTGGGTCATGTAGGCAGTCACCAGTGGTGTCAGAAAAACCACAAAAGAAGAACCCGTGTGGGGGTGTTATGCCCCACTTTTTAGCGCTTTCCAACAGGCAAGCTCCTCCCTCCTGGGAGAGCGCTGTGCACCAGGTGGCTTGTGGGACGTCTAGGCAGTCCCCAGCGGCGTCAGGAAACCACAAAAGAAGAACCCGTGCCGCGGTCTTGCACCGCGCTTTTTATCGCTTTCCAACTGGTGAGCTCCTCCCTCTTGGGGGGAGCGCTGTGCACCAGGTGGCTTGTAGGACGTATAGGCAGTCCCCAGCGGCGTCAGGAAAACCACAAAAGAAGCACCCCAATAAATCAGTCCTTTTAGGGTGGTCTATGTGGCACCACTCTCCTATTAGGCATTACTTTTTGATTGCTTTGAATATGAGTCTATTTTAACATATTTCTATTTTTTGGTTATGAGGCTAATAAAGTCTTAGTTACCATGATAAATATTTGCTTAATTTAAACTTCGTAATCTTTTTCATGTATGTATTAAGCTAAACGTAACAAATTAAATTTTCTTTGCTTGTAGACATATATGTAAATGGCTATAATAAACATTTCAATAATATTTTGCTACTATTGTTTTTAATGTATTTGTATCTCATAATTTGAAGCACTTAGGGCTAGATGTACAAAGAGAGGAATAGCGATTTCCAAATAGCAATTTTTTCTGAATCGCTAGTTGGAAATCGCTATTTCTTATGAATGAACTTTTTGTTTCACACTTGCGATTCCTTGTGGTTTGGAAATCCACTTACCTCATGAATATTAATGAGGTAGGTCACAATTTGCTACCTATTAAGAATGCCTGCCATCACACGGATGGTGCTGTCATGTGGCCCATACGGTCAATGCCCTTCTCTCTAAGTTAGCATGAGCTTTGCAGACAGTGCGCGGCTTTGCGCATGTTACTACTTGACTTTATTTTTCAAAAGACTTTCTCGGTTCTTTTCACATGAGAACTGTCTGCTGTGTTTGCTTTCTGCCTGTTCCTGGGATTTAGTCTGAACATGAATGCAAGGTCGAACAACAATGCCCCTTGTTATGCAGCTGTTGTTTGGAACTGGTACTTTGATGTTATGGGGATACATGCATAAGGAGAACACACTTGGAGAGGGCCCTTTCCAGGGAGAAGAGCAAGTCAGCACCTATGATGTAAAGTTTCATCTATAGTCTGAAGCATGGGGTCTGCACACAAAACTGAGAGATCTTCTGAAATATAATTATATATTATATTAGTACAGGGAGGGAGTTCAGGCTCTAGTGTCCATTCATTATGACATCTCCCATTAAAATGTAAGGACTAGCTGCTATGTTGACTGTATTTGTATAATGCATTTTTCTCCTTCTCGTGGCAAGCAAACTGCATTTTAGAGCACATTAGTTGAAATGAATATTTAAAACTGTTTTGTGTCCCTGTCAGATCTTATTGTGGACAGTTACAAGAGTGCGAGTGAAACGGCGTGTCTTGCAACCGCGAGTCCTGAGAGATTAGGGAGTGTTGTTGTCTGGGTTGCCTAATCACTTGTTTCTCTGTGAGTAGGTGAGCAAGTGAGACATTATAACTAGTCGGCCCTGGGCTCATGTGTACTAAAGTGGTAGGATGACTCAGTCCCTGCGCGCTAAGGTCCTCTTAATCTATGCATAGTTCTGTTCTTGGGCAGAATCCCTGCAACAGTGCCCTGCTGAGGTCAGTCGACCACCAAGTCTGTGATTGCCTTTGAATAAAGGTTTTCTTTTTTGTCGAAATGCAACCTATTTTCCTTTCAGGAAAACGGGATGCGTTTCAACAATATTAAATGAAAAGTTTTGTTTACATTTTTTTGGAGCAGGCAGTGGTCCGTGGGACCGCTACCTGCTCTTAAAAATGTTTTCCCATCATTCACAAATGGGGAGGGGTCCCATGGGGACGCCTTCAAATTTGCAAATGCATTACCACCAACTTTGACTTTGTTGTTAAATATCATGGTTTTGAGACCATATTGCAGTCGAAACACCATGATGCATAACACTGGAAATCGCTATTCTGAAGAATTGTGGTGTTTGTACAGTTGGAAAAGCGTTTTTGCCGTCGCAAACAGCCCGATTTTGCAAAACGGACCGTTCGCGATGGCGAAAAAGCTTTGTACAAATGGCGCTTAGCCACGTATTTACAAGTATCTCATGTTATGCAGGGCAGCAAGTAAAGTTGTTGTGCTCTGTTGCAAGGACGGGAGAGAGCAGAATCTTATATTTATTAAGATATGTTGCATTTCTGCTTTCTCCATGCGATAGCTTAATGCTGCACACATGTGCCATCGCACAAGGGTGTCTGTGTTTTGTGTATGAAGTGATATCATTATGCACAAAAATATGTGAGTTTTTTTGTTCTTTACTTGTGCTCTGCAGAATGCAACATACACCCAAGGAGGCAGTAGAGGGAAAAAACATAATTATCATTGTTATGTCAACCTCAGGTAGGCACATCATTTTCCTACAAACACATGTTGACAACTATTTGTTAATATGAGTTTGTGTTAGATTACACAGCGGGTGGATGGTAATGCACATGCACCACCCATAAAATGGTTCACTTGTGCAAGGTAAGTCAATGGAAGGCAGTGCTTAGCATTAAGTTTTCTTACAAACCACACAAATGTCCATGTGCCTGAATTTGAGAATCCAAGACTTATTTTTGAGTAGGACTTCGTCCAAAAATTGAGGCAACCCAGTGTCATAATTGCAAGAGATTTAGACCTTCTACTTTGAGGCATTAGCTTTCAGGCTAATTAGTGACAATTATGGTATACTGTAACACTCATGTAAAATGACTGTTAATTTAGATTGTAAAGGAAATAATTTAGATATAAATTTCTGATAATTTTCAGATGTAAAAATTATTTTCTTTTAATTACTGTCTACATATTTTCATTACTCGGGCATTGTATATAAAGATCATATTAGTGTTACATGTACAAATGTAAATGTTTATAAATCATTGGGCATCACTAAACTTACAACAGTGTTGTTTTTTTATTTTCCTTGAGGGGAGCAACTGGCTTGCCACTAGTATATCAACTGTGGTCAGTGGCTCCTCGAGACTCTGAATGTGTGAGTCGGAGAGACGCTATTGGGTCTTCAACTACAGATGAGTATATACCTCAGGCTGCCGCTGCTACACATAGAGATGGATGTAATATGATGAAAATTCGCGGGATACTAATTAAGGGTCTGTGATAAAGTGATTAGTGTGGGTTATAATGCTGTGGACTAGCTGTAGGCTTGATCCCTATTCTCTAGCCAGTATAGCAGATTCCCTGCCTCGTCACCTATATTGTATAGCTTGTATTCTGAAGATAGAGAGGCCAGTAGAGCCATGTCTAGCAATTCTGCTTTAGAGAAAGTCTTTGCATCTCTATTTGCTGCCTGGTTTAGTTATCCGGGTACCCGGTCAGTTTGCCCTCAGTCGTGGCTAAGTCTTTTTGGCAAACAATAATCCACATCCCAAGGTGGCACTAAATGAGAGATGGAAACAAAATGGGGACACGCTGGAGGAAGAGGACTAAACAGAGAATAAAAATAGCCCCCAGAATGCTGGCCATCTCCATGTGATGAGTCTCATTCAACTTAGATACTTGGACACAGTGTACTACAGCCCCACACAACTAAGTAAAATGAAACATGGCCTTGGCCCATGTGAGATATTGGGTTGTTGGTTGACTGAGGTGTGAGCCGGATCTAGCAGCAACCACAATCCTTGTCAGGGTGAGACACAAGCCAACTCTAAATTAACTTGAGCTACACCATCTGGTAGCTAGGCACAGAGTAGGCTTAACTTAGAGGCAATGTGTAAAGTATTAATGCAACACTTCAAACAGTAATAAAGTGAAAACAGCACACAAAAAGGATTCAACACCACCTTAGAACAATAGAGTAAAATGTATTAAGTAAAATAAGGCAACAACAACAAATATCCGATCAGTAGAACGGGAGATATGCAATTGTGAACATTTTAGTGAATAAAATGCAAAAAAGCAGAAAATGCCAACTGCAGATATCTATTTGCACCGGACTGGGACAAATTCACAAGTTCAGGTCAACTGAGATGGAGTGTGGGCTGGATAGAGAGACACTGTTAGGTCTGCTGAACACAACTTAAATCCTGGTTTGTGGAGCATTGCCAGGATCTGCATCGAAGATATGTCGCACAACCGGATCGATGCCTCGGTTCTGAAATACTGAGAGGTTGCACAGCGAGAGCCTGCATCGTATTCAACGATCCCATTGATGGGGCTTGCGATGCGAAATCTGGCTCTGAGGATGTATTACGCAGTCAGGACGATGTGTCGGTTTCAAGGAGCTGTAAGGCTGCAGTGCAGAGTCTGTAGTCGTCATTGAGGCTGCCATCCAGAGATGTGGGGGTCTGTATTGAGGATGTGTTGTGCGGCAGCAGTTCAGAATGAGATGCAGGCTGCGATAACAATGCAGGTCTTTGTGATGGGTCCAATCCATGCAACAGGGAGATGAGTCGGTTCTGATCGACTTTGTGCAGTGCAGCAGGTGAGATTCATCAGTTCTGCTGGATCCACAGAGACTGGCAGAGTCCCTTAAACTGACTTCCCTGGGTCCAGAACTGGGGTGGCACCACTGGAAATGGTATACGTACAGACAACAGAGTCCAGATGGAGATGCAAGGATGTGGGAAGACTGTTATGTCCCTAAGGCTTGAGGTCAAGAGGCCATCCAACTAGCCCTTGAAGTCACTCTAGGTTCTGGGTTCAAGAGATGCAGGTCCAATCCTTCTTATCTAGGCAATAAGCCAGCAGGCCAGCACAGCAGTTCATTCAGAGAAAGAGCCCAACAGTGTGGCAGTCCTTGTAGCAGCACAGTAGTCTTTCTTCCTGGCGTATCCACAGGTCCTGAAGTGTACTGTAGTGGAGGTGTCAGAGCTCCAGTATTTATAGGCATTTGTGTCTTCGAAGTGGGGGTAAGCTTGTAGAGGCATGCCTTTGAAGTGCTCAGGTGACCTTTCTTTCTGGCCCTGGCTACAGACTAACTCTATGGGATGAACAGACCTTTGGGTGGAAACAGAGCACTGCCTGTACAAGTGTAAGTGGGGCTGGGTCCAGCTCCTCCCTTTCATCCTGCCAGAGATTGCCCATCCAGGCACACCTAAGCTCCCCATTGTGTGTGGCTAGGAAGAATACACAAAGCCCAACTGTAACCCACACCAAGTCATCTGACCCAGAGGCAGGGTGAAGGCACCACTTGGCCACTTTCAAAAAGTGGCATTTTCAGAATTACAATTTCAAATCCGACTTCACCATAATTTAGGATTTTAAATTGTGATTTCAGAGACACCAAACATGAACTGGTAACGTATTTCCATTTGGAAATTACACATTTTCCTATGTGAGAGGTAGACTTTGTAGTAGTGAAAAATGAATGTAAGGGTTTTGCGCTACCAGGTCATGTAAAATTTAAAAGTTAATTCCTGCTTTTTAAATACATTGCACCCTGCCCTCTGGGCTGTCCAGTGCCTATCCAATGGGTGATTTAGATGCATTAAAAAGGAAGGTTTGGGCCTTGCAAAATAATTACCTTGCCAGGTTGTAATAGCAATTTAAACTGCACACACAGGCTGCATTTGGCAGGCCCGGGATATGTTTAAAAAGCTACTTAAGTAGATGGCACAAAGAGTGCTGCAGTCCCAAAAGTCGCATTTAATTTACAGGCCCTGGACACAAGTAGTACCACTTTAATAAGCCCTTACAAATAAATTAAATATGCCAATTGGGTATAAGCCAGTTCAACATGTTTTTAAGGAGAGAGCAGAAGCATTTTATCACTGGTTAGCAGTGGTAAAGTGTGCAGAGTTCTATGGCCAGCAAAAGCAAAGTCAGCAAAACAGGAGGTCTGAAAGCAAAACATTAGTGGGAAACCACATCAAGGATGCCAAGTCTATCAACCCACATTGTTTGAGATGCAAAACACCTAGAGGCCCATGGTTCCTTTAATATGGGAATGCCCGTCATACGGAGATACTGGCATGGAATCCGTTATATTCTATCACAGATAGTGGACATAGTGGTGGTGAAAAGAACCAAAACTGATACTGCTGAGGTTGATGGATGAATGAGGTGACAGATGGAGCACCAGGATGGTGGTGGCACTGGGATTCATAATAGCCAAAAAGTGCTTTTCAAATTCTCTCAAGGCCCACAATTGAACAATTGAAAAATGTAACTCCTTTCTGATGGGTGTCAGATTATATAAATTACCCTAGATTGGCACTGCCCCCTACTCTTTCTGCAATGAGAGACACTAACCGCCAACGACTATGATGAGGAGTAAAATCTGATTAAACAACTGGAAATATAAAACACTTTCTTTCCTGGACAGCCTAGTGTCATATACAATGGCCATCTTACCCAAGATTCAATACATTTGCCAGACCTTGCTCCTACAGATACCCAAGTACTATATCACAGATTAACAGGCCATATGCAACACTTTTAAGTGGGGGGAGGGGTTGGGGTGTGAAGGAGCGCCTGGCTAGAAAGCAATGCTTTCTGCACCCACAAGGGGATTGGGGTCCCAGATCTCGCCAGTTAATATGCATCAGCCCTCGTACGATCTTTAATCCACTATACAAGACAAGAAAGAAGCATGAGTGGTGCATGATAGGTCCCACTATGGCAGTGGGTCAATTGTAGGAAATCCAGTGGCGCCCGAGGGAGCATCAGACCACAACGATCAACCAACCTCGAGTAACAGAGAGTCACACTAGATGTATGGAACAGAACTGAGGTAAAGAGATGTCTCACCTCTCTTCCTTCCTCGTTTAACCCCTATGGGGTAACTCCGAGTTCACACTGGGTCTGGACAGGACCCCCTACCAGAGGTGGTTGGAGAGAGGGTGTTAGACACTTAGGGCCAGATGTAGGTAAATTATTTTTTCCAACTCTTAAATACCGACTCATACCGAATCGGTATTTCAGAATCGGAAAACGGGATGTAGGTAAAAAATCGGTAAAATTTACCAATTTGGTATCACTCGGAATTCAAAATCGGTATTTACCGATTCAGTATTTTCCGGATAGGTAAATACCGATTCGGTAATTCCCATTCATTCCTATGGTCCTTCTGGCCCATAGGAATGAATGGGATTTACCGAATCGGTATTTACCGATTCGGAAAACACCGAATCGGTAAATACAGAATTGGTAATTTGAAAAATAAACGTGAGCCTGTAAACCAATCAGGAACACCCACCACACCACACAACAAAGGTACAGAGGAACCAACCAATCAGATTCAAGCACCCCTCCCCAATACCTGGGAGTGGCAACACCCATGCAGGTGCAGAGCAACTGAGCAGTTTGGAGAGCAGGAGGAAAGACAGAGGAGCTGGCTTCCCTGAGCATACCTGAGCAGCAGAATGGAGACCCAGGATGGCCAGAAGGATGCAGCAGAGCGCAGGAGGAAAATCAAATTCAGCCCAGCAGAACTGCAGGTGCTATTAATGATAATGAACACGAGGGGGTAGACTCAAAGCTACCTTTGCAATGGTATGGGAGCAGGGCATAACACTAGATCAGAAACAAGAGGGAGAAATACTGGAACAAGTGACTCCTTTGGCATTACATGCAGGGGGCATCTATTCTGAAGATTTTCTACCCATGGAACTACACTCCAGGCCGCCTAGCAAAAATGTGAGTTGGGAAGAGCCTGAAGTGTTGGAGTGGGTGCAGTGTCGAGGGAGCGTTGACACACATTTTGTGGTTGTGCAATGCACTGAGGCAATTAGGAAGGAAATCCTGATGCAAGTCGAGGTTTTCACTGGCTCGGACCTGGCTCACTAAGCAATGGAGTCCATTGTACTCCTACTTTAGCAAATACTATAAAGAACTCTATTACCCCGAGCATGTGCAAGCGCTAAATATCCTGGATGACTCCATGCTGGACAACTATCACTCTGCGATACGCCGACCTCAGAGCCCATGACCCGGAATCCGACCCTGTACAACCAGATGACGGAGGGTTGGAGGGGGCTGAGCAGGGCACAAGTCCTAAAAAAAGAAGTGTGGGGATGCTGTTACTGGAAGTGACATCACGACAGGAAGTGACATCACAAAAGGTGGCTTGCACCATCGGGCTCATTGCCTCCCCTCACTCACCCTTTAGATGCGATTGCATCTGAGAAGTCAGCGTGTAAGCAGCGTGCTGTGAGCTCAGATCTCGTCCCAGAGAGGCCAAAAGGTGAAGTCTAGCTGTTTGGCAGGGGGGACGGCGTCCACCCGGTAAAATAAGTGGGGGGACGCCTTCCACCCGCGTGGTACCCCGACTCGAGCCCTGGGGCTGAGCTAAAGGAGTCTGAGAAGAGCCAGCAACCTTAGGGTATGGGGAGATGGTGGGGGAGGGTGGGTATTCCCGTTGGGGAATAGGGAAAGGGAGGGGAAGGGATTGTCCTTTTTGCAATAATGCATGTTTTAAGATTTACGTTATCAGGGTCCAGATATGGCCCTAGAGTGATGGCAATGCAGATGCTAAACATTGCTAACATTTATTTGAAGCTAATTGGGACATTGCTTACCATTGGTGGTCCGAATTGGGCCCCTCCGTATAGCAATGGGCATGTGGCATGGACTACTGCATCAAGGCGGAGCAATTTTTATATAAATCCAGAGGTGTCTGAGAAACATGACAACATTTTGGGTGAATGGACAACATACCCTGCATACTCCGATGCGTGCTGATGTAGAAACTGACTCATTTCTTGTTATACAAAAGTCTGTCCGGGAGGTGCTCAATAACCTCTACGTGTTTTAGTTCTGTTTACGACATGAACAAGTTTACTGCATTCGAAGCTAATAAAAAGAGATAGAAAGAAAATAATGTGCTTTAGCCACATAAAATCTGGGTCCCCCAATGACCTCCTCCCTGCAAAAATGGTTGCCCCTCTGATCTCCCTCTTAGGACGCCCCATTCAGTCAGTGATGAACATCTCATTGACAGAAGGGCAAGTCCCAATGAAGTGGAAAATAGCGGTGGTGAACCCAATAAGGAAAAAAGCGGCCTCCCCATGGACTGATCTTTCAAATCTTCGGCCCATCTCCCTCTTGCCGCACATCGGTAAGATGACTGAGAAGCATGTGAATACCCATTTATCTAATTATATTGAGGCAACGGAAGGCCTGGACCACTCACAATCTGGGTTCAGGCCTAACCACAGCACCGAATCAGCCCTCCTAGCAGTGACCAATAACATCAGGATGACACTGGACGGTGGAGGGTCAATGATTTTGGTGCTGTTGGATTTATCCGCTGCCTTTGATACGGTTTCACACAAAGTGCTTCTCGGTCGTCTGAAAGATGTGGGATTGGGGGCTGTAGCTCTGTCCTGGATGGAAAGTTTTCTCTCAGGCCGCTCTCAAGAAGTCAGGTTGGGCTCCCATAAATCCATCTCTAGGGAGCTCACCAGGGGAGTGCCACAGGGCTCATGCCTAAGCCCCACATTATTTAATGTGTACGTGGCCCCCCTGGCTGACCTAGTGAGATCCTTTGGGTTCACCCCGGTGTCATACGCCGACGACACCCAACTTCTGTTCCCTTTTAAAACCTTCACACCTGCTCTAAAAAAAATCTTTTGCAGATGGAATGAGGGCAGTGTCAGAGTGGATGGCCAAGAATTGCCTACAGTGTAATGTAGGCAAAACGGAAGTACTGCTGTTCGGGGAGGCAGTGACACTGTGGTCCCCCGAATGGTGGCCCCTAGAATTGGGACCAGTTCCCATCCCTAAACAGACCGTGAAAAACTTGGGAGTGCTACTAGATCAAGCCCTTACATTTAAAGATCATGTTAACCAAGTTGCCGGTACATGTTTTAGGGCCATTGGACTGTTGAGAAGGGTGTTTCCATTTCCACCCGACAGATATAGAAAGACCTTGGTCTAGGCATTAGTCATTAGCAGATTGGACTACTGCAATGATCTTCTACTATCAACAAATGAAGATCAACTTAATAAACTGCAAATAGTCCAAAACACTGCAGCAAGGCTAGTCATCAACATTCCACCTAGGACTCCCTCCCGCCCTCTACTGGCTAAACTACACTGGCTCCCGGTGCGGCAACGCATTAAATTCAAAATCTTATGTACCATCCATAAATGTCTGACAGGTACGGGGCCAATGTACCTAACAAAAGCCTTCCAACCCTATGTCCCAGGACGCTCACTACGCTCCAGCAACCTCCAGCCACTGCAGGTACCCAGAATTAAAAAATCTAGGCAGGGAGGTCGTGCCCTGGCCCACACTGGACCTGTTCTCTGGAACTCTCTACCTCAGACATTAAAACAAATCACCAATCATCTATCCTTCCGAAAAACCCTTAAAACCTATCTCTTCACAAGCAGTTAAACACGTTCCCATCCTATCAGTTCTTCTTGAACATGAATTAGCATAATCTATGTTCCTTCCACTGGCAAAGCGCGGAGATACCCCTTCGGGGGTCTATTCAGGCGCTATACAAGAAAATAAAATAAAAATAAATAAAATAAATTCACCAGTTTTAAATAAACAGGGCATTGAACATTCTGAGTATTGCACCAATGGATCTGTGTGACCCTCACTTTGTTGCTAGGGAATGTGTTTTTTCTTCTTTCTGTTCTTCCTGTACATACGTTTTTACAGTTGACCTATATGTATATTATTTCAGCCCAGCATTCAATGAAGTTGTTTTATGATGAACTGGTCAATGCCTCGGGTATATTATGTACCATTTCATGCCTCAGTCTTAGATTAGTTAATGCATCTTACCTGAGCCCTTCTCTTTAAACAGTTATTCAGTTTTTTTTGCCATTTATGTGCCTGCCGAATCTTCTATTTATGTAGGATGAACTACGGACTCCATTACATTTTGTCCTTAGTTGGCTGTTTTCTCTTTCTAAAAAGGTGAATGCAAACTCATCAGCTACTAAAATTATATTTAACATGTTCTAACAAAAATGAAGGTACAATTTATTGCTACAGACTGTGGAAGGTGACTGTACATTTCACAGCTTCTCCAGAACAACACATGCCAGAGGCAAAGGTTTGCAGTCACTGCTATAAATACTTTTTTGTGACTACTGGAAATCACACACACATCAGAAACGAGTCCAACTCTCGGAGCCTTTCTATACTCGTCCCTTGTAAAGCAGTCTTTGAAGAAGATATATTGTCATCCTGGGTTCTGATATTCTTAATTTTGCCATGTAGAGTGATTTTTTCCATATTTCGTTCTGCACTCCTAATGATATGAAAAGAATGAACATGGAAATAACATATTTTTTACAATACTTCACTTCTCGAAATATCCAGGCATCTATCTGGTATTGTCGGTAAAGCAGTGATTAGTTATTTCTGGGGGTGGTCGGTGGTCTCCTCTGGCACTTAATTCTGTCCCTAGACTCCTACACCTGTCCCACAAGCAACAATCACAATCAACGTTCCTGTCAGATGTCTCATACTTAGTAAATGATTGTGGGGATGATTAGGGTAGTCTAGTGACAGTGGCGCTACTCTTAATATTCGGTGTCTCTGTACTTCAATATTTATATGTTATGGTGCTTAGGGAGGGGGTCATCATCCACAACCCCTTTAGTGAGATTTCCAAAAGAAATCCTAAGTATTTGTAACAATATCCTAGCACACATAAACTCCTTTCATCATGTTTATAACATATATATACAAAAAACAGCAGAAATGGTTCTTCGCATTCTTATTTCTTGTTCTTTCTTTATTCCAGTTTTTTTCTCTTGCCAACACGTGTTTCATCGCTACGTGGGTTGGTCACCCGCGACTTCGTCAGGGCTGTGTACTGGAATATAGGGCTTCTGGCCTTCCAGCCGGTTGTACTTCCGTCCCGGCCAATATAGCGGCCTGGGTGAGGAAAGGATTCAGTAGTCCTAAGTAGGATATTCAATACTCTCAAGTACGTCTTTACTGATTGTTTATAACGCGGAATGCAAATAGCTGATCCGTAATGAAGTAAGTTGTCCTCTTTTTATTTTCAATAGTTGGGTCCCATATCCATAATTTTAGGAGTCCGCTGGCGTCTATGATCCCGAGTACGGACCTCGCGGCTTGAATCAGATACAAGCCGCGAGGGCCGTATATATGTGTTATAAACATGATGAAAGGGGTTTATGTGTGCTAGGATATTGTTACAAATGTCTCTTACTTAGGCTCTCCCTAAACTCAACAATCATGTGACAACAAAACTATGCAGTTGTTACACCACATGTGAGAATGTCGTCTAAGTTCCATGATCTCATGACCTGTGTTGTATCTCATGACTCAGTCCAGCGTGTTATCCTGCAGCCACCCTCAATGGGGTCACGTGAGCCCATTGCAAGTCTCAGTCACCCACTGCTTAGGTTCACAGGAGCTGATCTAGAGTTTTGCAGATGGGTTACACCATCTCAAACATGCAGTATTTCCGAGTGTCATTGGGAATAATGCTCTTCTAAAATGGCAGATGGGATATATGTCACGGTTGAGATTGAGTAACCAGTCCGCCGAACTCTAAAAGCCTGATTATGAGTGCTGGTGGGCACATTAATTATCAGGTGCAATAAATAACACCTATTACGAGTTACTGGGTAATAACATATGGATTTTGGTGTTTAACACAACAAAATCCACATGGTAAGGTAAATACACATTTCCTCTGTTAAATTTCAGCAGGTTTGCCCTGCTAAAATTTAACGAGGCTTGAGGTACTTAATGCATCTGATAATTATTAGATGCGTTTAATACCTTTTAACTTATAATTCTGACCCGTGAGTAAACAGGGGAATTAAGCATGGGTTTGTAAAAAATGACTGACTCGTAATCAGCTCCTTAATTACGACCAGATATTACTACTGCTCCTGTTTGCCATGACTGTATTTACCCTGCCATTGGTCACTAGCATGACAGCAGCTCTTCAATCCAGTTATTAGGCAGATTAACCAGACCTGGAGGAACCGAGTGTGAGCAGAGCAGGAGCATCGTAACCAGCTACAAGGACCTTAAACTTGAGCTTGAACTGCCCAGGACACTGCACTCCCTAGACCTCTGTTCAAATGCATCTAATCTTTTAGCACTAGGGCTTATCTGTACATGATTCACTTATTTAGAGAACTCCCCATTTGCTCATTCCTTTATCCTTGGATGCAACTACGCCATGTATCAAGAAGCCTCTACTAAAAAATGCCTCTTCCACTTCCTAGTGAATGAGAGTCTCTGCTGGAGAAATGGCTCACTACAAAGAGGTGGTTCTTGTGGTCTGCCCTACAGATACCTCTGCTAAGAACAGCACCAGGACTTGTCATGAAAGAAGGAGCTCGAAGAGTGCATGGTTTTATCTGATGCGGGATTTGAAGACTCTGAATGTAATGATTGACTTAAGAAAGGCACAATACCCCTGAAATTCCTGGATCCAGCTAGGATCCAGCTAGGAACTTAAGCTTATCTCAGAGAGTAAGCCTTGCAAGTGGCAGTATGCAGGAGCAATACAGTGAAACTGCCAATGTCTCATTAAATTAGTTACTGTGTCTTTGACTAATAAATCTGTTACGTGGTTGTCAGTGGCAATTCTAGAGATAACGCTTGCTGATGAGAGCTGAAATTCTGAAATGTGTGCATGTCCTAAAAATACTCTATTATTGCCCCATCTTGAAATGTTTTTGTTGATTTTTGGAACTGGGGCAATGATTAAAAAGGAAACTCACAGATTGGGATACTATAAAACAAAGGAAAAACATTTGCCAATAATGTTTTCAATAATAAAAAAACAAATTTGGAAGTTAAAAGATGAGGAAACATCATTGTAGTTTCAATAATAAATATTGCCCAACAGCAGTCGAGGGGACTTATTCCTATGAAACACTGAACACCTTCCATGAAACCAAGTCATTTGGGTGTCAGAAGGAGTATGACATAATACTACCATGAGACTCCTACTTAGAGGGCTCACATTTACCGGTGACATATAACTGATGATTATAGTTACTTAGCTCAATGGAGTTAATTTTGTCAACCTCAGAAAGATAAAGAGCTCAATTGACTGGCCAGAGTTTTGAACCATTGACTATAGATTCAAACACAGATTCCTGGATTGGATGTATTAGACCATTGTGACCTCGGTCATGAGTATAGTTGCAGGGCTAAAAAATAAATGCATTGATGAAGAGGCACCACCAGAAATGGAGCCTGCAGCTAAATTTGATTTAACATGGGACAACTCGCACAGCCCAGACACAGAAAGGATGATCAAATATATAGCTCTTGCATACTCTGTGGGTGATTATGTTATCTAGCTCAGTATGATAAGAAACAAAACTCATCTATACTTGCTCGTTATGTTACCACAACAGCAAGAAGTGTTCAAGTTCTTCAAGGGATTTCTGGCTTTTATACAAAGGAATGAGCAATAACAGATCTGTGATAACTGTATATGCAAAGGCTAAATGAACAATCACTGATTTAAATAGTCTATGAATACCCTTCCTCCACTGACAATTCTGATAGAGATTGTGGACTGCAATAATTTTCTATCGACAAGGAATTCTGAGCAAGTGCAGGTCATATGCCTGTGTCTGGGTGCAATCCAGCACTCACTACTACAGTTTGGAGTTAATGAAAGTCCTCTGATCATTCCTGTGACCTTGGGAATGGCATTGGTGGAGTGTTGAGAGGATGATAAATCATGATAATCTAGAGGAGGTAAAAGTCATAACCAGGATTCCGCAAGCGGACTTACAAATGAATCAGGCCTGAAACTAGCCAGGTGTCATGCTTGTGGCAGGTGTGAAGCATTGTCATTTCAGGGGTACACATAGACACATACTCGCCTCATTAGGCTACTACAGAACGACTGGGAAACAAGTGCCTGCTGAACTACATTTCCCAGCATCCTCTGGTTTGTCACAGGAAGTGGCTCCAGAGGTCAGCAGCCGAGGGAGGTCAGGATATAAATCCCTCCTGTTTGCTGACCCGGTGCTTGTCGTTGCGGTTTCCTGGTGGAGTATCCTGTGACTTGCTGTTTTTGTTTACTACCTGGTTGGATAACCTCGGCTCACTCGAGCGGGCGTTGAGCGCTGCTCTCCTTCAGCGCATTAGTTTCTGTTGAGGTACTCCCTGCCTCTTCCCCTGTTTTCTGAGGCGCATCTGAACTCGGCGCTACGTCTTCACCTCTATGAACTTATCCCTGCAAGCAGCGGGCGCCGTCATCAGCCTGTGCCAGTAGTCCCGCTCTCTGTGAAGAGCTCTATTTGCTGGACTTTGGTCCTCTCTGTTAAATACTGCATCTCGTGTGTGGCATTTCCTTTGCATATGAACAACGTCTTGCTGGATATTGAGATAACCCTTTCACCAGTATCTTGTGGTATATGCTGGGGATGTGAGTATGATTCTGAATGAGGAGGTGGCTAAATTAAGGGTAAAGCAGATCTGTGTGCTTGTGCTCTTATCCTTGTCTCCTCTCTTACACACAGGGTCTTTCCACTAAGGTAGATGTCCTTCAGTGTCCTGGTGGTCTGCAATATCTCAGAGAGATCTGACCAGTGCATCAGCAATCCAGCAGTGTTTATTGTTTTCTCCCTTTTCCCCCGGTGCGCTGCCTACCAGGGTAGTGAGTTACAGCATTGCTCCCTGTGTGGCAGCGTGGAAGGGAAGTTGGGATCAAGCAGCTCTCCCTCATCCCTGCTGGGCGTTCCAGAAGGTCAGTGACATTTCTGTCTACCATTCCCGACAGAACCACAAGCCCACCATGAAGACCATCCTCGATAATGGAACCCAATGAAACGCTGACTTCAGTCCTAGAGTCCCTAACAACATTACAGATTGAGGTCCAGGCCTTTAGAGCAGAAAATCAGGATTTGTGCAAAGAACTAGGGACTATGCGCAGGGAAGTAGCAGGGTTATCAAGGAAGGGATAAACGGAGAGCAGCAGAGGGCTCTATATCAGAGAATGGACTGTGCCACTTCCCTTGCATGCAGAAGATATCTCTTTTAACCATCTTCCCCCTCATGCACATGAAGGGGGTACTCCGAGCCCCGGATTTTTTGCTGGTAAACCATACCTCCCGTCAATATGAAGGTGGCAATGTCCCTATCTCAATCTCATCCAGCAGCCTCAGATTCCTCTTGCCCCTCCTGCCAGTTCTTTGGGGGCCAAAAGAAATTCAGCATTTTCTTGAACCAGTGCTGGGTACACTTCCTCTGTAAACCTGTTGTATTCCATGGTTACCAAGCAAAGACAGCCATTGTGATATCGTATCTGGGGGGAATGCAGCAAGTTGATCAATACCACTGATCAAAAGGGTTGCTCTAGTTTTGTATGACTTTACAGCGTTGTACAATGAAAAATGCGAAAACTATTTGATAGGAGATCCCATCACCTCTCTCTGGACAGAGAACTGAGCACCTTGAACCAAGGATCACAGGACCTATTAACATATATAACCACCTTCAACCAGCTTGTAATTGAAACAGACTGGCCTGTGGATAAAGGAACCTCCCTATTTCATCAGGGATTGCGGGGCGAGTTGAAAGACGTACTAGCCCAAGTGGTGCACATGTCCCAGTCCTGTGAAGAATGAATTGAACTCACGGTACAGCTGGTCCATCACCTTCAGAGGGAAAGGGCGAATGAAGGGAGTATAGAACCACGTTATTTTATAGCTCGACCGAAACTGGTGATGGAAGTGGTATCACGCCCTTCCGATGGTATAGAACCAATGCAGATCAATAGGATTTGTGGTCCCTTAACCCCAGAGGAGACGGAAAAAAGACGTAAACAACGTCTATGTTTATACTGCGGGAAAGGAGGACATTTCCTTACGGACTGCAGGGGCCAAAGGAGGGCTGTGGAAAAGGTGCCAGCAGCACAAACACAAGCAGTCCTGCAACAAGACTGGAATCTGTGGGGGTGTTCGGAAAACAGAAGAATTTAAGCAAGACTAAGATCCCTTGTTCGAGTGAAAACCGCCCAAGATCTCTCTTGTTGTGGCCAACACTGTACAAATGGCGTAGCCCATATCAATGTTGTCATCACCCTGTGGTTGGGTCAAGAACTTCACCAGAGAGTACCTGCTTTGCTTGATTCCGGAACCATGGGTAACTTCATTGATCAAACTTATGCACAGTTGTTAGGCCTACCATGTGACTGGATGAGCACTCTCAAACCTGTGAAGGCGGTAGATGGAACAGCCTTAACTTCAGGATCGGAGGAGTACCACACTCAGCCGTTGTTAATGCAATTTGGGGAAGACCACTATGAATATATACAATTTGATTTGATTGATGCTCCCCACTTCCGCCTCATTCTGGGCATGCCATGGTTGACCTTGCATGATCCTTATTTGGGTTGGTCAGCACGCTCAGTAACCATGAGCGCTCCATTCTGTAAAGAACATTGTAGCACAATCAGGTTACCTTGCAGTGGGATGCAGCATACCCCTGTGTTGTTCTGTCATTTCCGCTCCCCCAGATAAACGAGCAATACCATGGATTGCTCAGTAAACAACAAGCAAGTCAATTACCTCCTCATCTGGAATATGACTGCAGAATAGATCTGTCCCGGCAAGCCCCCTTTCCTTGCAGCTGAGTGTATGCCTTAACGGAGCCCGAAACACAACACCTAAAAGAATATAAAGAGGAGAACCTCCAGTCCGGATTTATCCATCCTTCATCCTCACCTGCTTCCTCGCCTCTTTTCATCATCCCTAGGAAAGAGGGGGATGTCAGGATCTACACTGATTACAGGGCAATCAAACGAGTCACTGTGAAGAACCAATATCCGTTGCCTCTCATTCCTGTTCTGCTGGACCAGTTGAAGGGGGCTCGGATCTTTAACAAATCGGACCTTCATGGTACCTATCACTTGGTGCAAGTACGTCGGGGTGATGAGTGGAAGATTGCTTTTCGAACCAAGTACAGACTTTACAAATACCAAGTAATGCCCTTTGGGCTATGGAATGCCCCTGAAGCCTTCCAGTATTTCATGGATGAGGTATTACAAGGGGAACTCGATTTGTTCTGCATTGTATATATAGATGATATCCTTATCTATTCTACCTCCATGGAAGAACACATCAGACACGTAAGAGCAGTGCTGGGTCTCTTGCATAAGAACTCCCTCTATGCCAAATTGGAGAAATGCCTGTTCCATGTGCCCGAGATCGAGTTCTTAGGGAATGTGATAAACAAGAAAGAACAATGGATGGATACTAAAAAAGTGTATCCCATCTCCGAGTGGAAGTCGCCTATGAATGTGAAAGGGTTGCAAAGCTTCCTTGGGTTCGCAAACTTCTACAGGAGCTTTAGTAAGGATTTCTCTCACACTGTGCAACCCATCACCCAGCTTTTGAGGAAAGGAGCACAATTCATATGGAGAGAAGTAGCAGAAGCAGCCTTTCAGGAATTAAAATCAAGATTTACACAGGCCCCTATCCTATGTCATACAGGCGTCCTGTTGCCTTTTGTGCTGGAAACTGATGCCTCTCAGTGTCCTTTCGGGGGAGTATTATCGCAATGACATCCGGACAACGGACAACTGCATCCAGTGACGTATTACGCCAATCAGCTAACCCCCAATGAATTTAACTATAGCATTACTGATAAGGAGTTGCTGGCAATAACTATAGCATGCAAGGAGTGGAGACAGTAACTTCTAGGAGCTGACCACACTATAGAGATTTATACTGATCATCGGAACCTGCTGTTCCTAAAGACTGCGCAAGCTCTTACACCAAGAAAACTGAGATGGACCCTTTTATTTTCGAATTAAGACTTCTTGATTAAGTATCGGCCGGTCCTCAAAATGGCATGGTAGACACCCTCTCTGGAGAGAATAAACCAAACAGGAGAAAGAAGAACTGCCTGTAATCCTCCAAGACGCAAATTTTTCAAGCACAGAACAAGCGGCTGTTGCTAATGCTGATTTCCTGGATGAAGTAAACGCTCACTCGACCCTCTTGGCTCATCACACTTGGATTCTGGAAGAGCCAGCCATTTGGACCCAGAAAGAGGACTTGCTGTATCACTCTCAGGCTCCCTTTCTACCAACTGAATCCTTAAAATGCCAAGCACTGACCTGGACACACGATTCCCTGATAGGGGGGCATTTGGGTATTCACAAGACCATTGCTTTGACCGCGCGTCATTTCTGGTGGCCAAACCTACGTCAGGATGTTCAGCAGTATATTAAGAATTGTGCTGTCTGCGCACAAGGGAAACCAAGCAAACCTGTAGGATAGCTACAGTATATTCCTGTTCCCCCTTCTCCTTGGCACACAGTCTTGATGGATTTCACAGGGGAGATGCCACCCAGTGAGGATTATACAGTGATCTTGGTGGTTGTGGATCACCTGACGAAGATGGGTTATTTCATCCCCCTGAAGAAGATGCCAGCGTCTGCCAAGCTAGTATTAATCTTCCTACAAAATGTAGTTTTTCTCCATGGGATTCCTGTGGTACTAATAACAGACAGGGGGTCTCAGTTTACCGCTCGTTTTTGGAAGGCGTTGTGCGCAGCAATGAAGATCGATGCCCAGCTGTCTACCAGTTACCATCCCCATCCTATATCTTAGGTATTTTACACTGCAACAAGATGAGGAGTGGAGCACTTTGCTGTTGATGGCAGAATTTGCGTACAACAATGCTGAGAATTCGTCGCAGGGTTGTTCCCCTTTCTTTAGCCAAAACAGATGTCATCCCAATATACTGACGTTCGAATGGCCCAACTCCTCGAGTCATCCATCTGTACAAGAACCTCATGCACGATTATGTGCGGTGCTTCAAGATCCCAAGGCACAACTCACAAAGGCTCAGTCAAATGACAAACGCTATGCTGATAAAAAACGCTTGAAGGAACCTGCTTACCAAGTGGGGGATAAGGTATGGTTGGCAACGAAACATCTGCATTTGAAAGGGATCAATAATTTGAAACCCAAATACATAGGCCCTTATTCCATCAATAAAATAGTAAACCCATTGGCTGTAAGACTGATCCTACCCCCTACGTGGTGGATACACCCTGTCTTTCATGTGTCCCTACTTCGTCCGGTTAGTCTCAGACCCGCTTGCCAAATGTACCTCAACCGCTGGATAAAGAGGAGGAGAAGGAGTATGAGGTGCAGAGTATCATAGATTCCAAGCTTGTGAGGGGGCGGTCCTCTACTTGATAGAATGATAGAATGGAAGGGTTATGGCCCAGAGGAGTAGTCCTGGGAGCCTGTTCAAAACCTTCATTGTTCTCGCCTGCTTAAAAGTTTTCATGAATGATTCCCTTCGAAACCAGGTCCACCACCAGGATGGCGGTCTTTACAGGGGGTACTGTCATGGTTGTTGCAGGTGTGAGGCATGGTCATATCAGGAGTACACATAGGCACATACTCACCTCATTAGGCTTCTACAGAACGACTGGGTGCCTGTTGAACTACACTTCCAAGCATCCTCTGGGGGTATCACAGGAAGTGGCTCCAGAGGTCAGCAGCTGAGGGAGGACAGGATATAAGCCCCTTCTGTTCTCTGACCCAGTGCTTGTCATTCCGGTTGGCTGGTGGAGTATGCTGTGACTTGCTGTTCCTGTTTACTACCTGGTTGGATTACCTAGGCGTTGAGCGCTGTTCTTCTTCAGCGCATTAGTTTCTTTTGCGGTTATCCCTGTCGCTTCCCCTGTTTCCTCAGGTGCATTTGAACTCGGCGCTTTGCCTTCACCTCCGTGAACTTATCCCTGCCAGCAGCGGGCGGCGGCATCAGCCTGTGCCAGTAGTCCCACTCTCTTGGTATTCAGAGGTCTTACGGGATCAATGTAATCCCGACTTCTCTACTGCTTCGGTCCTGTCAGCTCCTGTGACGTAACAGGGAGCATCTGTGTTCCGGTGTAAGGTAAGTTGAAAGAGCGCTCTGTGTTCCGCTCTCATCATTTGTTTTTGACTGTTAGTTCTTCTTTCCATTCCCATTTTCACATATGTAACTGAACAGGTACTTTGCTGTCGTAATTCCATGTGAAGAGCACTATTTGCTGGACTTAGGACCTCTCTGTTGGATACTGCATCTCGTGTGTGGTATTTCCTTTGCATATGAACACCGTCTTACTGGATATTGAGATAGCCCTTTCACCAGTATCTTGTGGTATATGCTGGGGATGTGAGTATGCTTATGAATGAAGAGTGTGCCAAATTAAGGGTAAAGCAGTTCTGTATGCTTGTGACCTCATCCTTCTCTCCTCTCTTACAAACAGTGTCTTTCCGCTAAGGTAGATGTTCTTCTGTGTCCTGGTGGTCAGCCATATCTCAGAGAGGTCCGATCAGCACATTAGAAATCCAGCAGGGTTTATTGTTTTCTCCCTTTTTCCCTTTTCCCCCGGTGCGTTGCCTACTAGGGTAGTGAGTTACAGCATAGTTCCCTGTGTGGCAGTGTGGAAGGGAAGTTGGGATCAAGCAGCTCTCCATCATACCCGCTGGGCATTCCAGAAGGTCAGTGGCATTTCTGTCTACCATTTCCGACACCAGAGGATAGATTGGCACTGAACTTGTGGTGTCATCCTGCACACTGGTGAATTTATCTTAAAATGAAAAAAAATGGTCAAAATAAAGTCCCAGACACCAGCATGGAGATGCTTGTTGGAAACTTGCCCTTCCTACATGGTCTCCTGGGTTTTTGTTCCTCTGCGCTGAACCCTATTTTTGTTGGCTACAGAGCTCTGTACATTTATACCCTGCTAACCAGCTGTAATGTGCGTGTGCTCTTCCTTTTAAACATGGTAAAATTGATATACACTTGATTGGCACATTTAATTTAATTATAAGTCCCTAGCATATGGTACTACCTGTAACCAAGGCTGGTAAATTAAATTCTACCATTGGGCTGCAGCACTCAATGTGCCACTCCCTGCAGTAGCCCTGTAAAAGCATGTTCCACGGTCTGCCACTGCTGCCAGAGTGTGTAGTTTTTAACTGCCATTTAAACCTGTAGAAATCTTCCTTATGGTTGCCTTATCGCCCCATAAGGCCAGTATTGAAAAGTAGAACATGTAGTAAATATTTTTCTACTTGCCCTGGCAGTGAAAACCCCCCGAAAACATTTTTCACTTTAGCAAGGCTGGCTCTACCATGGGAAACCACTAAGGGCCTCATTACAATGTTGGTCAGAAAGGCTCTGAACGGCTTTTCCTAACCCGTGTCTAAACCCATGTTTCCGACCGACTCGGAAACATTTCCGACCGACACATTATGATAGAAGTTAACCGTTAGGTCTGTCCGACTCGGTTCTGACCGGCATTCGGAGACTCTGAGTTGGTCGGAGCTGAATCGTACATCTTTATGGACCGCGTTTCTGATCGGCGTATTACGATGTCGGATTTGGACTGCCTTTCTGAAACCATCCTGGAATGGCTGTCGTAAGCTTTAGGGGCCCGTAGCAGGCACCCCTTCACCCGGAGTCCTCCAGTTGGGACCTGTGAGGGTACCCATGGAACCCCTCTTTACAACCATGCACAGTGTGGCAGCCAACATTGTGTACCCACCACAGGGTGCAAGGCGTTCCGCAACCACCTCTTTTTTCAATGGGAGCCTCTGTTGTAGGTCGGAACACAGGGTCCCATTGAGGTCAATGAGAGTCCGACCAAACGGTGTTCAGAAACATCGTAATCGGTCAGTTGGACTCACCAAACCCAGTGGGTAGGAAACGATTCCGACACGGAGTTGGTTGGAATGCGTTCCAACCGACACAGTAATGACTCTGAGGCCCAAAGTTACAATATAACAGCATGTAATGCTTAATTTCAGTTTAGGATCAGCTAGAAAAATGACTCAAGGATTTATTTTAATGATAATTTTAAATCCAATTAATGTCCAAGTTGTATTTTATATTAGTATTTTGGAAATTACAGTTTTAGAAAATTTTCATTTTCCTGCCTAAAACCAAATGGCTTCTCTGCCAGGGTCCAACTATCCCCGAGCCCATCCTGATCTTCAAAGAATGCCTTCCGTGCCACTGGCAGAGGAAGCTTACACCTAGGCCTGCCTCCTGTTTTCTTCTTTGGTCAGGTTGACTCCAAACTAGTGGTAGGGGAGGACTGACCAGAACTATATTTGGGGGTGGACAAAGGATTGTCCTTTAAACACAGGCTGGCACTGGACAAAAAAGTGCAACCTAAAGGCCTCTCCTCAGAACACTCCTTGACTAGTGTAGAAACAGAAGGACTGCTCTGCTATCTTAAGGAACATGAAGGAAGATTGCACCTGCCTGCCATGAACCCTGGACCCCTCAAGTGACTGCAAGGATCTGTTTGCTGATTAAGCTACAGGGATACAACAAGCTTCCAGGGACCTTTCTCCCTGCAACTGCCATCTGACCAGTTCTAACTGAGCCTGCCCTGGACCCTGTTGCTGGCCTCTGCTAGAGTGAGTCCTAACCTCCGAGTGGTGGCCTTAGGTCCTGGACCCTTGACTGGTGTAGGGGTATTGTCCTCCTATCCCGAATCTGCAAGAAGTGGAGCTCAGAAACATTCTACCAACTTTCTGCTTGGAGAACTGATGGAGACTGAGGTTGCTATCCAAGCCTCCGCTGTTGAATCCCTGGTTGGCCTCAAAGTGCTCAAATACCCCACTGAAAGAGAGCAAAAGCTTCTGAGTCTAAGTTGTGGGCTTCACCAGGACTGACACCGAGCAGCATCGGATCAACCCAAGGCCTTCCTGGGCATGGTCTTCCGACTTTGCCTGCTCTGAACTTTCCTCCCTTGACCGATGACCACACCGAGACCCCACTCTTCACCAGCCCACCTTTGTCAAGTCCCGCTTCGGATCCAGCTTGCCTCATGTTCCAACAATGACTCATTGATGACCACTTTTTTCTCCATATATGTTCCTAATCCTGAAGGTAAATGTTTTCCGGGATGAACCTTGTCTCTGTATCTGACCAGCGATCCAGTGCGGTCAGCTTTAACCTTTAACCCAGTCTAGCACAACTAAAGGTGCTTTGGTATTTTTGCTTTTATTTATAATTCAAACTTTGAAAACTCATATCTCCAGTTCTACTTAATGGATTTTTGCAGTTTTGCTGTCATAATATATATTAACATAGTTTACATATTTCTAAATTGCTTTAAGATTTTTCTTGTGTTGCGTTTTCACATTATTACTGCTTGAGCGCTCCATAAATGCGTGAGTATTCTGTGCCAAACTACCAGATGGTTGAGCACAGGTTTATTTAATGACTCTGTGACTCATCCTGGTAAAGGGCTGTCATTGATATACAAAGCTATTTTGACCGTGATTGATGAGTGGTTGTACCTAAACTGGAAGCACTGCAGTTATTCATTTGCTATGTACTGACATTATTTAGGAGTTGAAGTATTGACAAAGCTCTATAGCTTTTTATTTGGAGTGCAAGATGTACTGGTAGCATAAAGACAAAAAAAGAAAGCAAAACTCTAGGGAGTTATTTTGGCTAATCTAAAGATAAATTCACAGGGGCTTATTTACAAGAAAGTGCTGCAGCGTGGCAACGCAAGCCATGTGGCTGCGCCACGCTGCAGCACTTTCAAAACACAAGGATACATCAAATTTACAACAATATGATGCATCCCTGTGCGTCCTCGTGCGCTGGAGCACAATTGGTTGCCATGCGCCACGCAGGCACCCTTGTCGCCATGGTGCAAGGGTGCCTGTGTTGCGGGTAGATTGTTTCTGTGCAGGAAGGGGTACCTTTCTGCACAAAAACAATAAAAAAATATAAATAAGGAGGTGATTGCCTCTTCCTATGTGTGCTGCAGAAAGAGGAAAAAACAAGGATAAAAATAAACATTTCTCCCCGTTGCGCCTCGCTACGCCACCCCTTGGGTAGCTTGGCATTCTGTCGCATTTCCAGGTTTACGGATTCTCGTAAACTAATACCTCAACTGTTGCACTCCTCCCAATACATGTGAGAGATCTAAGGAGGTCTCTTTTAGGCCAAGAGCAGAGAGGCAACAGGCGAGGGGGAAGGTTGAAGGGGAAGGGGCCACCTGGACCAACAATGGCAGGGGTATTCTCCATGGATCACCAGGAGCAGATGTCTTGGGCAGTTCTTTCGTAGTCAATTTATCTGAGACCGAAGAGTGGGTCCTCAATAAAGGAATGGGATTTATTTCAACTCCAACTCATTATCTCTTCATGTTTGGTTCGAATTTCAAAGTACTGTGCATAAGATCAGATTTCAAAGTTTTTTCATGACAAGCTTGAAGAAACAAGCTCAGCATTTTCTACTGTCTTACGAAGATCATTTACTTTTGTACCTCCTCTGCCTGCCAGGGGGCCTGATATGGTGCCTTTGGAACAGCAAGTTTTGGAGCAGTTATCCACTCTTGAACAATCGCCTGAGTCTTCCATAACATCTCACAGGAAAAATAGCTGGCCATAAAATCATGACTGGAAAATAATGACATTAATATTAAGCCGGCTGATATGGGTGGGTCTATTGTTATTATGAACATACATGACTATGAATTTCAAGTGAATAGACCATTGAAGTGAATAGACTATTGAGTGTGAGGCATCATTACATTCTGCTACATAAAGATCCAATTCCAGATTTGACAAATATCATTAAGGACATGATGGATAGTACCATGGCAAAACAGTGGATCACCCAGAAGAAACGCACTTTTCAGAATAATCCGGACTCCAGCCTTCTATGTGATTCATAACACTCAGATACCCCCCCCTTCCAGGCAGATCCATTGTTTACGGTAATAAATCTATTCTTGAACACCTATCACAACTTAATTTTTTCCTTAGGGTAAGTGTAATTAATCAACCGGCATATCTCAAAGACACCTCTGATGTCTTACATCTTCTACAGGATATAGAGTTTGATGCCACGAAACAAATACCGGTAACAATGGACATCAAATCTTATCACACAAATATCCCTAAGAATGAAACATTGGTGGGCGTGGCAAGGACTTTGGCAGATCAAGAATGGTTTTATGACACACTTCAATCTTTTGTGCACCAGTATTTTGAACTAGCACTCACCATGAATTTCTTCAATGGGTGCAGCTTTTGCTCCTAGCCTGGCATGCATCAACGTCAGCTTGTTTGAATCCAACTTGATTCCAATCCATATGATTCCAATATTATCCTATGGAAACGATTTATAAATGATGTGCTCTGTATATGCTCTGGGTTAGAGGAAGATATGCGGTATGTCTGCATTGGTTGAATAGTCTTGACTCACATTTTCACTTCACTTGGCATATTAGTGGTGAAACTATCTGAATCTTGATATTACTGTGAAAGATTCCTGTTGGGTGACAACAGTCTGCCAAGAGACCACGGGACAGGAATTCCCTGTTACATTATATTTCTTATCATCCACGAGTGATAAGGAATAATCTACCTGTGCACAGATTTTCAGGTTCGGAAATACCGACCTTTGTTGCACAATTCATGATGTTGCAAAATAATCTCATGCAGAGTAGTGTATCCCCGATGAGTCATCAATTGAGCATGGAAGCGAGCATTGAGCACTCCCCACTCTGCTCTGCTTGAGTCATACCCTAACCACAACAAGTTGATGGATGGAATGCTTAAATTAATCTCAGCCACACGCAATCGCTCGGATTGCATCCCAGCCCATCGTTTTTCGCCCACCATGCCACCTCAGTTTGGACACAGCCATATGTAAATCAGTTTTGACCCTGCTCGAATGGGAACTATCCAACCCAAACTGACAGGCCAGGCCGTCCCTCAACCATAACAGAAGCAACTTAGGCCTGGTTACTCGTGCTGTTGTTGTTGTTGTGGCCAGAGCCCGCCCCCTACACCACGCACCCGCCTCCCAGCTGCTCCTCCCTCCCACTTAGAGGCAAGGCTTCTCCAAGAACATCGAGACGCTGTGACCGTCCTGACTCTGTTGGATACGGTCGCTCCCTTCTGCCCTGCTCTCCCCTGACCACGCTGGCTGGGTATCGTTAGCGCTGCTACAGTGCCTGCATTGATTATTTGATTATTTCACAGTGCCTTTGCTCGATCCTGCATTGATTGTTTAATATATGTAGAGTGCCTTTGCTAGATCGATTTTACGCTTTATTTGCCTGCGTGACTGTGATAATATCATTGCTCCTGCGCCCCGCTACCCCCCACAGAATAATTAATTAACTTAGTCTCCCCAACCCGGTCTGCTATTCCCTTTGTGCCGCCATTACTCGTGCTGTTGTTGTTGTTGTGGCCAGAGCCCGCCCCCTACACCACGCACCCGCCTCCCAGCTGCTCCTCCCTCCCACTTAGAGGCAAGGCTTCTCCAAGAACATCGAGACGCTGTGACCGTCCTGACTCTGTTGGATACGGTCGCTCCCTTCTGCCCTGCTCTCCCCTGACCACGCTGGCTGGGTATCGTTAGCGCTGCTACAGTGCCTGCATTGATTATTTGATTATTTCACAGTGCCTTTGCTCGATCCTGCATTGATTGTTTAATATATGTAGAGTGCCTTTGCTAGATCGATTTTACGCTTTATTTGCCTGCGTGACTGTGATAATATCATTGCTCCTGCGCCCCGCTACCCCCCACAGAATAATTAATTAACTTAGTCTCCCCAACCCGGTCTGCTATTCCCTTTGTGCCGCCATTACTCGTGCTGTTGTTGTTGTTGTGGCCAGAGCCCGCCCCCTACACCACGCACCCGCCTCCCAGCTGCTCCTCCCTCGCCCCTCCCCTCCACTATCCACATATGATAGATGAATACTAGCGCAGCGGTCTCGCGCAGCGGTCTCGCCGAAGGTGCGCCAAAGGTAAGCCCGTCTGCGCCCGTCCGCGCCTGGACCGTGCCCAGCGCCCGTCCCCCTGCTCTATGCCGCTCCCAACCCCCCAGAGTAACTTATGATACCGCTACACTCCTCGCCCTCAACGTCGGACGCACTCCACTTTGCTGTGAAGCCACCCCAGGACGTACCCACGGCCCATTCTCCTGCCTCTCCTGTAAGTTCAACTGCGTCAGGACCCTCACCAAACACACTTCCTCCACACACAGCTCCGAACCCAACGACTTGAAATGCATCCTACTGAACACCCGCTCGGTCCACAGACATGCAACCGAACTCTGGGACCTAATCGACACTGCGTCACCTGACATCGCCTTCCTTACTGAAACATGGATGAATGCATCTTCTGCCCCCGACATCGCCATAGCCATACCGGACACTTACAAGATCATTCGAAAAGACCGCACCAATAAAAAAACTGGAGGAGGCATCGCCATCGTCCATAGAAACACCATCAAAATTACAACCAGCTCTGACGTCAATCTTGCAACCGCCGAACACCTCCACTTTCAGATCCACACCGACCCCAGGACCACACTTAGAGGAACTCTCATTTACAGGCCCCCAGGCACCCGATCTCAATTCAGCGACGACATCACTGACTTTGTCAGCCCGCACGCCCTCGCCTCCGAGAACTACATTCTTCTAGGAGACCTCAACTACCACCTTGACAACATTCTCGACAACAACACCACTACCCTTCTGGACAACATGTCCAATCTCGGACTCAAACAACTTGTTGACACCCCCACTCACATAGCCGGACACACGCTCGACCCTATCTTCACCTCCAGCAAGCACATCTCCTTCGATCATACTACAGCCCTCCACTGGACGGATCATAGTTGTGTTCACTTCAGCTACAAAACAACCCTGACCCACAACCATCTACAACCCATTCCCCGAAGAAAATGGAACAAAATCACCACCGAACAACTCCTCACATCACTCAGCCAAAACACCCCCACCATGGCAACGGACCCAGACCTAGCGGCCACCAACCTCAGGCAATGGATTACCCACAGTGCGGACGAACTAGCACCCCTGAAAAAACACCAGTCGAAATCATCCAGCAAAAAAGCTCCCTGGTTCAATGATGACGATAAAAAATCCAAGAAGACATGCCGCTCCCTGGAGAAGAATTGGAGAAAAGAACCAACTTCAGACAACATGGCCTCCCTCAAGACAGCCTCCCGCAAACACCACCAACTGATCCGATCCGCCAAGAAATCAGCACTTAAGGACCGTCTCGACAACAATTCTCATAACAGCAAGGAACTCTTCAATATCGTCAAAGAATTCACCAACCCTCCCGCAGCATCCAACGACATCACTAACTCCCAAGTCCTCTGCGATGCGCTATCCTCCTTCTTCTACAACAAAATTGCCGACATCCACAACAGCTTCAAGAATACTCCCAATGACCAACTCACCCCACCCACTTCAGATCCCACCCCTCCAACTAACTACCTCAACTCCTGGAACCCAATCACCATTGAAGACACCATTCGCCTCATGAACTCAATCCACTCTGGTTCACCTTCTGACCCCTGCCCCCACTTCATCTTCAACAAAGCTGCCTCCATCATCGCTCCCCAACTCCGCGAGGTCATCAACTGCTCCTTTGACTCCGCCACCTTTCCAGAAATATGGAAACACGCCGAACTCAGCGCCCTTCTGAAAAAACCAACAGCAGACCCCTCAGATCTGAAAAACTACCGACCCATTTCCCTCCTCCCTTTCCCGGCCAAAGTCATCGAGAAAGCCGTCAATAGCCAACTAGCAGCCTTCCTTGAATCCAACAACTCCCTGGATCCCTCACAGAACGGCTTTCGAGCCAAACACAGCACCGAAACCGCCCTCATTGCGGCGACCGACGACATCCGAGCACTCCTGGACAACGGTGAAACAGTGGCCCTCATTCTACTCGACCTCTCCGCCGCCTTCGACACTGTCTGTCACAACACCCTCATACAACGCCTCAACAACATCGGCATACAAGGAAAAGCCTTGGACTGGATCATCTCATTCCTAGCCGGGAGAACACCGAGAGTCCGACTCCCCCCATTCTACTCAGAGCCCACCGAAGTCATCTGCGGCGTACCTCAAGGCTCCTCACTCAGTCCCACCCTCTTCAACGTCTACATGAGTCCCCTCGCCTCCATCGCACGTCAACACAACCTCAACATCATCTCCTACGCCGACGACACCCAGCTAATCCTTTCCCTCACCAAAGACCCCAACACCGCCAAAAACAACCTTCACGAAGGTATGAAAGAAGTAGCCGAATGGATGAAACAGAGCCGCTTAAAACTCAACTCAGACAAGACGGAGGTGCTCATCCTAGGATCCTCCCCCTCAGCTTGGGACGACTCCTGGTGGCCTGCCGCTTTGGGATCTGCGCCCACACCCACAGACCATGCACGTAACCTTGGCTTCATTCTAGACTCCTCCCTCTCAATGTCCAGACAAGTCAACGCCGTATCGTCCTCCTGCTTCAACGTCCTTCGCATTCTCAAAAAGATCTTCCGCTGGATCCCCCTCGAAACAAGAAAGACTGTCACCCATGCACTGGTCACGAGTCGACTGGACTATGGCAACACACTCTACGCCGGAATTACAAAAAAATTGCAGAAAAAACTCCAGCGCATCCAAAACGCATCAGCGAGACTCATATTAGACATCCCGCGCCTAGAGCACATCACCGGTCACTTAAAAAACCTCCACTGGCTTCCCGTCAACAAAAGAATTACTTTCCGCCTTCTTACCCACGCACACAAGGCCCTTTATAATCTAGGACCCGAATGCCTCAACACCCGACTGTCCTTCTACTTTCCCACCCGCCAACTAAGATCATCCAATCAAGCCCTCGCCGCAGTCCCGCGCATCCAAAAAACCACCATGGGTGGCAGATCCTTCTCCTTCCTGGCTGCCAAGACGTGGAACTCACTCCCCACCCACCTCCGCCTTACTCAGAATCACTTCTCCTTCAGAAAAGAACTGAAAACATGGCTATTTGATAAAAAGTAAACCCCTCCCTCCAGCGCCTTGAGACCCTCTGGGTGAGTAGTGCGCTTTATAAATACATGAACTTGAACTTGAACTTGGTTTGTCCTTCATAATTAATCAGGGAATTAGAAGCGTGCTACTCACCCATGAGGGTCTCAAAGCACTGAGGGTCTGATGTATGCCGGTAGCTCGTTCCAGGTCTAGGCTGCATTGTGAGAAAAGGATCTTCCGCCTGTTCTGGCTCTGTGGATGCACGGGGTTTCGGCCAGTGCGAGGTTGGAAGATCAGAGTTTTCTTTTGGGTACATGGAAATTGATTCTGTCGTTGAGGTATTTGGGTCTGTTGTTGGGTAGGCATTTGTAGGCGTGAGTGAGGATTTTGAAAGTGACTCTTTTCTCCATGGGGATCCAGTGGAGACTTTGTAGGTTTTGACTGATGTGTTTGTTTCTGGGGATGCCGAGGATGAGTCTGGCGGCAGTGTTCTGTATTTTCTGGAGTTTGCGGAGTAGGACCTTGTTGATGCCGGCGTAGAGTGTGTTTCCATAGTCCAGTCTGCTGCTGATCCGTGCGTGGGTGACGGTCTTCCTTGACTTAGGGGGGATCCACTTGAAGGTCTTGCGGAGGATGTGGAGGGTATTGAAGCAGCTGGAGGTGACGGCTTTGACCTGTCGGTTCATGGTGAGTGATGAGCCAAGTATGATGCAGAGGTTATTGGCATGGTCTGAGGGGGTAGGTGGGCTTCTAAGGGCGGTCGGCCACCAGGTGCTGTCCCATGCAGTAGGTGTGGTACCGAGGACCAGGACTTCTGACTTCTTGGAGTTGAGCTTCAGGCAGCTGCTGGTCATCCAGACTGCGACATCTTGCATTCCTTTCTGGAAGTTGAGTTTGGCACTGGTGGGGTCTTTGGTGAGGGAGAGGATGAGCTGATGGGCATAAGGGCTCATCGGCCTGGCATAGCTTGGTTCCAGTGGCACAGTGAGCACCTTCTTGCCTTTTTTTTCTTTCTTTCTTTCTTTCTTTCTTTCTTTCTTTCTTTTTTCTCTCTTTCTTTCTCAAAAGCAAGAGGCGTGCAGCCAATGCAAGATGTATTGACTTTTAAAGTAGTTCCCTTCAGTGCCAGGGAGAACTATGATAATGTGTGTTTTTGAGACCAAACATTTTTTTTTGCCTGTAGAAAATAGTTTTTTTTAATTACAGAGAGACCTGGCATATTCCCAAATAATAAAAATATGCAAAAACCATGACAAACGAAAACAAGAATGCCAGAAGGCTGGTGGCTAGTTCAAGACCATTGGCATTGCCACGCTTGCCAATAATTTTTACTGTTCTGTTTTTGCCTGCTTGTGTTCAGTTTAGTGGCCTTACCTACAGTAGTAGTTTGTTGTTACAGGGCTTCTAGTTACATACAAACAATTTTTTTTAAAATTTCTTTTTATTGAATTTTCATCAAAATGAAATAGTACAATCAGTCAATATAGGAAGGCCAGTACACTTCTGCATTCATCGTTCATGTGTTTTTGTTACATACACAGCATATAGGACAGAGTCAATCAAGGTGTAATATATACAGTTCGGTAACATTGGATTAGAAGAAAGAGACATCGTCACTTACAATATTGCATCCATGTCCCTATCCTGCAGGAAAGCGGTGAGGTACTTCCAAAAATCTTTTGGTCGCGATCTGGCCGGTAGTTCCTCTTCATACGTTAGTAATCTATCCCTGCAACAAGTCATGTCTCGCAACCATTGTTTGATACTAGGTGTCGGAGTACCGCACCAGCATTGAGATATTTGACGTTTGGCTATTAGGAGCGCAATAACACAAAATTTACGTTTCTCAGCTTGCACAGTTGACAAGAGTCCCAATAGACATGTTTTTATAGAGCATTCAATCTCCTTTCCCACCATATCTGTAAGCAAGGTAGTCACTTTCCCCCAGTAATCACGTATTCGCACACAGTTCCAAGCCAGATGGATAAAATCAACCTCCTGTGTCCCGCACCTTCTGCAGCGTGCGTCATCTCGTAACCCGTATTTATGAAGTCTCGCTGGAGTGTGATATGTTTGGTGAATATATTTGAAGTGTAAGATTCATCAGTTGCGGTTTGGTGTGAGCATTTTAATTAACGTGCAAGTATTGTACCACTCTTTTTCAGCTTACGGGTCCATGAGCATCTCATTCCACCTCATCATTGCTCTAGTAGTGGTGTATGGGATCTCGTTTTGGGCCACTGCATAAAGTCGCAATACTAAGTGTGCAGTATTTGAGGATGTTAGTATGAGCTGAAGCATATCTAAGCATGCCGGTTCCGCAGGGTAGTCTGGGTATAATTCCAGAATAGCCCTTTGCAGTCTGTAATATGTGAATCGGAATAACAAGGTCTGGTTACTTATATAAGATAGTTCGTCTAATTGGCAAAACCGATCGTCGTTATATAGATCTCCAAATGTGTAAATTCCTACCTGTTGTAAGAGATCAATGCCTACCTTCTCCATAGTAACTGATAACTCAGGGTGATGGTGTAGAGGTAGTGCCGGGGCATAAAGCGGGAACTTGTGAGCTAGTTGACCTAATTTTCTCCAAGCGTGTGCTGTGGTGTCAATTCTGTTGATGTCTTCAGAATGTAGGGGCGGCCTGTTGTGTGTGAGTATTGCCGTTAATGGTATCGGTAGTGCATCCGCCACTTCCACTGCAGTGTGCATTAAGTAAGGTATCTTGTGAAACCAGTATGCGGCATATTGGGCCTGTGCACACAGATAATATAGGAAGAAGTCTGGGACACAATAACCCCCTTTTTCGTAGGGTAATGTCAATGTTCTGAGCTCTATACGTGCTTGGTTGCCCGCCCAGATCAGTTTCAGGACTAAGGATTTGATATTTTTAAAAACTGCACTTGGAGGTGGAATAGGAATATTATTAAACAGGTAAAGGAACTTAGGTAGGATGTTCATTTTCACAATTGCAATCCGGCCCACCAAAGAGAGCGGTAGTTCTATCCATCTATTGATCTTTTCCTCTAGCCTGGCTATCACTCTCCAGTAATTTGTACGTATGACCTCTTCCGGGTTTCTGCTGTACCACACCCCTAAATATCTTATCGGGTCAGTTTGCCAATCTAAAGGGAATTCAGTGGTATGTTGTTTAGTGGAGTCTGTTAATGGGATAATTGAGGATTTATTCCAATTTATCTGCAGACCAGAGTGTCTTCCGAATTTTATGTACTCCCTTACTAACGGGTCCAGATTTTGTTCAGGATTACGGACATACAGAAGCATGTCGTCCGCATATAAGGATATGTGTAACGGACGTCCCGGGAAGTGTAATGCGGAATGATTGTGTGTTTGTCTGATAATTCAAGCCAACGGTTCTAGGGCGAGTGCGAAGAGCAGGGGCGATAGAGGGCACCCCTGTCATGTGCCCCGTTCAACAGGGAAGGTGTCCGAGATATATCCATTCACGCGTACTCTGGCTACCGGGTTCGTGTATAACAGTTTTACCCACTGTACGAACATCGGGGGAACCCCATCCGTTCAAGTATTGTGAGTCAAAAGCTTTGGCGGCATCCGGCATGACTGCCGTGGCCCTGGTGCTTGGCGTTAAATAGTGAGAAAGGGCAAAGAGTGTTCTGGTGTTGTGAGATGTGGCCCTCGAAGGTATGAAGCCTGCTTGATCCGGTAGGACCAGGTTTGTCATAAGAGGCTCTAACCGGACCGCTAGGATTATGGCAGTATCTTAGAGTCAACGTTAATCAGTGACAGCGGTCTGTACGACTCACATACTTCAGGATCTTTTTTTGGCTTCAGGAGGGCGATTATCATCGCCTCCTGAAGTGATGGGGGTAGTACTTTCTGATCGAATGCATTGCCATACATACCAACTAAATGGGGGGCTAGATTATCAGCGTACGTTTTATAGAATTCGCAAGTAAACCCGTCAGGGCCCGGTGCCTTCCCATTGGGTAGTGTTTGAATAATTTCTGTAACTTCCTCCACCGTTACTGGTAGCGACAAATATTCCCGCTGATTGTCTGATAGCCATGCAATGGCTACATCATTCAGGTAGCTAAATATTTCCTCTGGGGGCGCTGTCTGTTTGGATTCATACAATTTGCTATAGTTATGTACAAAACTGCGTAGAATACCCTCCGTGTGCGTGATCAATGTGCCTTCCTTGTCTCGTGTTTGTAAAATTGCTTGGGGGCCTTTCCCTTCGCAGATCTTGGCAGCTAGGACTTTACATGGCCTTCCCCCTCCCCAAATTGTCTGGCGCCGGTTTTTGGGAGACATATTTGAGCTCATCCGTTGTGTGCGTTTGGTGTTCTGTGTATACCTCCCTCAGTGTTTTGCATTTGCTCATATGCAGTTTCTAGTTCTTTCATTCGATTTTCACATCTAGTGATTTGTCCCCTTATATCCCTCAGGATACCTACTGTGGTACTCATGCATACCCCTCTTATTGTTGCTTTAAATGCCTCCCATAGAGTGCCTGGGTCGTCGTCGACTGTGTGTACACTAAGCTGGAAATAATCTTTTATGGCTTTGGCTATGGTATCCGCATATATCGGGTCTGTGAGAGCTTTGGCATTAAATCTCCAGCTAAAGGGAGGAGGGGTATAATGTGGTATTTGGAGTGTCAACAATATCGGGTTGTGATCCGAGAGGGTTCTGGGTAGTGTTTTCAATATATCTGCCCAAAGTAAGACGTTGTCTGATCCTAACCAATAATCTATACGGGACCAGCTACCGTGTGCCATATTGATGTGTGCTGCCCCTGTTACATCTGGATTTCTGGCCCTCCATAGATCCTGAAGTGGAAGGTCCTCCATAATATCCAACATTTTTGCTCGGGCCTTCCTATGTGGTTTCATAGATGCTGTTGATCTATCCAGGTAGTCATTTAACACCACATTAAAATCCCCACCCCATATAATGTTGGTGTCAGTGACACCCTGCATATGATTCCAGAGTTCTTGAAAGAAATAGGGGGAATCTACATTTGGACCGTATATGTTGGCTAGTGTCACCCGTTGTCCCCTCAGCATCCCTGTCAAGATAACATACTGTCCATTGGGATCTAGTACCGTCCGCTTTATTTTAAAATTTACACCTTTCCTGATTAATGTCATCACCCCTCTGGAGTATGAAGAGTAGTTATCAGCGTGTGTAGATTCTTCCCATCTCGCCCCAATTTTCTTGTGCATAGTCGGTGCTATGTGAGTTTCTTGTAATAAAGCTATATTTATGCCCCAGCTATCGAGACAAGCAAATATCTGCCGTATTTTCTTTTAATTCGTGAACCCCCGCACGTACCACGTGTGGAGGTTCAGACTCTTCTTACCTAATGCGCCCCTTCCCTGCAGTATCAAACGCATGATAACATTGTCTTTGTAAACCTGTGTCAGCAATGTCTACTACTTTGCCCTTAATTGACTCTTTGCATATTATCCAGAGTACAACATGAATATCAGCAATGCATCTTAAATGCCCTGGCCCATTCATAAGAAAAACAAAACAACTCCATCCAACCCCACCCACTTCAGCAACCCAATCCTGCCGAAGCCATGTCCCCCAAGTAACATCATCAAATTACATAACTGTTTGGGGATCACCCATGTAGAGGTCCACCGGGGGTACACCACACCACCTAACTGAATGGATGGGGACAGACTCAATGTACTTAAACAGATACTTCACTGTAGAAAAACATTCAAGTGTACAAACTCGATACCGTGACGTACATATCAAATGATAAGCCTAGAAAAGCAATAACCTATATTGCACTGTGTTTGCGTCTCAACCATCACTTCTTAATTCTGGTAATCTAGGTGAGTGCAACTTCAATCAACATTTGCATGTCTAATACTATAGCATGTAGAACCTGGTACATATTGCAATTATGCAGGCAGCCATGTGATCGTCACTAATATTTGTCCCAATTCACTCGTAGCTGTCTGATGGATTAATTTTCGCGCTTCCTGCCATCACAATCTGTCGACAGAGACAGCCCAACCTTACACTGCTAGCCCTTTTGTCTGCTATTGTCCCCCCGCGTAACAGTCCATCCACAGCCAGCTTGATAGTCCCAATGCAGTACCAATGTCCGACTGCTCTGACCTTTGTGGATGATAGCTCTGTGATATGTGTGTACAATATCCTTGTGTCTCATGTTGGGCAATCATTTTGTCCACTATTGTATTTATCCATCTATTAAACAAATGATCAGCATCAGCCATGGATTTACAGAGTGCTCTTCAATCGGCTACCAACTATTCTCACCCATGACCTATATAATTGGTCATTCCACTACACAGCCAAGGGCCTTCGCGGCCGTCTCATTCAGTCAATGTTCCAGCACCTTACCGTCAATCAGAGTCCTGCTGCCGTTCCTGTCTGTTCGCTTTCTTGCCTTTACCTGTCACTTTTTTAGTGAAATCCAGCTCTGCTTTAGGAGTGGCGAGAATGACCATTTTTTCTTCCCAGGTCACCTTTAGGCGGGCTGGATAGAGCATGGCGTAGGGTATTTGCAATTCCCGCAGTTTAGCTTTTACTGTAGTGAATTCTCGTCTTGCCTGCTGTACTGCCATCGTATAGTCCGGATAAAATTCTAGTTTATTCCCTTGATAATGGATCACTCCTTTTTCACGTGCAAGTCGAAGGATGTTGTCACGATCCCTATAGTTCAAGATACGGGCCACTATGGGTCTCGGCGCCGCACCCGGTGGAGGTTTCGGCGCAAGGGATCGATGTGCCCTCTCGATTATGAAAATCGGTGACATCGCTTCTTCACCAAAAATGTCCCTGCATAGCTGCTCAATGTGCGATTCCATAAGGCCTGTGTTTGTTGATTCAGGAAGTCCTGCTATTCGTATGTTGTTCCGTCGGGAACGGGCTTCCAACTCCTCCGCCTTTGCTTTGATGACCTCCAGGACTTTTTCCATGCTCGTACATTTGGTTGTTGTTGAAAGTGCTTTATCTTCCACCGCCGAGATGCGATTTTCAGCTGTTTCCAATCTTTCCCCTTGTTTATTCATTTTTCCATTCGTCCTGTGAGTTGGTCGAGTTTTCCATTTATATCTTGTAGGTTGGTCTGTATTGCTTTGAGGATACTTTCCATACTGCTCTCCGCCGTGGTTTCTGTCTCCGATTCGTCCTCTATGGACCCAGCCTGGCCTTTTGGCGCTCTCCGAGCTTCAAATGTAAGCTTCGGTTCCTGCCTGTCTGGCTTACCCATAATGTGGTGTTGTGTAAAACACTATGATGAACAGTTCAGTAGTATCCTCTTCTCTGCACCGATGTTACAAGTACCCACGATCACGTGTGAGTTACCACAACCCCAGATCACAGGCGAGGTCAACAGTATGATGCCTCTACTTTATCTAATGGCCGGACCCTCCCGTCCGCAATATATACTCGATAATATTGCAGCTGGTGATTGTCGATTGCGTGTGCCAATCCCACCTCAGAATAGTACGTACTAGGCGCCTTGTGCTGTCAACATTACCCTCGCTGGCTGGCCGTGGCGTGCAGTTGCGCTCTCTTTTCTGCTCACTTCCCACATGTAGCGCTAAATGTACCACACCTCCAGTAGCAAATGGTAGCAATGTTCGCGACTTCTCCAGCGCTGTTTCTCCGCCGACCTCCACACCCCCCTAATAGTTAGGCACTCTGGGGCCTATTGGCTGAATAACAACCGGCAGATGTCCTTATGGATATTGCTCCTGCCCTGTCAGTGCGCCAATGTCTGCAGCGGGATATAGATTCGTCGCTGGTACTCCCCGTGTTGTTTAAAGAGGCGTTAATGTGTGCTCTTTCTTCTCACCTCCAATTACCGCTTCAGCTCTCAGCACCGCCACTGTCCACCATCTTACGCTCACTATGCACTGGCCGCCTTGTCAGATATTCCGGTAGTGTCCTCTATGTTCGCTTCCCTATACCTTCGCTTCTGCCTCAGCGCCCTTAGTCTTAGCTGCAAAGGGGACGGACTGTTCCCGCGTTAGTGGGGTTAGCTCGGGAGGAAAGGATCTTTTGTGCCATACGCTCACTGTCTCAGTAGCAGGTCCGGGACATTGGCACCGCCATTTTGCGCGTCTCAGCCTGCCAGCACTCGTTAGCAATATTGTTCGTTTTTCATGAACTTTGCCACTTACTTGGACGCCAGAGTTTACCTGGTGAAGGGGTATTGCCCGAAGTCACTGCTCCAGAGCGTCTGAAGGGAGCAGTTGTGCCACGTTTTCAGTGCAGCTGGTCCGTTCCGTGAAAATAGCTCAGTTATCAGCCATCTTGCCCCTCTTCCAACTCAGGGTGCTACGACGCGTGATTTACCAGTATTCACTGCTAACAAAGAAGTTTATACCCCATTTCTTAGTCCTGAATGCTTCCCATCTCGTATTTCGCGCTCAGTATACACTTTTGGTTCCGTTTGTGAGCTTAAACCACGCCAGGCTGTAGTCTGCCCAGCGGAGCTGTCAGATCAGGCAGCCATCCCGCTGTGCGCCCCCTAGTGCCTCCACATACAAACAATTTTACCTTGCGAATCCCTACTGAGCATTGTAGGGCTTCATCAGGCAGCATGGACATAAATGTAATTTTGAAATGGTCAGTGTGGATGTGTTATATATGTAATTGGATTATCTTTGTTGCAGGGATCACTTACTTTATATTTTTTTGTTTTTTGACCTTTCTCATTAGCTGCAGTACATTTTTGAGTGACAGTGAGGTCCTCATGCCTTGTGAAATTGCCTCAAGTTTTTATTGGGCAATTAAACATGTCATACGTTCATTACTTTGTGGTCTGAGCATGTCCAATCTGTTTTAATCAACATAAGAACTTTATTGTAATGACCAACGATCATAAAAGTATAGACAAACAATTGCACAATGAACAAATGCATAAAAATCCACTTTTAAATATGACAATGAATAAGCATATTGATTAAAAGGGGCTCTAATACAAATTACACAATCACTGCTGAAAACATTTAGGGTATCAAAATCATAAAAAATACCTTCATCTTCAAAATACAAAATGTCTCAACTCATTGCCTCCTACATTAAAACCATTCTTATATAAAAACCATGGAAGACTGTAAGAGTTTTACCCGCTTAATCCAAAAAGCCCTAAGAAACATGGCCACACAACAGACTACTATCTGGCTAGTGTCATTCTGTAATATTCTGAACATTTCCCTGTGCACCCTGTGCACCCTGCAACCCAGAATTTTACACAGGGGAACAATCCATTTTGCCTGTATTTGTTTGTATAAGGGAAAAAAATAACATTAATGGGTGTTTCAAAACACTCCTCACAGCCTGAGCAGATAACACCTTTTTGCCCCTTTTCCTCTTGCCATCGACTGGTAAATGACCTTATGGGTAGGGTACCATATCTAAATTGCAAGTAGAGTTTCCTAGCCAGTGGAGGGACAATTTCGTCGATAGTGCCTTCATAGGTGGCCAACGGTTTTTGGGCAAAAAAAGACACGGATAGGGAACCCGTGCACATCCTGATATTGTTGACTGCCACATTTTCCCACAAGAGTCCTTTTATAGTGGCCTTACCAATCAGGCACATGCTTTTAGGGTTTGTCCAGTACTCATTCAAATTCAATCTATTAAGCAGATCCTACATTGCACAGAGCCAGGGAATTTTCCATCCATACTCAGAGACCAAAAGGTCTTTGACACCCTCACTATAAGACTCGAGGGCAGGAGTTGTCCATAACCATTCTGCATTCAATCAATCAAATCCATCATTCAGGGGTTTGTAAAGTGTGCTACTCACCCTTGATGGTCACAAGGCGCATGGGGGGGAGAAGCTCTGGATCAGTCAAAGAGCCAGGTCATGAGATCCTTCCTGAAGGTGTGCAGGGTCGGGGAGCGGCTGATGTTCACCGGGAGCTCGTTTCAGGTCTTGACAGCGATATAGGAGAAGGCTCTCCTGCCTGTTCTGTTTCTGCGGATGCGGGGATCTCTGCCAGGGTGAGGTCGGCAGAGCAGAGGTTCCTCTTGGGTACGTGGAAGGATACTCTCTTGTTGAGGTATTTGGGTCCAATGTTGTTGAGGGATTTGTAGGCGTGGGTGAGGAGTTTGAATGTGACCCTCTTCTCGACTGGGAGCAAGTGGAGGTCTTGTAGGTGTTGGGTCATGTGTTCTGACGTGGTGTCCAGAAGACGAGTCTGGCTGCGGCTTTCTGGATGGCCTGGAGCCTGTGTAGAAGAGTTCTGTTGATTCTGGCGTATAGGGCGTTGCTGTAGTCCAGTCTGCTGGTTATGAGCTTGTGGGTGACGGTCCTTCTGCAGTCGGGGGGATCCATTTGAAGGTCTTGCGGAGGACGTGCAGGCAGTTGAAGCCAGAGGAAGCTACAGCGTTGATCTTGCGGTTCATGGAGAGGGAGGAGTTGAGGATGATGCAGAGGTTTCCTGAGTGGTCTATAGGGGTGTGAGGATTCCCAGGGGCGGAGGGCCACCCGGTGCTGTCCAAGGCGGAGGTGCAGGGTCCGAGGATCAGGACCTCGATCTTCTCTGAGTTGAGCTCCAAACAGCTGTCTTTCACCCAGGCTGCCATGTTCTTCATTCCTTCCTGGAAGCAGAGTCTGGTGTCTTCAGGATTCTTCGTGAGTGAGAGGATGAGCTGGGTGTCGTCAGCGTAGGATACAATGCTGAGCCCATGCTGTCTGACAATGGCGGTGAGGGAGCCCATGTAGATGTTGAAGAGCGTTAGGCTGAGAGATGAACATTGGGGTACTCGGCCGTTGATATGGGTGGAAATTGGAGAGGAAAGGAAGGAGTCTGGTCCTCTGGTTTCTACCAGAGAGAAAGGATTGCATCCAGTCAAAGGCGGCTCCTTGTATCCGGGCGCCGTGAATTCGGGTTGCGAGCATGCGATGTGAAACAGTGTTGAAGGCTGCGGAGAGATCTAGAAGGATGAGGGCCGCAGTGTGTCCCTGGTCGAGTAGCATGCGGATGCCATCAGTGGCGGCGAGGAGGGCGGTCTCGGTGCTGTGGTTGCCGTGGAATCCAGACTAGGAGGCGTCTAGGATGGAGTTCTCTTCGATGAAGGTGGTCAGCTGGGCGTTGATGAGTCTCTCCGTGACTTTGGCCGCGAAGGGGAGGAGAGAGATTGGCAGGTAGTTTTTCAGGTGTGTTGGGTCGGACGTTGGTTTCTTGAGGAGGGGTTTGACCTCGGCCCGTTTCCAGTCATCTGGGAAGATGCCAATCATGAAGGAGGTGTTGATGGTCCATCCTAGTTCAGGTGCGATGGCGGCCCTGTGGAAAATGTGTGGTGGGCAGGGGTCTGTTGGTGCTCCTGAGTGGGTTTTCTTCATGGTCGCGGTGATGTGTTCGACGGTGGCGGGATTCTAGGTCATGATGGTTGGCTTATCAGCGGCGTAGGCCGACATCTGTCCTCTGAAGTTGTTGTAGAGGGCCTATATCTTCAGATGGAAGTAGGAGCTGAGCTTGTCCCATAGTTCCTGGGAGGGTGTGACGTCCATGGCTTTGTTGGGGGGTTTTGGGAACTGCTGTTCATTGATGTTGGTCATGTTGGTCTAGACTTTGTCTCTTATGAAGGTCCGTTTGGTGTCTCTTATCCGCTAGTGGTATTCCTTAAGGGCGCTCCTGTTGTTGTTCCTTGCTTCTGCGGTTTTCTGGTTACGCCAGTTTTTCTCTAGGCGTCTGCAGGAGCGTCTGGCTTCTTGCAGTTCCGTGGTGAACCAGGTGGCCTTCAGGGGGTGTTGTTTGGCAGGGTGGCAGAGAGGTGTGAGCTTGTATGCCCAGCGGGAGACCCAGCAGTGAAATTCCATGGCTGTGGTGTTGGTGTCGGTCGTGGCGGTGGGGGGTCTTGGAGGAGGGTGGTGTTAAGGTGTTCCTCTGTGACCTTGCTCCAGTTCCTTCGTGGCGGGCGCGGGGCAGGCTTGGGTGCAGTTGTGGTGTTGAAGGTGAAGTGGACGCATTAGTGGTCTGTCCAGGGGGGCTGGGTGGTGTGGCTGAAGCGGACATTTGTCCCTCCTGCGAAGATTGGTCGAGGGTGTGTCCAGCTCTGTGAGTGGGCATGTTGACCATTTGCTTCAGTCCGAGGTTTGAGAGGTTGTCGAGGAGAGTGCTGGAGTTGGGCTTGTTGCAGTTGTAGAGGTGGAAGTTCAGGTCTCCGAGTAAAATGTAGTCAGTGGAGGTCATCGTGTGGGGTGAGGGTAGCTCAGCTATGGTGGTTGCGGCCTGGGTGCGAGGTCCCGGTGGTACATTCAATCTTATCAGCATTTTCTTTTGACCCAGGTCTACATAAAGAGGGGATGGTGGTGCACTTATGGAAAGATTCAATAAGGTTCTTAAAAAACGTTGCTCCACTATGGACAGGCCTTTAGTTTGAGAGTAACCCCACAGCTCAGCTCCTTAGAGAACTGCCCCTAGGGCCTTCATATTACATATTACCAATGCTGTACCGACCCTTCTTGATATTTTTGTCCTGTGGATTTTTCCTATATGTGTTGTGTGTTGATTTAAGGATACGTGGGGTTTTTCCACCTGTGGTGTCTAGCATAGGTCTTGGTTTATTTATTTATTTATTTTATTTATATAATTTCTTAAGCGCACTGTTACCAACTTCAAGCCTCGCAACTAGAGAGTGAAACGCCATGTTTTCAGATTTTTTCTGAACGTCAACAGGTTCATATTTTGTTTAAGGGTTAGGGGAAGGGCATTTCAGGCCTTCGTCGCTCCCTTCACAAAGGTTCTGCCCCCCCAACGCAACTTCCTGAATCGGGCTGTTTTAACCAGCCCCAAACTGGCCAACCTCAGTTGTTTGCCGGGTCTATACCATTGGAAAAGCTCCGGAAGAAACACCGGGCCCTGACCGTGCAGTGCCTTAAAGACAATACACAGGGATTTAAACAGAATCCGCTTTCGCATCGGGAGCCAGTGCAGCTTCTCCACTTCCCGGGTGACCGATGAAAACTTAGGCAGATCCCCTATAAGGCGGGCAGCCGCATTTTGTAGGACCTGAAGTTTGTTCAGCAGTCCCTGTTGAGCCTCAAGGAGAAGGCTGTTACAATAATCGAGGCGTGACAGCACAAGTGCAGTCACCACAGTCTTTCTGATCCCAACTGGTAAGAAGGGGAGGACCTTCCTGATGATCTTCAACGTCCAATGTATGGAAGAAGTGATAGCCTTAACTTGAGGTTTGAAGGAGAGTTGATTGTCTATGATCACTCCTAGATTCTTCACCTTCCAGGTAGGAGATGGTGGAGGTCCCATATCTTCCGGCCACCACTTCGGGCTCCAGAGATTTGTGTTGAACCTGAAGATAAGTACCTCGGTCTTGGAAGAGTTCAGTTTTAAGCAACTCTTTGCCATCCAAGAACTGACTGCTAACATGCAGTCCTGGAATCTAGCAGCCACCCCTAACTCTTTCCCCGGGAGCACTGAGACCACAATCTGAGTGTCATCAGCATACGATGTTAACTCGAACCCAAAGGATCGGATCACCGGGGCAAGAGAGGAGACATAGATGTTGAATAAAGTGGGGCTTAGGGAGGATCCCTGAGGGACCCCCCCTGGGAGTTCGAAAGGTCTTGACTCTAAATCTCCCATCGCCACCACTTGCACCCGATCTTTCAGGAAGGCTTTAAGGATATTCAGTGCTCGTCCCTTGACCCCGCAGTCCTCTAACCGGTCCACCAAAACAGTGAGGTGGACCGTATTGAAGGCCGCAGACAGATCCAGGAGGACCAGCCCTGCCTGACCCCCTTCGTTCAGTGCCTTCCTAATCTCCTCTGTGGACATGATCAGGGCGGTCTCGGTGCTGTGTCCTTCCCTAAACCCATGCTGAGCTAGGTCTAGCCCCTGCGAGTTGTGCAGAAATGCACACAACTGGAAGTTCATGGCCTTCTCAATAAGTTTGTCCGGAAGCGGCAGTCTGGCAATGGGTCTATAGCTGTTGGGATCAGTAATATCCAATGACGGCTTTTTAAGCAATGGGGAGATTGATGCCCACTTCCACTCTGTAGGAAAGTCAGCCATCTCAAACATTAAATTGAAAAGGTTGGCCAGAGTGTCAGCAATTGGAGAGGCCGCCAACTTGGCCACTGATTCAGGGCAGGGATCGTGCGGAGATCCTGACTTCATTCCAAGCAGCAGTTTACGAATGTCTTCGGAGCGCACTGGCTCAAACGCCGAAAATGTGTCCTCCGATGAGTTGGCAGGAGGGGCCCTATGTGACCCCTCCGAGAGACTCTTAGCTACCTGCGGTTCGAGAGTAGTGAAAATGGCTTGCACCTTGCTCCTAAAGAAATTGGCCAGGGATTCACAAAGCTCAATACTTGGTGGAACCATCACCGGTTTAGGAGTAGTCAGGCTAACCATAGTATTGAATAGTTCCTTCTCTGATTTCTTGGCTTTCTCTATGCAGTCCGTAAAATAAACAGTCTTAGCCTTCCTTATACTCTCTTTGTACGCCCTTTAGCTAGCTTTCAGTCTCTCTTTATCCAGGTCATTATATTCAACAAGTGGAGTAGGGCTAGATAGGTATTAGCCTCTCTCTCTCTTTTTTAACATCCCGCAACCAACATGAAATTGACAGAATATAGCTAAGCTCTGTGTTGTTTGTGTGGCTTTTATATGTTTGTTGTTACACACAGTGTATGTGTTTTTTGTTTGTTCCCACACACTGCATTCCCTCACAAACACTGTTTTGTTTGTTCCTTGGACACAAGTTTTTTTTTTAGCTTGATGGTGCCAATGATGAGAACAGGGCAATTCTGGTGAGTACCTGCCAGGTTCCCGTTGGTGGTTCGCCCGTGAGGCGCCATCTCGCTCACACACACTTTTTTCTACCTATCTTAATTTGACACCTAGGTGTGTGTGTTTGTTTGTCTCACAACTGTGTTTATGTTTCCATGGGACTGGGCATATGTTTTTAAATAGGGCATAACTTGGATGCACCTCCTACCTCATTTATTAAAAGAGAGGAGTGATTTGCAAAAGATTTGCATATGATGGTACATCATGAAGTGGTTTAGGATTTGATGCCGTAGTGGTCTAGGTCTTGTTTTGTGAAAACATAATTGAGTGGAGGGCGACCTATGACCATTGTTCCCTCTTTGCTCCTTGTTGATAATCATTATATTCAACACGCCAAATCCGCTCTAATTTCTTGCAGGCTGCTTTGGCTACTCTGAGCTCAACCGAGAACCACGGAGCTGACGGAACGGCCCGAGTAGGCCGACAGATCTTAGGTGGAGCCAGCATATGGCAGGCCCGATCTATCCAGTCCGTACACTCGGTAGTAGCTCTGTTCACATCTGCTGGCAAGACCATCCTAGAGGCCTCCAGCAGTTCCTCAAAATAGTGCCGTCGAGATTTTTCCATGCCCTACACATCCTGGTTGATTTCCCATCCTGCAATGCCTTCTGCAATGGGGGGCTAAAGATGGTAAACAGCACCCCCGCATGATCTGACCAGGCCAACGGTTCAATTTTAGTGAACCTGAGGTCGGGGTTATTCGAGAAAATCCCGTCTAAAGTGTGCCCAGCGAGGTGCGTTGCCCCTGTGACCACCTGGGTCATTCCGGCCCCAAGCATCGCCTCAGCTAGGGCCTGCGTGTCCGTGTCAGACTCCCCCTCCAAATGGAAATTGAAGTCCCCTAGGACCGTAAAGGACTTGACACATAGGGCTTCCTCTAGAATACTGCCCACTGATTCGGGGAAGTGGAACTTCAACCTGGGAGGTCTGTGCAGGAGACAGCCCTTGAAAGCTTGATGGTTGGACAGCAACAGCTTGAACCCCAGGTCTTCACAGGCCTCAGTGGTCACTTGCTGAAATACTCCTTGGATGGAGGTGTGATAAATAATGGCCAGGCCTCCTCCCCTTTTCCCTGGCCTGTCCATAACAAAGTTCAGGAAGTTAAGTGGGGTGGCCTTCACTAGGTCTGGACCGGATGCTACATCCGTCCAGGTCTCGGTGACAAACGCGATTTTAATATTCTTTTCCTGAATCATCTCAGCACACTCAATGCTGTGCTTTACCAGGGATCTGGCGTTAATCAATAAACAATTCGTATTTTGCTCCCCCGCCTCTTATTGTGAGTTGGAATGGAATAGCAGGCCCCAGCTCGACTACCAAGAATCACCGGGAGGTCCGGCTGGCACGATGAACACCGCCGCTGGCCTGCCTGCATATCTGTGTCTGGATTCAGAGTGGCACAACTCGTTTCTCCATTTCCCCCCCTCAGGTTCCGCAGCTGATCCCGGTCGTACGTTCGCCTGCGCTGAGGACCTATATGTTGTTGGCCAGTGGTTGTGGCGCTGGGCGCTGGTCCGGCACGGACGGGCGCATACGGGCGCATACGGGCGCATACGGGCCCGCTGCACGGGCGAGTCCCTATGGCCATTATAAAGGGGCGGGAGGAGGGCGGGAGGCTGCGACAACTAGTCCGCAGACCTTCCCCTACCTCCAAGATGGCGGTTCCCTGTGCCCCCTTCCACGTCAGTGCCTAAACGGCTGCGCGGAGGGTCAGGAGGTGTTCTAAAATAGGTGAGTGTCACACTAGCGACCAGCCAACAAATAAAGTGCAATTATAGGCAAGAGCAAAATAAAAGCGGCAAAATCCACAAAATACACAAGTTAAAGTAATTGCCTTCAGTTTTAAAATCACAGCTCTACACCCTAATCCCCCGGCTTTCCGCCTCAGGGGAGCATCAGAAATGAGCACGGCGCTTACCGGCCCGTTAAATGTCCCTGGGAGGGCGGGAGGCTGCGACAACTAGTCCGCAGACCTTCCCCTACCTCCAAGATGGCGGTTCCCTGTGCCCCCTTCCACGTCAGCGCCTAATCGGCTGCGCGGAGGGTCAGGAGGTGTTCTAAAATAGGTGAGTGTCACACTAGCGACCAGCCAACAAATAAAGTGCAATTATAGCCAAGAGCAAATTAAAAGCGGCAAAATCCACAAAATACACAAGTTAAAGTAATCGGCTTCAGTTTTAAAATCACAGCTCTACACCCTAATCCCCCGGCTTTCCGCAACAGGGGAGCATCAGACTGGTCAAATTAATGCCCAAGTACTCAAAGATCAGCACCACATCTAACGTTGTGTTGCCCACTAACATCCTTCTCTTACAAGAATTGTTTTTAATCATGCGTCAAAGTCTCATTTCTTTAAAAAATTCTGAGGATACTTTGGACAAATGTTTAACGTTTTGTTGGATACTTTGTGTCCTAGAGAGTGATGACACAACTCTCATTTCACTTAAGGACCTTTATGGATACAGGCACTAATGCATCACTGTTTTTTGTTTTTGTAACATACATCTACAGCCTCTCCCAATAACTAGTTTTTTGGAGGACTGGCCCTCTTTTCCCCTGCATGAATAGGATAGTCACCGATGATTAAATATTAGCCAGTTGAAGCACTCTTCGACAGGCTTGTGGTGGTTATCTAGATGAGGCAAGTCATACATATTTTATTCAAGTTTTCCACCTTTCCTCTATATTTTTGTCTCATTGTTTTGACTGTCACCATAGGCCCTTAGTGTTAATAATAAACATTGGACGTTTTCTGAGGGTTACAGGGAGGGTGGGTTTTTTGTTGTTGTGCTTTGTTGAATGGAGGACACCCATTATTTCTCCTTTTTTCCTCCGTAGCTCCTGTTTAGTGTAATAGATTTTGCAATATGCCAGGGATGGGGTCCCCGGGGGCAAAATATGCCAGGCCATTTTGCCATGTGACATGGGAGGTTCTGCAGGTACTTAGTCAGTTGCTTAAGAAGCACATACCTACCCATTGATAGCTCCAGATTCAAGGCTAAATGTTAGGGGTTATTGGACAAGGCCATCTGGTTGACTATACAAGGACCTAAGCTACCTGATCTGTCCGACCAGATTACCGGGGTTTAGCTGGCATTACTAGCTCCGACATTTCATTCTTTCTGGAGCTCTAATAAGAAAAAACTACAGGTGTATCCACATGCATGCTGGAACAATTCTCAGTGTGGGGGCCCTGGTCAGTGGTACCACCTAAGTAAAACATGTTGTTGTTTCAATAAAATCATTACAGTTTTGAATTCATGAGTGCAAAAATGTTACCTAACCCCTACATCAGGGAGTGTGGAGAAAGAGCTTGTACCCCAGTATCTTCTCTATAAAAACAGAACACATGGTTTGTTAGAAGAGCAAACGATGTTATTACCATTCATGGGGAGCTCTTGCTAATCAAATGGCACCCACATCATCAGAAACAATTAAAACTCTGGATTCATGCCCAGAAAATGCTTGGTTAAACATTGTCATGTCCACTTGAAACAAGATCCAAGCTCACAGTGACATCTGTAAAAGCAGACCTCTGTGTAAGTCTTAATATTAGCAAGAACCAATACATGTGGAGAGATGCTCACTCATAATGAGCTTAAGAGTTAATAAATAACATACCATTTTTGTTATAACAGCATATTTCAATGTTGACCTGGGTTTCTGTGGCTATGTAACAATAACATGGTCACTTTTCTTTCACTGGTTTGGCCAGTGGGTCACCACTTCCATCTGCAGCACCTGGCAGCACAGGATTTGTGGTGTCTGACAAGCAGAGGAGCTGAGGAGGAGTGACAAGGTTTGTTGAGCTTAACCTTCCTCCCTGCTACCAGTGTGTAATCAATTCCAAGATGCAGTGCCTTTGCTGCATGTGTGCAAAGAGTACTCACCAAATGTATATGGCATGGATCTCCAAGCTGATGGGACAGTCACCGGTACACATGCAGCTCTGATACTTCAGTACGCATTGACTCAGGGGACAGGCTTAATCTTGGTGATCTTGGGTTACACAGACTCACAAATCTTTGTGTGGAACCTACTTCCACATATGTGATCACCATTCTGAGGATCTCTCCATTTGTTCAGAAAATGTCCCTTTTCCTTCAGAGATGCTGTTGAGTTACTTTGTGATACCTAATACAGAATTTTCGCTTTGCTTGAATTGCTAATGATTTGCTGTTAACTTGGGATGTTGAATTATTCTGTTTTCTGATTATGTACTAAGGGCCAGATATATCAACGGATTGCATTTCTCTTGTGTCACGCAGGGTGTCACAAGTGCAATGCAATCCCTAAGGAACATTTATCAAGCAACACAAGGCCAGCTTGTGCAGCCATGCCTTGCATGGTATATCGGGAGTAATGCAGTGCACGTCACTGCCTTGCTTTATCCTGCCCTGGGAAAGCATTCCATGGGTGGAGCGCAGGTATTCCTGTGCATCTACTCATGGATTGTGATGCATTCTCAAATTTACCAACACTGGTGAACCTAGGAAAGGGTCAAAATGCTACACATTCCCGGGGGAGCAGAAACGAGGAGAAAATGTTGAGGTGTCCCTTCCTGCACAATAACTATCCTGCCTGTAACACAGGTATCCTTGTACCATGGCACAAAACTGCCTATGTTGGCCGCAGATTGTGCACCAGTGCAGGCAGAGAGCAGGAATGTGCTATATATTGCTAATATGGCACATTACTGCCCTTTCCTTTTCACGCTGTGCAGCAAGTTGCCTTGTGTTGCGGTGTGTGAAAACTTTCGTTATTTGGCCCCAATAATAGCAGTTAAAAATTATTCTTTACTGTTTGACTTTTGAGAATGTGTAAAAAGATCCTTTAACTTTTCCCTGATCTACAATTCAGTTATTGTTTGGTCCCACTTACTATTTAGACTTCTAAATTGTTGAGCTTGATGCTGAGAAGGGTAGTATCTCTTACTGTGAGATCAGGATATGTCGGAGCTGAGCTGCTGAAGGCAACTTTTGGGATAATCTAAATATTGAGGTGCATTGGATTATTGGGGTTCGGCTCCCTTATCCTCTAGCGTACAAAGAGAAACCCCTTGAGAGCTATGAGCACATAGCATTGGGAACGAAAATGTTTCATCTTACAAACTCCTATGCACTATTATTTATCTGTTCAATTGACGTGCCAAAACGCCTAAAATACCAAAATTCAATGCTCATTCTAGAGTAATTTATGGGCATATTATCAAGAATGGAGTTAAGATTATCGCCGCTTTAGCGGCAGGAAACTGTCGCTAAAGCGGCGATAATGGGCTTGATAATATGCCGTAGAGAATTCCAATAGAAGCCCATGTTCACACCAGAACCTGGGCTTCTATGTGGATTCACAAGGGCATATTATCAAGCCTATAATCGCCGCTTTAGCTGCAGTTTCCTGCCGCTAAAGGGGCGATAATCTTAACGCAGTTTTCTAGATAATATGTCCCTTAGTGTGTTTCTGTGCCTCCTGCACAAATTTCGCATACCTCAAAAAGGAAAAACGAATACTACAGAAATTAGTAGGATGTAACAACATTGCACTTTACACTATAATTGTGACAAATCTCAGCATAGCATCATATGGCATACTCTGATGGTATCGGAAAATTAAACTAGAGCAGTTAATCATATTGCTTGGCAATAATACCTACCTATGACGGAATAAATGTGACTACTTTATGGGCCTGCAACCATATCAGTTGTAAGGAGAAAAAAGTAGATATTCAAAAAATAATCAACTCAATTTATTTACAGTATTATTTGCAAGAATTACAGGAAGTTCACAAGAGAGAAACCTTGCAATCTTATTGTAAAATCTGAAAACGCGTAGAGCTGCCAGTGCCCTGCCCAACCCTTCTCAAGGAGGAACCCTCAGTTTTCAGAAGATGCACGAAGAGCAATGATCGTCAAGAGATTCCCATAGCGATAAGTTCACTGATTCCCTGCAATTTTTTGCTGGGCTTGCAAAACCGCATCTTTTCACAGAGGGGAATCGAATTGGCCAGAAGAGAAACAGCAGGAAGCCGAAAACCAATATTGTCTTATGGCCTGGACGTGTCGCAGAGGAAATGGCGTCAGCCCATTTTCTAAGACAGGATAAGATTGCTCTATCTGTTCCAATGTACCTTAAGCGCTGCAATTTACATGGGGCGCGAAGCTTCCAGCACAGATGGGCGCCTGCAAGGACAGGTGCGCCCATTAGAAGTAAGTGTCTGCTTCTCGTATCTTAGTTTATATACAGTGATCATTGCCTGCATTTCCAGCCACAAAACTGCAATCTCTCAATTCATTTATTTATCTATCTAAATTCAGGCAGCGGGTGCAGCTCCGCCGGAGCAGAACCGCGGCAATGTGCAAGCAAGATGGCGCAGGTTTGCATAATTCCTAGTCTTTTGAGGTTTACAGATTTTCTGAGGCCCTTCTCAGAACAATTTATCATTGCAACATTATTTTTGGGTCTGTGGTCCGCTCAAGGAGTATTTGAGTGCTGAAAATGGATGAAGATAAGAAGATATTTTAATTATCCCAGAGGTCCGTCCGCCTTCTGAGAAGCGCCGCTATCACCTCTCTGGAATTGTGAGAACCAAGGTCAGCCCATGGAACCAATGGGTTTATCCAAGACATTTTCACTGCTCAAAGAAATATGTTATGTTATTTTGCCACTAATCACCTGAGAGGGTATCTAGGCGCTTGAAATAGACATATCCAGATGAAACCTTGAGGGTAAATGGGGAATTATAAGGGAACTGGTGCAGAATTACTGATTTCCTTATAATTTCTCATTTCTGAGGGTGCCCCAGTATCGGTAATCACAGGGAGGGGAAAACTGGTCCTGATACTGGAGAACTTGTAATGAGGACTGAAGTTGTAATAAAACAAATAACGAGCACTAGGAAAGGTAACCAAAAACAAGGGGCCATATTACCAAGATGTGCGTTAAAAAACGCACATCGCACATTACCCTAACGCCGGATTTTATCGCCGTGTTAGCGCGTCATTATCAATGCGCAACATGTAGGTGATATTAAATCCGGCGATAGCCGGCGATAGGGAACATTAGCGCGTGAAAACAAGCGTTGTTGTCACGCGCTAATGTGTGCCTTGATAATATGGTAATATGGCCCACGGTGATGCAGAGGGTGGCTTCAGCAGGGCATGGCGAACAAGGACTGTGTAAGAGCAAAATAAACACTTTACACCCCCCAGAGCTTCATCATAATCCTGAGTTTAGGTTTTTAAGTTTCTTTTTTATTCATCATTACCACACTGAGGGCCATATTACCAAGATGTGCTTTAGGGGCCATATTACCAAGGTGAAGTATCGCCGCTTTTTCGGCGAATTGTGCCGAGAATGCGGTGATACTTCTAGCGCCCTATTAACAAGGGCATGCTAACGCCTGCCTCAAGCCCACTTTGCATGTCAGCGAGAAACATCGCTAATGACATGCAAAGTGGGCGTTCCCACGTCCAACCACATGTAAAATGTGGTTGGAAGTGTTAACACCCTATTACCAAGGCAGGCGTTGGGAGAAGGAGACCTGTGATAAACTCGTTTATCGCAGGTCTCCCAACGCCTGCTCTGATCAGGTGTTAGGTATTGATAACATGGGGGTGTGGATCATAAAGCTGAATCCACCCCCCCATATTATCAAGGCACACATTAGCGCGTGACAACAATGCTTGTTTTCACGCACTAATGTTCCCTATCGCCGGATTTAATATCGCCTACGTGTTGCGCGTTGATAATGACGCGCTAACACGGCGATAAAATCCGGCGATAGGGAAATGTGCGATGTGCGTTTTTTAATGCACATCTTGGTAATATGGCCCTTAGTTTTTGTTGGGCATTCTCAGACATGAATACAGACATTTTTATCAGGTCAAGTGAGAGTCCACCAAGGTTCTTATTAGCACCTCGCAGCTGCAGGCATGTTAACTTCTAAATTGTTTTCACGGTGTGAGGAGGGGCAATTTCTTGTGAGGAACTTCCACCTGCCACATCCTCTCCTCCAAAAGGACATATAAATAACAAAAGCATCTCAATATGCCTTGACTACCTTAGTACAATTTTAAACCCCATGATGAACGTCAGCTTTGCAGATCCTACAAACACGTGCTGGAAACCTAGGGCCCGATTCACAGAATGAACCTAAGACTCAATCCTAAAGTTACTACTGTTTTGGTATTCACAGAATGCACTTACTACTTTTGGCATTCCCAGAATGAACTTACTATTTTTGGCATTCACAGAATGAATTTACTATTTTTGGTATTCACAGAAGTTAGGATTTTGTCTTAAGTTTGTCTTAAGACAAACTTAAGACAGACTTAAGTCAGACTTAATACAAAATCCTAACTTCTGCGAATACCAAAAGTAGTAAATTCATTCTGTGAATGCCAAAAGTAGTAAGTGCATTCTGTGAATACCAAAATAGTAGTAAGTTTAGGATTGAGTCTTAAGTTCATTCTGTGAATCGGGCCCCTACTTTGCACAGGGGTTTACAGCTTTACCTTGTACTCACCAGGTAGTATCGGCTCCTCACCGACTGACATTGTGAAAGGAACAAATATTGTGTGAAGCACGGGGGTCCAGCGTAAGTTAGCAGGTCTGCAGCATATGATTACATTATTTATAATGCCGATTGTTGACAAACTCAGCTTAATAGGAGGTTCACTTCAAATGTAACAAGAAAGATGAAATATCATGAAAAAAGCTGACACTGAAAATGGTGTAAAGCTACTGAAAATCAAACCATTTTAGTTCAGCAAAACAAAATATTTAAAGAAAAAACTATTTGAAGCTCAGTTGAGGATTCCTTTTTTTAAATTTTCAGTGTTTTGCCCATCTTTGATGAAAAACTATAGTTTATTCAGGAAAAGAGGGAGATGCCTCTGGATCTCTGTTCTGGCAACCATGTCTGAGCCAGATATGGGATCTGGCCACTGAAATATGCTGAATTTTTCCTCGTGCCATTTCATAAACCGCAAGACAAATCATGAGGACTGGCACATTGTCTGCTTTCTGTTCAGAGCAGCAATCTGCAGATGGAAAGGAGGCTTTCTTATTTTCCTGGCAAGGGGGCTTTCTTATTTTTCTCTGTAGCTTATTTTCATTTCCGGCTGGCAAAGGCCTGATTTAAAGGGCCATCAGCCGATCTTTTGTCATCCTGGCTAGAATCCACCAGTAGCCTAACACCTAGACACCAATGCAATTGAATTGAATTCAAAGAAACAAAGGCACACAACTTATCACTTCATGTGTACTATAGAGAAACTTGGATTTGGAGGCAGGTTTTTTACTTTTTTCAAAAGATTGTGAAAAAACGTAACATGGATCTAAACCCATGACTTGAAGTTTGAATGCAGCTTCTTGATGCTGGTTCATAGCTCCCTGGGCTACAATAGAAGGATCATAATTTAGGAACTGGAATTAAGAATGGATCTCTGTGCCAAAAGAGGTAATCCACTTACCTATCTACATGAAATATAAATCTGTGATCTGCACGTTACATGATGTGCTTTGCAGCAGGCACATTAACTTTCTTGGCTACATTATGAGTCCAAAGTTTTGACTGTACAAAACACAGAACTCTCCTGCAACTGCATTAACCATTAGGGTTATCTTGCCATTATTATTATTATTATTATGTCAACCACAAATGCAGCATCCTCTAAACCTAACCTTCTAATGACAGGTGCACCGCGTTGACAACCTTTTTTTACACTGAATTCCTGGTCATAGGTGTAACACGTTGACGTCCTTTTTTGACACTAAAATTCTGGACATCTACTGATCTTTTGTAGAGGTCAATGGTAGCAACAATCCCATCCCTCTGAGTAGCAGGTGGGATAGTAATCCCCCCAGCCTCTCAGAATCCCCCACTTTCTTTAGTAGAGTTTACCACTCTTTTTAGTAAAATCAAAACTGGATCCCCTCTTGACCCTGCATCCCACAGAATTCAGGCCCTTTCAAATGAAACTATCTTCCCCATCCTGATCCACATGGTAAACCTTTCCCTGGAGATGGGAATGGTGCCTCAGCCTTGGAAAAATGCCATGGTCAAAGCCATTTTAAAGAAACCAAACCTCTATCCATCATGCCTGGGGAATTTGTGTCCAGTCTCCCTGCTTCCTGTAATGTTGCAGAAAAATAGGTCACTAGACACCTGTCAGTCTTTCTGAAGGCCAAATTCCTCTGCGGTACATGCAAACCGGCTTCCAGCCCAAGCACAGTACTGAGACAGCTCTATTGGCAGTGTTGGTAAATGTGAAAAGGAGACGGGACCAAGGGGCCATGGTGGCCATATAATTCCTGGATCTCAGTGCAGCCTTTGACACTGTTGACCACCCCACACCCCTAGAAAGGGTTGGACAAGCCGGAGTCATAGGTAAAGCCCTGGATTGGGTTGGTTCCTTTTTGAAGGAGGAAGCCTTCCAGGTTTTTGACAAAGGCTGCTCCTCAGAAATTCTTCTAGTCACCTGTGCGGTCCCACAGGGGTCCTCTCTCAGTCCTACGTTATTTAATCTATACCTAAAGCCACTGGCGGATCTTATTGCCCACTTTAGGATCCCTATTGTCTCCTATGCCGATGACACCAAACTGTTTTTTTCATTTTCCCCGGTTCCGGATCCCTTAACACCCACCCTTGGACCTTGCCTGGAGCAGGTACCAGTTGGATGAATCAATTCTGTCTTGAGGCTCAACTGAGCTAAAACTGAAGTAATGAACCTTGGGAGCAATTCCTCCCCCAATCATGTCCTGGGCTGGCCAAAGGGTCTCCCCACCCCCACAGCTGCCAAAGCAGTTATAAAAAGCTTGGAGATGTGGCTCGATAAAACCCTCACTATGGAAGCCCTGGCTACCAAGCTTTGGGTTAGCTGATTTGGCCTGTTGAGTATGTTGTACAAAATTCTGCTCCTGCTCCCTCGAGGCAGGTGGTGGTACAGTCTCTGAACTTATCCTGTCTGGACCGTTGTAACTCACTTAATCTGGGCACTCCCAAGGTAGTTACTCGGAAACTACAAGTTGTACAAAACGCTGCTGCACGCATGCTACTTGAGATTTCCAAGTCTCAGTCAGCCAGAGAGGGGCTGATAGAAATTCATTGGCTGTCCATTAACCAAAGAGTATAATCCAAGTCTGTTTGCATTACCCATAGAGCCTTACATGGGCAAGGTCCATCTATCTTACGCCAGTTTGTTACTCCCTACGTTCCTAAAAGGTCACTTCGATCTTTCAACTTATACTTAGCCACCGTCCCTACGGTCAAAAGAGCTATAAGTAGAGGACAGGGTTTTAGCTTCAACGCAGCCAAGCTCTGGGACTCTCTCCCCTTGGTCATCAGAGCCATGGACAAAGAGCAGTACTTTCAAAAAGCACTTACGACCCGGCTTCTAAAGACGTAGACGCCAGATGTTTTCTCCGACCTCTGTGGTACAACCTCTTCCAACCAACAATGGAATGCCTTAGGGTCTCCATGTGCTTTACAAATCCCCTAGCTTAGCATATCGTGATCCCTGAATATTGCTGGGCACACAAAGATCTCTGTAGCAAGTGTCTCAACCCTGTAAGACGTTTTCAAAATGAAGCCTCTTAGTCACCGATTAAGTAAGCTAGAACATGTTTACTGTAATGTTTATTCTGTTTGCTAATTTCTTTGAAGCAGATTTTTTTTAAATAAATGTATTAGCTGATTGTCAGACTTTGCTATTCATGACTCTGCCCTCATGACTCCACCCACTTTCCTTTGCCACACCTTGGGCCTCATTTATGAAAAGTGACGCATCGCTGCGAGAAAACAGCGATGCGTCACTTTTCCTTGCTCCCTCCTTGCGACCCCCATATTGTAAATATGACGCATCATTGCGCAAGGAGTTACAGATACATCAGTATTTCTGACGTATCTGTAAGCGCAAAAGTGACGCATTGCTGGAGTGTGTCACAAAAGTGACGCAACTCCTGCAATGCGTCATTTCACATAGGGCAAGCCCCATGTGAAAGGGCTTGCATCAGTCGTACGCCTGCTGTGAGGCAGGCGCAAGATTTTGACGCAACAGCGTCCTAAAAGTGACGCAGTGAAATCTCATAGATTTCACTGCGTCACTATTACGAGGCTTTTTGCGGGGGAACGCCCCCTCTGCATACATTATACCTGACGCAGGTATAATGTAGCGCAGGGGTTTACAAAGTGACGCATCTGCTTAGATGCGTCACTTTGTAAATAGTGCGCAACAGGAGGCATGTTTTACGCCGCCGATGCGTCACAAAAAGTGACGCATTGGAAGCGCAAAACTGACGCAAGGCCTCATAAATGAGGCCCCTTGATCCCCAATTGATGGGTTCCGGGAGTAAATTCTAACCAGTTCCATCAGTGGTCTTACTGTGACCTGTGGAACAGGCTCGCGTCCAGGAATAACTAGCTTTGCAATGCAGAAGTGGAGCTACACACTTCGTTTAAAGCCTCGCTGAATCAATACAAATCGAAACAATTTACATTTTCACCTTGCCCTTTACTGAGTTGCGTGTTTTATGCATCTTTTTAACTTGCCTTGGCAGCTTGTAAGCTAGTACTTACTGTTCGCCCAACCATGCTGGACCGTAAAATGCCACTTTCTTCATGCTCAATAGAAAAAACTTTGCCCATTTGGCTCACACAGTGCAGTTAATTTGCATGACATTACCATCTCATTAGAATAATGGCTCACGTGTTTTTCATATTTGCTCTACATTTGAAATCTGATAACAGACACCATTCGCTCTTTGAAATATTCAGGCATTCATTAACACTAAATAAGGCTAATATCTCCCCTTGTCGGGGTCTATTAGGTAAAATGAATTCCATTTCAGGAGCATAATTATTGTACAGCAGAAAACGAAAGGAAAACAACACTGCATATTAAATAACATCATTTGACAGAACAATACATTATCCCGTGTTATCTTCATTTTCTACGATTGGCAATGGGAAATAGTTTTTAGAATTTAACAGAATGATTTGGCAAATTTAAATTCTCATGTTTTGCTGCATTTGATTTTTTTTAAATCGCCCTCTTTTTCTTTACTGAATAGTGTTCGAAAATTCATATCATGTTAGATAACAGAGAAGGAAACATTGGGCTGTGATGCACCAATATTAGTGCAATAGCTCCTTTTTTGAAAAGGGGGATATCATTTACAGATGCACCATACAATAGAGTAACAGATGCCGATTGACGAAAATAATTTTTAAAAAACGCGCTCTGAATAAAAATATTTAGGGAGTAAAACTGGAATAACTGAAATGGAAACACAACAAAATGAGAACCTTGGATAACGTTTTTCTTTAAAATCATAAGCAAGAAACAAGCACATTTGCTGTTGCTTTTCATCCGGATCGTTCTTTCGCTTTAGGCCATCGCCCACCTCAAAAGACCTATATGACTGCTAAGAAATCTCAGTAAGTTGAGGTATTATTAGCTTAGTAGTTGGATATGTGCTTACTTTTTCATGAATCTGAACATTATAAAATCAACTATGAAAATATTGCATTACTGCTAACACAGAACCTATTTGAGGTGTTCAGAAGGCATTCATTTATATTCTAGGTATAGATTTGGAAAAATTCTCAGCAAATTAGCCAATAATGTCTGGCATCAGCAAACTGAGTCATCTCCCCTCTCAGTTCTGATCCTTCCTTGGTTCCTGTTTAATGCGTATACAGAAAGGGCCTAATTTACTATTTTTTGGTGTAGGGCAGAGCCGCAAGATTTCTAGCAGCGTTGCCCTGCGTCAAAAGGATAGGGTAGGATTGTACCATATAAATGAAATACGGTGAATTCCTGTCCCTTCTGTCTGCGTCTGTGCACAAATTGGTGCCTAGCGCAAACACATGCAACCTTGCACCTTGTCTGCATAGTTGGCACAATTGTTTTTGCAGAATGCAACACACAAAGAAAGAGGAGAAAACGAGGAGAAATAAAGTTATTTCTATTTTTTATGCCACTGCCAGGGAGGTGCACAGTTTTGACGCATTCTGAGGTTTACAGATACTTGTAAATATAGGAATGTGTCAAATCCCATGGGTATCGCGACGGGAAAAACAACTCAAAGCTCATGGAATGCCTTTTTGACGTAGAGTAAGGCAGGGAGCACTTTACACTGCCTTACCTTACTCCATATCTAGGAGGCCATGGAAAGCCACCTAGGATGGCTTTGCGTCGCATTATAGATATGATTGAGAGCCCTGCCCCACTGGAGCATCATAAAAGGTGACGCTCCTGCAGCACGGACCTCTTGTAAATGAGGCCCAAAATGTCTTAGACCAGTCTCAAAAACTGGCAGAAAGGCCCCAAGATACCTATTCTCTGACTGTTCAATACTATCCCTGCATCATAAGATACAACATGAACAGCGCACAAAAAAGGCAGACACCAACCTAGGAAGGACAGGACCCCATCTCAGGCATGTGAAGACGAGAACTCGCTCTACCCACTCATGGCACAGGATGACACATACCTTTATTTGTGCACAAGTCCTGAGTAAACCTGCACAGTTTGATAGATGGTCATAATGCCCAACGTTCACCTGCACCAATGTTATGTTATTTTATATCATGTTGTGTTACGTTATGTTACATTATGTTATGTTCTGTAGGGAAGATTTATATCACACTCTTTTTACCCTGGATTTTACATTCAGTCCTAAATGTAAATTTATTAACAAAATGCTTGGTTAAAATCTGCCAGTAATTCAGAAATGGGTTCCTTTTAGGTCGGTGAAGATCTCTGCCACAGATATGGAATTATCTGCACCCAATCAAAGATTGGGACAATAAGCCTTCCAAGTCTTGGCTAGCCTCAGAAGTTTATGAGTGCCCATAAAGATGTATGTTTGTTATTATTCCTTTCATTTCCCTTTCCTACCTGACAATTGTCGAATTGTTACTTTGGCCACAGTCTACCTTAACATCCTTTCAAGAGTTAGAGGCAAATTGATCACCCCAAGATTTTGTAGAGGTTCTGGGGAATAACCTTTTTCATAGGGAAACATATTTTCCCTGAGAAGAATAAAAAAAGTGTGTGTTTGCACAGCAGTACTAGGATCTCAATGAAAATAGCATATGATCCTCCTAGAAGTATGCCTGGAAACCTGTGCCTGGTGCAGCATACTGGACATACTTCTGTGAAAGTTTGTGAATTCCTATACTTTTCCCAAACTTTTTTATGACTCAGGACCACAGACCTCAAGGAGTATTACTCCAGGGAATTCTACTAAGTTACCTACAAATTCAGTGAGATTCTACAGAGTTCTGGGAGTGAAAGAGGTCGGTACGACATGTTGATGTTTAGCACTGGGAGCTTGCCCTGCTTTATAAAATCTGTGCAAACTGTACCATTTGGCGAGCCAGAGGAAGCTGTGTCTTTCTGCCACTCGTGTAGATTTTCTACTCGAGTGGCAGGTTTCTCAACGTGAGTGGTAGAGACTTGCTGCAACCTCCCACATTGAGAAATCTCACCTGGCGGTGGTCTAGCACTTGATTTTCTCGTTTCACTCACCAGCTTAACGTTGGCAAGCCGTATGCAAGGAAAAACTCCACCACACAGCGGTTGGTGAAGTTTTTCCAAAACTAAGCACTCCAAGCGGATCTGGGAGTGGGCAAAACTCTGTGAACTCTGCCCAAGAAGTGGAGTTTACCGTCCACTCCTACTCAGGGTCCAGGTATCTAAGAATAACTTGGGTTCCCCTTTATCTCCTTAACCACTATCCTCCTCTGTGTGATTATCATGGAGAGCGGATTTATTGCATTACTTCCATTCCATTTTAATTGACAAGTAACTTAGAAGTATGAGCTTTGTATTGTGACATGTACGTACTCATGTTATTTTTGCTGAATAGTAAAAAAGATCTGGTTAAGAGTTGCTTTAAAAAAAAACAGAATCACATGGTCAATGCAGACTGGCATGCACCTATTGTGTAGATAGGGACTGACTGCTCACTGTGACTGGAAATGCTCTGGCCCTAAACAGGGCGTGGGGGTGCATTGGAGGATAGGGAATTCTCTAAAAGTAATGGACATATTCTCAAAAGTCTGGTGGAAAGTTGCAATCCTCAGAAGTCCTCGATTCATTGGGTTAACCGTGCAATCAGCCATGTTCTCGAAATATCAAAAAGTAGGGATGGGTAAAGTAAATCCTTATGCTGAGAAGATGGGCATCGACATGTACTTTTCACTTTTCAAATAAGTGTAATATTCCTTTGCTTTTCCTGAGTATATTTTCCCTTCCAAGTAGATAGATGTGCTATGCAACTTGGATGGAACAACTTGCTATCTGTTTTTCTCTCTGTAACAGTGAGGAAAAAACACAATAGTTCTGCCAGGGAGGGGTCAACAACTCCCTTCTTCTCTCACTGCTAGAAGTCCCAAATTGGGACTTCTGACTGAGGTGAATGGCAGATACTTAGCAATAGCACAAATCTGACAAAGGTGAATGGCCTTCTGAAGCTCCGTCCGGCAGCAGGAATGTTCCTGCTGCAGCATACAGCAAAAAATATTGGCATTTTCAAATACACCCAAATAGCCTGCACACCACTCATCATACTCTAACACATTATACCATATTGCATTCCCCACAATGGTGAATTACACCTCTGATGTTATCTGTTTGCACTGTCAGTAACTGGGTAGGAAATTGATCATCAATTTTTCCATTCTGGGTCCATCAACAACACTACATTTCAACTTACTTGGAAACACACAGGGCAGAGGGTATCATTGATACAACAGGGATGGTCAACATAGTGCCATTTATATTCACGATCATAAAAAGTACAGTTTTGTTCTTAGAACCTTGGAGTAGAACCTGTAATTATTCTTACAACATGCATTATCTTGCTCACAGAGCAATATTGTTACATCCCCTTAATTGTATCTAATTCAGTTGAGGTGTGCTTCCTACCACTTTCGTGAGAAACAATTTCAAGCTTAGATTTTCTGTTGCATATTATTAGATTTATTCACAGTATATTAAAAACATATTCAATATATTGTGTGAGCGTGAATGCCGTTTTAAGAATTCTATAATCCGCCCGTCTCTTTGACCACCAAAACTTTTATGAAATCTATTTTCCAGCCACCTCTCCCACTTACCTCAAAACACATGCCACTGAAACACGCAAAATAGTTTTTCCATAGATCCATTGATCCCAAACCCAACCACAACTCAGCATAGCTGTAAGGTAAGTTGAAAGGCACTAGATGGACTCCTCTGGTGACATTTTCAGAAATAATCCAGGATCAAGTTATAACAAGCTGGGGAACAAGGAGAACACAGAGACTAAGAGCAAGAATGAATGTCCTCCATGAGGATATGGTCCAAGACAACAATCACATACTTACATGCTTAAGGTCAACACAACTTTGCACTTTATTGATGAACTGCACGATTACTTAAAATCTTTACAGTATAAAAACTTGATGAACATCCCCCCCCCCCGACGTACCCCATCCACACATAAAAAGTGAACACAACAATTCCAAGCTCTGATATCTCTGTGAAACAAACAGCATAATGTATGGCTGAGTAGTAACAGAAAATCCTCTGATTTGGGGTGAAGATTCTACATCTGCCTAAAAGATCCCACTGATGAGATTTCCCAGATGGTGGAAAGTCATGAGATCAAATCTCTTACCCCCCCCCCCCTCTCCTCCCCCCAAGGAGCTTGCTATATGGGATAAACTATGGCCATTCTCTGGGATACTCCAACTCCAAACAGTGCAAAGAGACTTTGAAAAGGGCATGCAAGGAGCTATATGAAAACCACATAACAAAACAGCTTGCTATATGGGATAACCTATAGCCATATGCTATATGGGATAACCTATGGCCATTCTCTGAGATACTCCAACTCCAAACAGTGCAAAGAGGCTTTGAAAAGAGCATGCAAGGAGCTATATGAAAACAACATAACAAAACAGCTTGCTGTATGGGATAACCTATAGCCATATGCTATATGGGATAACCTATGGCCATTCTCTGGGATACTCCAACTCCAAACAGTGCAAAGAGGCTTTGAAAAGAGCATGCAAGGAGCTATATGAAAACCACATAACAAAACAGCTTGCTATGTGGGATAACCTATGGCCATTGTCTACGGATTGGTGTCAGTACAACGCATGTTATTACAACGCATGCTTTTACATCGGATTTTTTACAACGCAACTGTTATTACAACGCGTTTTTTTACAACGCATGCTATTACATCGTAAAATAGTGTAACTGATTCAAAAGTACTATTACAACGCATTTTAATACAACTCATACCATTACATATTATTTTTTTTTTTTTTTTTGTAAAATAAAATCTGGGACGGGATGCAGGGAAATTAGGGGTTTTGGGTGGGTAAGTGTATTAAAAAACGAGTAATTAAACTACTATAATATCACGAAATCGATTTATTTATTTAATAAATTAATACCCGAGTATTAAAAAAATCATACATTTCAAAGCATACCATTATATATATATTTTTATTTTTTTGTATAATAAAAACTGGCACGGGATGCAGGGAAATTAGGGGTTTTGGGTGGGTAAGTGTATTAAAAAACGGGTAATTAAACTATTGTAATATCACGAAATCGATTTATTTATTTAATAAATTAATACCCGAGTATTAAAAAACATATTTATTTATTTAATAAATTAATACCCGAGTATTAAAAAAATCATACATTTCAAAGCATACCATTATATATATATTTTTTTTTTTTGTAAAATAAAATCTGGCACGGGATGCAGGGAAATTAGGGGTTTTGGGTGGGTAAGTGTATTAAAAAACGGGTAATTAAACTACTGTAATATCACGAAATCGATTTATTTATTTAATAAATTAATACCCGAGTATTAAAAAACATATTTATTTATTTAATAAATTAATACCCGAGTATGAAAAATATTATACATTTCAAAACATACCATTATATATATATATATATTTTTTTTGTAAAATAAAATCTGAGATGGGATGCAGGGAAATTATGGGTTTTGGGTGGGTAAGTGTATTAAAAAACGGGTAATTAAACTACTATAATATCACAAAATCGATTTATTAATTTAATAAAATAATACCCGAGTATTTACAAATTAAAACTATTTAACATCAATGACTGTAATGACACACCCAAAAATAAATACATAAATTTTATAAAATAATACGTACAACTGCTTACATACAAAATAGAGTTTAAGGGTGGCTAAATATGTTTAAAGATGGGTTCAAATATCAAAATAATAACACGATACCGATTTAGACCATTAATAAAATAATACTCGATTACATATAAAAATACTGTATACCATGGAATTCTTTAACAACGTAAAATAATATATATATTTTTTAAGAATATAAAGAATAAATAAGAGTTTCCAAAACTCGATAGAGAAAAATAGTCACCTTACGAAGAAATGAACGCCATTTTAAACACAGCAATGAAAAATAATGTCCATCTACTATTTCAATGCCCTCCAATGTCAACAAGACATTCAAAATGGATGCTAAAACGGAACGAAAGTTTGTTGAGCATACTTTTAAATAAAACAGTTTAAATTATAGGTTTCCTCATGAAATAAATCCCCCCAAAAAATGAAAGAAAACAATATAATTTACGAAAAATATAATGCTATTTAAGAAAAGTTATAAATAGACGTGACCCACCATTTTTAAAACAGTTGATTATCAACTAGCAGAGTAATCAGACGTGAAAACCTGACCCTCTGACCTCTTGAGATAAATATTACCAAAAGCAACCGTAGAAGCATTTCTATTTCAGTGAACAGTAAGTTATTTAAAGCGATGTAGTAAAATGATGTAACTTCACATATTATTAGCGAAATATTTCCTAAAACTGTTTCATGTTTGTATTAATTAATATAGTAGTATACATTAATTTCGTAATACTTAGAACATAATATGTTAGGTTGAATGGTTTTTTTGATAACATAGTGAACGGTAATAAGAGTTAAAAATTATTTTAAGAGAAATGATATATATATAATGAACAGTAAACAAAATATAATTAAATCAAAGATTTAAAATATTTCGTGAAGAAATAAACTGTTAAAAATTTTTTTAATAGAAACGCCAACATTTCTAAACTATTGAGAGATTACTTAAAAGTAATATTTCTTAAATTCGTACATCCAAATGCATGATAAACGATTTAATAATAACTAATACATATATTTGAAAAGAGGAACAACAATTACAACGCAACTATTAATCCATTTAAAAAAAATTTTAAAAAAATATCTCAGCCAGACCTAACTGAAATATATATATAAAAAAATAAGGTACCATTCCATCGCAAAAAAAATAAAAGGTAATACAAAAGCTTACGATAATGTGCAGTAATATATAATTTATCAAATTATAAATGATTCAAAAACACCACATTTAATTTAAACTTGTGAAATTGTATTATTTATAGCCAAACTGAAGAAGTAGCAAAAGTCACAGAACGTTGAGAAAACAACCAAAATCGAGAATATTTTGAAGAATTTTCAAAAAACCAGCTTTAAACACAAAGGTAATTTCCATGAATATATATATTGCATTTACAGATTTCATAGCAAATAAAAAACAATGTAGAAAAGATTATAATTGCAGTATAATAATAACATTTTCCATATTTCTAACCATCCTTCAAGGTAAATGCTTTTCCTCCCACATATATATATAGAACAGCCAATAAAATGGTACATTTTCTAAGCATTGAACACCTTTTGTACTTGTTTTTTTCACAGCATACCAGAAACCACTGCAAGGCAGATATCCACAGAAATCCAGCCTATTCCACATCTACATACAACAGTTTCTCGAAAAGAATCCTCCGAAACCCAAGGTAATTTTCCAAGATAAACACATCTGAGTATCATATTTTAGAACATTTAAAAATCATTGGAAAACGCATTATAAGTTCAGAATAATAACCAGTAAAATTAACCAATTACTATCACAACTCTGTGAAAGTGCAAGAGAAGGTAAAGTGCAGGATAGTGTCCTATTGCTAGTTCCTATTCTAACTCCAGGTAAGTGCATATTCAGAGAAAGTTCTAACTCCAAGTGAGTGCATATTCTAAAAAAGTGATTCCCACTCTGTGAAAGTGCATGTGTAAGGAAAGTGCTGGATAGTGTCCAAGAGCTATTTACTATTCAAACTCCAGGTCAGTGCATATTCTGAGAAAGTGCAGGTTAGTTAAAAAGTGCCAATTACCAAAATGCATGTGTACAGAAAGTGCTGGATAGTGTCCAAGTGCCAATTACTATTCTAACTCCAAATGAGTGCATATTCAAAGAAAGTGCTGGATTAAGTAAAAGTGCCAATTACTATTCCCACTCTATGAAAGTGCATGTGTAGGGAAAGTGCTGGATAGTGTCCAAGTGCCAATTACTATTCTAACTCCAGGTAAGTACCTATTCTGAAAAAGTGCTGGATACTGAAAATGTACCCCTTACTATTCCTACTCTGAGCAAGTGCATGTGTGAAGAAAGTGCAGAATAGTGTTAAAGTGCCTCTTACTATTTAAACACCACATCATTGCATATTGAATTAAATTACAGTTTAATAATAACATGTACCATATTTATAAACATGCATAAAGGTAAATGCTTTTCCCCCCCACATATATATATAGAACAGCCAATAAAATAATACATTTTCTAAACATTAACCACCTTTTCAACTTGTTTTCATCACAGCCTACCAGAAACCACTGCAAGGCAGATATCCAAAAAAGCCAGCCTATTCCACATCTACATACAACAGTTTTTCGACAAGAATCCTCCGAAACCCAAGGTAAATTTCCTAAATAAACACATCTAAATATTATATTTTACAACATGTGAAACGCATTATAAGTACAGAATAATAACTAGTAAAATTATCCAATTACTATCCCAACTCTGTGAAAGTGCAAGAGTAGGTAAAGTGCTGGATAGTGTGCAAGTGCCAATTACTATTTTAACTCCAGGTAAGTGCATATTCAGGGAAAGTGCTGGATAGTGTCCAAGTGCCATTTACTATTCTAACTCCAAGTGAGTGCATGAGTAGGGAAAGTGCTGGATAGTGTCCAAGTCCCAATTACTATTCTAACTCCAAGTGAGTGCATATTCTGAGAAAGTGCTGGATTGACTAAAATTGCCAATTACTATTCCCACTCTGTGAAAGTGCATGTGTAGGGAAAGTGCTGGATAGTGTCCAAGTGCCAATTACTATTCTAACTCCAGGTAAGTGCATATTCAGAGAAAGTGCAGGTTACTTAAAAAGTGCTAATTTCCAAAGTGCATGTGTAAGGAAAGTGCTGGATAGTGTGCAAGTGCCATTTACTATTCTAACTCCAGATAAGTGCCTATTCTGAAAAAGAGCTGGATACTGAAAATGTACCCCTTACTATTCCTACTCTGAGCAAGTGCATGTGTCGGGAAAGTGCAGAATAGTGTTAAAGTGCCTCTTACTATTTAAACACCACAACATTGCATATTGAATGAAATTGCAGTTTAATAATAACATGTGCCATATTTCTAAACATGCATAAAGGTAAATGCTTTTCCCCCCACATATATATATATAGAACAGTCAATAAAATAATACATTTTCTAAGCATTGACCACCTTTTCAACTTGTTTTCTTCACAGCCTACCAGAAACCACTGCAAGGCATATATCCAAAAAAATTCAGCCTATTCCACATCTACATACAACAGTTCTTCGACAAGAATCCTCCGAAACCCAAGGTAAATTTCCTTATTAAACACATCTAAGTATCTTATTCCAAAGCAATTAAAAATGATTGTGAAACGCATTATAATTGCAGAATAATAACCAGAAAATTTATTTAATTACTATCCCAAATCTGTGAAAGTGCAAGAGTAGGGAAAGTGCTGGATAGTGTCCAAGTGCCATTTACTATTCTAACTCCAAGTAAGTGCATATTCAGAGAAAGTGCTGGATAGTGTCCAAGTGCCATTTACTATTCTAACTCCAAGTGAGTGCATGAGTAGGGAAAGTGCAGGATAGTATTCAAGTGCCAATTACTATTCTAACTCCAAGTGTGTGCATATTCAGAGAAAGTGCTGTTTATTGAAACAGTACAAATTACTATTCCCAGTCTATGAAAGTGCATGTGTAAGGAAAGTGCTGGATAGTGTCCAAGTGCCAATTACTATTCTAACTCCAATTGAGTACATTTTCATAGAAAGTGCTGGATTGAGTAAAAGTGCCAATTACTATTCCCACTCTGTGAAAGTGCATGAGTAGGGAAAGTGCTGGATAGTGTGCAAGTACCATTTACTATTCTAACTCCAGGTAAGTGCCTATTCTGAAAAAGTGCTGGATACTAAAAATATACCCCTTACAATTCCTACTCTGAGCAAGTGCATGTGTCGGGAAAGTGCAGAATAGTGTTAAATTGCCTCTTACTATTTAAACACAACATTATTTCATATTCAAAGAAAGTATAGTGTTGAAGTGCCTCTTACAATTTAAACACCACATCATTGCATATTGAATGAAATTGCAGTTTAATGATAACATGTGCCATATTTTTAAACATGCATAAAAGTTAATGCTTTTCCTCCCACATATATATATAGAACAGCCAATAAAAGAATACATTTTCTAAGCATTGACCACCTTTTCAACTTGTTTTCTTCACAGCCTACCAGAAACCACTGCAAAGCATATATCCAAAAAAAGCCAGCCTATTCCACATCTACATACAACAGTTTTTCGAAAAGAATCTTCCGAAACCCAAGGTAATTTTCCAAGATAAACACATCTGAGTATCATATTTCAAAACAATTACAAATCATTGTGAAACGTAATATAACTGCAGAAAAATAACCAGAAATTTTAATCAATTACTATCCCAACTCTGTGAAAATACAAGAATAGGGAAAGTGCTGGATAGTTTCCTATTGCAAGTTACTATTCTAACTCCAGGTAAATGCATTATCAGTGAAAGTGCTAGCTAGTGAAAAAGTGCCAATTACTATTCCAACTCAGTGAAAATGCATGAGTAGGGAAAGTGCTGGATAGTGTCCAAGTGCCAATTACTATTCTAATTCCAAGTGAGTGCATATTCAGAAAAAGTGCTGGATTGAGTAAAAGTGCCAATTACTATTCCTACTCTGTGAAAGTGCATGTGTAGGGAAAGTGCTGGATAGTGTCCAAGTGCCAATTACTATTCTAACTCCATGTAAGTGCATTTTCAGAGAAGGTGCTGTTAAGTGAAAATGTGCCAATTACTATTTCTACTCTGTGAAAGTGCAAGAGTAGGGAAAGTGCTGGATAGTGTCCAAGTGCCATTTTCTATTCTAACTCCAAGTGAGTGCAAATTCAGAGAAAGTGCTGGATTGAGTAAAAGTGCCAATTACTATTCCCACTCTGTGAAAGTGCATGTGTAGGGAAAGTGCTGGATAGTGTCCAAGTGCCAATTACTATTCTAACTCCAAGTGAGTACATTTTCAGAGAAGGTGCTGTTAAGTGAAAATGTGCCAATTACTATTTCTACTCTGTGAAAGTGCAAGAGTAGGGAAAGTGCTGGATAGTGTCCAAGTGCCATTTTCTATTCTAACTCCAAGTGAGTGCAAATTCAGAGAAAGTGCTGCTTAATGTGAAAGTGCCAATTACTATTCCAAAATAAAGTGAAAGTGCATGAGTGGGGAAAGTGCAGGATAGTGTCCAAGTGCCATTTACTATTCTTACTCCAGTTAAGTGAAAATTCAAAGAAAGTGCTGTTTAATGATAAAGTACAAATTACTATTCCAACTCTGTGAAAGTGCATGAGTAGGGAAAGTGCTAGAGAGTGTCCAAGTGCCAATTACTATTCTAACTCCAAGTGAGTGCATATTCAGAGAAAGTGCTGGATTGAGTAAAAGTGCCAATTACTATTCCCACTCTGTGAAAGTGCATGTGTAGGGAAAGTGCTGGATAGTGTCCAAGTGCCAATTACTATTCTAACTCCAGGTAAGTGCTTATTCAGGGAAAGTGCTGGATAGTGTCCAAGTGCCATTTACTATTCTAACACCAAGTGAGTGCTTGAGTAGGGAAAGTGCTGGATAGTGTCCAAGTGCCAATTACTATTCTAATTCCAAGTGAGTGCATATTCAGAAAAAGTGCTGGATTGAGTAAAAGTGCCACTTACTATTTCTACTCTGTGAAAGTGCATTTGTAGGGAAATTGCTGGATAGTGTCCAAGTGCCAATTACTATTCTAACTCCAAGTGAGTACATTTTCAGACAAGGTGCTGGTAAGTGAAAATGTGCCAATTACTATTTCTACTCTGTGAAAGTGCAAGAGTAGGGAAAGTGCTGGATAGTGTCCAAGTGCCATTTTCTATTCTAACTCCAAGTGAGTGCAAATTCAGAGAAAGTGCTGCTTAATGTGAAAGTGCCAATTACTATTCCAAATAAAGTGAAAGTGCATGAGTGGGGAAAGTGCAGGATAGTGTCCAAGTGCCATTTACTATTCTTACTCCAGTTAAGTGAAAATTCAAAGAAAGTGCTGTTTAATGATAAAGTACAAATTACTATTCCAACTCTGTGAAAGTGCATGAGTAGGGAAAGTGCTAGAGAGTGTCCAAGTGCCAATTACTATTCTAACTCCAGGTAAGTGCATATTCAGGGAAAGTGCTGGATAGTGTCCAAGTGCCATTTACTATTCTAACACCAAGTGAGTGCTTGAGTAGGGAAAGTGCTGGATAGTGTCCAAGTGCCAATTACTATTCTAATTCCAAGTGAGTGCATATTCAGAAAAAGTGCTGGATTGAGTAAAAGTGCCAATTACTATTCTAACTCCAAGTAAGTGCATATTCAGATAAAGTGCTGGATAGTGTCCAAGTGCCAATTACTATTCTAACTCCATGTAAGTGCATATTCAGGGAAAGTGCTGGATAGTGTCCAAGTGCCATTTACTATTCTAACACCAAGTGAGTGCTTGAGTAGGGAAAGTGCTGGATAGTGTCCAAGTGCCAATTACTATTCTAATTCCAAGTGAGTGCGTATTCAGAAAAAGTGCTGGATTGAGTAAAAGTGCCAATTACTATTCCCACTCTGTGAAAGTGCATGTGTAGGGAAAGTGCTAGAAAGTGTCCAAGTGCCAATTACTAATCTAACTCCAAATTAGTGCATAATCAAAGAAAGTGCAGGATTAAGTAAAAGTGCCACTTACAATTCCAATTAGAAAAAGGTACATTTCAAACTTAAAATCAACAGTAAAAGCAAATAAATATTTTTCAAATTATGTTTAAATAAAAAACTTTTAAAATGTGTGTATCTTAAATAGAATATAATTAATATTTCCTTTTTTCAACAGGAAATGGCAAGCCAAAATACTGCAACTTACACCAAATCTCGCAAAGGAAACAGACTCCTGAAACATTGTGGGTATTTATACTGTAATGAGAGGCTAAGTGAACCCAGGAGACATTGGAGGTGTGTACAATATTATACCGCCCATTGCAGCGGCAGAGCGGTTACTGTTGGTGAGATAGTGGTAAGAACAACAGAACATAACCACTCTGCCTCTGCAATGGAGATTGAGATACGCGATACTATCAATGAAATGAAAGATATTGCATCCACCTCCAATCAAACTCCTGGTCAGATTTTAAGAGAGGTTGCTCAACATGTCCCTGGACATGTTGCTTGTAATATGCCAACAATCCCAAATTTGCGTAGAATTATTCAAAGAAAAAAGCAGGCAAGTAACACCCAAACTGTTACTCCTCAAACTTTTGCTGACATTGTAATTCCTCATGATTTAACCCTATCCTTCTCTAATGAACCTTTTCTACTGTATGATAACCAAAACCCTCTCAAACGCATGTTAATATTTAGCACTCCCCGTAACCTTTTTAAATTAGAAAATACCGAAATTTGGATGATGGATGGGACATTTAAAAGTACACCCCATCCATTCACCCAAATTTACAGTATTCATGCTCAAATTAATAACAATGTAGTACCTTTAGTATACAGTTTATTACCAGATAAGCAATCAGCAACCTATACTGAGTTTTTATCAGTTATTAAAGAAAAAACTTCAGGAATAAGTCCTAGGAAGATCATATTAGATTTTGAATTGACAATGATGAACGTCATCAACAAATTGTACACGGATACCCAAATTCAGGGATGTTTTTTCCATTTTTCCCAGGCATATTGGCGTAAGCTTCAAAAAACATCCCTGGTTGCTGATTACTCGTCTGATAGCAAATTACAAGTCGAACTTAAAAAATTAACTGCTCTTTGTTTTGTACCACCTGATAGTGTAGATGACTACTACACAGCAATTTCAGAGTCAGAATATTTTGTAGAACATGAGGAAAAATTGGCACCCATTTTAAATTATTTCGAAGACACATGGATTGGACGTCTAGGCAGATCGGGTCGCAGGAGGAAGCCACGTTACCATGTGGAGTGGTGGAATTGCTACTCAACCTGTTTAGAAGGTGGTGCAAAAACAAATAATGCCATTGAGGGATGGCATAACTCCTTCAGTCACACGATTGGCAAACACCATCCTAATTTCTACTCTTTCCTGAAAACTTTGAAGAAGGAGCAAAGTTTTCAAGAAATGAGACTTGCTCAGGCATTGTCAGGTATTCTAAACCCACGTCCTTCAAGGCAAACAAAGGAAATGTCTGAGAGACTATTGGGTGTACTACAACAATTTTCGTTGTGTGTGGCTTTGGATTACCTAGAGAATGTTGCTAATATTTTACATTTTTAATTATTTTTTATTTAACTTACTTTCCTGCTTTGCCCTAAATTATTTTTTCAATATTATAATTCATTTGAAATTTTTTTAAAATTTTTTAAATTATTACTTGTCGGGTTCCCTTACCTTTTTTAGATTTTTTTTTCTCTAAGTACACCATTTAAAAATAAGAAAAATGTATTTTCTTATCTCTTTCAAAAGAAGCAAACCCTAAGATAATAGTTGTTAAAAATCTTTATGACAACTAGAATGGAAATATTTTGCATTTTTTTTTTTAAAAATGTTGTAAACATTCTGAACGTACCAATAAAATTTATATTATACAAAATGACACCCCTTTATTTTAGAAAATTGATGCTGGCTTGAAATAAATTATATTAGTAAACTGTTACTATTATAGAAATAAATATTTGTTCCTTTATTATATTTAGAATAAATTTCTGTACTGTTTCAAACAGAAATTTTTTTTGTAAAAGATAAAATACTTTATTTTTCTATGCTTAAGTTAAAAGCATTATTTTATGTTTTTTATCAAATTTACCCCTATCAATTTGATTTTTTCATTATTTATTTCACACCAACCTAACTGCAGTATTTCTTTCTAACTAAACAACCTAACTGCAGTATTTCTCGCTAACTAAAAAATTCAAATTGGCATTTTTACAAAAAATAATTACAAGTTTCAATGAAAATCCTTTTTTTCCCCAATTTGTAAACAATTTATTCTTAAATAACAGACCACGATATCAACTTTCTGAAACAAATCGATAACATCAAAATGTAACCAAATGTATCAATTATAAACATTTTTTTAAATTCTCCAAAAAGCAAATAATCGAAACATTGCATGGTATTTAAACAACGAACTGTCTTTTAAATTCAAAAAAAACAGTTTTCTCTTATACAAAACAAGCCAAATGCAATCAGTTTTCCAAAACATTGTTTCTAACAATTCCTATCTGTGTTCATCTAATGAAAATAATCCAAACTATTCTACCACTACACAAAACATATTACGTTCAAAATGTATACAATATAAATCATCACTCTATGTATTTAAACATATTTACACTTTATTTCTCCCGTAAAATAAACCCGACAATGGCATATAACAGTGAAATGTTCGACGACATGTTGTAATATAATCAAAACAACTATTAGTTTAATAAGCAACCTCTACTTAACCTCTCATTACATTATATATATCTATTTTAATATGTTTTAGTCTAAAATAAGTTCGAAAAGTTTCCTACCTTTAGCGCAGATCAGCTTCCTGCTACTTCCAGCAATCGGAAAATCCAAGATGGCGGCTTGCGTCGACGTTAACGTGAAGACGTCATGCAAAAACATCAAAATAGAAAATGGACAATTACATTATAATCTATTATATGTTTAAATTATTTTCAAAATCATTTATTTGTTAATAAAAAAAAATAAAAATATTTGCAATTGAAATGAAAATATATATATTTTTTTATATTTAATATGATCAATAAACAAAATTTAAATCCAACTAAACGTGGTTTCTACTTTAATTATTTTTATTTTAAACGTTATTAATTACAATAAACACATACAAAATTATCTTTTTTATCACTTACCTTTTGCCTAGCCTTATTTCCTTCTTCTCCCTCCTGCATCCGTTGTTTTAAAAGCATAGCAAACTGTCCCGCGGATCCCATTCTAGACGTCAACGAAATAAATGAAGGACAAAACGCTTCATTGAAATCAATTCAAAAGCGTGGGGAAAAGTATAAATATGAATCTAAAAATAGTTTTAAAATTTTTATTATTTCATCAAAAATATTATAAACACTAATCAATATTAAATAGATTTATTTATTACTAATGTAACATTTTACAATATTAAAATCTTTTTTTAAATAAAACCTGAATATTAATACTTGATTTATTAATCTTCTTTATTTTTTTAATGAATTAAAATTTAATTTAAAGTACCATAAATAAAGTATTAACAAACATGATATTTATGTTGTAAAAAGTACTTGAGTATTAATACTTAAAATTTAATTTTTCATAAATAATTACCTAAATATTAATACTTCCTACATATTTTAAATTTTATTACACTAAATATATATATATATATATATATATATATATATATATATATATATATATATATATATATATATAAATAAAAATATATAAATATAAATGTTTTTCTTAATACCCCCATATTAATTATTAACAAAATATAAAAATATAAAAATATAAATATCTATATATCTGTTAAACCCAAAAACTACTAATAATCACTGAGTATTATATTTATTTTAAATAATAAATAATGTAATAACAAATTTAATATTTATCATGTTAAAAGTAACTGAGTTTTATTAGTTAATTATTTATTTATAATACATAATTTCCTAAATACTAATACTTCCTATATTTATGAAATACTAACACACTAATTCTATATATATATATATATATCACTAATTAATAATTAAATAAATAAATAATTAAATAAATCTATATATATCTATAATACCCAAAAACTACTAATAATCACTAAGTATTATAATTAATTTTAATAAAATATTATTAATTTTATAAAATAATTATATAAATAACTATGTATCTAGATACACAAAATAAATAAAAAAAATGAAATTACGATGTAAAAACATGCGTTGTAATAGTATTAGCGTTGTAACACCATGCGTTTTAAAAACATGCGTTGTAATAGTAAATACGTTGTAATACCTGCGTTGTAATAGCACTACGTTGTAATAGTTGCGTTGTAATGGATGTTCCCCTTCTCTGGGATACTCCAACTCCAAACAGTGCAAAGAGGCTTTGAAAAGAGCATGCAAGGAGCTATATGCAAACCACATAACAAAACACATAAGAACATTGTTAAAAACAGGAAATTTTAATTAGTGCTGTGTAAGCTGCTCAGATCCCACCATGGTTGGTTTAAGCTTTCTAAATTCTTACGAGGGAATAATAATTAAATTGCACCTGGTAGCAGAGGATACACACAATGCACAGTGCTGTACTTCAGTGTAATTTCCCCAGAGTAGACTATGCATCATTCCAAACTTGCAAACATAAAGTTTGTTGATGGATGTTCGCAGAAAGCTATCAAGTCATATCTCTGACACATTCAATTTTAAACATTTGCAGTCGGGTTTATTTCCGAGCGCTGCCCGCCTCTGTTTGCTTCTAAACCTTTGCATTATATTTGTCTTGGAAATTAGAGACAGTAATATTTAAAGCGGCGGCGGCGCGGTTTCCTGGCTCCAACCATTTGTCATAAAGATTGGATGCCCGGCACTGCAGCGCAACAAACACAAATAGATGACTTTGGTAATGTAAAACAAAAAGGTGTTCTGAACTAAGTGCCACGAAAGGACCTTAGCAGGAAAGAGAATGAGGTGAGAGATGTCTGTGTAGGGGGGGAGGCTGAGCGGGGCGGGAGGGACAAAGATAGCTCTGAGGTACGTTTCAATCTGCATGGTTCAGGGAGGAAGGCCTGTGCAATCTCCCCTCCGCCATTTCCAATATCATTAATCCTAAACACTCCATTTTCCATGCTTGCCTGCCCAGGCCCCGAGAGTGAGCGACATGTAAAGTGACACACATTCATCTCTCGGCACTCAGGACCGTGAAGGCTGTAATATAATATTAGGGTTGCGTTATCACCGTGTCTGTCGCTCCAGCCGCCGCGGCGGGCGCGCGAGATGACACGAATCGATCACCTGTGACGTTTTTGATTTGGTGTCACTTTCCCCATTTGTGACATTTGTTTTGGCAGTTAAGAGGTAATTGTGTGACATTAGCATGGAGAAGGCTCTCTTTGGCGGGCAGTTTTTTTTGGCGCGCTAACAGGAGGATGTGTCTGTGTTATAAATGGGGCCTCGGTAATAGCTCTGATCTTGTTGCTATAATTGAAGGCGGTGCTGTCGGCCCTCCGTGTAATGTAGCGACAGTGATTCCATTTGCAGAACAATTCTGTCATGATGTGGGTGCCTGCCGGGTCATCAAATTATTACAAGTCAGGTTAAAGACTTAACCAAGTGAATCGGTTAAGAGCACATCATCTCCAGACAGAGTGCTGAATAAGTGACTATTAGGGAGAAAATACGAGTGTCAAGGAGGTGAATCAAGACAGGGCTAAGTTCTCAAGACAGAAGCAATCTGCTCTCAGATGTTAAGAGGGCGCATTCATATTAAAACTAGGCATGCTGACATAGCATCTAATCCAGAATTTATGTGTGCTTGAAAAAGATTGCAACTCAACTGCTGAGAACGAATAAACTTGGTAATGATTTATGATTGTAATGATGAATATCCAGGATATGAATATCGTAATACAAATATATGGCAGACAAAATATAAAAGACGAAAATATCGAAAGGTAAGTGCTACGGAGGAAATATAGATTTACCATTCCTAACTCCAGATCTACGCATGGATGGATGGATAGATAGATAGATAGATAGATAGATAGATAGATAGATAGATAGATAGATAGATAGATAGATAGATAGATAGATAGATAGATAGATAGATAGATGCGTGTCCTCATGTAAGGTAACTGGTGCTATGTAAAGCGCTCTGATACCCAATTCAGTTCGGGTCTAGTTCGCGCTATATAAAACTCTGTAAAACAAAAAAAATAGATAGATAGATAGATACCAGGTAAGTAGATGTGGAGTTAGGAAAATATTTCTTTACCAGGATATTCTATCTTCGATATTCACGGGTGCCTCTGATTTATCAACGCAGGTGCGAAGAAATGAAGAGCTAGACTTTTCAGGATTTAAATTCGAGACCTGTAGGTTACACGTAGCTATTTTTCCTGCTTCTACAATCCACGTTTTCAGACAACCACATTGTGCAGTCCTATATTAGTAAACCTCTTAGTTTTAGGGTGATAATCCCCCAAACCTTTTGTCTTACATTTTGGCTGATCTTGTTTTTATTAGTCTTATGACTCTGTGCACTTTACCACTTCTAACCAGCGCTAAGGTGCGGGTGCTTATTCCATAAAACATGGCAACATTGATTTAGATCCAATTGGCACTTTATTTTACTTATAAGTCCCTAGTAAAGTAGTACTGCATCTACACAAGTCCTGTAAATTAAATGCTGCTAGTGGGCCTGCAGAATTCAGTCTGCCACCCTCTAAAGTAGCCATTTCAAATATGTCTCAGGCCTGTCATTGCAGCCTGTGAAAGCAGTTTTGAACTACCATTTAGTCCTAGCAAAAAAAACTTTTGCCAGGCCTAAACCTTCCTTTTTAATACATACAACTTTCTAAAAGTGTGATTTTCAGAATAGTGACTTAAAACGCGACTTTATCATCAAAGATGCTTTTAAATTACAATTCTTTAGACACCAAACTCGACATTCCCACCTGCTTCCAACTGAAAGTTAGCACTTATTAAATGAAATAAGGTAACCCAATGTTATCTAATGGGAGAGGTAGGTCTTGCAGCAGACCTTTTGGTAGTGAAAAAACAATGTTACAGTTTTTCACTACCAAAAGGTCTATTTTTCCAGGTCGAAATGGTAGCTTGAAACTGTACACACAGGCTGCAATTGCAGGCCGGACACATGTTTAAAGGGCTACTTTAGTGGGTGGCACAGACAGTGCTGCAGGCACACTGATAGTATTTAATTTAACGGCCCTACGTATAGGTAGTACCACTTTACTAGGCATTTACAAAGTCAAATTAGTATGCCAATTGGAGATAGGGAGTTTATATGTTTATAGGGAGTGTGCACACACACCTTAGCACTGATAAAGTGCACAGAGTCCTCAGGCCAACCAAAGCAAGATTATCAAAAACTGGAGGAGGCAGGTAAACAATTGGGGGTATTCCACCCCAGCTGAAAGTGGGAAGAACTACCCAATCTCCGGGGAGTTCTAATCACAATTTTGGGAATACTGAAATTTAAAGAACTTCCGGTTGAATACCTGGAACTATAAATAGATACTTCTATTCTGACTTGTGTTTATTGTGATTATATTGCCTCTCATTCTTTTGCTATATTCCCTGTAGGTAGACGGCCCACATCAACCATTTGGGAATTTCACCCCACATTTGCATGAGACATCTAAGGTGCCCGTGGTCTGTCTGAAGCTGTAAGTGAGTCCCAAACTGGTATGGTTTAAGCTTCTTCCATGCCCAGACCACAGCAAAGGCCCCTCTCTCAATAGCACTCCATCTCTGCTCCCAGATAAGTAACCCACTGCTAATGAAGGCTACCGGTTGGTCTATGCCCTCCTCATGGAGCTATGCTAAGACAGCCTCTGTGCAATGCTCTAAAGTGTCCTTCTTCAAAATAAACTCCTTGGAGAAGTCAGAATTGAGTACAGGTGCTGTTCACATTGCCTCTTTGAGCACATCAAAATCGCTGACAGTCCTCCATCCAGATCACCTTTTTGGTCTGCTTCTTGGAAGTCAGCTCAGTTAAGGGAGCCACAATAATACCACAGTCGTTAACAAATCTCCAGTTGTATCACTTTGAGGCCCCGGAAGGCTGTCATGTAGGTCTGGGTTTAGAGGGCTTGCCAGGCCAGGTTGGTCTCATTCTTGGCCTGAGGGTGCTGCACCTTGCCCCTGCCCACTAGATGGCCCAAATGCACAACCGTTCCCTACCCAATCTGGCACTTGCTGGCCTTCATAGTCAGTCCTGCCTGCCGCTGGAGGTGATATACATGTTCTTCGCAGCTGGAAGTGAAGACGGCTATGTCATCTAGGTAGGAAGCACAGAATGCATCATTCCCAGTTAGGACCCTATTCACCAACCTCTAGAAGGTGACACAGGCATTCTTTAAAAAAAGGGCATCACCCAAAACTGGAAGTGGCCCTCGGGTCAGATCAATCTGCCAGTTCCCTGATGAGAGATCAAAGATAATGAGGAACTTAGCAGAGCTCAGCCTGTTTATGAGCTCATCAGCTCAGGGGATGGGGTGAGCATCAGCCTTAGTGATGGAAGTGAGTCCTCAGCAGTTCACACAGAACTTCAGTTCTGGGGTGGCACCCGGTGGGCCAGCCTTAGGCACCAAGACAACTGGGCTGGACTAGCGACTGCAAGAGGGTTCAATCACCCCTAAAGCCAGCATCATGGAGACCTCTCCTTGATTCTAGCTCTCACCTTGTCCAACAAACTGTAAGTTTTGTTTTTAACAGGCATACGGTCTCCAGTATCTATGTCATGGGTACACAGGTGTGTAAGCCCAGGTGTGAAGGAGAACAGTGAGACAAACTGTCCTAACAATTGGCAACATTCCCTCTGCTTTTCTGGAGTCAGATCAGGGGAGAGGTTGACACGCTCTATCGACATTTCAGACTCCTTTCATGATAGAAAGTCAGGGAGTGGTTCACTCTCCTCTTCCACCAGGAGCATGGTGAGCTCAGATCTTTCAAAGTGCAGTTTACCCCCTCCCATGCTCATGATGAGCTCAGCTCGTCATGAGCCATGGTGCTCTGGTGCTCATGACGAGCTGAGCTCGTAATGGCCCGTGGAACGCTCACACGCTGGGCTAATTCCCCTGCTGTACTGAGCGTTCCATTAAACGGGCGTCGGCGTGACGAGCTCAGCTCGTCATGAGCACCGGAGTACCATAGCTCATGACGAGCTGAGCTCGTCATGAGCATGGAGGCACTGTGCCCCCCAGCACCCAGCCCTACAGCACAGCAGGAGAATAGCCCCGGCTGCCAAGGGGTTAAGGCAGTTTATGTGGAGCACCCTTAAGGGGTTTCTAGAGGTCTTGAGATCCACTAGGTAGGTGGCATCCCCCTTCCACTCCTTCACATATATCGGCCTGTCCAATGATTTTGAAGAGCTCTGGGCTCCACAGGATACATGACCCACACCTTATGGCCAGGCTGAAACTCCAACAGAGTGGCCTTCTGGTTGTACCAGAGTTTTATGACTTCTTGACTGGCTTCAAGATTCCTCTTAGATTTCTTCCAGTAGCGCTGAATCTGGTTGCAGAGAATCAGCATGTAGCTGACTACAAATTGATGGGGCTTCCTTGGAGATAGCTCCCACCCCTCTTTTACTATGCTGAGAAGTCTCCTAACAGAGTGTCCATAGAGAAGTTCAAATGTGCTAAACTCAACCTCCTTCTGGGATACCTGCCTGTAGGCAAACAGAAAACATGGCAAGAGGACATCCCACTTCCGTCTCATGGGCTCAGGTAGCCCATAACCATGCCTTTCAAGTCTTGTTGAATTTCTCTGCAAGTCGGTTGGTTTGAAGAAGATAGGATGTGGAAAATTCATAGGTTACTCCACACATCCCAGATGGACTTCATGTACGCTGACATGAAGTTGGTGACAACACTTCCTTGGGGATTCCCACTCAGTTAAAAATCCCCATCTGTGCCTTGGCCACCGCAGGTGTTGTCACTGACCTCAGAGGGATGGGCTTTGGGTACTGAGCGGTGTGGTCCAATGAAACGAGAATGAACCTGTTGCCCAAGGCTGTTTTGTGGTCCAAGGGACCAACAATGTCAATGCCAACAAGCTCAAAGAGAGTTCCAAAGCCAGGCTAGGGAAGCCTTCAGCTTTTGCCCTATTTTTCCGCTGTCCTGGCAGGTGTGACAGCACTTACAAAATGTATCCAATGCTGTTTTTATCCGGGCCAATAGAAATGGAGCACAAGCCCGACAGAGGTCTTTTCCTGCCCCTAGATGTCCTGCCTCAGCTATGCCGTGAGCCTTCCCCAGTAACACTGGGGGACCAGCAGCACACAGGCTGCCCCAGGTGGAGGAACCTAAGGCCATTCCTCGTTTTGTGTGACACCCACTGTGAGAGCTGTGAGAGCGGGAAAGCAGCAGCAACCAGGGGCAGCGGCGGCAGAGCGGAACCCGAGAACCGCGGGTGGTCCGAGAACCACGAATCGGTAACTGAATCGCGAAGCTGCGTTGGTGCCGCGGGAGGCTGCTGGAAGCCCGGGTGAGCCCCGGTGAGCCCTGGCGAGCTCCAGTGAGCCCCAGTGAGCATGGGAGTGAAGCAGTGAGCATCAGAAGCATCAGGAGCCATGGTAGAGCATGGCAGAAGGACGGGCCTTGGAGACCAGACAGAACCGATGCACCCAGCCCGGTCAAGCTGTTCAGCTACAAGTCGGGAGGAGGAGCGTGTGTACGTTGGTGTCGTGATCAGAACCGGCGGCAAGAGGCAGTGACCGGTGAGGTTGAGCGGGGGTAGCAGGGGCAGAGGGGACAGCCAAGCCAAGCAAGCCGAGGTTGATTGGGGTCCGAGCAGGTTGTGCGGGGCAGTGTGGAGGCAGCATCTCATCCTGCTTCCTCTCCTGCACCTCGAACACCTCAAGCAGAGACCAAGCAGATTGAACGCTCCTGTGCCTGCACTCGCTCCCCCAGATCCTCACCTTTCCACATATCAGTCAACCTCATTTCACCGGTGATTAGCTACTGGAGGAGCTGACTGAGAGCTGACTGAGACTGGTTCAGACAGTAGAGCCGAGCAGTGTAGAGCAAAGCCCGCTGGAGCATTGATCCGTAGTTAGACTGCCAAAAACAGTCAAAAAACAGCCAGAACAGCCTGAACTGCCTTCAACCGTGACAATGCAGACAATCTTCTCCTTCTGGTTGCCCTACTTGGAAGCCCTTGGTAAGAACTGCGTAAAGAGCTTCCAGCCCCAGTTAAGCTCCGGTTCCGGGTCGTGAGTAAGCCGTGCAAAGCGAGGAGCAAGGAGGAGCGCGGCGGAGCGGTCCAAGCGGTCTGAGTAGAGCTGTAACCCGCAATCCGCAAATCACAGACCGCAAGCCGCAAGCCGTGGTCAGGCCGAGCAACAAAGGAGAAGGAGACTTGCGGTGGGACGGCGCTGTGGTGGAGAGGTGGAGCTGAGCCACCGAGCTGTTGTGTTGCGAGCCACGGGCTACGGGTCGAAGTAGAAGTGCGGTAGAGCGGCAGTGCAGCGGACCATTCAGAGCTGAGATGATTCTCAGATTACCGGCCAGGAGGAGCACCATAAAGCGACAGTAAAGAGTCTGGATCAGTAATTGATATTTCCTCCTGTGTGGTTCATAACGTAAGCGAAGAGGTTATTGTATCAGATTTTAAAGTTGGAGAGTCTAATTCCAAGGAGCAGTTTTTCGTGCCTATATTAGAGTCAGAAGAATTGGTATCCAGCCCAAATGGGCAATTTGATAAAACTAGCAATGCTAGACTTTTTAATTTGGACCAGTCTAGCATAATCCTGGAGAATAGCTTCACTATCAACAAATCATTGTTGGTTCCATAGGTGGGTAGTATTGAGACTGTTCCTAATTCAAATGAGCAATGTAATTTAGTTTTAAATAATCAGTTTACCCAGCTAATTTGTCTTCATTAACTAAATTTGACGGGAACTTTCAGGCTAGATCCGGTGTGTTAGAAAATAGCGTTTCTGCGGGGCGCTAGAGGGCGCACTGCGGAATGGCTGGCTGACTTGACAGCTCCGCCGGACGGGCATGAAATAACGGCATATTTCCCGTTGATGGCGACCGATTCCAGCGATACAGCCCTCTGCCCGAAAGGAGAAGATGTGTAGCACCTGATGGTGGCGGCTGACGGCCGGAGGGGACAACGCTAGTCAAGCAACTCAGTCCGGGAGTCTGGAGCGTTACTCGACTGATATCGGGTAAGATGGCGGCCGCAACTGATTACTGCTTCGCGCAGCCCGTATCACAGCGCTGGAGTGTCTCCGTGTAAGGCACCACTACAAACATCGGAACGCGCGCTCCAAATGCGCTTAATAGATAAAGCCCTCCCTACTGCACGGAGCATACCTGCAGGCTCGGAAGACTGCTCGACGAGGTCCCGACCGGTCTCACAGCTAATATGGCGACCTCCAGCAAGACCACAGTGCTGTGCCTGAATAGACCCGGCGCTTAATGAGACGCGAGAGTCCACTCTCCAAACCAGGCTGATCATTGCCACATATGCGAGCTTAGCGGAGAGGCCAGAATTTGGGATGCAGGAGGTGATTGAGAACACTAGCACGACCGATACGAAAACGGCGCGAAAACGGCAGACAAAATGGCGGCGCCCACATAAACACATCGTAACTGCTGCTATTCAGAAGATCTGAGCCTCTGCGAACTATATACATCAGAAGTACCGGAGGGACTATCAGATCTAAAAAGAGACCACACCAGTCTTGCGACCCCTCGCTGGAGTAGTTCAGATCAGTTCAGATCATACGGGCTGCAGTGGCAGATACCCTGGTGACGAAGCTGGCTGAGGTGAGACCATTACCCTCGCTCCTGTGGTTGCCTTCTTCCCGAAAACAACAACGCTCCAAGGGCCTCTTCTTGTATCTACACCACATCCTGCCCCCGGGACACGGCATAAAGCGGCATACACTCACTATTGGGCCCCTTCCTCGCCCTGAACCATAACGGGGGTCAGTGAACACTCTACAAAGAAGCGCTTGAAGCCCAGAACTAGAAACCTCCCTGGTAGGCGCTCAGAGAACTCCCCTGTGCTGGCTGTGGAGACGACGTAACAGCTACTAAAAGACATTAGGAGGAATAATTACTTTTTGGGACAGGAACTCGTACTCTGCCACCGGTTCTGACCCACCCTCAGCGCCAAGCCCAGTTACATGCTACCTGCCTGAGGATCCGAGTGGTGATCCTATTGAACATACGGACCGCGACCCCCTATTGCAAGATAGCGACCTTGCCACAAAGCTGCCTCCTAACACCCTTGCCGTACCGCGCTATAATCTATCTATCTACTGCGCTCCAGCAAAATCTATCGCTCCACTATGGGGAAACCGGACAGACAACAATCTAAGCTCAGTTTCGAGCAGCGCAGAACGACACGTGCGCCTACTTCCCATTCAGACACAGAGACAGACACAGCAGCGGACACAACGCGGGGGATGGAATCTATTTTGAAGGCTATTCAATCCAGCCTCCAAGACATTAATGGGAAATTGGACCACCTCACTTGTCGAGTGGACAACATGGCTGCAAAGCTAGATAGACATGATGAAAGACTAGACGAGGCGGAAACCAGAATATCAGCGGTGGAGGATGAAGCACATACAAGCACTTCTAAGTGTACAGGTTTCGAGAAGATACTAGAAGTTATACGTTAAAAGGCGGAGGATTTGGAAGCCAGATCACGACGCAATAACGTGCGCATCGCAGGTGTGCCCGAATCCACAAACACAGGCAAGATGGAGTCCTATGTTGAGGAACTTTGTTTGGCACTCTTTGGTAAGGAAGCGTTGTCACCAGTTTTCATTGAGGAGAGAGCCCATCGCACCCTGGCGCCGCGTCCTCCGCCGGGAACACCACCAAGGCCAATTGTGGCACGTATCTTAAATTACAGAGACCGAGATGCGATATTACGACTAGCACGCGAGCGCAAAGAGCTCATCTTCCAAAATAACAGTCTGGAATTCTACCCTGATTACACGATGGCTGTACAACAGGCCCATAGAGAATTCAACACAGCTAAAGCAAAACTACGCGACCTATAGGTAGACTACGCCATGCTGTACCCTGCGCATCTGAAGGTGACCTGGGAGGGCAAATCAACGGTGCTATCCACACCTAAGGCGGCAAATGACTACATTAAAACCATTGTGGCCTCTCGCCGGACCGGAAACAGACAGGAGCAGGACCAGGACAAGGAGTGACATGCTTCTGCAAATTGAATGCTGCCGACGATGCAAAGACTCGCGACCCTCCCGGACAGACAGAGTAGGGCTTTCCTCGGACAGGTGAGCCCTGCTTTATGCCACAAGGAACTCCCTAGGCTGGTAAGTCTATACAGTGAGATTCCATGTACTCCTAAACTTAACTATTACACGTGACTCTGGGCATACGCCAGGACAAGATCTATCCCGATGCGTTGCAGCACTATCAGACTTAACAGGGGGAAAGGATCACTGCCCGATGGTACTGTAATATATAAAGGTGAATCCCCCTGCTTTTAGACTATGCTGCAGAACTACGCGGGGATAATATTGTGCACTAGGGGAGGCGGGAGGGGATGCCATGCTAAGTTAATGCAAAAGTCGCTAACGAGGGCAGTGGGGGCCTACACTATAATACTGCACTGTAACTCTAAGAAGTGTAGGTTCACTCCCAACCTTATCTTATTTGACGAACTGCATGCAGCTAGGGAATGGTATAAGACACTAATGCAGATTTCCTGCTAACGACTGCAGCAGAAGTGATAACATGATAACAGGAGTTAATAAGTTAGCATAGAACTATTGGGCGGGGTATAGGTCGGATGTCGCCACTGTGAGAGAGCACAGATGCGCTTGCCCACCCGGGCACTGCCATTATACATAAGTCCTGCCTGCATAGCCAATATCATGTCTGGACACTGATTGCAAAGATATGAGGGGTGACCAGTGGATGATGACATGCAATCAATTGCAGCACTGATTGAAGCTGGGCTAGGGCACACGCACTATTGATGATGATTGAGAGACATTATCTGGCCTGCTCTCTTACCTATCTTCGTCGAATCCGTCCTGCAGAGACTCCCTTGGGAACCGCAGTACCCTACACTAATGTTCATCAAGTTAAGATTTGTACTGATTGTGCAATGTACCAATGTGCTGTACATCATATGGACTTGGGACCCATTGGCGCTACTGCCTGCTAGAAACTACTTGATATCCATGTTCTGCACTGCTCTTGTCTGCTATGACTTGTTCAGACGCTATGCAAAGGTTGTCACAGTCCAACGCAGTCCGTCCACATCCGACATTTCGGATGGAGATATGTAGCCCAGGCGGACCCCCTTATGGGAAATCCCCACAAAATGTTCTTGGTTTTAGACTGTTCTTTTGGGGTATGGCATCAGCAGGATTGGGCTGCTGTTGTGGGTGGGGGGGTAACATTGTGGATGTTGTTCTAATTTACGGATCTGACTGCTTGAGATGCACTGCCTACACCCTTCTTATATGTAATTGTTGTTATCCCGAAGGTGCCTACATCTGTTCCTTTTGGTGTGACAAGGGGAGCATCTTCCTCGACCACTATGATAACATTCGTACTTCACAATACATGTTCCGATGGCTGGAACTCCGCTACCTACACAATCTCTGAACTTCCTTACCTGGAACATTAGAGGCTACACAAATCCCCAAAAAATGCGCCAGATATTCACGTGTCTAGACAGATGACACATTGATATTGTTATGTTTCAGGAGACACATGAAGCACCGCACTCGATCGCTCAGGTGGGTAGGAGGTGGGCAGAATCCATTCACTCTTCAAAATATTCGTCATACTCCAGAGGGGTTTCCATCCTAGTAAAGAAGGGCACAAATTTTAAGACTGACACAACGGTCTTAGACACATATGGCCGATACATTATTCTAAAGGGTAGACTACGGGGACATCCGTTAACACTGGTGAACACATACGGCCCAAACACTGATGCACCTGACTCCTATCATGACATCTGGCAACAGCTACATTCAGCAGACGATCAAACGATACTCTGGGGAGGGGATCTTAACTTGGCCCTGGATGATAGGTTGGATAGATCAGGGGATACAACAGAACACCACACACAGGCTCGCACCAAACTACTGGACATGATGCTAGACCTACGTATCACAGATATTTGGAGAGCCCGTCACCCGGGAGTCAGAGAAGCGACACACACTTCAGCGGCATATAGCAGCTGGTCGCGCATAGATTACTGGTTGGGCTCAGATGCACTACTGTTGTGGACTACAGCGATCAAACACATGCCAAAAACCCTCTCAGACCACAATCCCATTAAACTGTCCTTACGTTTCCCTAATTATTTACCGCCACTGTATAGCTGGAAGTTCAATGCCACAGCGTTGACTGACCCAATTTATGCAGACACTATAGAAAAGGTGATCAGGGAATATTTTCAAATGAATGTTAAATCCACGAAAGATGCAGGCCTATTATGGGAGGCGTTCAAAGCCACAATTCGCGGTGTCTTTATAAGCACAACGGCAGGGATACTAAAAGATATACGAACACAATTGACCCGGTGCAAATCCAAGCTTAGTACGCTAGAACATCAGTACGAAGTAACACCTCTGCCGACAACACTTGCTGCAATACGCACCACGTTAACCGAACACCAAGCTTTAGCGGAAGACAAGGTTAAATACCTGAGTAAGCGACATGTGGCCCGAGTTTATGGAGAAGGTGGGCGTCCCGGGCGAGTACTAGCGTCCAAAATATGTGCAGGTCGCATACCCAATACGGTAACGCAGGTCAGAGGAGGCGATAACCAATTATACACAGATCCCTCAACTATTCTAAAATGCTTTGTCAAGAATTATGGAGACTTGTACAAATCACAACCGGTAGAAACTCTCCAATATTTAGACGATGTCACCATTGCCTGGCTGTATGACGCCCAGAGGCAGTACCTCTCAATGCCGATCACGGTGGAGGAGGTCTCAGAGGTGATCCAATCCCTGCCCAATGGTAAAAGTCCTGGCCCGGATGGATTCACCTGTGAGTTTTATAAAACATATAGGGACCTTCTGGCACCTCATCTAGTCGCCATGTTTGGGGCAGCACATGATTCTCAAATACTACCGTCCACACTCCGAGAGGCATTGATTGTGGCACTCCTTAAACCGGATAAAGACCCAGATAGTTGTAGCTCATATCGCCCGCTTTCTCTACTTAACGTAGACTCAAAAATACTCGCGAAAATACTCGCTGTGCGACTGCAACCACTCATGCCGAACTTGGTCCTTCCAGACCAGTCGGGTTTCATACCCTCTCGCAACACAACACACAACACAAGAACACTCTTTGCGGTCTCACACTATCTAGATCCGACGATGAAAGCTGTAGCTGTGATGCTAGACGCCGCTAAGGCGTTTGATTCTATTGAATGGTCCTACTTAATCACAATACTGCATAGGATGGGCTTTCCACTCATATACATTCAATGGATCCAACTGTTGTACACGAAACCTACTGCCAGAGTCAGAATTAATGGCTATGTCTCTGAGCCTTTTAATATAGGAAGAGGGACCAGACAGGGCTGTCCACTGTCCCCCCTGCTATTTGCCCTTGCCCTAGGACCCCTAGCCTGCATAGTTAGGCAGAAAAGGCATCATCTCGCCCTGCAATTTCCAAGTAGACCCCTGCATATCTCCCTATATGCGAATGATATGCTACTCTCTGTACGCGATTCACCACGTAACCTAGATCCCCTCTTGCGCACGTACATCAAATTTGGTGGTTTTTCGGGTCTGCAGATAAATTGGAAAAATCCTCGATCATCCCGCTCACAGACACCACTACACCGCACACTGTAGAATACCCATTGGAATGGCAAACAGACCCCATACGATACCTAGGCATATGGTTTCATAGGGACCCCAAAATAGTCATTAGGACAAACTACGGTAGAGCAATTGATGCCCTAGAGGACAAAATTAGGAGGTGGATTCAACTCCCATTATCCCTAGCAGATCGAATCGCGATAGTCAAGATGGTAGTACTCCCCAAACTCCTTTACCTCTTCAACAATATCCCCATCCAACCGCCAAGAGAAGTATTTAAGCGCATAACTACGATGATATTGAGGTTGATCTGGGCGGGTAAACAAGCGCGAATCGACCTAACTACCCTGACTTCCAAAGGGGGATGGGGCGTGCCGGATTTCTTATTATTTTATCTGTGCGCTCAAGCGCAGTATGCGGCCTTCTGGTATCATAAAATCCCATACCTGACTCATGTAGCTGTTGAGGAAGGAGATGCTAACCCTATCCCTCTCGACGCCATCATTACGCACGACAGACCGCCACTTCACGATAAAGATATTAACACCGTAGATGCTACTAATGCAGCATGGAAAAGATTAGGCCAGTTAGCCCATAAATTACCACTTTATGCTCCTGCTCTTCCACTTCATAATCATCCAGCATTGTCGGTGACAGCTGAACCAGTAGGTATGGGCCTATTAGCGCAAGTGGGACTACTATCCATGGGAGATTTATATAAAAACGGAACATTCCTCACAGAACCTGACTTGGCCTATATACAAAACCCATCCTCATTATTTCATTTTACATTCGATAGACTGAAAATGGCAATTCGGCACCTCTATCATACCTTTCCGGAGGAACCCCCCACTCTGAATACACTGCAATTGATTCTAACGACCTCTAACACATCACACTTAGTGTCTAGGCTTTATGCGTCAGCCCAGACAGAGATAGGCCATAACACTGCTAAGGCTCGGGAATGATGGGACCTGTTATTGGAAGACCCCCTCACCGACAAAGACTGGGAAACGATATGCAATTTGACTACACTCCTCACGCCGAATGGAAACTTACGCATCATTCATTTTAAATACCTTCACCAGACATATTACACCCCAGCCTCTCCGCATAAATATGGTCTTAGAGAAGACGCGCAATGCAAACGCTGTCACTTTGATCACGGTGACTTCATACATTTAGCATGGCACTGTGAGAGGATCCAGGCCTATTGGCTGGAAGTTACAAATAAACTGTCCGAAATGGTGGGGATTCCCCTAGAATGCACCATTCGCAGTTGTCTCCTGGGTTTATTGGGGAAGATGAAACCAATGCCCCGTAAGTTTTGTGCAGTAGCCCTATTGTTAGCTTAGCGCAGAGTCTCAATGTGCTGGGGGAGTAAAAATGTGCCAACAGTCAAACAATGGCTCAGGGATATGACTTAATGCCATGATACATTACGCACATATGAAGAAATGTTGCCAGCTAAGTCCGGACCAAAGGACTATTGGGTATATCTAACTACGTACCTGAATGCTCAAGGGGATGAGTGAAAGCCGTTTAGCCTCGGAAAAATGATGTAACTACTGTAAATTTTGTGAGACTATCATTGTAAAGGCACTAGTCAATCGAATTCTACAATGATATTGGAGGGGGGAGGAGTGCGGTAGTGGACTGATCCAAGTTGGTTTAAGTTTTTGTTCCATGGTAAGAAAGTAAACCTCAAGACTCACAGTTACCATTAACGCTGCCGGCCCATGGTGGTTGTAGGCGACTTGCTGTGTAAAATGCGCTAAAAACTACACACTCCTTAAGTTCTATGCAAGTACCTGGTTATAACGCTGCCGGCCTTCTTTAAGGTTGTAGGCACTGAGCTGTGTTAACTGTCAAATGCGTTCTCAAATAAAGGTCTTGGAATTCTAAAAAAAATAAATAAAAAGAAAATAGCGTTTCTAGACCTGAGCGTGGTATATGGGATTGCCTCTTACACACTATGGACTCAATCACGAATGCTCTCAACTTCCATTCAGACAAGTTAGATATTCAAGTAGCTATCCTAAACACATTGGCATCACATGTAGTAGGTATTGATTCAAAGCTTCTGCAATTAACTAACCTGATTACTAAGGTGCAAGCTGATAAAGAGAGTCAGTTAATAACCTGTACATGCGCACAATTCATAGACAAAATCTCGGATCTACCGTCAATTGTTAGTTCAATGGTGCATGAAGTAAAATTGTGGTCGGGTAGAAAAGTTCAAGGCTGTGAAAAAACTAGTAACCTAGCCGAGAAAAAAAATGTTTTAAGAAGTATGGTTGGACCTGGGTCATTGATTAAAGACAAACCAACCATATTACAAGAAGATGCATATAGCAGAAATAGTATAGATATCGATAAGAATGATCAATCTGTAAATGATGACAACAAATTGCAAGCTTCGAAGGTATCTCTTGTTGGTCTTAAATGTATTAAAAACAAAGATGGTATGGTAGTTGAAGAAACAATGAATGATTACCCTGTGCCAAGTCCAAAGTTAAGCACTATTGAAAATTCTGATACGAAAATGATCTGCCCTACTCATAGCCAGAGAATAAGTGTTACTACTAAACCAGAGATTCTGTCCAAACGGGCCAGAAAAAGGTTACAGAAAACACATAATAAAATAACCTAGGAAAAAACCTCCTAGCAAGGCAGTTAATAATAATCCTAAAACTTCTAAGGAACTTGAAATGAAAGCTTACTTTCCGATTTTCGGATCAATGAAAGATTCTGTACTTAATTTAAAGGACAATCAAATGAATGAGTGCGTTAATAATTTTATGCAGGAGGAGGCTTAACCAAGTTTAGGGTCCAAAATTCCGCCTCCATTAAAGTTAGGGGAAGATATATCTGATCAGTCTAGAAATGAAAGCGCTGCTGAACAAGGAGAGCAAATCATTTTTAATCAGAAAACTGTAGATCCCATTAATCCCCAAACTAGGAGTAAGAATGATCAGGGGTACGATGGAGCCAGATGCATCAAGCTAAAAACCGGTCGCAAAGGGGCAGATTCTCAGAATCTGCCCCTTTGCGACCGGTATTTTTGCATTTGGGATGCATTATCCCAAATGCAAAAATCGCTAATAGAGAATTCGCTAAATTGCGATTGTTTGCATTTAAGGAATCTCAAATTGAGATTCCTTAAATGCAGTGCATGAAAGTTTCAAAAATAGCGAATTCGCTAATAGGGCACGCAAATTACCACGAAGTACAACTTTGTGGTAATTTGCAAAACCTTAGAAAAATGCACTTTTGTGCATATTTTAAAGTTTCATGTTGCGCACACACATGCCCTAAGGGCATGTGTGTTCGCAACATATGTGCACAGATCCAAATCAGGGGTGCAACAGGGTGTCCTTTGGACACCCCTGCACCCTTGAACTCGCAATCTCAATTTGCGAATCGCTAATTGCGATTCGCAAATTGAGATTGTCTTCCCATTCATTCCTATGGGCCTCTGGGCCCATAGGAATGAATGGGGAGGTATTCATTAATTGCGACTCGCAATTTGCGAGTCGCAATTAAGGAATTCTAAGGATTCGCTATTTATGTAGTGATTGCTTGATGCATTCCATTTTGCTATTCCTTATTAGCGATTCCTTATTTTTCGCTAATAAGGAATCGCAAAATGGATGCTTGATGCATCTGGCCCCATGTGCTCAGTCCAGAAATGAATCAACTTCCCAACAAGGAGATCAAAACACTTCTAATCAGAAAACAGTAAATCCTATTAATCTCCAATGTAGTAGTAGGAATGATCAGGCGGTCCGTCCACTTACTCAGGACCAAAAAACAATAGAAATTAACGAATCAAATCATTTGACAGTTTATGTTCTGGCTCCATCTAGTGGGAAGAGGGATTCAGTGGATTCTGGAGATATGGAGGATACAGAGGCTTCCGATTTGTTGTTTGAAAAGAGGAAATTAGTCTTCTGTCCTCAATATACTACGAGAGGCACTTATGATATTTTGAACCGCGGAAACATTTTGAAATTATTAAACGCAATTTCTGATCTGAAAGATGTAGTATCAAACGACTTGGAATTTGTAGAGTTTAAGAAAGACTGTGACAACACCTACAGGGAGATAACGATTACAACCTGGTTAAACACTGAAATTGTTAATAAAATAATGGCTAACTGTATTATATTTGAGAAATGGGGTATCAAAGTTTGGAGACTTTAAGGTCCGCGATATCCAACGTTGTTAATCCCAATTAAGTCACCGTGTAGCCTGGTTCTAAAGAAGGGGGACCAAAAAACATTCAGGGCATCACAGGTTAGAGTGTTGAAAGGGGCTTCAGGTCTATCTTCAAAGTTAAATGTGTCATGCGGTATTAGGATCAGGAGCTGTCAGCCTGGTTTAAGATTGTGTGAAGAGTTAAAGAAAGTCCCCGATCCAGTTGAGGATTGGAGTTGGCTTCCGGCAACATTAACAAATGCAAATTCTGGGAAGAACGATTGATGCCGACTATCTCCTGAAAAAGCATTAAACCCTTTTAAACTTTGTTCCTGGAACACAAATGGTTTAAAATCACTCACTGAGGACCCAAATGTTATAGGCTTTTTAAAAACCTTTGATATGTTACTCTTCCAAGAAACTTGGTTATTTTGAATATTTGAATGTGGCAACTTGTGAGGCCTTTATGGGCCGTCCAAGTGGTGGTCTCTCTATATATGTTTCATTGAGTCTTAAAGTTGAACACTTTGAGATTGACCTCCATGTAAAATGGATACAGTGTATTAAATTCATTGCTAGTCAATCGATTATTTTTTTTAAATGTTTATTTGAGTTCTAAAAAAAGGTTAGATCCACGCAAATTACTCAACTATGGGAAATGGTGAAAGCATTATATTTTGATCTTTTAGATTCAATGATCATTATTTCTGGCGATTTTAATATGCATTTTGTTTCGTATAATAAGCGGTCAATTCATTCAGATTGTTTAGCTCAATGGACAAATTGTTAATATAAAATATAACTTATAGATTATGAATGATGGTGATAAGATACTGACATTTAATAAAATAGGTGGTTCTTCCATAATTGATTATACAATAATGTCGGAGAAACTTTTTAATTTAGTTCAAAGTTATCAGATAATCCCGAGGATTGAGAGTGATCACAATCCTCGAGTTCTCTTTCTTGATTTTCCTCTTGATTATCTGCCTGAAACTAGAATAATTAAAACTGCTTCTACTCCTTTTAACCTTAAAAGGTTAATATGGAATGATAAAACGGAGAAAGATATTTTAGAAGTTCTTTCTCGTTTAATACAAGAAGTTCAGGTTGCAAATGCTAAAGGGAAATCCATGGTTGCTCTCTGGCCATGCTTATGTGCCACGCTTTTGGTTAATTTTTCTAACCAGAAACCTTCTGGGGGTATAACCCTAAATCGTAAGAATCCAGGGTTGTTTTCTCACCGATTCTATACCTTAACAGAAGTGTTAATAAAACAATAAGTTCATTGTATAGGAAAGCAAAAGGGTTATCATTTTTTTATATCCCTCAAAATCAGAGAATTGAAAAAGGGATATAAGAACAATTTGGAAGGCCAAACAAGCATATTATGAAGAAACTTGGTCTAAATTACCTTATGCTTGTAAATCTAAAGATTTGCGGCTATTTTGAAGTGTTATTAACAACCTTGAAAATGGCAATCATGGAAGTAATAGTGCCAATGTTGATGAATTAAGTTGGGTAAACTTTTTTAATTTGAAAATTGCTCCTCAAAGCCCACAGTGTGAGAATGGTAAAAGTAATCGACATCATTGCCTACATGAGACTATAAATGGAGGGACACAAGTTAGTGCTTATGATCTACAAAGCTCCCTTGATATTGAGCCATGGTCAGTGGACAAAGTAAAAAAAGTTATAAATAAGATTAGATCTAATGGAGCGCCTGGCCCTAATGGAATTCCAAATGCCATATTTAAAGCAAAGTTAAAGAATTGGCCAGAGCCATTAATGCTCCTGTTTAATGATGTGCTCAAATCAGGCCTCATTCCGGTATCATGGCAGGGAAGTATTATTCAACCAATATATAAAAGTGGCCCCCAGGACAATCCCGCAAACTATCGCTTAATAACACTCACAGATGTAGATGCAAAAATGTTTACTAGTTGTGTGCTGGATGAATAGGAATCATGGGCTATAAGAGAGGAGTTGATTCCTATTTTACAAACTGGTTTTAGAAAGGGAGAATCAACCTATACTAATTTGATTTTATTAACATTATTAGGTGAAAGAGCCAAATGTAGGAAACAAAAATTGTATATTTGTTTTATTGATTTAAAAGCCGCTTTTGATTCTGTGCCCTGAAATGTTCTTTGGTTGAAGTTAATTAATCGGGGTGTATTTTGAAAATGATCAAATTATTATACTCCGACACTTGGGTACAGATCAAAATTGGCGACGGAAGACATACGACCCGTCGCCTAGCAACTAATGTCGGCTTGAAACAAGGCTGTGTTTTGGCTCCTTGCCTTTTTAATCTTTTTATGTCTGATCTCCCGGCTCATTTTAATAATGTTAATGCGCACTCCCCCTCCGTGTTTGGTAAAGAGATCAAATATTTGCAATATGCAGATGATACCACTTTATTGAGCCAAACTGTTATAGGGTTAAAAAGATTAATAGATTCTTTTAACACTTACGCTATACAAAACGGTTTAACAATAAACATAAAAAAACGAAAATAATGACAGTGGGAAAAGGCAAACTGGGAGTAAAAGAATGGAATATTAATGGTTTGGTTATTGAAAATTTTAAAACATACAAATATTTGGGAATTACATTTGATGAGGGTATGACATTTAGGCAGCTTTTTAATAACCTTAAAGCTAGGGGCACCTTGCTCGCATTTGCCTTTAGAAAATTGAGGGATAAGCTATCATGCCCTAATTATGATCATCTGCTGAAGGTCATGAGAGCAAAGTTAATCCCATCTTTGGACTACGGTTCTATTATTTTTCGGGGCAAAGACGAGAAACTGCTCGATGACATAGAATTAAGGACATATAAATCTGTTTTTAGGATCCCCAGATATATTAGTCGTGCCAATATAAGACTTGAATTTGGATTAAAGAATCAGTTACTGGCCCGACAATCTATGTTTTTAAAGTCCTTACTGTCATTATCTCGAGCAGAAGAGGGCTCATTAGCAAAGCTGTGCTGGCTTGAGATCTCGAAAGGTGAATACTCGAGGAGTCGGCAAACTTATTTAAACGAGTGCTTAGGTAATTTTGAATGCCCAAAATTAGTGGATGAAGCAATGAGTAAAACGGGTTATAAGAAAATAATTAACCAAATGGCTGCTTTACTGTCTACTATAACTGATAAAGAGGAACTAAGGAAAAAAAATCACTTGTGGTCAATACCTAACTCTTTTGGCAAATTGTCACCCCAATCTTATTTGTTGTCATTTAAAACCTCTGATTAAGAATAAATTTATGTTACTAGGGTTTGGGAGATATCCAACTATAGACGGAATTCCAAAATGGGAGAACAAATGGCCATCGAGTATTTGTAGGCTTTATGGGCTGTGTGATGAAACCTTACAGCACATTGTAACCCTATGCCCAATCTTGTCAGAAGAGCAGAAGACCGTCTTAAAGCCTATTTTTAATGAATTGGGAGTTAGAACATGTAGGAATGCAATTATTGTTTGTCTAAGAGGGGTTAGCATTCAAATTATCCATCAATTTGTTCAGTTTATCTTTATTGCTGAAAAGAAATTCCATAAAATAGACATTTTAAGCAAATGATGACCCGTTGTGAAAAGCACTGAGGAAAAAATGGTAAGGATATGAGGATCTTAAATGTTTTTAGGGAGTATGAGGGCAATTCTAAGGTGTTTTATATTCATTTAATATTGAATATTATCCTACAATTGTGGATTGTATTTTATGTATAGCACAAGTCACTTTAATTATCTGGAGTTTACCCTTAGCAATAAGCCCATGGCACTTTAATTACTGTTGTTGCATAGTATTCCATGTAGTATTATTAATTTAGGGAGTCTACTTGTAAGTTTTGCTGTTAGCACTTTACCTTTGGTACTGAATACACTATGCACTTTGTGTTTTGCTGCTAATTGTTACTGGCAAAATGTTGAAACTGTAATATCTACTGCTAGCATAAGGCACTTTAGTTCTGATGCTGCAAGCACAATGCACTTTTCTTTTTGTTGCTAAAGGTTATTGCCAAACTGCTTACATCGCTATTGATTATTTTATGATAGGTGGATCTTTCCGTGGTTTTAAAACTATACTGTCTTTGCTTATGTTTATGTTTATTCTGATTCTGTCATGGATATGTACTGTTCTTTTGTTTGTAATGATTTTAATTAATCAACAAATAAACTTTTACTACTACTAAGGCTCACTATACAGAAGGTCCTTCTCCCAATTTATAAGGTGATCACCAGAAGAATCACCTAATGCCTGGGTCTCAGCTTTTTGTCTCAAGTGTCTAGAGATAGGCACTCTTTCTGGATCTTGCAGAATGCCTCCCTGGTGGACCTACCCTCAACTTGCCATTCAGCAAGCACAGGTAGGTCTACCAGGAGAGCAATGTCCTCTGCGCTATGCTCATGGATAGCTTCCTCAGGCACCCCATAAACCAGTAAAATGGGAGTGTGAGGGGCTGTTTCCCTTGTTCATTGCCCTTTCTGCTCTTGGCAGCTGCTTGGGCCACTCTTATAGGCTCTAGACTTCCTTGCCTCCCCTCTTGGGCAGCCCTGGACCTTGTGGTCATACAGAGCCATTCAGCCAACCGAACATCTCTTGGTGTGACCTGCCCTTTACATCCTAGGACATTGCACAACAGACAATCTACAGTGATGGCAGGGATCACAGCTACTTTTTTTTAGAAAACCTGATGTCCCTCCCTACTCAAAGGGGGCCAGAGTCACTGGGTGATGCCTCTCATGGTTGTCTGCAACTGTGACCTGGTGGAATGCATTAGGAATTACTTGCCATGAGGCATCAGATGACACCTCATAGTAGTTATGCTGGCTTCTGTGTCTCTCACAGTCTCCAACTTTTGCCCATTAATGGTGACCACTGTTGGTACGTACAAGTGTCTGAAGGCAATTGAGCTTTTGACACCATCTCTCTATCCCTTAGGGACACTAATGTAACCTCTGCTCTCTCCCCCAAGCGAACTGAGACCACTTCCTCCCCAAACGCTACACGGCCAACCAGGTGTCTGCCCACCAGTGGGACAATGCGCTCTCTTGGAACATTTGGTGCCTCCCTTGGAGTACCCATATATGTAACACTCAGAACACTGGGGGACGGACCTCCCTGTTTGCCTGCCAAAGAATCCCTTCTTCTTTGGTTCAGATTGGGACTGGTTGCTGTCCCCTCAGCAATTATTTTGGAGACGTTTAGGGAACTCCTTAGTTTTACGTTTTTCTCCCCCTCTTTCTTCTGGCAGACCCCTGAACACCATTCTGGGAACCCCCATACAATTCAGTGCCTCGTTGGCATAATCAAGAAAATCCACCCAAGACTGGTTTTGCATCTTTCAGCTATCCCTGAATCTAATGCAGTACTTCTCTGAAGTGAGCACAATTTGGTAACAAGGATGGCTTTTAGGGGGATGTATGTTATCTGGTCTAACACCTCCAGTGTAAATGATGTATCCCTCCCCACTGTAGGCATGTGCTTCCAGAGTGATACCCTACAAAACGCTTCTGGGACCCTGTTCATCTTGAGGACCACCTCATAGGCAAAAAACCATTTGTCAATATCATCCCCTACCATACAGCTGGACACCAGGGGCCTTAATAAAGAGCACGTCCCAAGGGCACAACAGGTATGTGCACCTGCTTTGCATGCCCCTGGTGAACGCTGGTATTACAGAAGGGGCTGTAGACGTTTGCGCAGCCGCTTGTGTAATGCTGAAAGCACTGGCGCACATGTAGCACCAGTGCTTTCTCATGTGGGCATTCCCACCTTTGCATGGGGGGTGGCAACAGGCAAATGAGGAAATCATGTGGCATCTGCGCCCACGATGTTTTATAGACATGGGTGCAGAGGCAAAGTAGCTGTCAAGAGATGCGCACTGATAATGCACCACCTAAATGGTGGACCACTGTCAGTGCGCCCCTGATGGCAGCCCTCTGGATTGGAGAAAGGGGGTCCAATGAACCCCCCCAGACATCTCTTTTCAGGCGGGTGCAATCACTCACTGCAGCTGACTGCAAAGATATCTCAAATTCCTCATTAAAGTGCATGTGTTTGGCGCCCGCAAAGAGAAACACGGAACAGCTTTTAAACAGCTGCTCTGTATTTGTCTTGAATGCGCTGCCCTGGGGGCAGAGTGAGTTCACAGCTGTCCTGGAGGCAGTGGAGTTCACGGCTGCCCTGAGAGTAGCGCATTCTACATGAAAGGGCACTCTTTTACAGTTTGCACCTGGCGCACCTGCTTAAAGGTGCGATGTGGTGCAAACAGAAAAAGTGCCAATCTGTAATTGGACCCCTGGTATTTAGGTAGATAGAGCGTGCTGTCCCCTCAGACACTGCACATAGGCTGCCACCATTGTTTCTGGACTCCACATGTTTTGTTCTGATGACCAGCTTATTGAGACTTAGGGGCAGATTTACAAGCCCCTAGCTACACATTTACGCTGCAGTTGCGTCACCTCTGTGACGCAGCGGCAGCATAAACCATGCACCATGTTGCACTGTAATTACAACGTGACGCATCTAGGGAGATATGGCAAATATGTTAAGTATTTATGCATCACTTTAAACAGTAATAATGTGAAAACACAACAATAGAAAAATCCCTCACCAATTAAAAAAATAGTAGAGTGAAATGTAATAAGGTATTTGAGTCCAAAAAGCCCGAAATCCAATTGGTAGAACCGGAGATATGCATTGCTAAAGATTTAGGCAAAAATAGTGCCTAAAAGCACAAAGTGTCGGACCAGGACAAAATCACGAGTTTAAACCAATAACAATGAAGGGACCAAGGTAGTCCTGTTAAACAAAGTAACTTAAATCGTTGTTGTGGAGCATTGCAAGTTCCCCTGTTGAGGATGCATCGCACAGCGGCAGTTCTGTAGAATCTGCTGGCTGCGCTGCGAGTTCCTACATCGAAGATACATCGCACAGAAGTGGTACTGATGTGACCATCAACGAGGCTTGTGATGCCGGTTACTCTGTTGTTGTCAAGAATGCCGTCAACAAAGGCTTATGAGGCAAGGTCCCGCATCTGTGATGCATCATGCAGCAGTAATTCTGAGTTGATGTGGGCTGCGATGCAAGAGCCTGGGTCAGAAATGCCTCTCTGATGCAGAGCTATAAGATACATTGCATTACACTGGTTCTGCCAAAAAGACCACAGGAGGGCTGGCAAAGCACATTCAGGCCCACTTTCAAGGGTCCAAGACTGAGGTGGCCTACTTGGAGGGCAAGACTCATAGCAGACGGAGCCCAGGTGCTGCTTTCAAGGTAGTTGGTGCTTCTACTATCCCTGAGGCTATGATCACGTGGCCCACCAACTAGCCCTTAGAGACAGTCTGGAGGTCCTGTGTTGCAGGTATAGTTCTCTCAGGCAGCAGGGCAGAAGAGTAGCAGTCCTTTTTGCAGCAAAGCAGCACCACAGTCCTTCGTCTGAGTCTTCCACAGGTCCAAATGTGTAATGAAGCATTGAGTCTGAGGGTCCAATTTTTAGACGTGGTGCCAGCTTCGAAGTAGGCCTGGGCGGTGAACTTCACTCCGTTCGCAGAGTTTGCGGAGTTTTCTGCACTCCGCACAGCTCGCGGAGGGCAGAAAACTCTGCTTCACGATGTGCAGCGGTGTTTTTTCCCTGCTCGCGATCACGAAAAGTAAGTTCACGAGCGCGAGCTGCCGCTCGGGTAGAATTTCTACCTAAGCAGCAGGAAAACGAGCACAAACTGCAGTTCGCACTGCACTCCACCACTCCCGGAACTTCGAAGAGTTTTTTTGCGAACTACGCCCAGGCCTGCTTGGAAGTAGGAGAAGGTTCTGGAGGTTTCCACATCCAGAGGTGTTGAGAATTTATTTCTTGTCTGCCCTGGCCCCAGCTTGTCTGTGGGCACAAAAGACTAGTGTAAACACTTTGTGAGTGTGCTAAGGCAGAGCCTTTGTGCTGTGCAAATGTGGTAAGTGACAACTCCTCCCCCCTATCAAGTCAGAGATGACACATCCTCCCAACACCTATTCCCTCTTTTTCTCATTTTCTGGGAGTAATACCAAAAGGCCAACTACCAGCTACACCTAGTCATGTGACACAAGATACAGGCTGAAGGCGCCAAATGGTTGGGACAAGAAAATACCCACTTTCCAAAAGTGGCATTTTCATAATTGGTATTTAAAATCTGACTTTACCCTTAAACACGGTTTTATACAACATTCCTTTAGAATCAAACCCAGACATTCCTACTTGCTGCCAATGGAAAGTTATCACATGTTAAATGTAATAAGTAAATCCAATGTTATCCTATGGGTGAAGTAGGTCTTGTAGTAGTGAAAAACAAATGTAAGAGTTTTTCACTACCAAGACATGCAACAGTCAAAAGAACTTGTCCAACTTTTTAAATACACTTCACCTTGCCTATGGGCTTTTTAGGGCCTTCCCTATGGGTGACTTATGTGTATTAAAAAGAAAGGTTTAGACCTGTCAAAATGTTTAGTTTGTTAGGTATAAATGACAGTCTAAACTGCCCACATAGGTTGTAATCGCAGGCCTGAAACATGTTTAAAGGGCTATGTGGTAAATGAATGATGCACAGTCCACTGTGTAAGTTAAGATCCTTTATTGCAAGTTCCTTCCAAGTCAGGTAGACAGGTCAAGATCATAAGTAAAACCCCACCAGGAGCCAGCTGTTAACAGCTCAGCCTGAGATGACCAACTGCCACAGTCAGTTAGAGAGAGGCACTGTCAGCCAGAGGGACACCCAGGCATTCTATGATGTCACAGATATCATAGTACAGTCTATCCAGAGAAGAACAGTGGAGAGGACATTTACTACACATCCTCTTCCCTTATGGAGTAAGAACATAATAAAGAAACAATCGGCAAAATACCTTAAATGCAACATCAGCAGGGAAGTACACAATTGAGATGAACCAAAAGTAAAAATGTACAACCTGAGATGACATTAGAATGAGGTATCATAAGCAGAGAATAGAACAAAGAAACAACATTACGTCACAATATGCCTCATACCCCTCCCTTAACAAAACAGCATGTGTTTGAAAAAAAACAAGACGAACAGCTAAGTTAGCTGGTGACACTCATAACCTCCCCACACATGGGTACACCACAGGGTAAACACCCTAGAAAACAGAAATGAGTGTGGACTGGGAGAGACACAATATGGGTAAGATTCACAAAGATACACCAAAGAGAAAAAAAAAACTAACCACCCCTGATAGAGATATGCTGACACTAAACGTAAGAAAAATTCACAGCTCAAATTCTTACCAAAACGAAGCCCTGGCCAGTAGCTTCACCTAGGTAGACTTCGACAGGAACATAGTGCACAGACAAACTCCACCAAAAGCAAGGGACAGCACAGAGTGTGAAAAATGGACTACTTGCAAACACTCAACCTCCCCAGATAAGGGTACAACACAGGACACTAAACCAAGAAATAAAAATGGGCGTGGACTACCCACAAATAGTCAACCTCCCCTGAAAAGGGTACACCGCAGGGTAGGAACAATAACCATGGGACAAAAGATGGGGCATGGACTACCCACAAACACTCAACCTCCCCTAAAAAGGGTACACCGCAGGGTAAGGATAATAACCCTGGGGCAAAAGATGGCCCCACCAGGAGCCAGCTGTTAGCAGCTCAGCCTGAGATTACTTTTAAGCTTAAGCATAATTTCCGAATGTCTTTAGTTCCGTTACCTTTCCATTTAAGTTTGAGTTCAGAAAGTCTATGGTTCCTTTCCTTGAAGTTGCTTCCTTAGTTCTCACGTAGGTTCATCCTTTTCAAAACGTCGCCAAGTTGTGGTAAATGAATGATGCACAGTCCACTGTGTAGGTTAAGATCCTTTATTGCAAGTTCCTTCCAAGTCAGGTAGACAGGTCAAGATCATAAGTAAAACCCCACCAGGACCCAGCTGTTAGCAGCTCAGCCTGAGATGAACAACTGCCACAGTCCGTTAGAGAGAGGCACTGTCAGCCAGAGGGACACCCAGGCAATCTATGATGTCACAGATATCATAGTACAGTCTATCCAGAGAAGAACAGTGGAGAGGACATTTACTACAGGCTACTTAAGTGGGTGGCACAATCAATGCTGCAGTCCTACTAGTAGCATTTAATTACAGGCCCTGACTACAGGTAGCACCACTTTACGAAGCCTTAATAGTAAATTAAATGTGCCAATTGAGTGGTGGCCTATTTTACCGTGCTATAGGGAGTGAGCACACACACTTTAGCTCTGATCAGCAGGCCGCAAAAAGAAAATCAGCAAACATGAAGAACTAAGGTAAAATGTTTGGAGGAACACCACCCTAATGCTGGCAGGTTCAACAGCTTAACAGAAGTGGTCCTGCTCTATAGTTGATAATGTGGTGGCCACCCTGGTGCACCTGTGTGAATAACAAAAGGCAATATTATAACATATAAACCGTAACACACACCATTCCACCCACAGCTATAGAAAGTAAAGAAGAATTGGTGAAAATACTTAAAAACAAGAATTAGAAAGCTGGAGTTCAAATATATAATTAGATGTGACACTCCTATCCCTGGGGGAGTGAATTAAGATGAGAAAGAAACAGTCCACCTAAGATGATATGTGCATATTTCAGCATAACCTGAGCAATGTAACTTGGTTGTTTTTCTGTACATACTTGTTTTTGAAGTTTTTCTAGCAATTCTTTACTCTCTATAGCGGTACGAGGTGTGATGTTAGGTTTTATCTGTTTTAACATTGCCTTTTATTATTCACATAGGTGCACAAGGTTGGGTACCACAACGATAAACAGGCCCTTTTCAGTTGAACTGTGGTTTTGCTGTGGGGGGAATCGCCTGCCCGAGGGGTGTTGGATGCCCTACGGCTAACTTCATGCTTCACATAGCCAAAGGCAGTGTGTAGCAGGGGGTTGGCTGCCTGAAGAGAGTTACATGCTGGTCCGAACCACAGGGCAGCCCTGTGGCCAACCTCACGCTGCACACAGCCACAGACTGTGTGCAGCCGGGGGTTAGCTCCCCATGGGATAACACAGTGTGAGGCATGGGGTTGACGTTACGTATGGTAATAAAATATCGCGTTCTGATAAAAAAGCTAGAAACTCACTGACAACAAATAAAGGTTAAAGTGAAGTTATAGTTCGGTATAGCAATAATATCTTACTTTGCATTAAAAAAAAATTAGAAATTCACAGAAAAAACTAATTTTAAAGAGACTTCATAGCTAAGTGAACATGTCAGTTAAAATATACAGTTTTAAAAAATCAAAAACAATACTGTGCATGGCTTGGGCACAAAATCCCCTGGGTCCAGATTGAATTTGAAAAAATAGAGGAGGGGTCCTTGGCTGTCCCCTACCCTTTGCTCAGTGAGACCGCAAGGACCCCATCCCCTGGGGTCGATTTCAAACTAAACGGGAGGAGAGCAAGCTGATCTCCTTCTGGAGCCTAAAAGGGCAATGGGGCCCCCTTATCAAGCCAATATTAGCCCCTTGAACCCCATCCCCCAGGGCAGATCTAAAATGAAAAGGGATGGGGGTTCACACCCCCCTCCAAGCCTGTAAAAGCTCCCAGGGCCCCATCCCCTGGGACTGACTAAAACACTGTCCCAGGGAGACCTGTCAGGACTGAGCAGATCTTTGGTAAAGTTCCATCCTTAGCCCCTACCTACAAGATTAAATAGGGTCACTCTGTACTTCGTTCCCCCATTAGTTGGAGTCAAAAGGTTGCCAAAACTCTACACTGTCCAAAATAGCCAGTACACAACCAACATGAGAGCGCGCATTGACAGGTTAGAGTTCCAGTGTTCCAATCCTTCCTACGCGTTCAGCCATTTCGTGTGCGAGCATTTTGAATGCTGTGCACTTCAACTGTAGAATTTCCTGAGGCAGACATCTTTCTTCAGTCAGCTCGTCATGAAGGCTTGGAGAGTTCCGCAGTCATTTCTTCCTAAAAATTCAAGAACTGAATTTCCGTCTCGCATCGCAGTTCATTTCTTCTGCGAGTCGGATGTTCAGTTAAGTCGGGAACTTCAATCAGGTAAAATTTTGACCTAACGTTTCCCGGAGTTCCGTTATCTGGGGTTTTCTGATCTGGAGCCGGGTAAGTGTTTTGGCCTTTTGTTTGTTTGCATTCATTGAGATAGAGCCTGCATTTTCCTGCACCTTTTGAAACCCCGCAATTCAGAGTCAGCAGTTATCTCGGGGTTTGTGTAGGTGCTTACGGGGCAGCGTCTTTCTAAAAAGACATTCAAAGACATTTCGAGTTCAGGAGCTATCCTATTTTGGTGCCAGCAGTACATATATGTTTTTTTCCTCATAACTAAAGACTCCTCTTGCATGCACAACTAATCAGCTCTTTGGACTCACTAACTCCTAACTGCGTAGAGCTGCTGAGTCTGTACTTTTCTAATTCTTTCAGTACTTGGTTAACAAGTAGATAGAAATATATATATATATTTTTACTTACCACCGTTCACCGTGAAGCCTACTTTCCAGTTGGAGAATCTGCAAAAGAAAGAAAGCACAAAACTATTATTATAGCTGGTTATTTCAATACTCTGCTGAAACTAGAGTTCTTCAGAATAGCTTACATATCCAGCACAGAGAGAGGCAAAAAACCACACCCATTCAAGTAAAGCTTAGTCTTAAGGGAACACTTAGAATTGCCTGGTAATTAGAACTGTTGTAACCATTTGCTTATTGTTTCAGGTGAGCCCACTCATTCCAGGAGAATAGCAGTGAAGACACTGGTGTGGCAATCTCTTTTGTTTGTTTTCCCATTTCCCTTTCCCTCTCATCTCAGAGTCCTCTGGGTTAGAGGTGTAGGGGAGTTGGGAAATTATCTGCGTAGAACATCTTCAGTCATTCGCTCCCACGGAATCAGGAATTCAAGGTACTGCTTCTTGACAGATTGAAGTGCCTTCAATTACCTTCCGTTCGGGCGATATGGCTGAGGGTTTTGATGTTAAGACCCTGGCCTCTATCTTAGAGGGGTTGCAGAAGCAATTAAGTGAGACTAGAGAGGAGGTGAAAAAGTCTAATCAGGAGGCGAGTTATTTATGTCAGAGGATAGGTGAACTCACTGTTATTCCCAGTCCCAATTTTGGGGGACAAAAGCCCCAAACTTCACCTTCTTCCTCTGAATTAACTACTCAAGTAGTTCATGCCATGTCTCCAACCATACCTTTGGCCCCCCAGAGAGATTTCAGGGAGATCCACATAAGGCACAGGTCTTTACTACACAGTGTTCCTTACATTTTTTGTGCAAGCCCATTATATTTAAGGAAGACCAATCTAAAGTGGCGTTAATGCTGTCTTATCTGAGTGGAGATGCTGCGGCATGGTCCATGCCATTGGTTTCTACTAATGATCCAGTTTATATAATTTTGAAGAGTTCAAAGCTGAGTTTTTGCGAGTCTTTGATCGTAGAACCATCTCACAGACCACCGATAATGAGTTACTTGATTTGAAACAAGGAAACAGAGAGTTGGTGGATTATTTGGCACAATTTAATAAGTTGATTGTGGAAACAAATTGGCAAGAGGCTAAGAGGACAGACATTTTTATAGGGGTCTGAAAGAAGAGCTGAAAGATGGACTGGCTCAGATTCCTAAAAGACCAGCAGATGTGTACGAGTTAATAGATCTTGTTCTTAAAATTGATCAGCGACAATCTGAAAGACGAAGTGAACGTCAGAAAGAAACAAGGCAAATTCCACCCAGATTTGATCGGATTCAATCTGAAGGAGTTAAAACTAACGAGGGAGCTACAAATGAAGAACCTATGCAAATTGGCACAGTCCGAGGTCCTCTTAGCAAAGAGGAAAGAGTAAAGAGACTTTTGGGAAAGTTGTGTATGTATTGTGGTGGGTCAGGTCATTTTGTAAAGGAATGTCCTAGAAAGCCAAAGACAAACCAGTGGGTAAAATGCAAGCTCCACCAGTAGACGGAGTTGCTCTGGTGGGAGCTGCTACGGAGACAACTCCAAATCCACAATTGTTGGCAAATACCTTGCAATCTTCCACCCCTCACTTAGTCATTTCCAGTCAGATATCCTTTGGAAACGCTATGATAGAAGAAGTTGCTGTCATGATTGACTCAGGGGCAACTGGAAATGTTTGTGACATCCAATTTGCTAAGACTTTGGGTATTCCGTTTTGTGAAAAAGATGAAACCAGAACCAGTTCGAGCATTGGATGGTACCAACCTTTCCTGTTGCCCAATTACCTTTGATACTGAAGTGATTACTGTTTTGGGCCCAGGAGGACATCGAAGTTACATAAGGTTTAATTTAATTGATGCTCGTCAGTTTCAGTTAATTCTAGGGTTGCCCTGGCTCACAGAACATAACCCTAGGATCAACTGGGCGAAAAGATCTGAAGAATTGAGTTCAGATTATTTTTTGGAACATTGTTTTCATCCAAATCCTAAAGAGAAAGAACTGTCTCTGTCATATTGCCTGGCAAATCAAACCCAGATGATCTGTATGGTGGAAGTTCCAGAAATACCTGAAGAGTATCAAGATTTGAAATCGGTTTTCAATGAAAGTGAAGCTCAGAAGCTACCTCCTCATCGTGAATATGACTGCAAGATCGATTTGGAACCGGGAGCGTCCTTACCAGGTAGTCATATTTATGCCCTATCGGAGTCAGAGAACCAGCATTTGAAGGTATATTTGGATCAGAATCTAGCCAGTGGGTTTATTCGACTGTCACAGTCACCAGTCTCCTCTCCTCTTTTTTTATCCCTGAGAAGAATGGGAGTCTGAGGGCTTGTATTGATTATCGAGCATTAAACCTAGTCACAAAGAAAAATCGATACCCGCTACCACTCATTTCCGAACTTCTGGATCAAGTTAAGGATGATCATATTTATACCAAATTGGATTTGAGAGGGGCCTACCATCTGGTTCGTATGGCAGAAGGAGATGAGTGGAAGACCGCGTTTTGAACGAGGTTTGGTCAATTCGAATACCAAGTCATGCCCTTTGGCTTGTGTAACCCCCCGGCTGCCTTTCAACATTTTGTGAATGACATTCTTCGGTAGTTCTTGGATCATTTTGCAGTTGTTTATATTGACGACATTCTCATTTTTTCTAAGAGTTTTGAAGAACATGTTCATCATGTACGTGTGATTCTGGAACGCTTACTGGAAAATCAGTTGTTTGTTAAGCTAGAAAAATGTATTTTTCATTCCACCAGGGTAGAGTTTTTGGGTTTTATACTCTCTCCAGTAGGAGTTTAATGGATGACACCAAGCTGAAGGCAATCAAGGATTGGCCTGCTCCAAAATCCATCAAGAAAATACAAAGCTTTTTAGGCTTTGCCAATTTCTATCGGCAATTCATTCAAAATGTTTCGGAAAAAAGGAGCCCCATCACGTGTTTGCTCAAAAAGAATGAAAAGTTTGTTTGGGAAAAAGAAACTGAGGAAGCCTTTCAACTATTAAAAGAAACCTTCATTACTGCTCCGAATCTGCAACATCCTGATCTGAATGAACCTTTCTATGTGGAAGCAGATGCATCAAATCTAGCCATTGGAGGAATCCTTTCTCAACGACATAAGAACACCGGTCAACTTCATCCGGTCGCTTATCATTCTCGGAAATTATCGGCTGCTGAGGTCAAGTATTCCATCCCAGATAAGGAATTATTAGCAGTTAAAGATGCGTTTCAAGAGTGGCGACATTATTTGTTAGGGGCAAAACATGTAATCATAGTCTTTACGGATCATCGTAATTTGCAGTTCCTGAAATCTGCCTGAACTCTTACACCAAGACAACTTAGGTGGTCAATCTTTTTTGCAGATTATGATATTGTCCTAACCTACAAACCCGGAGCAGCTAATGTAAAGGCTGATGTTCTTTCTCGTTTGAATGTTGGAGAGGAGCAGGAAATCAAGATTGAGATTTATATCATTCCAGAAGAAAAGATTGTGGCTACTTCCGTGGTTGACGAATTGGAAGACAAGATAAGAGAAGAATTCCGGAAAGGAGATTTTGAGAATTGGAAATTAGAAGGGCCTGGTCGTGAGGTCAAGGATGGGTAACCATTCTTTCAATGAAAGCTTTTTGTAGCAGGTGAAGATCTAAGAAAAGAGGTCATTCATTTGTTTCATGATCATCAATTGGGCGGGCACAAGGGAGTAACAAAGACTCTTGAACTCTTGAACTTTTGTTTGGCCCGGCATGGACACTCAGGTGAGGCAGTATGTCGCCACTTGTGAACAATGTATTAAGGACAAAAGTGTTAGACTGTCACCTCAAGGTGTCCTCATGCCATTGCCTGTTGCCCCTTATCCGTGGTATACTGTGTCCATGGATTTTATTGTTGTTCTGCCATCCAGTCAGGGAAATTCGGTAATTTGGGTTGAGGTCGACCAATTTTCAAAGATGAGTCATTTTGTTCCTCTAAAAAATCTTCCCAGTGCTACTCAATTGGCCACCCTGTTTATTCAGCACATTATAAAGTTGCATGGGATACCTAAGGTGGTAAAATTTGGACCGTGATTCGCAATTTGTGTCCCATTTTTGGACATCATTTCTGAAAGGATTAGGGGTTGACTCTCGTTTGTCCACCAGTTATCATCCAGAGATGGATGGACAAACGGAGAGAGTGAATCAGGACCTTTAGCAATATCTACGTCTGTATTTAATGGAACAAAAGGGTGAGTGGCCTTCCTTCCTTAGTACAGCTGAGTTTGCGTATGAAAATTCTGTTCATTCAGCTACTGTTTATTCACCTTTCTACTTGAATTCTGGCAGACATCTCAATATGTTAGTTGGAAGGGTAGTTGTGAAGGTTCCAGCAGCTGGGGAGGTCATACAGAATTTGCAAAAGGCTTATCGACTAGCCTCAGCAAATCTTACCAAGGCTAAGGAAGCTTACAAGAAACAGGCTGACAAGTGTCGAAGAGATGGTCCAATCTTTCAGCCTGGAGATCAGGTTTGGATTTCAACTCATCATATGCGACTGAGTGGGAATCGAAAGTTCCAACCAAGATTTGTGGGTCCTTATCCAGTAGTCAGGATGGTGAATCAAGTGAGTGTCAGAGTAGAGCTTCCTAGTAAACTAAAGATCCATCCCACTTTCCATGTCTCGTTGATTGATCAAAATTCTCCAAATCTCAGACAAGTTCTGCCTCCCGCTCCCATTCAGGTTCAATCTGAAGACGAGTTTGAAGTTAAAAGAAACTTCGATTCTAAGAGGAAGGGTGGTAGATTATTTTATTTGGTGGATTGGAAGGGTTTTGGTCCATGGGAAAGATCCTGAGAACCTAGCTACAATGTTCATGCTCCAAGATTAGTGAAATAATTTCCCAAGACACATCCACAGAAGCCTAAAAGAGGGGGTTTTGGTGGGGGGGTACTGTCAGGACTGAGCAGACCTTTGGTAAAGTTCCATCCTTAGCCCCTACCTACAAGTAAGCCTGGGCGTAGTTTGCGTAGCAGCACTACATGTAGCTTCACGTAGTATACTTTGAACTTCACATAGTATACGTAACGTAGCAGATGACACTGTGTACTTGTCTGCACTGTGCAAACATTGCAAAATAATTGCAAATAGCATCCTGCACAGTGCCAGTTGTGATGAAATAAGTATCTCTATCTTTATATGCTTAAGTGCATATAGTACTTTCACACAAGTGAAACTGAAAAATTAGCAAGCAGTGAGAGAGTTGATGATTTTGGGATCCTCCCTAACCTAGGGAGAGTACCAAACAGATGCCTTGAAAACAAAAAAGCACATCTTATTGAACGATTTGGTGGTGGTCCCATCCTCTTAGGTCCACCCCAAGCACAGTTATTGGCAAAAAAACATTACCAACCAAAGGCCCTGCAAAGCATTATGGGATGAGATTAGCAGTGGGCAGTGAATATTATATAGTATCCAATATCAAAATAAGTCTACAAAGAGCTGCAGTTCAACTGGTGGTTACTAGATGTCCCTCACGAGTCAAACGCAAATGCTTGATGAAAGGGTTTCAATGGTTTTGCATTTGACTCGTGAGGGACATCTAGTAACGACTAGTGGAACTGCAGCTTGATGTAAGAATAATTTCAATGCTTTGAAAGTATTGATAAGTAGTGCAGTGAAGAAGATGTGTAAGTATTTTAAATTACACAGACACAAAGTGTGAAGTAAGAGTTGCATATGATCCAAACTAAAAACACTTACAAAGTGCCCCAACACCTTTTGCTCTATGATTACACTGTTGTGGCTCAGGAGGAAGAGCGGGAGGAGAACAATTTCTTGCCCTCTCCATGATTTGAGTGTGCAGTGTTGCATTGTGTAATGAGATTGCTATCTTTGGCCTAATAAAAAAACACTCCAGCTGTAGTAGGGTCCTGGCTACACCTCCTGCAAGCTGGAAGGGAGGGAGGGATGGTCTCGGCTGCAGCTCAAGACCTCGTACAGTACCCCTGCTATTACTAGTGAGCGAGAGGCGCTGAGGTGGTGGTATGGTATTGGTGGTGGTGGTATTTGTGGTAGTATCGGTGGTGGGGGTATTGGTGGTGCTGGTATTGGTGGTAATGGTGGTGGTGGTATTGGTGGTGGTGGCATTGGTGGTGTGATATTGGTGGTGGTATTGGTATTGTTGGTAGAGGTGGTGGTGGCATTGGTATTTGTCGTGGTACTAGTATTGGAAGTACTAGTATTGGCGGTGGTGGTATTGGTATTGGTGGTGGTACTGGTATTGGTGGTGGTGGTATTGGTGGTGGTATTGGTATTGGTGGTGGTATTGGTATTGGTAGTGGTGGTATTGGTGGTGGTAGTATTGGTGGTAGTGGTATTGGTGGTGGTGTATTTGCATTGGTGGTGGTGGTATTTGTGGTTGTACTGGTATTGGTGGTGGTATTGGTATTGGTGGTGGTATTTGTGGTGTTACTGGTGGTGGTGGAAGTGGTATTGGTATTGCTGGTATTGCTGGTGGTATTGATGGGGGTGGTGGTATTGGTGGTGGTGATATTGGCGGTACTGGTGGTGGTGGTGGTATTGGTGGTACTGGTATTGGTAGTGATATCGGTATTGGTGGTATTGGTGGTGGTTGTATTGGTGGTGGTATTGGTGGTGGTGGTGGTATTAGTGGTGGTGGAATTGGCAGTGGTGGTATTGGTATTGGTGGTGGTGGTATTGGTGGCGGTACTGGTGTTGGTGGTATTGGTGGTGGCGGTATTAGTGGTGGCATTGGTGGTGGTATTGGTGGTGATGGTAGTATTGGTGGTGGTGGTGGTATTGGTGGTGGTGGTATTGATATTGGCGGTGGTATTGGTTGTGGTGGTATTAGTGGTTGTGGTATTGGTGGTGGAATTGGTGGTGGTATTGGTGGTGGTATTGGTGGTATAGGTGGGTGTGGTATTGGTGGTGACAGTATTGGTGGTGGTGGTATCGGTGGTGGTGGAGGTGGGAGTATTGGAGGTGGTGGTATTGATGGTGGTGGTATTGGTGATGGTGGTATTGGTGGTGGTGTTGGTGGTATTGGTGTTGGTATTAGTGGTGTTGGTATTGGTGGTGGTGGTGATATTGGTGGCGGTGGTATTGGTGGTAGTGGTGGTATTGGTGGTGGTGTTGTTAATAAAACAGGGTTTTGAGAACAACCCATCAGGTGCTTTAGTGCAAATGACATATAACACAGATGTGCTGTTGTCAGCTTCATCCCATTAGCACACGATTATGTGTTACTTCGAATTCACATGACTTAATTCGCTAATCTTTTCTAAATCAATTTTACTTAGGGGGTGAAACAGACACGAGATGATGCCGGGTTAAAGGGATTGAAAGCGGGCGTCCGTGTTACGGGGCAGCTGTGCTGCTTAAAAAAAACCACAAGCGTTTTCAGCTGAAGCAGCGCATGTCCGGCCTGCAGTGAGAGAAATTCAATAATGTAAATAGTGCTTACAGACTAAATAACAGGTCCTGTGTAACAACCGAATTAAAGGGGCCAGTCCCCATGGGAGGTTAGAAATGAAGACAAGGTTGCACTCAGAAGGGACTAGCAAGCTTAATAACGAATCCAAAGGCAGCATTTACGGAATACAATGACACAAGCCAATGAAAAATATGGGCGGAGAGTAGGCGCAGCATCTCTCCCATAGTCTACTACAGCAGTCTCGCAGAGCGAGTAGCGCATGCCTGCTGCCACCAGGCTCAACCTAAAATCTTCATTTACAGATCACATATATTTTGAGGCCGCCTACAGAGCCACAACTCTTCATAAATAAGGAGAGAGACACTCTGGCACTACAGTAAGTTATAAATATGTATGTCTTGAATATCTCACTGTGAAGACATCGTATTATGAGGAAAATAGTATGAAGAAAAGTAGTCAGGCCACTTTTACTTTTAGGTCAATATAACTAAAATAAAATGAACATTGGAAATGTATTTTTTATATTACCCGTAGCAAAAAAAGTTGACAAAACTGAAGAGGTAAGCATGGAAACAATAATGGTTACTGAAGGGAAAACGTTAGGGTAGAGGTCAAAATTAAAGCTGAATTACTGGCTTTATTTAGATTCGGGGTTCGTATAAATGGTTAAGATTTAGTACTCGAGATAGATGCACTTAGGGGGCATATGGATAATTGCTGTAGACGTTTTGCTACTGTAGCCCATTCAAATGTAAATACAACTTTCGTTTTGAGGATTCTTTACAGCAGGTTCTTCAAAGCGGTATATCTTCAAAAAAATATTCTTCATCCCAGCTTGGAAATGAATGCTTCCCAGAACAGCTACCAGTTCTTATAAAAATTAACTCAAGATTCTCCTTCAACCACCTTTGTAGGTAGGTGTGCTTTCGCTGTCTCACTAGTGCCATGTTTTCCCCAATAATAAAAGTTATAAAAGAAAACAAACACATAACATACATGCATATAAATAAACATACAGGGACTTTCCATCAGCCCTCTTCACCCCCTGTTCAAGTAGCATTCAGACTTTGCTTCTGCGCACCACGGCATACATAGGGCATGCGCCGATGGATCAGCCCATTGCAGCTTTTGGCCCTTTGTGTAACAGCATTTTTCAAGTGCACATCCGCTTAAGAAGGAGCCTATTTCAGTGCCAGGGCTGGGAATATGCATGCCACCTTTGAACAACGGCTGCAAATGTTAGGGAAAAATAACAACACTGCAGGTTTGCTTAGGCCAGAGCTGTTGGTGATGTCAGTGCTCGTTGTATTTCTCAGGGAGTCACCCTGGGTGACAGGTATCCAGGTAAGTACCGCCAGAGACACTTCAGCTCTACCTCAAGGCCCAACAAACGTGGCCTTGGAGGTTGGGCTGTAGTCTTTGGAGTGAGATCATGACTAACTTACATACGTTTGTGAAAATAAGCAAAACCGCAAAGTAACGGAATGCTGCCCACAGTGGCCAATCCTCATACAGACAGGTTTGGCCATCACTTTCTCTTCAAACAGTAGCACACGTCAAGCCTCTGGATGAGAAGAAACAACCAGCCTGTGAGGAGCCCTGTGAGACATCGCAAGTGTTAGGATCCACTCGGGGCTTTGCTAAGTTGGTGGATGTGTGAGGGTCTTAAGGGTGCTGTGGGGAGGGTGGCAGCTAGGCAAGCATCTGTTGGCATCTAAGGGGCTTATAGCAGCTATATGAAGGACAGGTAGAGGCTTTGTGGTTGTCAGATGCTGTTTCAACGTCTTTCTGGGGAATGTGGAAGTTTCTGGGGGTTCCAAGCATCTTCTGGGTACTATATAAGGGTATCTAAGATTTTATACGCACAAGCAACACACCGCACTGTGAGTGAGGTTAAAATGAGCGCCTGTGGGGCTGGCTATGCAATGGACGTATTGGGCTTCATTAGTGTATATCTGAGAGCCACGTAAGGGTCACCTAGCAATACTGTTTTGTAGCACAATGTACCCACAGATATAATTGTTGTTTAGCACAACATTGGATCTGTTGTTATTTAGACTACATCTAATAATGAGTACCTTTATTGACACTGCTCACAACACAAAGTGCATCCATGGGCATCAACAGAACGTAAAGGATATAACTACTAATCGGCAATCCTTTTCTCGATCTTTGAAGAATAAGAGACTAAGCGGGCCAGCACGATTCAGGCCTGCAACCTTCAGGATGCACACAGTAAAGGCCTACAAGTCCCAGCAAGCAGCCTGTTGTTGGGTGAAAAACAGGGATTGGCTATAAGGACACATGTGGTGTGAGGTCACTCAGCAGTTGTGGCCTTCTTCACTACTCATGCCATGCACTGATGTTGGAGGCTCACCTGACCAGAGAAGTAGCTTATCATGCCCATCCTCTTGGGAGCTCGATTCCTCGGCCAGGGCAGTGGAGGTGAGGCCGTACGGTAGGTGGGACCCCAGGCAGGCGTTGTACTTTAGCGCTTTGCAGGTGGCCGTCTTCTTGCACCGGTCAAAGTAGAAAGTCTTGTTTCCAGCTGGGGCACCCACTGGTCGAGGCATCAGAAGCACCAACACCCACAATTGCCAGAACCCCCTCGCCATGACCTACTCTCCCTTAGATAGTTTGGGGGTCCTTTTCTTCATGCAGATAGGACCTCGGGGGTCCACAACTGCAACAGTACAGAGTTTCTGGCTCATCTCAACCTAAAACACAGAAGCCCCCCAACAACCCACCTTGTTTCCTGGTGGATGGTCTGAGGAACCCCGAAATCCAACAAGCTTTTGGAGGCCATCATTCCATACTGGAGGACCCGATAAGGTCCTCACATGATGTCCAACATTGTTCTTTTGCGGAAGATTCAGGGATCCACCTAACCCTAGAGGTCTTCAGGGTTTGCCCTCCTCATTTCCCATAGGAGGCTTGATGACCCACCAAATCCACCTGGCCCAAGTGGCACCACCTCGATACCCATCACCGGACCCAGGGAGGCCCATCCAAATCCTGCCACCTTCTGGTAATGTCACTCTTCTCTCTGGAGCCCAGGGATCCTACCAACCCACCGGGCCCAGTCTGTATCACCTCACTCAACATTTGAATGTGCCCAGGGTACCCCCAAAGCTGTCTACAGCCGGCTGTGCTACCATCTTGCTCCCCATCAGCGGACCGATTCTCATCCTTGTGCAAGCCAACATTTCGATCGGGTGAAAAAATCCTCAACAGGCCAGCATGGGAAATACGGAAAACCTCAGCCTCTCTGAGAATCCTCCTCAGGGGGGCCTCCAGCCATCCCTTCGCACCTAGGCTCGTCCCCTCAACCACTTCCAAGCCCAGTGAAACTTCAAGGCCAAACAGCGGTTTCTCTGTGCTATCCTCACAGGTCTCACCATAGGCGCTTCCACGGAATGAGAAACAGCTTTCAAAAGCCAAGAAACGAACACTCGTTATGCCCCTTCCTTACCCCAGCATCCACGCTGCCACTGTCTTACCCATGTACAAGAGGGGACAATGTCTTGCGGTCCGCCTCTCTACGCTCCCTCCTTATCCCCTACAAAAAAAACTCAGCGCTGTCGTGCAACTTTCTCTTCAAGATACAGTCTCTTCTCCTCTGATTTAATTTGCATGATCTTATGCCTCTGATGGATTAAAAAAATTATAGATATCCAACTTTCTGAAAAGAAGTTTCTTCGTAACATTTGGAAAGTTACGTTTCATCTTCCTCAGTGGCTCTCCTTGTGACTCCATGTGTTTTTTCTCTCTCCCCTTCCCTCGCTCCTTGGCGAGATTCTCTAAGGAATGCAACATGTTGAGACTAAAGAAAGACAAAAACAACGGGAGTGAGGGGGAAGAAGGCACGGACAACGTCAGTGCAGGCGGGGAGGGAGTGTGAAGGCACAGACAACAGGAGTTCAGGCGGGGGGATGTGGAAGAAGAGGGCGAGAAGGCACTGATAACGGGAGTACAGGTGGGGGAGGGGGTAAGAAGGCATGGACAACAGGAAGGACGGGGAGTAGAGAAGGCAGTGGGAGACCCTCATTAAAGAAAATAGTGCTCACAGTCTAAAAAACATGTACCGTGTAACACTCGAAGTAAAGGGGCCAGTAGCCATGGGAGGATACAAATCACAACATGGCAGTAATAAAGAGGGAGTAACAAGCCTATAAACAAATTTGAAGGCAGCATTTACGAAGGTCAAAGACACAAGCCAGTGAAAAATAAGGGCAGGTGTGAGGGCGGGGCTTCCCTCATGTAATGAACTACAGCAGATCTTCACCAGAGCAGCGCTTGCGCACTGACTCTAGGCTCGACCTAAAAAGACCCATTCTTCAGGGGCCTAAGGTGTCTTGAAAAGAGGGCTGCACCAATGGGTTGGGTGCACGGTGTGACTGTAGTCCATGTCCTGCACCCAACTCCCTGCATAACTATAACGTCACTATCACATCACTTTAAACTTTGGATTTTTCAAAGAATTTCTATGTTTTTTTTTAACATAAGGTAATATTTTATTACCCTACACATACCCCTTGAAGTCCATGCACTGCAGGAACGGCCTAAAAAATTAATAAAATAAAAAAAACATGTCTGAGAGAAAGGGGAAAATGCATTTTGGGACCCTCCTGTTCATCAGCTCCTGCTTGACGGATCCCCGAAATTTTTCCACTTAGGAGTTGAGGTGAGAAAGTGTTTTTTTTCGGAAAGTTTCATGAAGATTCTTCAAAGGCGCCAAAATGATAAGCAATGCAAAAAATGCATTTCCGATGGAAACAAGATCCTAACTGTGACAACCCAGTGGCGACCGCTACTCGGTAACATATATTTTTTACCTTAACAATACCTACTATGCATGGTACAGAAACTTACCTGTGTGATGAAGGCAGGAGTGGTAAAGGCTGCATTGTAAAGGCATTGTGTGGTAAAGCAGCATTGTAAAGGCTGGTTCCCTAGAAACAAGTACTTTAATCCTGTTGCCTGAATTCAATGTACCTCATTATTACAGAAGGTGGTGCACAGCCTCTTATGAAAACTGAAGGATGCAAGAGCATTGGCGCTGCAGGCACGATTTTCCATATGAATATGAGGTAAGGGAGGCGGAGATAGGAGTCAACCTAGATACTTGCTCCATACTGAAGCTTTGTTAAAGCACTTGTTTCCCTGTGTCATGGTGGTGATGTGGCGCCAAACCTACCAAATCTGATGGCACTGGACATGTCCTATTCCCGTTGAATAATGGAGGACATCTAGTCTGTGCTCATTGGTCAACCAGGAGCTGCACACCATATCAGAGGTCTTTCTGCCGGGGGTGCCACCTTTCTTCTATGTTGCTCCCCGGCCTACCTTCCCTAGGGTTGGCCAGAGCTGGTGTTCCTCCTTATCACCTGCCAGAACATTGCACGGGGTGACCTGCTCACAGCTTCCAGCTGAATCATCTGGGGCAGCCAGACTGATGAAGGTGCTTCTAGGTGGAGTGGCCCAATGACCACACTGCCTACTTATTGCTTCTATGCCTCCCCATTATGCAGCAGGGGAAGGCTCCTGTTGTAACGGATGACAAAGGGTACATCACCATGTCAGACCTAGCATAGACTCTGACTACTGTTGATAGAGATCTCAGCGAATCCTTCCTCCCCTTTCTTCAATGATTGGTACAACTATATCTCTGGAGGAGTATGCTGCTTATTCCTAGCATGCCAGGAGCAGGTAGTATACTATTTCTCTGGTGGCTTAAGCATAGCCATTCTCACACCTGTCCTTCCCCTGCCTTCACTTTACCTACAGTCTTGTCACACATGACATCACACAACTGTCCAGCAATTGGTATTTTTGGAGGCGGTGATGTGATGCAAGCCCTCTCTGAAGGGAGACCCCTAAAATCAGTGAACCCTACCATGGATACTCTATTGAAGGAATTTACAGCCGTACTGCCTTGGACTCTAAAACAACAGAAATTGGAAGTGAGGTGAAACTAATGAGGCAAGAGGTCTATACCTTTTGATCCTGACTAGATAAAGTAGATCAGAGACTAGATTTCATGGAATCTCGCTAAGAAACCTTACCTGACTGGGGCAGAGAGAATTGCTTTTTATGCAATAAGGTCACTGATTTGTAGGACAGGACAACTTCTGGGTAAACAACATACCCAAGTATGCAGAGAAAGGGCACATTGTATAGTTTCTGCAGGAAACACTCCTAGAACTCCTTGGCTTACAACTTAAGGGCTCATTGCATCCAGACATACTCAGCCACACAACCTCACCCAGTCCGTCCGATCATACCTTGTGCCCTTCCACATCGACACCCACCGTATCCATTCGAATAGTGGCAAAATGCTCCAAGGATTCATTGCTCTTTGAGAGCCAATGTATCTCCTTTTGTGACTACTCATCAGCTATGAACATCAAAAAGCAGAAATTGCTAGCTCTCAGTCCCAACTCATGCGTTGGGGGCCTCAAATATGGCCTCTTGGATCCAGCACACAATTTAGTGACCATCAAGCGCAAGAGCAAATACTTCTAAACCCAGGTGATCTAAATCCTTCCTGGACAAGATAGATGACTCAAACAGGAGCAATGCTGTACCTGAGGATATCCACAATAGTTTCCCTACCAGCAGCATCTCCTCTGACTTCCCAGAAATCATCTTGCCAGCCAGCAAAGCATAAGAGATCAACATGTTGAATGTGGGAAGATTCTGATTACACTGAATTGCATCAGGTGGTGGAAGCCCTTCACAAAGACAGGGACAAGTCGGCATCATATCTTACACAGCTGTTGGAGGAGAGTAGCCCAAATGAAGTCAAGACAGATTCAATATGACAGAACTGTGTTGTGATTGGTTATAGGGTGGACCCCCATCAGTCTACAACTCTGTCAAAGTGACCTTTACTCTGCCTGACCTCAGACACCTAACGATTGGGGTGGAATACAAAGCCATCAGTTATTTATAGATATATCAACTGGGCATTAGGCCTGAACCTATACACACCATTCGCTACCAGATACGGCCTAACACATATTCTTTTCGTTGACTTTTTTCCTCCAAAACTTACACTCCACACATAGTAGAAAATTCTCATCTAATAATATTCAATTTCGATCTTTATTTCAACTGTTACAGCCATAAAAGATACATATAAAACACACAGCATATCATTTTACACATATGATACTTAATACAAATTAAAATATATCCATAATTTACAAGGTTCATTAAAAACCATCTTCACTTAGAAAACACACCTATATGCACGAGCACAACATTTTGTCACCATTTACATCTAATAGCGAGAGAAGGAATAAAGCACCAATTTATTTAGAAAAATATACACATGATTTAACTGCTCAGAATGGTTGGCCGATCTTCTTTCTAGCAAAATGAACTGACAGAAGAAATCTGCTAATACTAAATACGACAATTTGTAGGGTATTAGTTCTGGCAATCCTATATGCCAGGGAACATGTTCTTATTCCTAGGGTATTGCACAGGGGTTTGATCCACTTTTTTCTTGCTTTGTCATACGCTTGACAGAAAAAAAGAATATGGACCTCATCCTCCATGTGAGAGCCTGAACACATGGTGCACTTCCCCTGAGTAAAATCTGCACCATCCTGATTTCTCTTAGACCAACGTTCAACATTAGAGTTTGTCATAAGGTTCCCATACCTAAACTTCAAAAATAGAGACTTCGCAAGAGGAGGCTCTATCTCATCTAAGAATACCTCGAAAAGAGGCTCGTCCTTGAAGCTTAAGAATTTTGAGTAAGGGAACCGATACTGTTACCATTTGCTAATCGATTGGTAATAAAGGACCAACACACTTGTTTCACCATAAATTTTGCATTGAACGGCAGCCCTTCGGGACGTTCCCAAAACTGTGATAAACCCAGGATAAAGAACCATTTTTTGATATGCTTGAGCCATACAACAGAATGTAGAGAATCAAGACCCAAAATCTCCTGAAGGCCTTTCCTATAGTCAATCAATTCAGGAGTAGACCATAATCTTACCCAAAACATTAATGGTCTTAAGATTGTACAATTATCGGTTCTTTTGAGATTCAGATCCATTTGGAGTGGAATCAGGGGTGTACTGATGGGGACCCTTACGATTGATCTCATAAATTTGTTATCCAGTCCATAGAAACTGTCCTTTGACCATGGCCCCCATATCTCGGCCCCATAGAGGGCAGCAGACTGGGTTTTAAATTTGAAAAGCTCAAGCGCAGGAGTAACGCTTTTGCTTGAGCAAGTATTTAGTTTGTTGATGATTGGTCTAACATTATGGGCATAAGACATCTTACTTTTCTCAATTTGATCTTTCCAAGTTAGGTTTGAATCTAACACCACCCCCAGGTAAGAAAAATTGTCCACTATTTCCAAGGCCTGGCCGTCCAGACTAAGAGTCCCCCTATCAGGCCTAGGGGGATTTAAAGCCATACATTTAGTTTTATTAACATTTATCTCTAGACCTTTCTTCACACAGTATGTGCTAAAGGAGTTCAAGAGTGCCTGGAGACCTTTCTTAGTTTGGGATATCAAGATGGTATCATCCGCGAAAAGTAACGCAGGCACCCTCTTCCCATTGAGTTTTGGTGAATCACTAGTACAACTGTTCAAATGGTCAGGGATATCGTTAACAAAAAGTGAAAATAAGGTGGGAGCCAAAACACATCCTTGGCGTACACCACGCTCTATGGGGATGTCTCGTGTCAACTCCCCTTTTGGTCCCCACCTGATGTTAGCATGGTTCCCATCATGTAGCTGAACTATTTGAGCCAGGAGACAGCCGGGTATTCAGCTTCACTAAGTGACCTCCAGAGCAGGTTACGGGGGACAAGGTCAAATGCCGCCCTCAGATCTACGAAGGCGACATACAGGCGACCCTTCCTAATGAGTACATACTTCCAGTATATACAGCAGAATCTAAAGACCTGGTCTATTGTACTGATCTTGCCCCTAAACCCGGCTTGTAATTTAGTAAGTATAGCTTTTTCCTCGAGCCAGTCATTTATCCGAAACAGTAGGTGTTTAGAGTAAAGTTTTTGCAAGATGTCCATCAAACTAATCGGTCTATAGTTCGAAGGAACAAACCTGCTGCCCTTTTTAAATATTAGGACAACCTCCGCAGCACGCCAACTATCTGGAAAGTGACATTTGCTAGATAGAGCATTAAATAAGTGGTTTATGTATGGGGCCCAAACTTCGATCTCATGTTTGTACAGGTCACCTGGTATTTTGTCGGGGCCGGGGGCTATACTATTTTTCAATTCGGCGATTGCCCTTTCTGTCTCGCCAATAGAGAAATTCATACACTCAATTGGTGGAGGGGACCAAGGAGTGTCATCAGGCCCGTTATCGTATTGTTTGTAAAGAGATGTAAAGTGCGTCACCCAGGTCAACTCGTCTAAAAAGACATCCTTCACAACTCTGCCTGCATGGGACCCATTGGCCACTAACCTCCAAAACCCAACATTGTCCTTCACTTTAGCCGCGGTCAGCAACTCTGCCCAGTTCGACTCCTCCCATGTCTTTTTTGATGAATTTTGGATAAACTTATAAGTTTCCCTAGCTACTTTAACATCATCCTTCGTTTTGTTTTTTATTGCAAACAATAGCTCCCTCTTAGCTGTTCTACATGAGTGATCATACCATAATTTACAATGGCACCCCATCCTCTCATTTTGATGCTTTTTCTTTGGCATTTTTGTCAAACATATTTTTAACTTTTGGAAAAATGTTTGGTGTAATGCAATAAAATTATCATAACAGTTAGGTGAAAGAGAATAATCATCTAAAGACCCAAAAATTGAGTCGAAGAGTGAGTATACATTTGCCAGTGTATTTCCATGTTCAAGTACATATGACTATTTCAGTACACGTCTATTGTTACTAACATGGACCACATCACATGAGGTGGAGTTAGGAACCTCGATTGCAGGTGAAAAAGGGGGTTCACTAAACAAAATACCATCAACCAACAATTCCAATGGGTAGTGATCACTTTCACCCCTATTGGCCACCGCAAAATCCATCATATAGTGCCAAATACTCAATGAAACAAATATAAAGTCCAAATTGCTTGTGATATCGGACCTTACAAAGGTGGGATGTTTTGAGAGGTCGGAGGGAAAACGACCATTATATGCCCTGAGATTGTGATCGACCGTTAGTCTTACCAATTGTACGACCAATGCCGAACAATTGACAAAGTTTGTGCTCTCAAGCTGGGGAATGTTGTTTGCATGGTCTTCATCCTCAAGGACATCGACAAGCCCCAAGACGGGTTCAAAGTTACAGTTAATATCACCTCCCATGATTACTGCAACATCACCCACCACCCTTCTAAAAAGACTGTCCAAGAGTTCAATGGTAGGGGAGTTTTTGGAGTGTACGGAAGGTCTGTTATAAACGTTAATTAAGTAACATTCTTCCCCATTTATATTTGTGAGTTTCAGAGCCAGAATGTCCGGTGAACCCGATGCAATAGGTTTGATCTTGATCTTCAATGTGATTTTAACCCATATAATAAGACCCCCCGAGGGTCTGCCCCTATTTGACTGAACAGCCCCGATGCCAAAAGTTTTATATCCTATCCTATGGGGTATGTCTATTGCCCAGGTTTCTTGTAGGAGACAAAAATCACAGGAATCGATATAGTCGGCCCACTCAGGGTCCCTCAGATTTTTATTTACCCCCGCTATATTCCAAGAAGTTAAAAGCAGAGAGGGTTTTGCCCCTTTACCTGTACAACTTGGATTTGCATCGACTAATATAGAGGACTCTGGTCCTGACATTATGTCTTGGGATGGAGCATCTACAGAGTGCGGATCTAAACCAGATAGTAGACCCACTTCACCATTGATAGCTCCAACGACCGAGCCACCTGATTTGTGCCCAGGATTCCTCGTGTTTACTACAAGTATAGGTTGTTTGTCTGGGACATCCCTAATATTTTGACAATCATTACCTCCCTCTCCCATTGACCACCTTACCTTAAAATTAGCAGATTTAGTGAAAATACTTTCATCATCAACTAGGTGGTCGATGTCTTGGGAATTAACAGGACGATTTGTCTGGATTGGGAGTCAATCAACTTCATCCAGACAGCTAAACCTATTATAGGTAGAAATTCCATTCCACGGAGTATTGGCGCCCTGTCTACCCAATTCAGTGCCACGCATAGAATGGTAATTAATCGTGGTCCAGTTTCCTCCATAGTTAGTATGCCTCAATGGGGGATAAAAAAATGTTAGAGGCCTTACTTCAATGGAGGATGTGCCTGCATAGGTGATCCGTGTGCATATATGTTGGGCAGTATGAGAGCCTTCGAATGAAACAACGATACAGTCACCCATAATGGTTTTATTTATAGGACCAATCCAAGGCACTCTTCTTACCATGAGGATTCTACTTTTTATGTGGTTCGGAATAGGCTTATTTTCGTTTAACCAGTAAATCACCTTATTTTTCAAGGACAAAAATGTTTCCTCGTGTTGGTTATCTAGCTCAGGGACCCCAGTCAGTACAATTACGAAGGGACTTGCGTCTGGGGGAAGATCTATATATCCTCCCCTTGGAATTTTGCTGGCATGAGATGTGTGGTGATTATGTACATTCTTTTTCATGCTTTTGTTTAACGAGGGCACGTTAGGGGTAGGTACAATGTGTGCAGGAGGATGAGTGTTAACAATACTCGGTGTTCCATTATTCGTGGTTGGAACAGAACCTTTACGGATCAAATTATTAACAGATTTTCCTTTTGGTGAAACCAAGGGGGTCGCAGAAAAAGTATAAACTGAGCTCACAGTATGGTCAAATGCTTTTGGAACACCCTTCACAGTAGTTTGGTTGGCATTGGATTTTATCTTCGAGGATACGAGGGGGGTGGGGGCATGTAAGCTACTAGTACCTACATCAGAACACTGTAGCTTATTGCCGCGTGAGTTTAAGCTTAAACTAGACAGAGTAATAATACTTTTCTCTACCTCAAGGAGTTGGTTTTCAATACAAGATAACCTAACTTCTAGGGGCCTTAAGAGTTTCTTTAGTGTCTCCCATACAGTTTTCACAAAATCCTCCTTACCACCCTCCAAGTCCACCAGGGGTGTAGTAGTCTTCTCATCCAAGGTGGCAAGGTGCACATCTACATTAGCTGCATTCAACACTTCCATCTCGTCACCGTTTTTAGACAACTGCTTAGTGGAAAAAGTCTGGTGAAACATACCATTTGAGACCTCCTGTGGTTTAGACCATGCTGTAAAACACTGACTTTTTGCCACTTTGGCCTTTTTCCTAGCATACGCTGACTTTGGCTGGCGTTTTCTCTTTTGTGTTAACGTTGCCTTAGTGGCGCACATAGAACTCTTAGGCTCGTTGTTGCTTTTATTCTTATTGTCCTCCGGCGGTATATCCACTTTAGGAGAGATGACAGGTGGATTACTTTTAGGTGATTCTTGGGTAAGGTCAAATGTAACATCGACTGAAGATAAAATTTCTTCTAGAACAGAATGTACGTCAGCCGATTCAATAATGGGTTTATTACCAACAGGACGCTCAGGAGTTTTGGCTAAGGCAATACTGCCTAAAGAAGATTTTTTGCCCAAACCTAGATCTGAAGATAGTCTTCTAGCTGCCTCCAGCTCCAGGGACACTCTATGCTGGAGTTTGTTAATCTCAATGTCAATGTTGGTGTTAGTCCTTGTTATAAAATCATCCAGAGGTCCTGTGCCTTTTTTAGCATTTTTTGCCCTGTATCGGGTTTCGCGCGCAGACATCGTTCACGAGAAAAACCCTAATCAGGGATATGCAAAGGATACTATTACCTAACACCAAGTAGTGATGCCGCACGGCCAAGAGGGGTGGCCCGGTCCGGTCTTGCTCGGTCTGTAACGGGCTAGAACGGGCCCGCCCTTGTCCCGGGCTTCTCCCGGTCGCTCCCGGTCGCTCCCGCGCAGCGGGTCTTGACGCTTGTTTTTGAATGGAGGTTGTGAGAGGGGCGGAGCGTGCAGGGAGAGCGGCCCAGGTGCTTCCAATTTGGGTCTGGCGGGTGCTCCTGGGACTTGGAGTCCTGCGCCCGCACTCGCTCGCAGCCCTGCACGCGTTCCCACAGTCCCTACCTCCGAGGGAGGTCGCTGTCCTTCGGGTGCTGTCGTCGCCCAGGTAAGCCCCCAAACGAAGCGGGACCCGCGAAGCGGGTTCCGCGAGCAGTGGCTGTGAAGTGCAGGTACAAGGGTCTGAAGCGCTGTGCCTCGAAGCAAATAGCAAAAAGTGACTCTTATTAACACCACTGTTAGTCACTGGGGCAGGTTTCAACCGCCTGCATATAATAGATGCTTCATACCCTTTTGATTTATGAGCAGGAGAGCCAGCTGGTGCTGCCTGCTCAAAATACGAGTTTGCTCAAGACTAAAAGCTTTTTGTGTTTCTCACTTTCCCTTTCCTGGATCATCTGCCCTTACACATCTTCTGAGATTTTATACTCCACATTGTTCCCAGCTGACTAACTCTAGGGTGTTTGAGGGTGTCCACCTCCCCCTTATTTCTTTCTCCTTATCATTTATATTCCCTTTCCATTCACTACTGTAGTGAAGATCGAGATCTGCCGGCACACATTGCTATGTTAGCATAAGCACATTAGATGTTTAAACGTCATTTTGCCATTTTGCCGCGTTTGCACACAACACTTCATGCATCTGATGTTGTAAGTTAACCTGCTTGATTTTCTTCACATGAGAACGGTCTGCTTTCCACATCCCCAGACTTACAAGGCAGCCTCATTCTGTATAGTTCGCGCTCCCAGCGTCAAGGTCAAATAACAATGTATGCTGTTGAATCAGGGTGATCGTCCCACACTCTAGACATAACATGTATACAGCTGCGAGAAGCTGAAATTCGAGTGCCTTTAATATTACACTGTATTCATGTTTGCAGGCACTTGGAGAAAATCTTTCCATCTACGAGAGAGCTTGCTGATCCTTTGATGTGATTGACCTAAGCTGATCTTTGAGGTATGGGGTTCCCCGTTGAAAACTAGAGACCTTCTATTATTATAAACCTTGCTTCGAGCAAGGGGAGGGTGGTACACAAGGCGCTATATGACATGTTTCCACTATCATTACAATACGATTTCTCCTTTTGTGTTTTATGGAATTGTAACAATGCTGATTGTTTTATTTCTAATCATATGCCTGCTGATGTTAGCCAAAATACTGCATCTTGGAGCACGTAGTTAAAATAAACATTTTGAACTTTACTGTGTCTCTGATTACTCACGTTGTGGACTTGTATGAGAATATAAACGAAAGAGTGTTCTTGATTCCCACCATTCCTTAGAGTATTCTAAGTCGCTTGTTCTGGGTTGTCTAATCATTGGTAGCTTTGCGGTAGGACGGAGAACGAATGAGACACTGATGGATAGGGGTTCTGGGTACTGAGATGTGCACAGTTCTGTGCCTACACAGAATCCTCGTAACACTACCTACCGCCTGATGTGACCCATAGTATTTTGTAGTCTGTTGACTGTCTGGTTCCTCAGTTTCTCTTCCCAGCTCTACAGTACTTATCGAGGTGAAACAGAGGTTTGATCACATAGTGCCTAGTAGGAACCCCCGTATAATAGACTGCCGGCTCCCACTGCATCCCACTGACTGCCAAAACACTAGGATGTCTACACTCTTGTCACTGATTACTTTAGATGTTTAATGGCTTGTCACATTATATCATGTGCAAGAAGATCCTCCACTACTTTAACATGAAACTTAGATGTCACCCTCATACAAGACATTTGTCCCAGGAGGAGCACCTCAAACTCAAATGGGAATGGGTGGATACTCTGGTGGGTAATAGCAGCCTGGTGAGAGTGAACAGCAAAACTTCCCCCTCTCGTAATTCCACTAAGCAATGTGGGTTGGAAATCGTCATTGGGTGCAGTTTCCTTATATGGTACTGAAAACCTGTTTAGATGATGAGGGAGGATATGTCTTACCTAAGCTTTGTATACTTGTTAGGACAATGATTGTTGGATCGATTTATTCTCCTAAAACAGACAAGACCCACTAATTAGCCCCCCTCCCTAATATCGTGACTGAGGGCCTAATTTAGGTGTCTCCATGATGGAGGTGCCACCTTCCAAATTTAGAAATGACCACCAAGTTGGCAGTCATTTCTAAAACATTGGCAGGACTATCGTCACAGCTAATTCTGTCAATGCTGTTTTGGCACTGTCTCCAACAGCATGACAGAGCCCTGCACCAAACTTTTTATTTTTTAATTTCCTAAAGAAAATACCAACGTGGAATTTTGTTGCTGAAAATAAAAAATAAAATGCTTCCCTGAACAAGGGCGTCTTCTTCCATGACAAGAGGAGCATTGAACAATTTTCACTGCTCCTTATCACCAGGGTTTTTGTGGTGGTGACGGGCAGCGGAAAATTACCTCTAATCAGCCCATCTGAATTAGGCGGGTGGAATTAGAGGTCTGCCTACGAAGGCTCTTACTCCACAGGGCTGTCAGAGGGGTTTAATCATGGTGGAGATGGAGCAGTCTCCACTGTGATTAAAGATATGATCACCCTGCATCTAAAACGGGTGAGTGGAACTTTATCTTGGCATTATGTACACTCCATTTCAGTTGCAATGGAGTATACATACTGCCATGATATAAAATAGCCCTGAGTTTGGATGGCCTCTGTTACTCGTTTGGTGGGCCTGGAACGTGACACTAGACACTGTTTTAGACAGAACCGGACGGCCCAAGATCCATAAGATCATGCTCTGATAAACAAAGCATATGGCGCCTACTTCAGCCACACAGACTGGGTCTTTTGTTTTCTTTCCGGACACAAGGTACTCAGTCATGCATTGACTACTTAATTTTTCAGAGACAACTGCTCCCAGATATGACATACTGGAGAATAGTCTCTCTGGCCATAGCACAGTGAGATTAGACATTGACGAAGTGCTGTTGGCACCACCTTCGATTGGATGGAGAATGAAAGGGTTTGCCTATAAACAGCCCAAGGTAAAAGATCTCTGACATCGCATTCACCCGTATTTTACTGTTAATGTGGGTGGGCTTTCACAGAATTGTCTGGGCAGAGCGGAAGGCAACATTGAGAAGGATGATGATGTGTGACTCGTCTACGGCAATATGTAGGCCCAAGCTGATTTATGCCATCTGGAGAAGGTGGTCAGGGACCTCCAGGATCTCTATACAACGACTCCTACTTAGACAATCTGAAAGGAGCTTGAACTTGCTAAGCAAGAGGTTACATACGTTTTTTTATAGAAGTGGCTGAGAATGTCCAAGTTAAAGTGGCTGAGATATGAGTATGGAGAAAAAGTGGGGTGTCTCTTGGCAGCACAGATGCATCAGATGGAGTCCCAGCTAGCCATCCCTGCGATCCAAAACACTTACTGCATTTTGCTTATCCACATATCTGACTTTACAGATCATTTCACCTCATTCTATAAATCCCTTTATGCCTCGGAAGAGGAGGAGACAGCCAAGACCATTTCAGCCTGCCCACATGTAAATCACCAGGGGAAGATGGGTACCCTGGTTTTATACGGCCAGTAAGACGTTACTGACTCCAGCCCTAACACAAGCATATCATAAAATCATAGCGGCTGGCTCCCTAGGGGCCATAACTAATAAAGCCCTGTTAAACCTGACATTTTTTGCCATGGTTTCCCCAGTATTTTTGCCTCTGACCTCCGTTTTTTAACCGTGTGCAGTATTTCGTTTGTGCTGGTTTTAGGACTATGGCCACTTTACCACTGCTGGCTAATGCTAAAGTGCAAGTTCTCCCTGTCCAAAATGTAATGGTATTTGGTTTTCTTCATTATTGGCATATTTGATTTACTAGTAAGTCCTGAGTACAGTGCAAAGTGTATGCCCTAGGCCTGTAAACCAAAGGCTACTAGTATACCCGCTTTTGTAGTTCGGACTGGACTGTTCCCATGGGGCACAGGGTCAGCGCTGATTTGCATATCGCCATTGTCTAACCCAGGGTGGTGTGGAGTGGAAAAACGATGGATTTGGGCCCAGATCTTTTGACTGGGGTGAATGTGTGACATTGATCCACATTCTGTCCATCATTGTTGTTTTTGCAGTAACCGCTCTAAGTGTACTGGGGATGCTCAGACGTGAGTCCCAGGCACTCCACACCACTGGAAGCAAGCTAGCCGGGCTGATGAGAGGTGTTACCTTGAAACCGGGCCGGTCCTCGGATGCTTGTTTCCGTTCTGGGAAGGACATGGCTTTTGTAGTTCGGACTGGACTGTTCCCATGGGGCACAGGGTCAGCGCTGATTTGCATATCGCCATTGTCTAACCCAGGGTGGTGTGGAGTGGAAAAACGATGGATTTGGGCCCAGATCTTTTGACTGGGGTGAATGTGTGACATTGATCCACATTCTGTCCATCATTGTTGTTTTTGCAGTAACCGCTCTAAGTGTACTGGGGATGCTCAGACGTGAGTCCGAGGCACTCCACACCACTGGAAGCAAGCTAGCCGGGCTGATGAGAGGTGTTACCTCGAAACCGGGCCGGTCCTCGGATGCTTGTTTCCGTTCTGGGAAGGACATGGCTTTTGTAGTTCGGACTGGACTGTTCCCATGGGGCACAGGGTCAGTGCTGATTTGCATATCGCCATTGTCTAACCCAGGGTGGTGTGGAGTGGAAAAACGATGGATTTGGGCCCAGATCTTTTGACTGGGGTGAATGTGTGACATTGATCCACATTCTGTCCATCATTGTTGTTTTTGCAGTGACCGCTCTAAGTGTACTGGGGATGCTCAGACGTGAGTCCCAGGCACTCCACACCACTGGAAGCAAGCTAGCCGGGCTGATGAGAGGTGTTACCTCGAAACCGGGCCGGTCCTCGGATGCTTGTTTCCGTTCTGGGAAGGACATGGCTTTTGTAGTTCGGGATGGACTGTTCCCATGGGGCACAGGGTCAGCGCTGATTTGCATATCGCCATTGTCTAACCCAGGGTGGTGTGGAGTGGAAAAACAATGGATTTGGGCCCAGATCTTTTGACTGGGGTGAATGTGTGACATTGATCCACATTCTGTCCATCATTGTTGTTTTTGCAGTAACCGCTCTAAGTGTACTGGGGATGCTCAGACGTGAGTCCCAGGCACTCCACACCACTGGAAGCAAGCTAGCCGGGCTGATGAGAGGTGTTACCTCGAAACCGGGCCGGTCCTCGGATGCTTGTTTCCGTTCTGGGAAGGACATGGCTTTTGTAGTTCGGACTGGACTGTTCCCATGGGGCACAGGGTCAGCGCTGATTTGCATATCGCCATTGTCTAACCCAGGGTGGTGTGGAGTGGAAAAACGATGGATTTGGGCCCAGATCTTTTGACTGGGGTGAATGTGTGACATTGATCCACATTCTGTCCATCATTGTTGTTTTTGCAGTAACCGCTCTAAGTGTACTGGGGATGCTCAGACGTGAGTCCCAGGCACTCCACACCACTGGAAGCAAGCTAGCCGGGCTGATGAGAGGTGTTACCTCGAAACCGGGCCGGTCCTCGGATGCTTGTTTCCGTTCTGGGAAGGACATGGCTTTTGTAGTTCGGACTGGACTGTTCCCATGGGGCACAGGGTCAGCGCTGATTTGCATATCGCCATTGTCTAACCCAGGGTGGTGTGGAGTGGAAAAACGATGGATTTGGGCCCAGATCTTTTGACTGGGGTGAATGTGTGACATTGATCCACATTCTGTCCATCATTGTTGTTTTTGCAGTAACCGCTCTAAGTGTACTGGGGATGCTCAGACGTGAGTCCCAGGCACTCCACACCACTGGAAGCAAGCTAGCCGGGCTGATGAGAGGTGTTACCTCGAAACCGGGCCAGTCCTCGGATGCTTGTTTCCGTTCTGGGAAGGACATGGCTTTTGTAGTTCGGACTGGACTGTTCCCATGGGGCACAGGGTCAGCGCTGATTTGCATATCGCCATTATCTAACCCAGGGTGGTGTGGAGTGGAAAAACGATGGATTTGGGCCCAGATCTTTTGACTGGGGTGAATGTGTGACATTGATCCACATTCTGTCCATCATTGCTGTTTTTACTAGTATACCCGCAGCACTGGTTGTGCCACCCAGGAGTAGCTCTGTAAACATGTCTCATACCTGCCACTGCAGTTTCTGTGTGTGCAGTTTTAAACTTCCTTTTTGACCTGGCAAGTGCACCCACTTGCCAGGTCCAGACCTTACCTTTAATTGCATGTAAGGCACCCCTGAGGTAGGCCAAGGTAGCCCCATGGGTAGGGTGCAGTGTATATTGAAGGTAGGACATGTACTGTTGTGTTTTACATGTTCTGTTAGTGAAATACTGCTAATTTCCTTTTTTCACTACAGCAAGGCCTACCTTTCCCAAAGGTTAGCATTGGTGCTGCATTGGAACATCTTGCAAGTGCATCTGCCAAGTTGGAGCTGATAGAGAATTAGAGTTTGGAGTCTCTGGACTTGTCATTTAAAAGTAAATCTTTTAATGAAGTTTGTTTTTAAATTGCAGGTCTGAAAATGTCACCTCTAGAAAGTTCAGAACACAAAACAATGAACCCGGCGCCGTACCACCGTACACTCCTACTACTCATGGAGTAACGAACAGTCAACTCTTTTATCTGTCCGAATGGAATTTTTATCAGACCATTCATGTTTAAGCATAGAGAGAAGGCAGAAACTACACAGTGGGAAAAAGATGTGTTTTTATGGCCTTCCTAAAAGCCAGATAGTTAGTATGGCTTCGAATGTGACTGGGCAGTGAATTCCAAAGAAGGGATGCCCTACTGCGGAAGGAGCAACCTCCTGCCCGCACTCTTCGAAACCTTGGGACCCTCACCCTCATGTTTATTACTACATTTTGTATATGATGTGAATTTTAGATTAATGTATAAATTAATTTTCTGATTTTGTCATGTTGCAAGATGTTGCTAATATTTTTTTTCAGAGTTTTTAAGTCCATTTTTTTCTTCAAGTGTTTGTTATTGTGAATTGTATATACGTGTAAGTTCATGTGTGAATTTGATAAGTCTATGTTTCTTTTCCAGTCCTCCAAAAATTGTTTTGATTAACTTTACAAAAAAGATGAATGGTCTAATAAAAATTGCATTCAGACAGATAAAAGAGTTGACTGTTCGTTACTCCATGAGTAGTAGGCTGTACGGTAGAACGGAGCCGGGTTCATTGTTTTGTGTTCTGAATTTTGAATAGCCCTACCAGGCCCCAGTCATTTGGGCTTAACCCCTATAGGTTTTTGACCTTTAGAAAGTTGGCATTTCCTCACTTTAACCATTCTATTCCTCTGCCTGTCTCTGAATACACTCTGGGTCAGGATGCCCGTTGGACTGTTTGTGCATTTACTCTAGACAGTCACACAAAGGGAGCTGAGATGTGCCCTGCATATCCTGATGGCCCATCATCTGGCTGATGGGCCCCCCTGAGCTCGAGTGTTGGGAGGAGTACACTGACATCTGATTAGGGCTGTGGTGGTCATCACACAAGGCAGTCTCCACCCCCTGTAGTATGCCTGGAGCCAGGACAGGGAAAGGCAGGGTCTTGTGCACTGCAAAGACTTTCCTTTGAAGTTTGCCTTGTAGTGTAGTTCCTATTATCCCAATAGGCTCTGCGCATTGGAATAATACCTTCAATAGTATAGGCCTAGACCAGACGTTAACTAGGTCTACTACTGTCGATGTTAGACTTAAAGTTTTGGGTTTGCCAGCTAGCTCAGAGTTCACTAGAAACTTTCTCGAATAGGCAAGGAGGAGTTGAACCTCCCTGGATAGACAAGAAGGGATTTAGTTTCTGACAACCATAGAACATGACAACTTTGCTCTCCCCTAATCAAGAGTGTATCTCTAGAGTCGTGTGAAAACAAAAGACGACTTATTTTACTCAGTCAGTACGTGCATTCTTAGTCTCACCAGATTGTAGAGAAAAGGAAGAGACGGGCGTGTTCAATAAAAGATGTTATTTATTGATCAGTCTCTTTTCTCATACAAGAGAAATGGATCGATATTATTGCAATACTTATGGTTAAGTAAAGTGCATACATTAAAAGCAGAAGTATAAAATAATACTGTAAAAACATTGATATGGTTTCTAAGCCATATGATGGTTTAAAATGGATAAAATATATACATACACATTTACATTTGACTAATCGTACTCAACTGGTGTTTCTAACTACGCCTACCCCGTGTACCTGACCTAAGCCTAATACGTGGGCGGGAATAGAAAGTTACAGTTTAAGTTAAGTTTGTTTTGCCAAGTGACTGACTAGAGAATTCTCTGCGAGGGGTTATTCAGTTCTGTACCTGGAATCTAGGATGAATGAGGGATGGTATCTCTCGTCTCTGGTCTCGATATCCCAGGCTGCCTGCGAGGGCTACCCGGAAGCGCCGGAGCTGGATTTCTCGGCAGGAGAAAAAGGCAGCTTCTCGTTCTCAGCGCGTCAGGAAGGCGGGGCTGCGCCAGCGGGGTCTGCTCTGCTCTGGGCTTCGGCAAGTCTGGCTGCTCCGATCTCGTCACCACCGCGTGTGTTTGCATAGGGCAATATCGGTAATATTTACACCTTTAAGGTGCCGAGATTGACGTAAGGATTGACATAGATACGTCAATAAGGATGTCATACGACCTGGTCGTTAGCACATTCTTTTGCTGAAGTTCTCGGTGAAATCAAAACAATGGCCGCAGGGTTTTTCCCAGGTCTGTCATAGGTTTGATTTGTTTTGAGAACTCCGTATGCCTTATCAGGGGCTGGAGGAATATCGCTTGTCTAATTAGATGGCAAGCGTTATGACCTAATCAGATAACACGTTCCTGTGCCGTAGTGTGGCTTTATCAGATAACGGTTTCTGCATCATGGGGGTTTTCTGCCTCATGGGATGGCTGCTAGTTAACTTGTTAACCAGAATAGGGCCAGGAATAGGGGGATCGATACAGAACCTATAGGAATACATCACAGCCTACTTCAAAGGCTGAAATTTTTATAAGTACTGGACCTTTGACACCATATACTCAGAATACTTATGGATTAAGGACATTCTGCCAGGAAGAGCTGTGTTTCTTCAGGCGGGACTGACACTTTGTTGTAGGCTTTGCTGTGCTGGCCTGCTGCTTGCTGCTTCTGTCCTGGGAGTGAAAGGACCGGACTTTGCTGTTTACATCCTGGTTTCTGAGGTTCTCCAAGAACTTGAGCTGAGCATGTCTCCTTTTAAGAAATCTCAGGGACATCAAAGACTTCAACTACCAGAACCTGAGCTCTCTTGCTGAGCGTCTTGCCAAGTAGTGCCAAGTCCAGTTCATGGGTCCTTGGAAGTGAGTTCTGGTGCAACAAGAAGATAAATCCATGCATCGACTCCTGGTGTCCTTCCGAACTGGTGCTTCGCTGCAAAACTCAATGCATCGTCTCTGCCTCCACTGGAGCATGGTCCCCACTTGACGCAAAAATCACAGTATACAACACAGCCCCCAGCTGACTGTCGGAGGATGTCAGAAGAACTGCCGATGTGGATTTTATTGAGCACTAAAGACTCTGACACACCGCTCTGACTCTGACACAGCACCTGCTTCAAAGCTGTGGAACCAATGCAGCGCAACTTGACTATCAACGCATCATCTTGGGTGCCGCTTTCTTAATCAACATTGCAGTAAGGAACCAAAACCGCATGTCCTAAAACCTCCCCTGCAGCAGTAAGGAACCGACTCATCACCTTCCCTGTAGCAGTAAGTAACTGGTGCATCACCTACTTTTTTGGTGACTCGGCTCCCCTGCGATTCTCATCACCTTAGATTTTTGATACATCCCAGGTACTTTGTCCTGATCAAGCGCAACCATTGAGTTTTAAACTGAAATGTTTTTACTCTTTGAAAATTCATATCTTGACTTGTGTATGTTAGATTTTTGTCATTTTAGTCTTGTTATATTTGGATAAACATTAGCTATTTTTCTAAACTGGTGTGGAGTCCTTTTGTTGTATTTTCACAGTGCTACTGTGTGTCTGTGTGCAAATAGTTTACACTGCCTCTGGGATAAGCCTAACTGCTCTTTGCCAAGCTACCAAGGGGGGGAGCACGGGTTATCTTAGGAGTTTAACTCACTCACCTGACTAGATTGAGGGTCACTACTTGAAAAGGATGCAAACCACAGCCAGCTAGAGACCCCATTTCTAATAGGCCCCCAGTAACCTACTTCTTAAGGAAAATAAGGATCCATTGGAATGTGCCAGTTACTAGCCCATATTATTGCTTAATGTAGATTTAAAAATAATTCCCAAACTTATTGCAATCCAACTGCGTTGTCTCATTCTCAAACTTATCCGCATATCACAGGTGGGCTTTGTGCCAGTACGCTGTTCCAGAAATCACCTCTGAAGCCTAGCGCATGTTGATTGGCACACAAAGGATAACCGTAAGAATAATTTAGCCCTCTCTTCAGCCACTGAGAAGGCATTTGACAATGCCCAAGATGGGACTAGGTGAGGATTTTCTAAGCAAAGTCTGATTCCTCTGTGGTCCCCCACAGTAGATGGCAATTGCGGGGGTTCCAGTCACATACACTCTATAACAATTGCAGTACCCAGAAGGGTTGCCTGTTATTCACCCTCCTATTCATGTTAGCCTTGGAGTCCCTGTCCACTACAATCTGTCTCCCACTAGCAATTGAGGTTGCACAAGAGGGAGGGAGTGAGGTGAAGGTATCAAGGATGGATATATCCCCACTCTATTGATGACAGAGGGCAGGGCAGGAAAAGTAAAATATAATCAGCATTACTTTATGCTGATAATGTTATATTCCTCCTGTCCCACTCACTTCATCAATAGAGGGGGCAATGTTCATCATTGATAATGTCTTGCATTTTTATGGCTTTATGTAAGGTGTTTCCCCTATCTAAAGTCACCACTAGTTCCTGTTTACATCCTATATTATAATATGGGTACCTAAAGTTGGTGGTCGCTGTAGCACAAAGAGTCAGGTTCATCAGAACTTTGCCTTGACAGTCAGTGCATGTGGCAATATCTTGACACAAACGGAACAGTTCACGGTCACGAAGAGCCTAATACTTTAGAATTTTCTCCCTTTCTTTACAGAAGGATATCAACTGATGCTAGCTAAGGATCAGGAACTCACTCCTGCAGAGGCCAGCAGGCCTCAGGCAGGTCCAATTGTACAGGTCAGCTGGGCAGTTGCAGAGAGGCCTCTGGAGCTTGTTGTGTCCCTGTAGCTCGGAAAAGGAAGTCAGCCCTTGACTCTTGGAGTCACTCTGGTAGTCCTGGGATCAAGCAGCAAGGCAGGACTCAAGCAGCAGGGCAGTCCTCTGAGGGTTCAAGGCAAGCTTCAAGCAGCAGGGCAATCATCTGGTAGCAGCAGAGCAGTCTCTGAGGTACAAAGAAGGCCACAAGCAGCAGGGCAGTCTTCTGAAGTACAAGGAGGTCCTACGGGGGGTCCAAGAGTGAACTGTAGAGTGGTTCTGGTGGTCCAATATTTGTATCTGGTGCAAGCCTTTAAAGTGAGGTGAACTTCTAGACCCCTCCCCCAAATCTAGTTAAGGAAATATCCTTACTTCCCCTGCTTGGGCTCCAAGTGGTCTAGGATGAGAATTTACTGGAGTTGCGTTCTTTGTGACTGTGCTGTAGGAAACCCTTTCAAAATAACGGCACAGGTAACAGCTCCATCCCTCCCATCTTGGCATGATGGCCCATCTTGCCAATACCTAGTTCCCATTTATCCACTGTAAGGGAGGAATACACAAAGGCCACCTGCCAACTACCCTTATTCATGTGACCCAGGACACAGACTGCAGGCATCAAATGGTTAGCACAAGAATGTGGCAGCTTTCTAAAAGTGTCATTTCCAAAAATGTGACTTAATATCTGACTTTACCATTAAATAGGGTTTTAAAATACGATTAATCTGAGTACAAACATGATATTCCTACCTTCTCTCAATCAAAAGTTATCACTTCTTAAATGTAGTAAGGTAAACCAGTGTTATCCCATAGGAAACACACCCCTAAAGTAGCAAAAAATTAATGTAGACGTTTATCAGTAGCATGACATTTAAAACTTAAAAAACACATGCCCTGCATTTTAAATGCAATGCACCATGCCCTGTGGACTAATTAGGGCCTATCTATGTATTTAAAAGAAAGGTTTAGGTCTGGCAAAAGATGTATTTGCCAATTTGAAATGGCAGTTTAAAACTGCACTACAGAGTGCAGTGGCAAGCATGAGAAATACGTAGAAAGTCTACTTCAGTGGGTGGCACAAGGAGTACTTGAGGCCCACTAGTACCATTTAATTTACAGGAACTGGGTTCAGGTGGTAGCACTTTACTAGGCACTTACAAGTAAATATGTGGGTGTAAGCCAATTTTACCATGTTTGAAGGAGACAGCATAAGCAATTTAGCTCTGGTTAGCCGTTGCAAAGGGCGCAGAGTTCTAAAAATCAACCACTTGGTCTAAAACTGTCTGATTTCTCTTTTTTTACAGTATGGTACAGATGATATGTTCTGTGTGCAACTGAAAACAGCAAGCTTATTACTTGTTAGGTGAGCTTACTGCAGCTTGCTCATTCCTTCACATTATTGATGAAAGGCAAAAGAGAGGAAGATTTCTGTAATGGCTGAATGGTTAATGGTCAGGGTCACATGATTCATGATATCAAGGGAAATGCAATATTTGATATAAAAAGTACATCGATTCACTTCTGTGATTGTAGCAGAACAAAGGAGATTTTGCATATTATTCTGTGTGTCTGTATTGGTCATAAAATGACAACCTTACATAGAGGGCTCTCTTCCATGCATTATTAGCATTTTTAATTATTCAAGAGACTGTCAAAGACTGATGAATTAAAGTACAATAATACATCACCTCTGTAACTCGATACTTGCTCTTTTAGAATTGGTCCCATCTAACGAGAAAGGTGAGTTCTATCTGAGGCAGTGCAGTATTACTAATATGATACTAGACCTGGGTTAGTATAATTACTCACACAAAGTGGGTATTGAAATCACCAAAACTTCCTGGGGATCAACTGGTCTTAGGACTTGGCGACTGGGTTTGGATCCAAGGTGGTTTTCTCTCATCTTCCATGGGCTGGACAGCAGCCAAAACCACACATTAGAAATAGGAGCAAACTCAGACTTAGGGCCACATTGCTCCTGCTACATAGGAAAGCTCTAGAGACACATCAGTGACAGCAACATAGGACCGTTCACTTATTTGAGCATGGGGGTCTGTGAGGGCCACAGGAGAGGTTTGAAGAGTGGGCTATCACATTTACAAAGTAATAGGCTGCTCAGTACATCTTCAGGAAACAGGCAGAAGACTGCTCTGGTTTCACTAGAGTCTTAAGATGTGACCATACCCTGAACCAGCATTGTTTCCAAACGGAGAACCATTATAGAGGCCTCTTTTTGGATTACTACCACTCCAGAGATTTCACCCAATCTGGAGGATGCTGCAAAAGCAGAGACAATTTCAGAGGGGGATATTTCAGCATTGTGAACTTTCACATACCTTGAGTGGAGGTCCGACCTAGAAGTGTGCGATATTGACTCTGATTACTGAATGACAGGCACTGACATACAATTTGTCAAGCGAGCAGGTGTTGAAATTGCTTCCTCTTATGTCCCTCCCAGTCCACCCAAATATCAGGCAGAGCCAAAGATCCCAACTGGGAAGTGCAAATGTTTCTGGCAATAGTACCTGACCATGGTCTATGTGTAAGAACCCACTTTGAAGTGTATGCTGCCAATGCTTTACATCAACTCACCCACAGAGCTGGTAGGCCCTAGTGGTGATTCACTGCACAACTCTAACTTACTGCCTACAAAGAAATTGTGTTTCTGGGTCTAGCTATTCGTCCATTTCTTCAGCACCTCTGTGTATGGTGAAGACACTCCCTGTGACCTAGAGATACTTTGGGAATCTGTCTAGCTGTAGTTCAATGCGGCTTAGTGTCCAAATGTCCACTGCTTGGTCCCTTAGGTACAGTCCTTCCAGTCAGACGGGATATCTGTCTCATCAGGTTCAATCCTCCCCTTAGAGACAGTGTCAGACCCCTGCCACCATTATCAAATATAAAAAAAAGAACAATTGAATGCTGAGCAATGTCATACATTCATCCCAGTACAGAGATCTGGGCCTAAATCCATCGTCTTTTGCTCCCCATGCCATTCCAGTTTAGACCCAGCCATATGCAAATCAGTCTTTACCCTGTTCCCAATGGGAACAGTCCAGTCCGAACTGCCGGGGTAGGTCCTTCTTGAACTGGAAACAAGCATCCTAGGACCGGTTTTGGGGTATCACTCCTCATCAGCCAGGCTAGCTTAACTCCAGTGGCGTGGAGAGCACGGCCACTCACGTCTGGGCATATCTGTCCCGCTCAGGGTGACAAATGCAAAAAAGAACAATTGATGGACAGAATGCTGAACGATATCATACATTCACCCCAGTAAAAAATATGGGCTTAAAGCCATAGTTTTTTATTTTTTATATATTTTGTATAAGGGGTGATGCCCCGAAACCTATCCCAGGATGCTTGTTTCGGTCGAGGGAGAACCTGGCTTGGCAGTTACGGCTGGACAGTTCCCATGAAGAACAGGGTTAAGATTGATTTGCATATGGCTGGGTCCAAACTGGGGTGGCGTGGTGAGCAAAAGACCAATGGATTAAACCCAAATCTTTGTGACTGGGGTGAATGCTTGCATTCTTCAGCATTCTGTGCATCATTTGTTCCTTTTACCATTATCCAATATGGTGGTTCAGAGACCCAGCAGCACTGCTCCATGGCACTTCAGCTGCAGTCAGCGCAGCTTCTTGTTCTCCAAAGACCCGCTCATGTTCTGACCCTAACTCCTCAACTACTGAATTCATAAACACTGACGGATGAGAGGTCAGCCAATCACACAACTGTAGATTCCCCAGACATACAAGAACTCATTCACTCACCAGTACTTACACACTCATCCCTCCTGGAGGAGACAATTTGTTAGTGTCCTCCTTGCTGTCCAAATATGAGGAATGCCTGGTGCGCATCAATCCTGGCACGTGCTGCAGCTATCAAGTGATCACATGTTGACGTGTGCATAGCGAGGGGCTGGTAAATGCACATGGAACCGCTGTATTGAGTTGAGGTCTTTATTTATGATTGAAGAGGGAAGGATACTCTTCAATCTCCGTTTCAACTGTGAAAGGTCCAAGAAAGTTCATCAGTTTAACACAGTCAAGAGATAAATTGCTTTTCTTGTCTATTTCCCATTTAAAATGCAAACTAGATTTGACAGAGTAAACTGAATAAAGATCTGGATCGGATAATCCAGTAGAATCTAATTACCAAAACAAAATGAGACACCCAGAGACAAAATGGCCCCCACCCCTTTACCAAGGCGGCCATGATGAGTTCTCTGCCTCCAGTTATTAGCACTTTCTATCAGGAAGCACAAGCTATTAGCTGCGTTTAACAATTAATGCAGTTCAATATAGTGATTACAGGCCCCTGGTACATAATTTAAAACCATTTAGATGTCCTGTGGCCATTAAAGGGAAAACAATGAGCTTTAACAAACCCTGCTAATTAGAAGGCTTTGATGAATCCTGATTAGGAATCTTAATTGGATATCTTAAGTAAATCTTTACTTGCTTCTGTGCATTTTTAACAACACTTCGCATCCCTAACAGATGATCCCAGAAAAGTAGAGAAGCATTAAACTTAAGAGTCTTTCATTAAATCTGCGTGCAAAAAAAAATCTAGGGAGCATGTTTTAAAGAGAAATAAATAGAAATAATTAACATAAAACATAATTTTTTTTAAAGCATTTTTCTTTCTATATACCAATCCTATAGTGTACCCCATTTGCAGGTTTTAATCTTCCTCCCTTGTCACTGTGGAAGTTTATTATAGCTGGGGAACATTGCTCAGTACGTCCAGGATGTATTTGGTGGTGCCAGCAAGCCACAGGTCCCGTGCAAGGCCACTTCTGTGAACCATGAAAGCCCAGCAGAGGTTATGCAGTTCGGTGCAGGTTGGAGTCGGAGAGGTAGACTAGATCAGGGTTCTCCAAAGTCGGTCCTGGAGGACTAGATCCATGCCAGATTTTTAAGATAACTACATTTATCTAAATGGGGATTTGCTAAAAATGTGGCATGGATTCCGCCCCCCACAACCGACTTTGAAGAACCCTGGAATTGATGATCTGCTCGTCCTTTGGATCCTTCAAAATGCGGCCTCTATTTCGGTGCAAATGCTTCCAGGCAGCCTGTGTGTGTGCTTGACACACTGCAATTAGATGCAGCGGGTGTGACTTTGAAATGACATTGACCGACAGAGCATCTTATGCATCCTTCATGCATTTCTGCAAGTCTATGGTGTATCCTAATGAAATGTTGCAGCTGTAGCCGCATAGAGTGCAACACCCAGTAGTGCCTCCCATCAGCCAGCATCATTATAAAAGCGTAGTGCTCACTGGCCACCAAGCCCGTCTCATTGCTCCACAGTGCATTCTGGCAGATGTAGTGCATATTAGTTCTCAGGCATAGATGGTGGCATCAAGACTGTTCAAGTGCAACCAGCGCAGTGTAGCCTTCGACGCTTGTTATGTACTTTTGTACTCTTCGGAAGAGTAAAGTCGCAGTGGAGGACTTTCTACTGCAGTCTTCACTAAAGTCTCATCTCTACTGTATGCAAGCAGTGGCTTCCTGGATGGTAGAGAACTATTTAAGACTCAATGGGGAAAAAAACGGAGGTTTTAATTTTTGGAAACCATCAGGATATGGGTCTGAAGCTTGGTGGCAAGACACGCTTGGACCTTGCCCCCACCCTGGCCTCAGTGCCAGAAATTTGGGCATCATAATTGATAACTCTCTTTCTTTGGGCCCCCGAATCAATAGGACAGTTTCTACATGCTTCGGGATGATAAGGATTGTTACAAAGATCTCCCAATTTCTTTCTTTTTCTGCCCGAAACAGGCTATTGTAGCCCTTGTGGTGTCTAGATTAGACTATTGTAATGCCCTTTATTTGGGTATTTACTAGGGACTTGTGCATCGACTTCAGCTAGTGCAGAATGCTGCTGCTAGGCTGGTGCTGGGTTTTCCCAAATATCACTCAGTCTTGGCTACTATCAGGAATCTGCACTGGCTTCCGCTTGGTCGGAGAATTGTATTAAAAGCCCTCTGCCTTGTTCATAAGGCTTTCTACAATACAGGGTCAGACGACATTAGGAAAATATTTCGGAGGTATGCCCCCACCAAGCAGTTAAGATCGGCTAGCAAGAACTTGCTGATAGTTCATAGTTTTAGGAAAGCCAGGCGGGGAGGAAGAGCCTTCTCTGTTTCTCGGCTAAACTCTGGAACTCTCTTCCTCTTTCTATTTTGGCTCTGGAATCTCACTCTCTCTTTCATAAAGCCTTGAAGACCTGGATTTTTACTCTCTCTACTATGTAGGCCTTATACATATGTGCACCTCAGTTCACCTGACCCCTTTCCGCAGCGCCTTGATGCCCCCTGGGCTAAGTTAGCGCTCTATAAATCTTAAATTAATTCATTCTACAGGCTCATCGAGTTCCTCTTGTTTAGTACCGCCTGCAGAAACAGCCCACTTTTAACCCCTTGTGTGCTGCGCACATTTTCGCGCTGTGCGAGCGATTTAAATGGTGGGTAAGATTTAGACGGCCCCCGGCCGTCCTCTGCACACGCCTACCGTGACGCATGACGGCCTGGGGCCGTATGAAGCATGCAAGGGGTTAAAGTAAATGACGTTAGTGTGCAGTGTCACCTGTAGTAGGAATTTAGATATTCTGTTCTCTTTCTCCAATCAAGGATCCTTGGATTTATTTCAGCGCGACCAACCACCAACCCCACAGGTTGTTGCATTCTACCCATGTAGGCGAGAGTTTGAGCCCCCTACATAGTGGTAGTAGGCGCTGTGTATATATTGCAATAAAATACTATTAATAGCCCTTCTAAATGTCTGACCTAGAACACCTGATTGAAGTGGTAAATGATTGTCAGCAGGGAGAGATGGCTCTATGCATGGTCTATTTATTTGGAAAGCCGGTATGTCGGTTCGGACTAATAGTAGCATGGTGCTAACTTTACGATTTCTCTGAATGTCGGTTGCATTTTTTGGCTCGATGTTTTTTAATGTTTTTAAAATTATATGCATTGTTTTCTAAATGATAATGAAACATTATTTAAAAATTCAACTGTGTGAGGTTAAGACAGTCGCAAGGTGCAATTGAAAAATCTATATTTATAGAATAATAAATGAGTGAGCTGGGGTTATGGGACAAGAAAGTATTAAAAAAACTATATGCCTGGTATGAGTTTTTATACCGTCATTTTGCCTCTGTAGTGCCATAACAGCCCATTGACATAATTGTAAGAAAGTGCAACTGGCAACGGTGATAAGAGATGTCTATTCTTTCTTAATTTTAATTACTAATCAATATAATATTTGAACTTTGTAAAATGTCAACAATGTTTCTTTTACAGCATGCCTCTGCCAAGTTTGGTAGTGGCTGAAGTTGCGAAGCGACACGCTTCGCAAATTTAGATTTTGTTTTCAAACTTTGAGAACTTTTGCCCTTCCATCTTCCCGGTGCTGAAGGAATTTCAGTGAGAAAGTGGAAAAAGTAAATATTCTAATTGTTTTGGGCCATGACTACCACTACTGGTTCGGCAAACACTAGCCCATATGACAGCGAGGAATAGAATTACCAGCTACCAATGTCGTATTGACTGGCTTCAATCACTTTGGGACAAGTTTGCAGAGTTTAAAAAAACATAAAGTGAAGGCAGTCTACATGGACTTCGACGCAGCCAGAACTTCAAGGGGTCGGGGCTGTACTTCACAAGTCAGCCACCTTGGACACCATTAACATGGAGTTTTAGATTTTCCGTCTTCGGTCCACTGAATCAGTGCTCGACTTAATTATCCGCACCATGGTGTCGATTATGATGGCGGACAGACTTGCGTCTGTCCGCCACCCCCGAGGTGGAGGGACTGTCCGCAAGGGCAGCGGCGTTCCCTCCATACCAATGCCACCCTGACGGGGTCACATCCTGTATCTTTAACATTGCAGCGGGTGCTGCTTCAAGCAGCACCCGCTGCAATGTTAAAAATGCATGCATTGCATTCGCATTTCATGCACAAAGCGGTGCCTGCGGGCGGTGCCTGCCGCTTAGTGCATGCACATGCAGGGGGGTACCATAGGTACCCCCATGTGCACCCCCAAACCCCCTTCACCCTGGGGGCCCACAAGGGCCCCCAGAAGCAAAGGTCCACATGCTTTTCCATGGCGGAAAAACTACCGCGGAAAAGCATGTTTACACACGCTTCCTAATTTGGCTGGCGGTGTCTTGCAGACACCGCCACCAAATAGCGGTCTACACCCCGTGGATCAGCAGCGAACGGACCTGCCGTCTGCCGCTGATCCTACCGCCATCCTAATCTGGCGGATGGTGTTGACAGGGACCGCGGCGGTGAATCCGCATCCTCTGGGCAGGCGGTGGCTTTCACCGGCCCGGAGGTTGCGGATTCACCGCCATCATAATCGACCCCAAAATCCGGTGCCCCCTCTGATCCTTGCACGCCCTAAGTGCTGCAAGCAGTAGTGACCACCATAGCACCATGTTTAACAAGCTTGTTAAATGCTGTTATCAATGCAAACTCTTTTGATCGGAACGGAAAAAAACTTCTATTCTTTCCCTTTTAGAGAAGAGGTCGCTTGATTGCACAGAAGTAAAACTCTATCGACCCATATCACTTTTGCCCTTCCCAGCAAAGGTTTTAGAAAAGCACCTTAATGATACTATCTCCAAGTTTTTAGAGAATAACAAGCTCTTGGACAAGGCTCAGTTTTGCTTTAGGACCAGCCATGGTAGAGAATCAGCTCTGGTTGTAGTCACAGAGGAGTTCTGAAATGTTATGGACAAAGGAGCGAGGGCTGCGGTGGTCCCTTTGGACTTCTCCGCAGCCTTTGACATGGTAAGCCGTGCAGTTTTGTTAGCACGGCTTGCAGGAATAGGGGTTGTCGACCTGGCCCATGACTTACTTTCCTCCTTTCTAACACACAGAGCAGTTGGAGGAACTTGGGTAGTAAAATTCAACACCTTTTGTTCTGCCTTGTGGGGTCCCGCATGGGTAATCTTTAAGCCCAACACTCTTTAATACCTGTGTGGCACCCCTAGCCAAGTTAATCTGCTCCCATGGTTTTGCCACAGTGTCCTATGCAGACGACACTCAAATTCTTGTCTCCATCTCAAGTAATGTGAATGAGGTTGCTGATCGTTTTTTAACAGCTGCATGCATGCTACTGTTCACTGGATGAGTAGCAACTGCTTAAAGCTTAACTAACTAAAAATGGAGGTTCTCCTTTTCAGAAAGGATACGTCTTTTTAGAATCAAGTGTGGTGGCCTCAGATCTTAGGTTCCCCCTCCATACTCAAGGTCAAGAACCTAGGGGTAATTTTTGATGCTGAATTTTCCTTCAAAGATCCGATCATTAAACTAACATCATCTTGTTTCTTTTTGTTGAGAATGCTCAGAAAGTTCTTCCCTTTCATCCCCTTTGACTTACAAAAATGGGTAGTTATTGCACAGGTGTTATCCAGACTGGATTATTCCAATGCTCTTTATCTAGGTATCTCTCAAAGCTCTTTAACCAAGCTTCAGATATTGCAAAACGCAGCTGGATGCCTTTTAAAAAAGATTCCCATAGCTGTTTCTGCCACCCTGATGGAGCTTCATTGGCTCTCTATTAAACAAAGGTGGCCTTTAAGGCCCAATACTTGGCACATAAAGCCCTGCGTGGCAGTGGATTAGATTTTGTGAGAAGGACGATAGTATGGTACTCTCTGAATAGACTGTTGCATTCAGCAGCTTCGAAATCAGTCTGTGTGCCACAAATCAAAAAAGTCTCTTGAGAAGGTAGAGGTTTTATTCACCTCACCTGTCAACTTTGGATCAAGATGCCTATGCACCTCAAAAGTCAGGCTAACCTGCTTAACCCCTTGGCCGTGGCGGTAAATCTGCCGCAGCGCTGGGGGGGTAGTGGGCCGCGCAGCGCCACCATGCTCGTGACTGAACCACTCCGTCACCAGCCACGGGCGCGCTGTGCTTGTGACGGAGTGGTTCTGTCATGGCCCCGCCCACTCAATAGAACGCGCCGCGAAATCACTGCAGCCCAGGCGCTGCGGCTGGGCCGTGACGGAACCACTCCGTCACCAGCAAAGCGCGTCCGTGGCTGGTGACGGAGTAGTTCTGTCACCAGCATGGATGTGGTTAACTTCAGGAAGAAAGTAAAATCTTGGCTTGTTTCCCTTCCGTATTAAGCTTTACCCCCAAATTTAGCTGTAGATCAGTTTCAGATGTTTGTCAGTGCCAAGATTCCTTAGGGCATTCGTGCGCCCTATAAATGTATTTCAAAATTCTAATTCAAGATGTAGACATTTTATTTGGGTAGCAGAAATTGCTGGATGTAATTGCTTCTGAGCGCTACAGAGGAAAAGTGAGGGAGCTAGTCACTGACTTTTTGGGTGGAATGGAGGAAGGATGTTGATTGGTTAGTTAGACCTGTGGTTCCCAAACTGTGCGCCGCGGCGCCCTGGTGCACCGGTATCAGGAGCCAGAAGGGCCGCGCATGATGTGGGAAAGGAAGTGTGAGAGTCGCACTAAGAATATGTCACTTTCGCCCCCCCCTCCGCCTCCGTGATGAATAGGTTGCTCTGCCCCTAGTCTCTGCCTTTCTGAAGTAGAGCATCACGGCAGCGGGGGGTGCACAAACAGCGCACACAGGACTCAGCTACAGACATAGCTGTGAGGCCTGCCAAAACGATTCATAAAAGGGGGTGGTAATGGACAGAGTATCTGAATTAAGCAGAACACTCCTACCCAGTCAAAAGATCAGGGCTTAATCCATCACCGTTTTTTAGCTCACTGCACCATCCCAGTTCAGAACCTGGCTACATGCAAATTAGTCTGACCCTGGCCCAGTGCATCATGGGAACAGGGCAGACCAAACTACCAAGCCAATTCTTTACTGGAAAGGAAACAAGCTTCCGGGGACCGGTTTCTGGCATTACAGCCGTCTTCGGCCCGGCTTGCTTGAATCCTGATGGTGCAATGAGCAAGGGACTCACATCTGAGTATACCCTACCACACTTATGGTGGCCAAAACGATTCATAAAAGGGGGTGGTAATGGACAGAGTATCTGAATTAAGCAGAACACTCCTACCCAGTCAAAAGATCAGGGCTTAATCCATCACCGTTTTTTAGCTCACTGCACCATCCCAGTTCAGAACCTGGCTACATGCAAATTAGTCTGACCCTGGCCCAGTGCATCATGGGAACAGGGCAGACCAAACTACCAAGCCAATTCTTTACTGGAAAGGAAAAAAGCTTCCGGGGACCGGTTTCTGGCTTTACAGCCGTCTTCGGCCCGGCTTGCTTGAATCCTGATGGTGCAATGAGCAAGGGACTCACATCTGAGTATACCCTACCACACTTATGGTGGCCAAAACGATTCATAAAAGGGGGTGGTAATGGACAGAGTATCTGAATTAAGCAGAACACTCCTACCCAGTCAAAAGATCAGGGCTTAATCCATCACCGTTTTTTAGCTCACTGCACCATCCCAGTTCAGAACCTGGCTACATGCAAATTAGTCTGATCCTGGCCCAGTGCATCATGGGAACAGGGCAGACCAAACTACCAAGCCAATTCTTTACTGGAAAGGAAACAAGCTTCCGGGGACCGGTTTCTGGCATTACAGCCGTCTTCGGCCCGGCTTGCTTGAATCCTGATGGTGCAATGAGCAAGGGACTCACATCTGAGTATACCCTACCACACTTATGGTGGCCAAAACGATTCATAAAAGGGGGTGGTAATGGACAGAGTATCTGAATAAAGCAGAACACTCCTACCCAGTCAAAAGATCAGGGCTTAATCCATCACCGTTTTTTAGCTCACTGCACCATCCCAGTTCAGAACCTGGCTACATGCAAATTAGTCTGACCCTGGCCCAGTGCATCATGGGAACAGGGCAGACCAAACTACCAAGCCAATTCTTTACTGGAAAGGAAACAAGCTTCCGGGGACCGGTTTCTGGCATTACAGCCGTCTTCGGCCCGGCTTGCTTGAATCCTGATGGTGCAATGAGCAAGGGACTCACATCTGAGTATACCCTACCACACTTATGGTGGCCAAAACGATTCATAAAAGGGGGTGGTAATGGACAGAGTATCTGAATTAAGCAGAACACTCCTACCCAGTCAAAAGATCAGGGCTTAATCCATCACCGTTTTTTAGCTCACTGCACCATCCCAGTTCAGAACCTGGCTACATGCAAATTAGTCTGACCCTGGCCCAGTGCATCATGGGAACAGGGCAGACCAAACTACCAAGCCAATTCTTTACTGGAAAGGAAACAAGCTTCCGGGGACCGGTTTCTGGCATTACAGCCGTCTTCGGCCCGGCTTGCTTGAATCCTGATGGTGCAATGAGCAAGGGACTCACATCTGAGTATACCCTACCACACTTATGGTGGCCAAAACGATTCATAAAAGGGGGTGGTAATGGACAGAGTATCTGAATTAAGCAGAACACTCCTACCCAGTCAAAAGATCAGGGCTTAATCCATCACCGTTTTTTAGCTCACTGCACCATCCCAGTTCAGAACCTGGCTACATGCAAATTAGTCTGACCCTGGCCCAGTGCATCATGGGAACAGGGCAGACCAAACTACCAAGCCAATTCTTTACTGGAAAGGAAACAAGCTTCCGGGGACCGGTTTCTGGCATTACAGCCGTCTTCGGCCCGGCTTGCTTGAATCCTGATGGTGCAATGAGCAAGGGACTCACATCTGAGTATACCCTACCACACTTATGGTGGCCAAAACGATTCATAAAAGGGGGTGGTAATGGACAGAGTATCTGAATTAAGCAGAACACTCCTACCCAGTCAAAAGATCAGGGCTTAATCCATCACCGTTTTTTAGCTCACTGCACCATCCCAGTTCAGAACCTGGCTACATGCAAATTAGTCTGACCCTGGCCCAGTGCATCATGGGAACAGGGCAGACCAAACTACCAAGCCAATTCTTTACTGGAAAGGAAACAAGCTTCCGGGGACCGGTTTCTGGCATTACAGCCGTCTTCGGCCCGGCTTGCTTGAATCCTGATGGTGCAATGAGCAATGGACTCACATCTGAGTATACCCTACCACACTTATGGTGGCCAAAACGATTCATAAAAGGGGGTGGTAATGGACAGAGTATCTGAATTTAGCAGAACACTCCTACCCAGTCAAAAGATCAGGGCTTAATCCATCACCGTTTTTTAGCTCACTGCACCTTCCCAGTTCAGAACCTGGCTACATGCAAATTAGTCTGACCCTGGCCCAGTGCATCATGGGAACAGGGCAGACCAAACTACCAAGCCAATTCTTTACTGGAAAGGAAACAAGCTTCCGGGGACCGGTTTCTGGCATTACAGACGTCTTCGGCCCGGCTTGCTTGAATCCTGATGGTGCAATGAGCAAGGGACTCACATCTGAGTATACCCTACCACACTTATGGTGGCCAAAACGATTCATAAAAGGGGGTGGTAATGGACAGAGTATCTGAATTAAGCAGAACACTCCTACCCAGTCAAAAGATCAGGGCTTAATCCATCACCGTTTTTTAGCTCACTGCACCATCCCAGTTCAGAACCTGGCTACATGCAAATTAGTCTGACCCTGGCCCAGTGCATCATGGGAACAGGGCAGACCAAACTACCAAGCCAATTCTTTACTGGAAAGGAAACAAGCTTCCGGGGACCGGTTTCTGGCATTACAGCCGTCTTCGGCCCGGCTTGCTTGAATCCTGATGGTGCAATGAGCAAGGGACTCACATCTGAGTATACCCTACCACACTTATGGTGGCCAAAACGATTCATAAAAGGGGGTGGTAATGGACAGAGTATCTGCATTAAGCAGAACACTCCTACCCAGTCAAAAGATCAGGGCTTAATCCATCACCGTTTTTTAGCTCACTGCACCATCCCAGTTCAGAACCTGGCTACATGCAAATTAGTCTGACCCTGGCCCAGTGCATCATGGGAACAGGGCAGACCAAACTACCAAGCCAATTCTTTACTGGAAAGGAAACAAGCTTCCGGGGACCGGTTTCTGGCATTACAGCCGTCTTCGGCCCGGCTTGCTTGAATCCTGATGGTGCAATGAGCAAGGGACTCACATCTGAGTATACCCTACCACACTTATGGTGGCCAAAACGATTCATAAAAGGGGGTGGTAATGGACAGAGTATCTGAATTAAGCAGAACACTCCTACCCAGTCAAAAGATCAGGGCTTAATCCATCACCGTTTTTTAGCTCACTGCACCATCCCAGTTCAGAACCTGGCTACATGCAAATTAGGCTGACCCTGGCCCAGTGCATCATGGGAACAGGGCAGACCAAACTACCAAGCCAATTCTTTACTGGAAAGGAAACAAGCTTCCGGGGACCGGTTTCTGGCATTACAGCCGTCTTCGGCCCGGCTTGCTTGAATCCTGATGGTGCAATGAGCAAGGGACTCACATCTGAGTATACCCTACCACACTTATGGTGGCCAAAACGATTCATAAAAGGGGGTGGTAATGGACAGAGTATCTGAATTAAGCAGAACACTCCTACCCAGTCAAAAGATCAGGGCTTAATCCATCACAGTTTTTTAGCTCACTGCACCATCCCAGTTCAGAACCTGGCTACATGCAAATTAGTCTGACCCTGGCCCAGTGCATCATGGGAACAGGGCAGACCAAACTACCAAGCCAATTCTTTACTGGAAAGGAAACAAGCTTCCGGGGACCGGTTTCTGGCATTACAGCCGTCTTCGGCCCGGCTTGCTTGAATCCTGATGGTGCAATGAGCAAGGGACTCACATCTGAGTATACCCTACCACACTTATGGTGGCCAAAACGATTCATAAAAGGGGGTGGTAATGGACAGAGTATCTGAATTAAGCAGAACACTCCTACCCAGTCAAAAGATCAGGGCTTAATCCATCACCGTTTTTTAGCTCACTGCACCATCCCAGTTCAGAACCTGGCTACATGCAAATTAGTCTGACCCTGGCCCAGTGCATCATGGGAACAGGGCAGACCAAACTACCAAGCCAATTCTTTACTGGAAAGGAAACAAGCTTCTGGGGACCGGTTTTTGGCATTACAGCCGTCTTCGGCCCGGCTTGCTTGAATCCTGATGGTGCAATGAGCAAGGGACTCACATCTGAGTATACCCTACCACACTTATGGTGGCCAAAACGATTCATAAAAGGGGGTGGTAATGGACAGAGTATCTGAATTAAGCAGAACACTCCTACCCAGTCAAAAGATCAGGGCTTAATCCATCACCGTTTTTTAGCTCACTGCACCATCCCAGTTCAGAACCTGGCTACATGCAAATTAGGCTGACCCTGGCCCAGTGCATCATGGGAACAGGGCAGACCAAACTACCAAGCCAATTCTTTACTGGAAAGGAAACAAGCTTCCGGGGACCGGTTTCTGGCATTACAGCCGTCTTTGGCCCGGCTTGCTTGAATCCTGATGGTGCAATGAGCAAGGGACTCACATCTGAGTATACCCTACCACACTTATGGTGGCCAAAACGATTCATAAAAGGGGGTGGTAATGGACAGAGTATCTGAATTAAGCAGAACACTCCTACCCAGTCAAAAGATCAGGGCTTAATCCGTCACAGTTTTTTAGCTCACTGCACCATCCCAGTTCAGAACCTGGCTACATGCAAATTAGTCTGACCCTGGCCCAGTGCATCATGGGAACAGGGCAGACCAAACTACCAAGCCAATTCTTTACTGGAAAGGAAACAAGCTTCCGGGGACCGGTTTCTGGCATTACAGCCGTCTTCGGCCCGGCTTGCTTGAATCCTGATGGTGCAATGAGCAAGGGACTCACATCTGAGTATACCCTACCACACTTATGGTGGCCAAAACGATTCATAAAAGGGGGTGGTAATGGACAGAGTGTCTGAATTAAGCAGAACACTCCTACCCAGTCAAAAGATCAGGGCTTAATCCATCACCGTTTTTTAGCTCACTGCACCATCCCAGTTCAGAACCTGGCTACATGCAAATTAGTCTGACCCTGGCCCAGTGCATCATGGGAACAGGGCAGACCAAACTACCAAGCCAATTCTTTACTGGAAAGGAAACTAGCTTCCGGGGACCGGTTTCTGGCATTACAGCCGTCTTCGGCCCGGCTTGCTTGAATCCTGATGGTGCAATGAGCAAGGGACTCACATCTGAGTATACCCTACCACACTTATGGTGGCCAAAACGATTCATAAAAGGGGGTGGTAATGGACAGAGTATCTGAATTAAGCAGAACACTCCTACCCAGTCAAAAGATCAGGGCTTAATCCATCACCGTTTTTTAGCTCACTGCACCATCCCAGTTCAGAACCTGGCTACATGCAAATTAGTCTGACCCTGGCCCAGTGCATCATGGGAACAGGGCAGACCAAACTACCAAGCCAATTCTTTACTGGAAAGGAAACAAGCTTCCGGGGACCGGTTTCTGGCATTACAGCCGTCTTCGGCCCGGCTTGCTTGAATCCTGATGGTGCAATGAGCAAGGGACTCACATCTGAGTATACCCTACCACACTTATGGTGGCCAAAACGATTCATAAAAGGGGGTGGTAATGGACAGAGTATCTGAATTAAGCAGAACACTCCTACCCAGTCAAAAGATCAGGGCTTAATCCATCACCGTTTTTTAGCTCACTGCACCATCCCAGTTCAGAACCTGGCTACATGCAAATTAGTCTGACCCTGGCCCAGTGCATCATGGGAACAGGGCAGACCAAACTACCAAGCCAATTCTTTACTGGAAAGGAAACAAGCTTCCGGGGACCGGTTTCTGGCATTACAGCCGTCTTCGGCCCGGCTTGCTTGAATCCTGATGGTGCAATGAGCAAGGGACTCACATCTGAGTATACCCTACCACACTTATGGTGGCCAAAACGATTCATAAAAGGGGGTGGTAATGGACAGAGTATCTGAATTAAGCAGAACACTCCTACCCAGTCAAAAGATCAGGGCTTAATCCATCACCGTTTTTTAGCTCACTGCACCATCCCAGTTCAGAACCTGGCTACATGCAAATTAGGCTGACCCTGGCCCAGTGCATCATGGGAACAGGGCAGACCAAACTACCAAGCCAATTCTTTACTGGAAAGGAAACAAGCTTCCGGGGACCGGTTTCTGGCATTACAGCCGTCTTCGGCCCGGCTTGCTTGAATCCTGATGGTGCAATGAGAAAGGGACTCACATCTGAGTATACCCTACCACACTTATGGTGGCCAAAACGATTCATAAAAGGGGGTGGTAATGGACAGAGTATCTGAATTAAGCAGAACACTCCTACCCAGTCAAAAGATCAGGGCTTAATCCATCACAGTTTTTTAGCTCACTGCACCATCCCAGTTCAGAACCTGGCTACATGCAAATTAGTCTGACCCTGGCCCAGTGCATCATGGGAACAGGGCAGACCAAACTACCAAGCCAATTCTTTACTGGAAAGGAAACAAGCTTCCGGGGACCAGTTTCTGGCATTACAGCCGTCTTCGGCCCGGCTTGCTTGAATCCTGATGGTGCAATGAGCAAGGGACTCACATCTGAGTATACCCTACCACACTTATGGTGGCCAAAACGATTCATAAAAGGGGGTGGTAATGGACAGAGTATCTGAATTAAGCAGAACACTCCTACCCAGTCAAAAGATCAGGGCTTAATCCATCACCGTTTTTTAGCTCACTGCACCATCCCAGTTCAGAACCTGGCTACATGCAAATTAGTCTGACCCTGGCCCAGTGCATCATGGGAACAGGGCAGACCAAACTACCAAGCCAATTCTTTACTGGAAAGGAAACAAGCTTCCGGGGACCGGTTTCTGGCATTACAGCCGTCTTCGGCCCAGCTTGCTTGAATCCTGATGGTGCAATGAGCAAGGGACTCACATCTGAGTATACCCTACCACACTTATGGTGGCCAAAACGATTCATAAAAGGGGGTGGTAATGGACAGAGTATCTGAATTAAGCAGAACACTCCTACCCAGTCAAAAGATCAGGGCTTAATCCATCACCGTTTTTTAGCTCACTGCACCATCCCAGTTCAGAACCTGGCTACATGCAAATTAGTCTGACCCTGGCCCAGTGCATCATGGGAACAGGGCAGACCAAACTACCAAGCCAATTCTTTACTGGAAAGGAAACAAGCTTCCGGGGACCGGTTTCTGGCATTACAGCCGTCTTCGGCCCGGCTTGCTTGAATCCTGATGGTGCAATGAGCAAGGGACTCACATCTGAGTATACCCTACCACACTTATGGTGGCCAAAACGATTCATAAAAGGGGGTGGTAATGGACAGAGTATCTGCATTAAGCAGAACACTCCTACCCAGTCAAAAGATCAGGGCTTAATCCATCACCGTTTTTTAGCTCACTGCACCATCCCAGTTCAGAACCTGGCTACATGCAAATTAGTCTGACCCTGGCCCAGTGCATCATGGGAACAGGGCAGACCAAACTACCAAGCCAATTCTTTACTGGAAAGGAAACAAGCTTCCGGGGACCGGTTTCTGGCATTACAGCCGTCTTCGGCCCGGCTTGCTTGAATCCTGATGGTGCAATGAGCAAGGGACTCACATCTGAGTATACCCTACCACACTTATGGTGGCCAAAACGATTCATAAAAGGGGGTGGTAATGGACAGAGTATCTGAATTAAGCAGAACACTCCTACCCAGTCAAAAGATCAGGGCTTAATCCATCACCGTTTTTTAGCTCACTGCACCATCCCAGTTCAGAACCTGGCTACATGCAAATTAGGCTGACCCTGGCCCAGTGCATCATGGGAACAGGGCAGACCAAACTACCAAGCCAATTCTTTACTGGAAAGGAAACAAGCTTCCGGGGACCGGTTTCTGGCATTACAGCCGTCTTCGGCCCGGCTTGCTTGAATCCTGATGGTGCAATGAGCAAGGGACTCACATCTGAGTATACCCTACCACACTTATGGTGGCCAAAACGATTCATAAAAGGGGGTGGTAATGGACAGAGTATCTGAATTAAGCAGAACACTCCTACCCAGTCAAAAGATCAGGGCTTAATCCATCACAGTTTTTTAGCTCACTGCACCATCCCAGTTCAGAACCTGGCTACATGCAAATTAGGCTGACCCTGGCCCAGTGCATCATGGGAACAGGGCAGACCAAACTACCAAGCCAATTCTTTACTGGAAAGGAAACAAGCTTCCGGGGACCGGTTTCTGGCATTACAGCCGTCTTCGGCCCGGCTTGCTTGAATCCTGATGGTGCAATGAGCAAGGGACTCACATCTGAGTATACCCTACCACACTTATGGTGGCCAAAACGATTCATAAAAGGGGGTGGTAATGGACAGAGTATCTGAATTAAGCAGAACACTCCTACCCAGTCAAAAGATCAGGGCTTAATCCGTCACAGTTTTTTAGCTCACTGCACCATCCCAGTTCAGAACCTGGCTACATGCAAATTAGTCTGACCCTGGCCCAGTGCATCATGGGAACAGGGCAGACCAAACTACCAAGCCAATTCTTTACTGGAAAGGAAACAAGCTTCCGGGGACCGCTTTCTGGCATTACAGCCGTCTTCGGCCCGGCTTGCTTGAATCCTGATGGTGCAATGAGCAAGGGACTCACATCTGAGTATACCCTACCACACTTATGGTGGCCAAAACGATTCATAAAAGGGGGTGGTAATGGACAGAGTATCTGAATTAAGCAGAACACTCCTACCCAGTCAAAAGATCAGGGCTTAATCCATCACCGTTTTTTAGCTCACTGCACCATCCCAGTTCAGAACCTTGCTACATGCAAATTAGTCTGACCCTGGCCCAGTGCATCATGGGAACAGGGCAGACCAAACTACCAAGCCAATTCTTTACTGGAAAGGAAACAAGCTTCCGGGGACCGGTTTCTGGCATTACAGCCGTCTTCGGCCCGGCTTGCTTGAATCCTGATGGTGCAATGAGCAAGGGACTCACATCTGAGTATACCCTACCACACTTATGGTGGCCAAAAAGATTCATAAAAGGGGGTGGTAATGGATAGAGTATCTGAATTAAGCAGAACACTCCTACCCAGTCAAAAGATCAGGGCTTAATCCATCACCGTTTTTTAGCTCACTGCACCATCCCAGTTCAGAACCTGGCTACATGCAAATTAGTCTGACCCTGGCCCAGTGCATCATGGGAACAGGGCAGACCAAACTACCAAGCCAATTCTTTACTGGAAAGGAAACAAGCTTCCGGGGACCGGTTTCTGGCATTACAGCCGTCTTCGGCCCGGCTTGCTTGAATCCTGATGGTGCAATGAGCAAGGGACTCACATCTGAGTATACCCTACCACACTTATGGTGGCCAAAACGATTCATAAAAGGGGGTGGTAATGGACAGAGTATCTGAATTAAGCAGAACACTCCTACCCAGTCAAAAGATCAGGGCTTAATCCATCACCGTTTTTTAGCTCACTGCACCATCCCAGTTCAGAACCTGGCTACATGCAAATTAGTCTGACCCTGGCCCAGTGCATCATGGGAACAGGGCAGACCAAACTACCAAGCCAATTCTTTACTGGAAAGGAAACAAGCTTCCGGGGACCGGTTTCTGGCATTACAGCCGTCTTCGGCCCGGCTTGCTTGAATCCTGATGGTGCAATGAGCAAGGGACTCACGTCTGAGTATACCCTACCACACTTATGGTGGCCAAAACGATTCATAAAAGGGAGTGGTAATGGACAGAGTATCTGAATTAAGCAGAACACTCCTACCCAGTCAAAAGATCAGGGCTTAATCCATCACCGTTTTTTAGCTCACTGCACCATCCCAGTTCAGAACCTGGCTACATGCAAATTAGTCTGACCCTGGCCCAGTGCATCATGGGAACAGGGCAGACCAAACTACCAAGCCAATTCTTTACTGGAAAGGAAACAAGCTTCCGGGGACCGGTTTCTGGCATTACAGCCGTCTTCGACCCGGCTTGCCTGAATCCTGATGGTGCAATGAGCAAGGGACTCACATCTGAGTATACCCTACCACACTTATGGTGGCCAAAACGATTCATAAAAGGGGGTGGTAATGGCCGACGATGCCTGAAATGGCAGAAACCGGTCCCCGGAAGCTTGTCTCCTTTCTGGTGAAGAATTGGCTTGGTAGTTTGGTCTGCCCTGTTCCCATGATGCACTGGGCCAGGGACAAACTAATTTGCATATAGCCAGGTTCTGAGCTGGGATGGGGCAGTGAGCTAAATAACGGTGATGGATCAAGCCCTGATCTTTTGACTGGGTAGGAGTGTTCTGCTTAATTCAGACACTCTGTTCATCACCACCCCCTTTATTGAATCATTTTGTCCACCATAAGCGTGGAAGGGTATACTCAGACATGAGTCCCTTGCTCACTGCTCCATCAGGATTCAAGCAAGCCGGGCCGACGACGCCTGAAATGGCAGAAACCGGTCCCCGGAAGCTTGTCTCCTTTCTGGTGAAGAATTGGCTTGGTTGTTTGGTCTGCCCTGTTCCCATGATGCACTGGGCCAGGGACAGACTAATTTGCATATAGCCAGGTTCTGAGCTGGGATGGGGCAGTGAGCTAAATAACGGTGATGGATCAAGCCCTGATCTTTGGACTGGGTAAGAGTGGTCTGCTTAATTCAGACACTCTGTTCATCACCACCCCCTTTATTGAATCATTTTGTCCACCAGAAGCGTGGAAGGGTATACTCAGACATGAGTCCCTTGCTCACTGCTCCATCAGGATTCAAGCAAGCCGGGCCGACGACGCCTGAAATGGCAGAAACCGGTCCCCGGAAGCTTGTCTCCTTTCTGGTGAAGAATTGGCTTGGTAGTTTGGTCTGCCCTGTTCCCATGATGCACTGGGCCAGGGACAGACTAATTTGCATATAGCCAGGTTCTGACCTGGGATGGGGCAGTGAGCTAAATAACGGTGATGGATCAAGTCCTGATCTTTGGACTGGGTAAGAGTGGTCTGCTTAATTCAGACATTCTGTTCATCACCACCCCCTTTATTGAATCATTTTGTCCACCATAAGCGTGGAAGGGTATACTCAGACATGAGTCCCTTGCTCACTGCTCCATCAGGATTCAAGCAAGCCGAGCCGACGACGCCTGAAATGGCAGAAACCGGTCTCGGAAGCTTGTCTCCTTTCTGGTGAAGAATTGGCTTGGTAGTTTGGTCTGCCCTGTTCCCATGATGCACTGGGCCAGGGACAGACTAATTTGCATATAGCCAGGTTCTGAGCTGGGATGGGGCAGTGAGCTAAATAACGGTGATGGATCAAGCCCTGATCTTTGGACTGGGTAAGAGTGGTCTGCTTAATTCAGACACTCTGTTCATCACCACCCCCTCTATTGAATCATTTTGTCCACCATAAGCGTGGAAGGGTATACTCAGACATGAGTCCCTTGCTCACTGCTCCATCAGGATTCAAGCAAGCCGGGCCGACGACGCCTGAAATGGCAGAAACCGGTCCCCGGAAGCTTGTCTCCTTTCTGGTGAAGAATTGGCTTGGTAGTTTGGTCTGCCCTGTTCCCATGATGCACTGGGCCAGGGACAGACTAATTTGCATATAGCCAGGTTCTGAGCTGGGATGGGGCAGTGAGCTAAATAACGGTGATGGATCAAGCCCTGATCTTTGGACTGGGTAAGAGTGGTCTGCTTAATTCAGACACTCTGTTCATCAACACCCCCTTTATTGAATCATTGTGAGGCCTGCCAGCCAATGAAGATCCAGGCACCTCTTACTCAAAGGCAAAAGATGATGCCCATAATCCCGCATTTTGGCGCCTGGCAGTTCTAACCATTAAAAAGGCAATCAACTCTTTCAGCAGCTGATGAGCTGTGAAAGAGATGCTGGTCAGTGGCAGAAAGGAAGGTGTTGCAGCACAGCAGGGGGTCATGCTCCTTGTGGACTCTTGAGCACCTTCGGTTATTTGGATGCAAATAGCATTGAAAGAGTAAATGAAACTAATTTTTTCAGTTTTTCCCCTCAATTTTTATATAGAGCAAACCCAACCCAAACATATTGGAGTGCTTTACATGAGCACCTATGACGTTTCATAAGGACATGTTCCTTTTTTAGATACGGAGAGATTAAGTGATTTGCCCAGGATCACAGGATGTAGAGCCAAAACCAGAATCAAATCTGATTCCTCAGTTCCAAAGTGGGTAGCTCTGACCTCAAGCCCTATCTTCTCCCCTCCTCTACCCATGCTCAGGACCTGTCCAGGGAGTACACTCTTAATATCTATGTCATACATCTGTGGTTCCCAAAGTGTGCGCCGCGGCACCCTGATGCGCCGTGAAGGGAAGCCAGGGGCGCCGCGACGCTGTGCAGGATGTGGGTCTGAAAAAAAATATATAATTATCCTCAAAATGTAGTGAAACTGCGAGCTGCCAATTTTGGAGCTGGGGAACCGGGTTCGACCCTCGACGTCAGCTCAGAATCCTGTGTCATTCTGGGCAAATCACTTAATCTTCCAGCGCCTACAAAAACAGAATACATGAATGTATCCTTGTGTAACGTGACTGGTGCTTTTCGGGTCGAGTTTGCGCTATATAAATCTGCAGCAAAAAAAAAGAAAAAATCCAGCCGACCAAAACACAGAAAAAGGGTAAAACTTTTCAACTGTCAAATGACATTCACAAACGTTCCTATTATGACAGCTTTTTCAAAATCATGTGCAACTTTGTACCAAGTCCATTATCAGGCAGAAAAATCACATTATTGATGACATATATTTTGGATTCTTTAAATGGTGGAATAATTTAATGATTGGGAGAGAGAGAGGGTGTTCGTGCGCTGCTTAATAAACCTGTGGCGGTATCCCAGTGTTCTCTCTGGGAGCACAGATATGCATAAAATGACTGTCTTTAACCTCCATTGGGTGGGTGGGTGCAGGATCAGGGTCCTGGTGGAGAGCATTGGGTGGGTGGGTGCAGGGTCAGGGGCCTCGTGGAGAGCGTTGTGTGGGTGGGTGCAGGGTCAGGTCCTTGTGGAGAGCATTGGGTGGGTGGGTCAGGGTCCTGGTGGAGAGCGTTGGGTGGGTGGGTGCAGGGTGAGAGGCCTGGTGGGGAGCGTTGGGTGGGTGGGTGCAGGGTCAGGGTCCTGGTGGAGAGCATTGGGTGGGTGGGTCAGGGGCCTGGTGGAGAGCGTTGGGTGGGTGGGTGCAGGGTGAGAGGCCAGGTGGGGAGCGTTGGGTGGGTGGGCGCAGGGTCAGGGTCCTGGTGGAGAGCATTGGGTGGGTGGGTCAGGGGCCTGGTGGAGAGCGTTGGGTGGGTGGGTGCAGGGTGAGAGGCCTGGTGGGGAGTGTTGGGTGGGTGGGTGCAGGGTCAGGTCCTTGTGGAGAGCATTGGGTGGGTGGGTCAGGGGCCTGGTGGAGAGCATTGGGTGGGTGGGTGCAGGGCGAGAGGCCTGGTGGGGAGCGTTGGGTGGATGGGTGGAGGGTCAGGGTCCTGGTGGAGAGCATTGGGTGGGTGGGTCAGGGGCCTGGTGGAGAGCGTTGGGTGGGTGGGTGGAGGGGGAGAGGCCTGGTGGGGAGCGTTGGGTGGGTGGGTGCAGGGTCAGGATTCTGGTGAAGAGCGTTGGGTGGGTGGGTGCAGGGTTAGGGGCCTGGTGGAGAGCGTTGGGTGGGTGGGTGCGGAGTCAGGGGCCTGGTGGAGAGCGTTGGGTGGGTAGGTGCAGGGTGGGGGGCCTGGTGGAGAGCATTGGCTCGGTGGGTGCGGGGTCAGAGGCCTGGTGGAGAGCGTTGGGTGGGTGGGTGCGGAGTCAGGGGCCTGGTGGAGAGCGTTGGGTGGGTGGGTGCAGGGTGGGGGGCCTGGTGGAGAGCATTGGCTCGGTGGGTGCGGGGTCAGGGACCTGGTGGAGAGCGTTGGGTGGGTGGGTGCAGGGTGGGGGGGCCTGGTGGAGAGCGTTGGGTGGGTGCAGGTTCAGGGGCCTGGTGGAGTGCATTGGGTGCGTGCAGGGTGAGAGGCCTGGTGGAGAGCGTTGGGTGGGCGGGTGCAGGGTGGGGTGCCTGGTGGAGAGCATTGGGTGGGTGGGTGCGGGGTCAGGGGCCTGGTGGGGTGCGTTGGGTGGGTGGGTGCAGGGTGGGGGGCATGGTGGAGAGCGTTGGGTGGGTGCATGTTCAGGGGCCTGGTGGAGAGCATTGGGTGCGTGCAGGGTGAAAGGCCTGGTGGAGAGCGTTGGGTGGGCGCCTTATGCCCTGATGCAGCCGCACTCGTCGTTGAGGGGTCGTCACTCGTGACTGCTGCATGTTGGAGAGTGTGAGGGGAGAAGGGGGCAAGGCAGAGGGGAGAAGGGTGCAAGGCAGAGGGGAGAAGGATTCAAGGCAGAGGGGAGAAGGGTGCAAGGCAGAGAGAGAAGGGTGCAAGGCAGAGGGGAGAAGGGTGCAAGGCAGAGGGGAAAAGGGTGCAAGGCAGAGAGGAGAAGGGTGCAAGGTAGAGATGGGTGCAAGGAGGAGGGGAGAAGGGTGTACAACAGAGGGGAGAAGGGTGCAACTGGGAGGGGGAGAAGGGTGCAAGACAGGGGAGAAGGGTGCAAGGTAGAAAAGGGTGCTAGGCAGAGAGGAGAAGGGTGCAAGGCAGAGGGCAGAAGGGTACAAAGCAGAGGGGAGAAGGGTGCAAGGCAGAGGGGAGAAGGGTGCAAGGCAGAGGGGAGAAGGGTGCAAGGCAGTGGGGAGAAGGGTGCCAGTCAGAGAGGAGAAGGGTGCATGGCAGAGAAAAGAAGGGTGAAAGGCAGAGAGGAGAAGGGTACAAGGCAGTGGGGAGAATGGTGCAGGCAGAGGGGAGAATGGTGCAAGGCAGAGGGGAGAATGGTGCAAGGCAGAGGGGAGAAGGGTGCAAGGCAGAGGGGAGAAGGGTGTAAGGCAGAGGGCAGAAGGGTGCAAGGCAGAGGGGAGAAGGGTGCTAGGCAGAGAGGAGAAGGGTGCTAGGCAGAGGGGAGAAGGGTGCAAGGTAGAGGGGAGAAGGGTGCAAGGCAGAGGGGAGAAGGGTGCAAGGCAGAGGGGAGAAGGGTGCAAGGCAGAGAAAAGAAGGGTGCCAGGCAGAGAGGAGAAGGGTACAAGGCAGTGGGGAGAAGGGTGCAAGGTAGAGGGGAGAAGGGTGCAAAGCAGAGGGGAGAAGGGTGCAAGGCAGAGGGGAGAAGGGTGCAAGGCAGAGAAAAGAAGGGTGCCAGGCAGAGAGGAGAAGGGTACAAGGCAGTGGGGAGAATGGTGCAAGGCAGAGGGGAGAATGGTGCAAGGCAGAGGGGAGAAGGGTGCAAGGCAGAGGGGAGAAGGGTGCCAGCCAGAGAGGAGAAGGGTGCAAGGCAGAGAAAAGAAGGGTGCAAGGCAGAGAGGAGAAGGGTACAAGGCAGTGGGGAGAATGGTGCAGGCAGAGGGGAGAATGGTGCAAGGCAGAGAGGAGAAGGGTGCAAGGCAGAGGGGAGAAGGGTGCAAGGCAGAGGGGAGAAGGGTACAAGGCAGAGGCGAAAAGGGTGCAAGGCAGAGGGGAGAAGGGTGCAAGGCAGAGGGGAGAAGGGTGCAAGGCAGAAGGGTGCTAGGCAGAGAGGAGAAGGGTGCAAGGCAGAGAGGAGAGGTGTGCAAGGCAGAGGGGAGAAGGGTGCATGGCAGAGGGGTGAAGGGTGCAAAGCAGAGGGGAGAAGGGTGCAAGGCAGAGGGGAGAAGGGTGCAAGGCAGAGAGGAGAAGGGTGCAAGGCAGAGGGGAGAAGGGTACAAGGCAGAGGAGAGAAGGGTGCAAGGCAGAGGGGGGAAGGGTGCAAGGCAGAGGGGAGAAGGGTGCAAGGCAGAGGGGAAAAGGGTGCAAGGTAGAAAAGGGTGCAAGGCTGAGGTGAAGTAGGGTACAAGGGGAAGGGGAGAAGGGTGCAAAGTGGAGGGGGAGAAGGGTGTAAGGCAGAGGGGGAAAGGGTGCAAGGGGGATGGTGATGAAGTTAAAAATGTGCCCCCCCCGAAAACATTTCTGCGGATACCCATGATCAGAGCCCACCTCACGTAAACTTCTTGTAACCCCACAGAGCTCCTTGAGCCTTTCTCTAGCCTGGTAACTTTTAGTGGGAGTGCTTTATACTACTCTATGTATGCATTGAGATGTACTTTATAAGATCTTGTGTGTTTGCAAATAAAGTTTTATGACACTGATGGCTACTCTCTGAATCCTTCATCACGTCTAGGCTTGATTCTTCATGTAGACCAGTGGTTCCCAAAGGGTGCGCCGCGGCATCCCGGTGCGCGGGTAAAAAAATGGTGGGGAGCTATGGCTAACTGCCAATTAGGTCAAGGGAGCCAGGGGTCAAAAAAGTTTGTGAACCACTGAGTTAGACCACTGGAGTCAAGCTATCCTGGCTGAAGACGGCTGATAGCCAGAAACCGGTCTTAGGATGCTTGATTCCGGTCCAGGGAAGACATGGCTTGGCAGTTCGGTCTGGGCTGTTCCCATGAGTCACAGCCTCAAGACTGATTTGCATATGGCCATGTCTGAAACGGGGTGGCTTGGTGAGGAAAATAACGATGAATTAAACCCAGATCTGTGACTGAGGGTGAATGTTTTGCCATTGTGCAACATTCCGTCCATCATCTTGTGTGTTTTGCTGTTGATTGGTTAGTTAGGCCAGCCTGTTTTTCCCTTCCATGAAGAAAAGCCATCTTCTGGTAATGGGACAATTATAAAAAATATTTTTAAAAGTAGACATAAAAAGGCTGAATTTTTTAAAACTCTACATTGTGAATTGTTCAGAAACATACATTAAACTCTAAACATAGCTTGTCACTCCATCCATAACTGTACCCTAACCTTTTACCCTTGCACTATGCTGCCTCTGCCTTTTTATAAGGGGAATACCACCTCCCATACCCCTCTTCTCTCCCTCCCTTCTACCATCATCACTTATAACTCTCTGACTTAACCTTAACCCAAATCCTAAACGTAACATAACTTCTACCCCAACCCCAGAACACAGTATTGGTGAACGAAGATATTTTTAAGAAAATAAATAAGGGGCTGGGGTGTGTGATGGGTAGGTTATGGTTTACTGTACCAGACGTTTTTTGTGCCTTAATACATACTTTGTAGTGGGTACCTTTAATCAGTTTCTTTGTTTTTCTCTGCTTAGCAACTTAATATCCTGATGCCATGTAGGGCAGAATGGTAAAACAGCACAAATCATAGGGTTTAGGGACATATTCTCCAGCAGTTAGGGATGAAAAAGGTTGGAGGAAATTGTGGTGGCATTCCACCAGCTTGTTGAAAAGGAGGAGAAAGAATAACCAGTAAAATCAAGAGCAGTGCCCATTAGCCAGCATCTGTCTGCTGGGGTGGCAGCAGAAGTCCCAGCTCGTCCTCAGAAATTTTGAATGATAGTGCTTACACATTGTGAAGACATGAAGACAAAAGAGAGAAGGTTATTTATAGCACCTAGATACCAAGATATCAGAAATCAGACATATTGTCTGCTTTTGAAACTGAATTGACTACAATGGGATTTTCTTTTCTAAAAAACTTATTGTTGGCTTTAGTTGGGTCCACGGTGGATGTTTGTTGTGGAAGGGACTGTTGCTGGTTTCAAGGAGTGGGTGAAGTGTATTCAGAAGGTTTTAGTAAAATTTGTTCTTAGATTTTCAGTGAGGGTGGAATGTTTTGCAAGAACGATTATAGCTGGGATTAGGGAGGGGGATGGGTGAGATATGTGAGGCATTGTTGAATTGTCGTTGGGCTTAGGGATGTGGGATGAACTTGTGTTGGTGAAGTAAGTGAATGTCATGGTCATCTTTCTGGTTCTAACTATTAACAGAGAGGAAAAAGGCACTTTGAGAATATGTGGGCAGACATACTTACAGCATACTGGGTGGATTCATTCTCCTACAGAAATCTGGGGGCCTTGTTTGTGTGAAACATGAAGTGTTGTGAGATGAGAGTTAATTGAGTTCTTGCTGGAACATGGATCTGACCTTACAGCAGCAATTTTGACATTCAAACATTTAAGAGAGCATTGGCCCTACCACTCTGCCTGTTAATGTCAGTGTTAGCAGTGATTCAGGTTGATTGCAATGGGCTCTATGATTGTGTTGATGGCTCTTCAGGTTTGCTGAGGTCTCTCTCTCTTTCACAACTGGTTTCAGATGTGGTGATTACCTCAAACAGAGGGGATAAGTGTCACTCATAGTAGCATATTTGTTTGAGCATGGCATGTTTCATACGCTAGAGTGCTTTTCTTAGGTAATGCTCAAGGTCAAGAGTGTGATACAAGGAACGTCTTGAAAAGTCATACGACATCTACTCTTGGGGGTAAAGAGGAATTGGTACTTATTCTTGTCCAGGAACAAGAAGTAACATGATATCAAAAGATATAGCTGGCTGCAGTGCAGAAGGGTCCCCATTAGATGCCCAGGCACAAACATTAGAGTGAAAAGGAAAGATATGCAGATTGTGAAAGGTTACAGGCCTGATTTAGATATTGGTGGATTTCTTAGTCTCTCACAGATATCTCATCTGCCAAAATATAAATCCCATTATTTCCTATGGGAATAATATTTCAGCAGACGGGATATCTGTCACCATTGTGACAGAGTAACCCATCTGCCAAGATCTAAATCAGGCCCTAACTTTTGAAAAATCATCTCAAGAGAAGTGTGCTTATAGGAACACAAGAGGAGATACAGAGAGGAGGCGTCAAGCCTGTGGGCTTGTGGAGTAACACACATGTGTCACTAAAGGAAATGGTGACCACTCTAATGAACAGCAGTTATGGAATATTGTAAATACTTGGGGATAGATTAATCAAGGTTTTGCATCACCCTAGCGCCACACAAGGGCAAACCAAAACCTAAGTGAGATTTATTAAACCACGCAAGGCCACCTTGCTTGACACTGCATGGCTTGCACCACCACCAATGGATTTTGGCGCATTTCCCAGATTTACCATAAGTGGTGGACCTGCAAAAGCATCAAAATGCTAAGCTTCCGTAAGTGAGGCGTAACACTGAGATATATCTTTATTTCTCCTGTTTTTATTACTCTTCCTAATTCCTTTCCCCTTTTTTTACCACTTAGTGCTGCTATATTATGTACGGCAGATTTGGTGCTGATGTAATATGGGGTTCTGGGTGTGTGCTGTCCCATAGAATTCTGGGTGCTGACACTGCAGTTGAGTTTATGGATTGGTATGTGTAATATAGTTTGATACAAGTTTGTTGCATTTCATCATATATTTTATACACTTTCTTCAGGTAAATATTTGTTCTATATATATATTGTCCCAGGCTTAATGTGAGAAGTTGGCGCTTTTCTTCATTAAAAAATTGCAGGATATTCAACAATCTCTGTCTGGGACTGGAGGGGGCCCCTCTCAGCTCAACATCCACCCCTCACACTATGTTTTTGATGACTCGACTTCTGCAGACACCCCACCTGCCCACCAGAAATTGAACAAATGGGATTCTCTGGATTTGCATCTATTTTTTTCCCTGGCACAAACCATAAGATCTAGGGGCTAGATGTAGGTAATTCCGATTTACCTACTCTTAAATACCGAATTTTACTGATTCGGTATTTAAGAGTAGGTAAATAGGAAGGAAGCAGATGTAGGTAATTTCAAATTCAGAATTACCGAATCTGTAACATTCGGTATTTACCGATTCTGTAAATACAGAATCGGTATTTCCCATTGATTCCTATGGGCTTTGAAGGCCATAGGAATCAATGGGAAATACCGATTCTGTATTTACAGAATCGGTAAATACCGAATCCTGCAAGGGTGCAGGGGGTGTCACTTTGACACCCTCTAGCACCCCAAATACAGGCTTGTGTGACATGTGGCACACATACATGCCCTAAGGGCATGTCTGTGTGTCACATTGCACAGGTGTGCATGCACAGATGTGCATGCACACCTGAATTCGGTATTTTACCACACAATAGGATTGTGTGATAAAATACCGACTCTTAAGGGCCTGTGGCACTGTAAACTGTGCCACCTACATTTGGAATTACCGAATCGGTATATTTACCGATTCGGTAATTTACCGAATCGGTAATTTTACCGATTCGGTAATTATACCGATTCTGTAATTTTCAGCCCCCTACATCTGAAAACCCTAATACCGGTCGGAAACGTTCGAAATTGGCCGTTTCCGACCGGTATTAGGGCTCCTACATCTGGCCCTAGCTCTCCTAAAGATCCTCTTCCCCTGGATAAGCTCTGACTCTTGAATCCTGACGTCATGTTGCACCAGGTAAGACTCCTCATTTGGTTTTTTTACAGGAAGGGCTTATTTCTCAACCTTGGAAGCATGTCATGGTCCCACCCCTTGTGAAGAAACTCAGTTTGGATCCCTCCAATTGGTCCAATGACAGACCCACTTCTCTGCTCCCCATCTTGTCCAAAATTATAGAAAAACATGTTTGAAAACAACTTTCCGCTTTAGTGAAGTCACAACGTTTTCTATATGACTCCCAGTCAGGGTCAGGGCAGGACCGTATCTGCACTCATTGGGGTCACAGAACACTTCAGGCGGCTTCTGGATGAGGATTGATCTTAGCTCTGGCATCAATACTGTGTATACTATGATATGCTCCTATTGAGGCTGGCACAACAGAGACTCCAGGGAATGGCAATTTCCTGGATATCCTCTTTTTTGAAGGGACAAACCTTCCAGGTCTCCTCTGGCAGCGCCTCCTCCACGTGTGATGCATTGACCTCTGTGGTCCCTCAAGGATTAGCCCTAAGCCCAGCACTTTTTAACATCTATGTTCAACCCTGGCCAACCAGGGTGAACACTGCAGTCTTACTTTATTATCCTGTGTCGATGATACTCAAATTCTCATCTCTATCATATGCTCAAGACCACAATTCTCTGTCCTTGCAAGTAGCCTCATGGATGAACAACTCGCTGAAACTTACCAAAGATAAGACTGAGGTGCTGGTGCTTGGAAAGACCCTGTTCCTTTGCTGACCAGAGCACTGGTCAGATGCCCTGTCCTGGCCCCTAAAGTTAAGAATTTTAATATTTTAGTGAACACTAAGCTTTCCAAGAAGCATCAGGTGGCATGGGTATCTGCGGCCTGTTTCATGACCCTGAAATGGCTACGTAAAATATGTAAAACACTTTTGTACAAGTTAGGTTCAGGTTATTTTAGTGATTTGTAGGTTCCACCCTGAAAAGAGTTGTGAATATTTCTTGAAATAGGCAGTTACCCACCCTTAATTATAATCAAATTGCTTACACTTAGATGACTTCAGAAAGGCTGGAATTCATCAACGTCACCTAACTTGTACCGTAGACTGTAGCTCAGTCTGTCGGAACGCCAGTGCCACCCGGGAACCACACCAGAGTTCCCGGGTGGCGTTGGCGTTCCGACAGACTGAGCTATGGTCTACGGTCAGAGTCCTAGGAGAACCTATCTCCCGTTCTAAGAGATCACGATATTGATCGACGTGCCTCTTGCGCCAGGTGGAGAGGCTTTCACCGTGCCCTCCCAGATGCTCCCTCATTTATTCAGGACATATCCGCTTTAAATCTAAATCGAAACTACGAGTCCCAGACAGCCCATGTGACACCCGCGGTTTTCTTCAAGCTTTGTAAATGTAAATGTAGTTGAGCTTATATAGCGCACAGCTACCCGCAGTGGGTTTCCTGGCGCTTGCTTAGGGAACCCTTCCTGGTATTCCCCTGTGAGATAGCAGGGTATCCACAAGGTGAAAGTCAGGCATCCCGCCGCGAGGGGCCGTTGTAGAGATTAAGCAAGCTATTGCCCAGAGTCGCAGAGTGTGAACCCGTGAGTCGAGGAGGCACCGGGGCGAGAATTATCGAGTCCGTGGAATTTTTAGCCCAAGACCCGCCGAGGCGGGGAGTTGAACCCTGGTCCAGAACCGATCTCAGCTTCCGGGTCTGCTGCCTCTAACCCCTGAGCCACACTTCACTGCTTTCCACTGCAGCCGCACATTACCGACACCACTGAGAAACACACGTCTTGATTGAACTTACTGAAGCTTAACTGCGGTGCAAGGTGTCTTTCTGGTCCTGATGAGAACCGGACAAAGGGTTCGGTTTGAAATGCGTCGAACTTTTTTGTTGTCTGCCTTAAAATTTGATTGCGCTTTCAAAGTTTCCATCATTCAAGCAGAATTAAAGTTGGGGAGGCAGGATGACATTGTAAACTAGATTCAGTTCTGCCTAAATACCCCACGCTGTTAAAAAACTGTTTTCACTTTTTCAACGCAGGCTCTGTTGTGTTTTGCTTTGGGACGCTAGATTTATGAGTCTGTTTATGTGTGTATTAATGTGAGTGTGTGTAGAATCAGGTTTCGAGTCAGGTTACGAGTATGCATGAGGTTGTTGAATTGAATTTTATTGCACTGTCATTCGTGTGTCCACGTCTGTTTTTTCACAATTAATGTTGCTGTCACACATATTTAAAATAATGTTTTATATTTTGTCTTTCTTGAAAATTTGAAAATAAAACTAAGTTTGATGGATTGAATCTACTTCAGGACTACAAATTGATGTTTCGAGTCTTTGACGAAGTTGTTTAGTGCATTAGTTCTCAGTACTGGCGCTTGTTTTGGTTATTGAAGTATATGGACTCCGCCTTACTGAGGTGAGTCAAGGCCCTTGGTTGTTTTTTTGAGCAGAGGGGTAATGCTGCACTCACTCTAATGAAGAACTGCAAAAAATCCTGCTCTTCACAAAATGCCTCATGTTGATTTGTAATAGCCACTTTTTATACGGTGGGAGGTTACATCAAGTTTCAACCAATGCCTATTAATTTGCTAAATAGACCCAGACTGTGTTTCAAGGCAGAGGAAGTCGTGCTCTCATTTCTACATGTGCTGTTAAACAGACTTGTGTTCTTTAAATGTTTGATTTAACTACACACACACCTCTTAAAATACATTCTGGTCCCTGCCCACATTAAAATAAAGTATACAAAAAGTAATGGATGGAATGCTTGAAATAATCTCAGCCACTGGTAATTATTTTACAAGTATTTTGCACACCATGTCTCCTCAGTTTGGACTCATCAGCCAGATGTAGCGTGGTTCCACTGGCACAGTGTGCAAGGGACCTAAGTCTGGGCATACACGTCCCACTTAGGGTGAAATTGAAAGTATACAAAAAGTGATGGATGGAATGCCTGAATTAATCTCAGCCACTGGTAACTACACAGGCTGCATCTCAGTACATCGTTATTTTTAACACCATGCCAACTCAGTTTTAGGCAACAGTCCAGCCCAAACTGCCGCATCCCATTCCATCGCTATTTTGCACACAGCGCCACCTCAGTTTGGACCCAGCTATATGCAAATCAGTATTGACCATGCTCCAATGACAACAGTCCAGCCAAAGTACTGAGCCAGGTCCTCTCTAAACCAGGACACAAGCAATCCAGGACCACTTTAGCCCTTGTTACGGGTTCATCATCAGCTTGATACAGCTTGGTTGCAGAGACACAGTGTACAAGGGAATTACATCTGGGCATATCCATCTCACATAGGCCGACCTACGAAAGTACACAGAAAGTGATGTATGGAGTGTTTGAATTAATCTCAGCCACTGATAATTACTTGCCGCTACATTCCAGTCCATCCTTATTTTGCACACAATGCCACATCAGTTTGGTACCAGCTATATACAAATCAGTCTCGACCCTGCTCCAATGGGAGTAGTCCAGCCCAAACTGTCAAGTAAGGAACTCCCTGAACCGGAACACAAGCAACCCAGGAATGGTTTCACGCTTGCCATGGTCTCATCAGCTGGATGTAGCTTGTTTCAAGTCACATAGTCCCCACGTCTGGGCAAATCTATCCCACTTAGTGCATGAAAATATACAAAAAGTGGTGGATGGAATGCTTGAATTAATCTCAGCCGCTGATAATTACTCTGGAGTGCATCCCAGTCCATCATTATTTTGCACACCATGCTGCCTCAGTTTTATGCAATAGTCAACCCTAACTGCCGTATCCCAGTCCATCGCTATTTTGCACACCATGCAACCTCAGCTTGGGCCAAGCTATCTGCAAATCAGCCTTGACCTTGCTCCAATGGGAAGAGTCCTGCGCAAACTGGCAAGTTAGGCCCTTCCTGAACCAGAACATAATCAATCCAGGACTGGTTTACCCTTGTTATGGGCTCATCAGCAAGATGTAGCTTTCTTCCAGTGACACAGCATGCACAGGACCAAGGTCTGGGCATACCTCTCCCACGTAAGATGACATATGAAAGCACACAAAAAGTGATGGATGGAATACTAGGATTAATCTCAGCTACAGGTACATACTCGAGGACGCATACCAGTTCATTATTTTGCACACCATGCAGTGTAAATAAAAGCATGAAAATAAATGCATATTGTATATGGCACTAAAATGTATTTAGAGTATTTTACATCTGACCCGAATCTGTTGACTCACAGTATACTCAAATGTAGGGGTGGGCATAATGTTTCAGATTTGGGGGAATTTGGTGACTCTACATTGCTCTTAAAATGTGTAGTTCCGGCCAAATTACGCCAATTGCTGAGGGGTAAAAAAAAATCCTGCGAGGCTTCAGAAATGCAAGCTGGTGACCGCAAGTGAGATTTGGTTTCCTCTAGCTTGATTTGCTAACGCAGGCAGTCAAAAGGAGTCGCAATCAGAGGGCTGCTTCTCGAGTAGATTTCCAGCAGCTCAAGTAGGTTTTCTACTTGAGCGGCAGCAAAATCAAGTTGAATGGCCACATGCTTTTGCACCCCACATGGTGCCATTCACACTGATTTTTAATTGCTGCTTGCACGACCGGTGAACATTGCAGGGCAATGTACATATTTTCCACATGTGTGCAGAATCTCACAGAGTTTTTATGTAACTCCCTTGAATTCCATGAACGGAAACTCTGTGAGTTCCACCCACCCCTGCTCAAATGGAAAATGAGGAGTTGGCTCAAGTTTCACACACGTTGAGAGAGAACCCAAAATTGGTACATGGGTTCTTGAGGCAATGAACTCAACTCAAAGTCATGAACTGTGAGCAGGGGAGTCCACTTTGGTCCACAACTTCTTGAGAATGTGGACTGAGCCCAGAGTTTGCAAACTCTAAGGAGAGGTACATCACCAGTGCCATCACTTGTCCATGAGTTCTTTACCCTGCAAACACAGAGCAGAGTTGGCAAAGCCAGAGCATGAGACCTAACATTGGTGCACAAGTTGGTTGGTCAATGAACTCAGTTCACAGGATTCAAACTTTGGCCTGGGCTTTTAGTCATCTAGTCCCACCAGTGCCTGTAAACTCTGTACCAAGTTCATGGACTGCATGCATTGAGCACATTTTTTATTTTTTACATCTAGTAGATTTGTTTGAGGTTTCTCCATCAAGGTATGAGGGCTGGATGTGCTCGCCCGACACTCTTATGTGGCCTTTGCTTTTATTTTCAGGACTGTGGAATCATGCCCAATCCTTTAATGTATGCTGAAATAAAACGTTTCTGTTGTGGCTGCCATTCTGGGTTTTTATGTCTGCCAACCAGAATCTGAGTTTGCCTAAAAGGGACAATACAGGAAAAAAATGGTTCCTTATCCAACATGACCTTTATTTTTATATACATTGAAAAAAACATAGGTTTCAGGGACATTATAGTTAGAAATTAGCATTTAAAAAACCTTAGAAATTCACTGAAAAAAACCACAGGTTTCAGGGACGTTATAGTTAGTTGGACATTTCACTCATACAAAACCAGAGAAATGCGGCCGTTATAGTTAGTTGAGTTAACTATAACTCGTGCCCCCGCAATGCACTGCTGATGACGTCACATATTACATCATTCATGACATGGTCAGTGACATCACTGATGACATCACTGATGACATCTCAAATGACATCACTGCTGATATTACCCATCTGGTCATCTGATGTACCTCCTAACACCCTAATATAACTTTAGAAAACAACCACTCTGAAATACAGACTACCATTTTCGAAACAATAGACACACCAATACTAGTTACTACATACCCACTCACTGATTCCTAGGTCTACACACACATCCACTCATTCACCCAAACAGTCACTCATACATGCAATCACTCATGCCCTGCCCCCTCCCTGTACCACTCTGCAAACGCACCCCCTGGTGCTTTCTAAGTTGGGGAATTAAGTCCCCTTGAATACTGAGGGGCCTTGGGGGCCAACTAGCCCACCAGGTACCTCCAGTAAGCGCCACAAACCTGGATTGCAGAAAGGTGGTCTGATGCCATGCCCCTTTCTACAGCACTCTGCAAACACGCCTCTTGGCACACTGCTGGTTGGGCAATGAGGTCCTCTTGTGTCCTGAGGACCACAGGACACAAGTGGACTTCATCCTCGAGCAGCAGTGTGCCAGGAACAGTGTTTGCAGGGTGGTGTAAAAAGGGGGCGTGGCCTCGGACCACTCTCAGCAATCCAGGTGTGTGGCGCTTACTGAAGGTACCTTGTGAACTAGTTGGCCCCCAGGGACCCTCAATATTCAAGGGGACTTAATTCTCAAACTTAGAACACACCAGGGGGCTTGTTTGCAGAGTGGTGGGGAAAGGGAGCGTGGCCTTTGTCCACCTCTCAGCAATCCCACTGTGTGGAGTTTACCGGAAGTAAGAGGTGGTGTAGTTGGCCCCTAAAGGACCCCCAGCAGCGAAGGGGACTTCAATCTCCATCCAAGCGCTCCAGGGAGCGCTTTTGTATAGTGGTGGCCAAAGCGGGCGTGACCTACTATGAAAATTTAGCTATCCTGCTGTGTGGGACTTACTGAAGGTAATAGGACAACCTTGAAGGCCAATTACCCCTCTTGTTACCTCGAGTAAGTCCCACACAGTGGGATTACTAAAACATCTTCAGAGGCCATGCCCCCCTTTCTCCACCACTCTGCAAACGCACCTCCTGGCAGATTACGGGATGGGGATGAAGTCCAATTTACTCCTGCAGGACTTTGGGGGCCAAGAAGCCCTCCTGGTACCTCCTATAAGTCCTACGCAGCGGAATTCCAGGGCGCTGGTCGGAGATTCAGCATCCTTTCTCCACCACTCTGCAAACACGACTACCAGTTAAAGAAGTGTTTGCAATGTACTAGGTTTCGCATTTGCGAGAATTAGAGATATTGGCATTAGTTGTAAATACAAAAATGTTTTACTAATTTTTTTTGGAGTAGAGTGGATGTACGTTGTGTGTAGTGGAATTATGTGGTATGTTGTGCAGTGAAATTTTGTGGATAGAAAGTATGTGTTATTTAGTGTATAGGAATTATGTAGAGTGAGATTATGTGTTATGGTGGAGAGTAATTATGTTTTATGGTAGTCTGTGTTGTGGAGTAGTAACCTCAGGTTTAGTCTTCCTTGTTTCCATAGAAGCTCAACTATGAAGTCAGTGAGACAAAAAAATGAAGGAACCACTGAGGAGCACTTGTGGACCTAGTCAGAGGTATGAGCAGGGCCACTGGAACTATGTGACTGTTTGGCTGCAACAACTTTCGATCAATTATATATTTTCTGCATTAGCCACATAATTCATCATCTGTTCCCTAATCTGCAGTTTTGAACAAAAAAAGCCTTGTTTCTAGCTCAAACGGCTCAAACATTACCAAAAAAAAGCCACAATTGTTACAGCGTGGTGGAAGGCCCTTTGTAAACCTAGAATGGTCACCAGTTACTTATTGCTAAATGTGGGTGTTAAATTGGTACTAATGGTGTGCAAGTCACTCTTGCTTCCTTCTGTGCCTCTCTTGCCTGTTTCTGCATTTCTGTTGCTTCTTTCTGCACATTTCTTGCTTTTTCTGCACTTTTCTTGCCTTGTTCTGCAAATCTCTTGTGCTTTCTGCACCTCTCTTCCCTCTTTCTGAATGTCTGTTGCCTCTTTCTGTACCTCATTTGCTTCTTCTGTACCCCTCTTGCCTCTTTCTGCACCCATCTGTCCTGTTTCCGCAAATCTCTTGCCTTTTTCTGTACCCCTCTTAAGTCTTTCTGTACCCTTTTTACCTCTTTCTGCACCTCTGTTCCTTCTTTCTTTACTTCTTGTGTTTCTTTCAGCATCTGTCTTGCTTCTTTCTGTACCCCTCTTACCTCTATCTCTACTCATCTTCCCTCTTTCTGCACTTCTGTTGCTTCTTTCTACACTTATCTTTCTTCTTACTGTACCTCACTTGCCTCTTTCTGTACCTCTATTACCTCTTTCTTCAGGTCTCTTGCCTCCTTCTGCATTCCACTTGCCTCTTTCTGCACTCTTCTTGCCTCTTTTTAAACCTCTGTTGGTTCTTGCTGCACTGCTCTTGCTTCTCTCTCTACCTTACTAGCCTCTTTCAGCACTTCTATTGCTTCTTTCTACACCTCGGGTACTTCCTTTACCAATTCTCTTGCCTCTTTATGCACTTCTCTTACTTCTTTCTGCACCACCCCTGCCTCTTTCTGTACCTCTGTTGCTACTTTCTGCACTTCTCTTGCCGCTTTCTGCACCCTTTGTGCCTCTTTCAGCTCCTCTGTTGTTTCTTTCTGCACTTCACTTCCTTCTTTCTGAACCCCTCGTTCCTCCTTCTGCACCTCTGTTGCTTCTTTCTGCATTTCGATTCAATTAAAAAATAAATTATTTTATCTTATTTTGATACGGAACTCCAACGGAGGTCCACAAATGGACCCCAGTACATAAAATACTTTAAATACAATACAATTCATCAAAACTACACCAATAGATTAAAAAAGGAGGAAAAAGGCAAAGACATACTTGTATACATTACAAAATTCTTCAGTGGCCAACCAGCAAACATTACAGAATACAGAATAGACTTAAAAATATCCTAATAAATAGCTAGAAATGTTTTTTAAAATTGTTATACCCTGTAGCAGACCATTTCATTTGGAGGGGACAAAATCCTGAGCAGAATGAATATTAAATGTAATAAAAGATGATCTTATAAACATACACCTGGCCCTTTGCAATTCCATGCACACAAAAAGCACGTGATTAAAATCCTGAATTTGTAAAAAATAAATTTCACAGGTTCTCTCCTCTCTTGGTGTTTTGTCCCATATACCAGTAATTTCTCTTTAAAGGCAACTGGTTAGTTCTCAAATGGAGTATCATCCTTCTAATACCATGTGGAAGATTCCAGGTTAAATAAGGCTGTGGTCTGTTCCCCGCAGCACGTCCACAGACCACCTCATTGCGTGATTTTAATTGACTTAAAACAATATCTCTAGTCATGCTAGTCGAGGTTACGGACTTCTCTAAAAACAGCTTCAATGCACGCTTTGGTATGGGAGAATCACTATTTAAACTAAGCCCACATAAAATATTTGTTTGAGCAAAGGACTGACAGTGCTGATTGATCCTTAAATTTATCAAAGATTTCCATTCTCAGAGCAGCCCTGAGAGTGCCCTCATCCCCCAGCAGAGAGAATTTCCCCACCTCAGGACCGCTGACATAGATAAAATATATGAAGAAACTAGACCAAACTCCAAGCGTAGAACATGGGGGGCAGCCAGGGAGTTTAAGTTACCAGTTTGGCGGAGGATTTAGCCTTCAGCCTTAACAAAAGAGAGCCAATATTTCATATCCATTACTTCAGCAGCGTTTGTTAAAGAAGGGGCAATTTTAACCTTGAATACTGACAGAACATGACCAAAGTGACGTCTCCCACAGGTTTTATAAAATCTATTTAAAGCTCCAGCCTGGGAGGCAGCCTTGCTAACACAGAGCTTATTGTGCTCTGAATCACACCCATTTTTTGAAAAAACCTTCCCCAAGTACAGATACGTATCAATCAGTTCTAGTTCTTCGAGCCCCAGTGACCACTTATACCCTCTCTTTATTCTAAAAATAATCCTTGCAGAAAACTAAGATTTTGCTTTTAGTAATATTGATTTTTTTAAAATAGTTTTCTGCATATTTACTTAGGTGGTCTAGACGGCGTTGCAAACCAATTGGAGTTAAATCAAAAATTGCAATGTCATCTGCATATAATAGAAACCAAAGGACATTTATACCAATTCTGGAGGCATCCCCCCTCACTAAGTTCAACACGCCGGGGAGATCATATATATAAAAGGAAAACAAAAAGGGGGCCAGCAGGCAGCCCTGCTTAACCGCATGCGTGCGGCGGCTTTTTTCGCGATGCGCGGCTTTTTTAAATAAGCCGCGTTACATGACGAGCTCAGCTCGTCATCAGCGTGTGAGCGGCACAACTGATGACGAGCTGAGCTCGTCATCAGCGCCGAACCGGTTAAGCCCATTATAAGTATTGATCTTAGAAGATAACCCCTTCGTGCCTCCCATCAAAACTTGGCACCAAGTGTCCGTGTGTAATTCTATATTGAGACCCAAGAGGTGATGTGGCATACCAAGGTGAGAGAGCTTTCTCCACAGCTTTTGACAATCCACCTTATCGAACGCCATGGAGAAATATATAAATGCTGTATAAACTGCCATACTTCGTGAGAATACATATTTCTCCACAATGGTCTGGAACTGCTGCAAAATTGTCCAGAGTACCATGGTTCTTTCTAAAACCTGCTTGTTCTGGTGGTAAGATGTTCTGGTAATGGGAACTTTGCTACAGATGAGATAATATACTTTTTGCAAATAGTTTGCCCAATGCAATCTGTCTAAAACGGGTTGGTAAAGTTTTCGGGCCCTTTTTATACAGAGGGACTATAAAACTCCCCTTCCATGAGGTAGGAATATTAATCATTTGAAATCAGAAATTAAACTGCTTCTTCTGGTGGTTAGATGTTCTGGTCATGGGCCCTTTGCTACAGATGAGATAATATACTTTTTGCAAATAGTTTGCCCAATGCAGTCTGTCTAAAATGGGTTGGTAAAGTTTTCGGGCCCTTTTTATACAGAGGGACTATAATACTCCCCTTCCATGAGGGAGGAATATTAATCATTTGAAGTGAGAAATTAAACAGTGGCGCTACAATGGCTCCCCATGCAGCGGCCTCCTTTTTGATTGGCACAATCGGGATTCCATCCGGCCATTGTGCACCGGAGGTTCAATCAATCTTTATATAACCCAAGACTTCATCCCTTGACGGGGGACCCTATTTCAGAAAAGAAGACTCCTCTATACCGGGCATCACAAAAGATGCTGAACTGTTGTTTTTATGTAATAATGAGATGTAATCCACCCAATCCCTTTCTGGGTTCGGTATAGGTAAAGCCCTCTGTCTTGAGTCACAGTATTCTGCGATCAGATGCCAGTATTTTCTCGAATCTTTGGCTTCCCATAACCCCATCCACTTAACGTCAAACTCCCTTCTCTTTTCTCTAAGTGTATAATGACTTCTCACTCGCTTAAGGCGATTAATTTCCTGCTGTTGGCCCATAGAGAATTGTAAATGTTGTTTTCGGACTAAACAATTAATTTCTTGGTTTAGTCCTTTCAGCGTTGGCGTACCTTGATTAGGCAGGCGGGGACTGGTGGATTCGGAGCTTAAATTTCGTATCTCCACCATTTGGGCCTCAAAGAACTGTATAATATTAACATAAGCATGACCCTGCTGTTCTACATAAGTTTTCTTCACTATCTGGCCTACCACTGAGGTATTTTTTAGCGTCCAAAAGGAACGTCCATTTGCTTTATTAAAAACCACCAAGCCCTGGCCCATACTCCCTGGGTAGATTGAAAGACATTGTCAAACCTATTACACTGTGGTCACTCCATACTGACGGAAGGACAACTAGATTTTCACTGGCCCCAAACATTTGATAGGAGACAACCATGTAGTCTAATAGGCTTTGTGTTTAATGGGAGTTAAAAGTAAATTGTACTATTTTATCGATGGGGACCCACCCATTTAGAATGACCAAATACGTACTTCTAGTGCTATCGAGCAGGAGAAATCCCTGTTTGTCCTTTTTTTTTGTCCGGTAGTAAAGAGTCTGGAATATGCCAACTCTCCTCTATATCCGTATTAGCATAAATCTCCAGTGCAGACCTGAAGATTTTTGCATTTAAATCTCCCACTAATACCACTAGGTGGCACTCTTCCACTCTTCCATGGTGTCTATCTCATGTATATGTAAAAAGAGTGTACTCAACAACTGATCGAAACTGATCGAAATTTCTCCCAGGAGGGATACATAAATTTGCCACCAGGAAGAAGGTAGACCTTCCTGACTCTCTCAAACATGCCAGCTTCAGGTATATGCAAAGAGTTGAGGCATGGGAAAAGACCTTCTGATTCCAGTTCTTGAGTAACATGACAACCACCCACTGGTGTGTCCCCTTTCGTAGTGCTTAGCATAACAGGAAAAAACAAAGATGCCATCACTGGTCACTCCGGACCATCCAAAACATCAGTTTTTGTCGAAATGACAGTGATATCTAATCACAGCGAACCCTCTAATCACAGATCATCTCACAGGCACAGCAGGCAAGGTAATGCGAAGAGGGGACAAAGAGAAAGCACCGCAGACGACCAGCCCACCTTCCTTCCTCACCTCACCTCACTCCTAGCTTCTAGTTCTTCAATGGCTCCTTAAGCTCTTTAGTTTCCTGCTCCTCATAGCAACAAAAGCAGAAAGCAGAGGGCAGGACGCTGGCCTCCTGGCTGATAGTTGCGCTTCCTGTTGCTCGGAGGCGGGGGTAGTACAGTATTGCAATAGTTGGTGTCCGGGTTCACCACACGCAACACACCACGTGCCACTCGAGGCTCTTCCTCATAGAACAGCAGTACCGTAGCAGCACCATACACCGAGTTCACCAAGATGCAACCTGACTCCAGCTCCACGCAGCACAGCAAAAAAACATTAAACTCTCTCTGTTATTTCTGCACTGCTCTTGCCTCTTTATGCTTCTCCCTTGCCTCTTGAGCACATCTTTTACTTCTTTGAGCACTTCTCTCTTCTTTCTGCACCCCTCTTGACTCTTTCTGCACCTCCATTGCTTCTTTCTGTACTTCTAGTGCCTCTTTCTGCACCTCTCTTGCTTCTTTCTGCATCTCACTTGCCTCTTACTGCACCCCTCTTTTCTCTTTCTTCACATGTCTTGCCTTTTTCGGTACCTCTGTTGACTCTTCCTGCACTACTCTGGCTTTTTTCTGCACCTCTGTTGCTCCTTTCTGCACTTTTATTGCCTCTTTCTGCACCCCTCTTTTTTTCTTTCTGCGCTTCTATTGGATCTTCTCCACCCTTTGCGCCTCTTTCAGCACCTCTGTGGGTTATTTCTGCACTGCTCTTGCTTCTTTCTGTACCTCACTTGCCTAATTTTGTACTTCTCTTGCCTCTTTCATCTCTGTTGCTTCTTTCAGCAATTCTTTCGCCTCTTTCTGTACTCCTCCTCCCTCTTCCTGTACCTCTCTTGCGTCTTTGTATACCACTTGTACCTCTTTCTGCATCCCTCCTACCTCTTTCTGTACCTCTCTTGCCTCTTTCTGCACCACTCTTGCCTCTTTCTGCACTCATCTTCTTTCTTTTGTGCACCCCTCTTGCCTCTTTCTGTACCTTTATGCCTCTTTGTGCACCTCTTGTACCTCTTTGTGCACCCCTCATGCCTCTTCCTGTACCTCTCTTGCCTCTTTCTGTACCTCTCTTGCCTCTTTCTGCACTTCACTTGCTTCTTTCTTCACATCTCTTGCCTCTTTCTGCACCCCTGTTGCTTCTTTCTGCACTTCTATTGCCTCTTTCTGTACCTCAGAGTTAGAGGCAGTTTTAATCCCCCTGCCCTATTATGCACAAGGCCCTTTACAGGGGAGGTCATGCCAATCACAGGGGTCCCTCAACCCATAGTATACCCTAGTATATGCAGGTGTTTTCATTGTATTCTATGTCTTTCAGCATAGCACCGGCTCCGGGCTTGGTTAGTCAGAGTCAGTTACCACTAGTATCAGTCAGCAAATAGTTGGTGGCACAGGATGACTTTGCAATAAGGCCTCTTTCTGTATCTCTGTTGGTTCTTTGTGCATGTCTCTTGTTTCTTTCTGCACCTTTTGTCGTTTTTCTGGCCTTTGTTGCCTTTTCCTACATTTCTCTTGCTTCTTTCTGCGCCTTTCCAGTTAGAAATTAGCATTTAAAAAAACGTTGAAATTCACTGAAAAAAACAAAGGTTTCAGGGACGTTATAGTTAGTTGGACATTTCACTCATACAAAACCAAAGAAATTTGGCCGTTATAGTTGGTTGAGATAACTATAACTTGTGCCCAGGGCCGGACTGGGAACCAAAACCGGCCCCCACTCGTGCGGCGCACCGGGGGATTGCCGGGTGCCTACTATGGCCAGTCTGGGCCTGCTCGTGCCCCACAATGCACTGTTGATGACGTCACATGTTACATAAATCATGACATGGTCAGTGACATCTCTGATGACATCTCAAATGACATCACTGATGAGATCACTAATGACATCCTCCACGTGGTCATCTGATGCACCTTTGTTATACCCACTCTAAAATACAGACTACCATTTTGGAAACCATAGACACACCAATACTAGTTACTACATACCTACTCACTGATTCCTAGGTCTACACACACAATCCACTCATTCACCCAGTCAGTCATACATGCAGTCTCTCATCAATACAGCACTATAATATGCACTCATACTCCTATACAGACACTCACATACCGCCACTCACCCATGGAGTTACTCACACACCTAGTCAGCCATGGAAAGAATCAATCACACTCCCATTTACTCACCTATACAGTCATACACACACCACTTCACTTATTCATTGCGGCGGCACGAGTTATAGTTATAGTAAGCTCAACTAACTATAACGGCTGAATTTTTCTGGATTTGTACGAGTGAAATATCCAACTAACTATAACGTCCCTGAAAGCTGTGTTTTTTTCAGTGAATTTCGAATGTTTTTTAAATGCTAATTTCGAACTATAATGTCCCTGAAAGCTATTTTTGTCAGTGTATATATCTATATCTATATAGGTGTATAGGTATATATATATATATGTTGCAGGTGGTCAGCAGTAGGTACTTATAGTTAGGACCATGCATGTTTGCATAGGAAAATCGTTTTTTGACTTGCCCATAACTTTGGCGCCAGTTGTCGAATCTTCATGACACTTTCCAAAATACCTCCCATATGATTCTTCTTGTGCATTCAGATTTTTGTGGTGATCCATCCAGAGGGAGCCAAGAAAAGGAGGGGTCAATAAAAGGCTGTTTCCCATGTTAATTCCCAGAGAAGTTTTGAACACAACTAGAGCCCGAACCACTGGACGGAATTACACCGAATTTGTCAGAAAGGTAGATTTGATTACACAGATTATGCTTGTTAATATTTGGTGTAAATCTTTTCAGTAATTGTTGAGAAATTTCAGGAAATCCAAATTTGTATATCTACAATAGTGGTAATTCACCGTTATTTCGCAATAAATTGCAAAAACGCGTGCCGACATGAATGCCATGACTGGCTGGCTGCACCCTGAGCAGAGAGTTGTGACTGCCAATTCACCTCATCAGAACCGTCCTTGGGCCTCAAACCAATTATCAGAAAGTGACATAAGGACTCAGGTTGGATGTGTCCTGACCCTATGAGAGGAAGCTAGGGGTATTTGAGGAACAGTGACACCTTATGAGTATAATTTGAGAAGAACAGGTTTTTTTCCCACTCATGATATTCTTGAATTCGCCATGACTGTCAGTGCGGCCCTCATGTAACGTGACGGCAAATTTGAGAATAGCATAACAAAATTAAAACATATATATGTTGATACACCTACCCTCAGCCTCACTTAGAGACTCACACACCAACTCAGGGACCTAATCTGAGACTGACGTTCCCACTAACAGATACACTTACACACTCATGAACCCACTCACAGTCTTGCTTCACCTTTCAGATAATACAGATTCTCCCACATGGTGGCTCAAACATGGTGAAGTAAAACGTAAAACACAACAACACCTTTATAAATGGGCTTTATTCATACAAAATGCAAAGATTCTCTTTTTAGAATAAGGCTTGGGGTTTTATTTTACACAATGCTCTCTAACAGAAAGGCTTTTCCCAGATACCAAAATTAATCATATTCTCATATAAATCGCAACATTCTATTGGAAATAACTTTGGCGCCGGTTGAGGAATCTTCCTGAAATTTTCCTTAACTTTGCCTTGCGGCGCTCCACTCCTTCCCTGAAAGTTTGGGGGGATTCGTCAAGCGGGGGCTGAGATAAAAGGGGGGTCCCAAAACGTGTTTTCCCCATGTTAATTTCCATAGGGCGGTTGGACTCACTTTTAGCCCGAACGGCTGAATGGTTTTCCACCAAACTTGGCAAAATTGTAGGGACTAGTAGCCCGATGTGCCTTTGCTATGTCTCAAGATATGTGCTCGAGTGATTTTTATGAAAATTAACTTTGAAAAAAGATATATTGGGCTACATTGGGCTATATATATGTTAGAGCCCAAATGTAGCCCAATGTAGCCCAATGTAGCCCAATGTAGCCCAAAGATGGCCACCAGAGACAAAAAAACTCAAATGTAGGCCAAATATCAGCCAGATGTAGCCCAACTATAGCCCAATGACAGAATGTCCCAGAGTGTTCTAAAGAACAACTAGAGCGCTAACAGTCTTACTTATGACAAAAGTATGGCACACCTGAAGCCATCTTGATTGGAATAAAGTGTTAACACTTAAAACATTTAATTTGCAAAGGAACAAAATGAAGGGGTTCATTTTGCCATAGAAATTATGATTAGTGCTGAAGAAAGAAAAATTAGGGCACATTTTGAGTGACTTCTCAAATCCTCTTATATTTCATTAAAAAAATTCTGATATGCAGTCTCCAAAGATGGCCACCAGAGACAAAAGAGCCCAAATGTAGCCCAAATATCAGCCAGATGTAGCCCAACTATAGCCCAATGACAGAATGTCCCAGAGTGTTCTGAAAGAACAACTAGAACGCTAACAGTCTTACTTATGACAAAAGTATGGCACACCTGAAGTCATCTTGATTGGAATAAAGTGGTAACACTTAATACATTTAATTTGAAAAGGAACAAAATGAGGGGTTTCATTTTGCCATAGAAATTTTATTACCTACTGGCGATAGCCAGTAGGTATATATAGTTAGGATTGTTTTCCATAGGGAAATCGCAACATTCTATTGAGAATAACTTTGGCGCCGGTTGAGGAATCTTCCTGAAATTTTCCTTATCTTTGCCTCGCGGTGCTCCGCTCCTTCCCTGAAAGTTTGGGGGGGGATTCGTCAAGCGGGGGCCGAGATAAAAGGGGGGTCCCAAAACGTGTTTTCCCCATGTTAATTTCCATAGGGCAGTTGGACTCACTTTTAGCCTGAACGGCTGAATGGTTTTCCACCAAACTTGGCAAAATTGTAGGGACTGGTAGCCCGATGTGGTTTTTACGAAAATTAACTTTGAAAAAATATATATTGGGCTACATTGGGCTATATATATGTTAGAGCCCAAATGTAGCCCAATATAGTCCAATGTAGCCCAAAGATGGCCACCAGAGACAAAAAAAACAAATGTAGCCCAAATATCAGCCAGATGTAGCCCAACTATAGCCCAATGACAAAATGTCCCAGAGTGTTCTAAAGCTCGTATGGGAGGTAGATCCTTTAGATACCTTGCTCCCAAATGCTGGAATAATCTTCCGCTGGAACTTCGGCTTGAACCCTCCGAAGTCCAGTTTAGGAAAAAACTTAAAACGCACCTTTTCAGCAAATAGCTTGTTTGGGAGGAGGGGGGACAGTCACTCCACTTGTCATAGCGCGGGGACACGCCAGTGGCGTAACCAGGCGCTTAATAAATGCCCACTAATAATAATAACAACTAAAACGCTAACAGTCTTACTTATGACAAAAGTATGGCACACCTGAAGTCATCTTGATTGGAATAAAGTGGTAACACTTAATACATTTAATTTGAAAAGGAACAAAATGAGGGGTTTCATTTTGCCATAGAAATTTTATATATATATATATTCACTGAAAAACCATAGGTTACACACCAGTTATAGTTAGGAATTAGCATTTAAAAAACCTTTGAAATTCACTGAAAAAACCATAGGTTTCAGGCCTTATATAGTTAGGAATCAGCATTTAAAAAACCTTTGAAATTCACTGAAAAAACCATAGGTTTCAGGCCTTATATAGTTAGGAATTAGCATTTAAAAAACCTTTGAAATTCACTGAAAAAACCATAGGTTTCAGGAGTTATATAGTTAGGAATTCGTTTTTAAAAAACCTTTGAAATTCACTCAAAAAACTATAAGTTTTAGTGGTGTTATAGTTAGCTGGCTATTTTACTCATACAAAACCAATGAAATTGCTCCTTTATAGTTAGTTGTACTAACTATATTTTGCGCACCCGCAATCCACTGCTGATTATGTCACATATTAGATCATTCATGACATGGTCAGTGACATCACTGATGACATCTCAAATGACATCACTGATGACATCACTGATGACAAGATCCACATGACAATCACATACACCTTTTCATACACTATTACAATTTTTCATCACTGTTTGTAAAATACAGAGTATCATATTTAAATCCATTGTCACAGCAATACAAGTATCTAAAAATCCACTCAGTGATTCATAGATGTATACACACATCTAATCACTTACCTATGGATTCACTCATACATGCTGTCAATGAACAATAGAACACTATCAAAAATACTTATACATCTATATCGACAATAAACAACAGCACGCATCCTATTCACATATGAAGTCATCCTACTCACTTATGCAAATAATGGATCATACTTACATATTTACTTAGCAAAACACTTATACAAACACCACTTCTTCTATTCATTTAGATAGTAAGTCATACTTAGTGAATTATAAAATCATTATTACAAGTATACAGTTATCCATACAGTCACTCACACAATCATTGTGTCTTATGTATACTTATTTATATACAACAACTGACACATACACTGCCTTTTATTTTTCTAGTTTGTTGGACCTGTACCTTTGAGAAATATATTTGCTCATCACCACACCCATAAAGAGATTCCCTCACCCAGACTGTTAGAACATGTAGTTTTAGCTTCATATATCTACTGAATCAACTATTCACACATCTTTGGACAGTCACACACCCCCCACCGAACCACACACACTTTCACACTCCCATACAAATAGTCAGTTAACTAATCAATAACTAATATAGACTTTCACATAGCTAGTAACCAACTGTAGAATCAGTCTACACAACAACTGACAAAGTGATACAGATATTCACACAGTTTAGTCACTATCCACTATATTTAGTGAGACATTATAAATTGGTCAAGTAAACAGTCAATTACACTGCTACTAAATCCTCCACCCAAATATTTATTTATATATATCCACTCATTCTTCAATGTAAATGGCTATATATGTATAATGCATATTTAAATAACGAAGCAAACCACATTCACTGGATGATGTTATCAGTGATGTCATCAGTGATGTCATTTGAGATTTCATCAGTGATGTCACTGACCATGTCATGAATGATCTAATATGTGACATCATCAGCAGTGGATTGCGGGTGCGCGAAATATAGTTAGTACAACTAACTATATAGGAGCAATTTCATTGGTTTTGTATGAGTAAAATGTCCAGCTAACTATAACACCACTAAAACGTATAGTTTTTTGAGTGAATTTCAAAGGTTTTTTAAAAACTAATTCCTAACTATATAACTCCTGAAACCTATGGTTTTTTCAGTGAATATATATATATATATATATATATATATATGCAACAATAATAACATACTTGATAAATGCAACAGTTGATTGCATGAATAGTACTAATAAATAGACAAGCAGCAAATAATATGAGATAAGACTCAAGGAAATATAATGGCCGTCCTCAAAAGAATAATCAGAACGATATATATACTGAATAACTCAAATGATTACTTTGGATGTGCACCTCACTCATTCACGCATCACAAAGAAAACACCTCAAATGATCAAAGCCACTGGCCACACATCACAATGGCAATAACCACAGCTCAAACATCTCAAATGACCATAGCCACTGGAACCATGCATCACAATGGCACTAGTCAGAAACAAACCATCTCACCGGATCGTTCACTCGACATCCTTGCAATTCACACTAGGGGGCCCGTTCACAGCTGGCTTGGACTCTCGACCGGGACTCAGGTTCTGTTTGTCTTACAGCAGTACGTCTATATTGTAAGTGAGCTCCCAACGCAGCTCTCAACAAACCTCAGCTTTATAGTCTCAAAACACACACTAGAAGATTTGAGAATCATCCTCCCCGCACAAGGAAACTTACTGGGACTGGCCAGCTTCCAAGCAAGCATTCCATGGCATAAAGGAGTTCCCATGTTACCTCTACATTCTTGCATGTTCCAGGCTTTATCCTGACAAAACTCATGAAAGCCTTCCAGGTACATTAAACAATCTCTCACAAAAACAATCCGCGTTTGTCTGTTTTTTTTTCAGGTAGTAAAGAGTTTGGAATATGCCAACTTTCCTCTTTATCCGTTTTGGCATAAATCTCCAGTGCAGACCTGAAGATTTTTGCATTTAAATCTCCCACTAATACCACTGGGTGGCACTCTTCCATGGTGGCTATCTCATGTATACATAAAAAGAGTGTACTCAACAACTGATCAAAAATTTCTCCCAGGAGGTGGAGTGCTACGCAGAATGGGGTTCCCAGAGGTATTCCTCTCCTGGATTGGGCTGCTGTATCATCAACCTGTAGCCCGAGTGCTGGAAAATGGCCATGTATCCCCACCCCTTGCTGTCTTTAGGGGCACTCGACAAGGGTGTCTGTTATCGCCGCTCCTGTTTGCGTTGGCAGTAGAGCCCTTGGCTTGTAGGCTGCTGCAGCTGCATCAAAACAAGGCATTTCTTTGCTGTGTATGACAAACTCTGGTGTCACTATATGCGGATGACATCACCCTTTATATTCGAGATCCGCAGCAGAATATCAACCCCATATTGCGTGAGTTCATAAAATTTGGCCAATTGTCGGGCATAACCATTAATTGGGGGAAGTCGCAGGTTTTCCCACTTACTTCGGCGGTTACGCAATTCCCATTGGACTTCCCGATAGAATGGTGTGGTTCAGAGCTGCGCTATCTTGGAATACAGGTAGCCCCGGATAAAGATTAAATTATTTGTGCCAATTATGGTACGCCCATTACACGCCTTCACGCGAATGTCACTCGATGGATATCGATGCCCCTATCACTCGCAGGAAGGGCTTTTCTTATTAAGATGGTTGTACTTCCTCAATTTATTTACTTATTTCTTAATGTCCCCCACGACCCAGGGTGTTTTTTCTTTAAAACACTGCACACTGAACTGCTGCGGCTCTTATGGGGAGGAAAACAAGCAAGACTTAGCTGGTCAATGTTAACGAGGCCTTATGACCAGGGTGGGTTTGATGTATCGGACTTTTAACTTTATTTTCTAAGTGCGTGGGTGCACTTTGCCTATTACTGGGTCTACCCCCCTCGCTATATGCCGCAGGTGGCGGTGGAGGACTGGCTTGCTGCCCCAATACCATTAACTGGAATGCGGTATGGGCCGGCTAGTACGCGAACAACGCCGCCCACGACTGTTACCGGAACAGTGTATGCCTGGCGTAGGATTGCTACTTTGCTAGATGAACCCTTCCTTAATTCCCCCCAGCTTCCATTGTCCTATCATCTAGAGCTATCATTACTACACGTGGCAGGCTTTCAAAACTTGTGTGTGCTCGCACCAGGGGCCCCCTGGGGAGATCTTTTTCGTGATGGGGTGTTCCGAAGTCTGGACCATCTCTTGTCCGAGATACAACCTACGGCCTTACATACATTCCTATATCTTCAGCTTAGACAAGGGCTGCGATCTATTCTCCCTGATTTCCCGCGAGAACCGACATGTCTTCCCCCTCTACACAATATGCTGGGTTCCACAGATGGGAAACACCTTTTGTCAAGACTCTACACTAGTATCCGTACACATAGAACAGGGCTGGAGCTTAAATCCCAACAGCATTGGGGTGAAGAGTTAGAACGAGAGATCACGGACGAGCAATGGCGGTACTGTTGTATGCAGACGGTGCAAATTTCATCTAGCTGCAGGCTGCGTGTTCTATATTATAAGTTCCTGCATAGGTCATACTAAACACCAGCAAAGAAATTATGGCTTAACATGGCAGATAATGATAGATGTCTGTGGTGTAGGCAGGCGGGGCGGGATTTCTCCACTTAGCATGGGAGTGTCAGCCTATACAAGAATATTGGGAACAGGTCTTAGCCGCCTTGGGGACAATGACAGATCAGGTCTTGGTAAGGGATCCACTGTTGGCATTGCTCGGATATACGGCACAGATACCTACACAGTATAGAAAATGTGTTGCTCTCTCCTTACTATTGGCCAAATGCAGAGTGGCCTGTAGATGGGGTAGAGGTCGTGCCCCGAAATTTAAGGAGTGGATAGCAGACCTACTCTATTGTCAAGAACAAAACACTACGTAAGCTGAGCTATTGCCGCTGTCCTCTAAACCCAAGGATATCTGGGGACCGTTAAAGCATTATCTCCACTCACAGGACAATGTTGGATACAGATGACCTATTTGTTGATTTGTAAATCTCATTGTGCTGAATGAATCAAATAAGATCTTTAAACTCTGGACAAATATGGATCATATGTTTGTTACTGCTTGGTACCATATCTCTTTCTGGGAGGATGGAGGGGTCATGTATATACGCCTACATTATCTGCTATAAGGCTGACATGCTAAGCACGGGACATTACTAGTGATACACTTTAGCGATGACTGGATACTGTATCATTGTGACATTGTATAATTTCGTACATGGTATACTTGTTCTTGAAACTTGAAAAATAAAGTCTTTAAAAAAATATAAAATAATAATTCTCCCAGGAGGGATACATAAATTTGCCACCGGGAAGAAGGTAGACATTCTTGACTCTCCCGAACATGCCAGCTTCAGGTATATGCAAAGAGTTGAGGCATGAAAAAAGACCTTCTTATTCCAGTTCTTGAGTAACATGGCAACCGCCCCACTGGTGTGTCCCCTTTCGTAGTGCTTAGCATAACAGGAAAAAACAAAGAAGCCATCACTGGTCAATCCGGACCATTCAAAACGTCAGTTTTTGTAGAAATGGCAGCGATTTTACAATGTTGCCATCGGTGGCCTCGCTCTCTACTCACAGCTCACCTCACAGGCACAACAGGCAAGGTGATGCGAAGAGGGGGTGAGGGGACAAAGAGAAAGCACCCCAGATGACCAGCCCACCTGCCTCCCTCACCTCACCTCACTCCTAGCTTTTAGTTCTTCAATGGCTCCTTAGGCTCTTTAGTTTCCTGTTCCTCATAGAAACAAAAGCAGAAAGCAGAGGGCAGAGTGCTGGCCTCCTGGCCGATCATTGCGCTTCCTGTTGCTCGGAGGCTGCGGTAGTGCGGTATTGCAGTAGTTGGTGGCCGGGCTCACCACACGCAACACACCACGTGCCACTCATGGCTCTTCCTCACAGAACAGCAGTACCGTAGCAGCACAATACACCAAGTTCACCAAGACTACAGATCCGCGCAGCACAGCAAAAAAACATTAAACTCTTTCTGTTCTTTCTGCACTGCTCTTGCCTCTTTATGCATCCCTCTTGCCTCTTTGAGCTCCTCTTTTGCTTCTGTGAGCACTTCTCTCCTCTTTCTGCACCCCTCTTGCCTCATTCTGCAGCTCTGTTGCTTCTTTCTGTACTTCTAGTGCCTCTTTCTGCGCCTCTCTTGCTTCTTTCTGCACCTCACTTGCCTCATACTGCACCCCTCTTTTCTCTTTCTTCACATGTCTTGCCTTTTCCGTTCCTCTGTTGACTCTTTCTACACTACTCTGGCTCTTTCTGCACCCTTCGCGTCTCTTTCTCGGTTGGTTCTTTCTTCACTGCTCTGGCTTTTTTCTGCACCTCTGTTGCTTCTTTCTGCCCTTGTATTGCCTCTCTCTGCACTCCTCTTTTTTCTTTCTGCGCTTCTCTTGGTCCTTCTCCACCCTTTGCGCCTCTTTCAGCACCTCTGATGGCTCTTTCTGCACTGCTCTTGCTTCTTTCTGTACCTCACTTGCCTCATTTTGCACTTCTCTTGCGTCTTTCTACATCTCTGTTGCTTCTTTCAGCAATTCTCTTGCCTCTTTCTGTAATCCTCCTCCCTCTTTCTGTACCTCTCTTGACTCTTTGTGTACCTCTTGTACTTCTTTCTGCATCCCTCCTGCCTCTTTCTTTACCTCTCTTGCCTCTTTCTGCACCACTCTTGCCTCTTTCTGCACTTCATTTTTTTCATTTTGTGCACCCTCCTGCCTCTTTCTTTACCTTTATGCCTCTTTGTGTACCTCTTGCACCTCTTTCTGCACCCCTCAAGCCTCTTTCTGTACCTCTGTTGCCTCTTTCTGTACCTCTCTTGCCTCTTTCTGCACTTCACTTGCTTCTTTCTTCACATCTCTTGGCTCTTTCTGCACCCCTCTTGCTTCTTTCTGCACTTCTATTGCCTCTTTCTGCACCTTTATGCCTCTTTGTGCACCTCTTGTACCTCTTTCTGCCCCCCTCATGCCTCTTTCTGTACCTCTCTTGCCTCTTTCTGTACCTCTCTTGCCTCTTTCTGCACTTCACTTGCTTCTTTCTTCACATCTCTTGCCTCTTTCTGCACCCCTGTTGCTTCTTTCTGCACTTCTATTGCCTCTTTCTGTACCTCAGAGTTAGAGGCAGTTTTAATCCCCCTGCCCTATTATGTACAAGGCCCTTTACAGGGGAGGTCATGCCAATCACAGGGGTCCCTCAACCCATAGTGTACCCTAGTATATGTAGGTGTTTTCACTGTATTCTAAGTCTTTCAGCATAGCACTGGCTCCGGGCTTGAGTCAGTTAACACCAGTACCAGTCAGCAAAAAGTTGGGGGCACAGGATGACTTTGCAACAAGGCCTCTTTCTGCACCTCTGTTGGTTCTTTCTGCATGTCTCTTGCTTCTTTCTGCACCTTTAGTCGTCTTTCTGGACTTTGTTGCCTCTTCCTACATTTCTCTTGCTTCTTTCTGCGCCTTTCCAGTTAGAAATTAGCATTTAAAAAAACATTGAAATTGACTAAAAATACCATAGGCTTCAGGGACGTTATAGTTAGAAATTAACATTTAAAAAACCTTAGAAATTCACAGAAAAAAACATAGGTTTCAGCGACGTTATAGTTAGTTGGACATTTCACATTTACAAAACCAGAAAGAAAATGTGGCCGTTATAGTTGGTTGAGATAACTATAACTCACGCCCCGCAATGCACTGTTGATGACGTCACATATTACATCATTCATGACATGGTCAGTGACATCACTGATGACATCTCAAATGACATCACTGATGACATCCTCCACATGGTCATCTGATGCACCTCCTCACACTTTAATATAACCTTTGATATACCCACTCTAAAATACAGACTACCATTTTGGAAACCATAGACACACCAATACTAGTTATTAAATACCTACTCACTGATTCCTAGGTCTCCACACGCATCCACTCATTCACCCAGTCACTCATTCATGCAGTCTCTCATCAATACAGCACTATAATATGCACTCATACTCCTATACAGACGCACACATACCGCCACTCACCCATAGAGTTACTCACACACCTAGTAAGTCATGGAAAGAATCAATCACACTCCCATTTACTAACCTATACAGTCATACACACACCACTTCACTTATTCATTGCAGCGGCACGAGTTATAGTTATAGCAAGCTCAACTAACTATAACAACTGATTTTTTCTGGATTTGTACGAGTGAAATATCTAACTAACTATAACGTCCCTGAAAGCTGTGTTTTTTTCAGTGAATTTTGAATGTTTTTAAATGCTAATTTCGAACAATAATGTCCCTGAAACCTATTTTTTTCAGTGTATGTATATATATATATATATATATAGGTGTATAGGTATATATATATATATATCTTGCAGGTGGCTGAATTTCTCTGGATTTGTACGAGTGAAATGTCCAACTAACTATAAAGTCCCTGAAACCTGTGTTTTTTTCAGTGAATTTCAAAGGTTTTTTAAATGCTAATTTCGAACTTTAATATATATATATATATATATATATATATATATATATATATAATATATATATACACCTATATATATACATATATATAGGTGTATAGGTGTATATATATCTTGCAGGAGGTCAGCAGTAGGTACTTATAGTTAGGACCATGCATGTTTCCATAGGAAAATCATTTTTTGACTTGCCCATAACTTTGTCGCCAGTTGTCGAATCTTCATGACACTTTCCAAAATACCTCCCATGTGATTCTTCTTCTGCATTCAGATTTTTGCTGTGATCCATCCAGAGAGAGCCAAGAAAAGGAAGGGACAATAAAAGTCTGTATCCCATGTTAATTCTCAGAGAAGTTTTGAACACAACTACAGCCCGACCCACTGGACGGAATTACACCGAATTTGTCAAAAAAAGTTGATTTGATTACACAGAATATGCTTTTTATTATTTGGTGTAAATCTTTTTAGTAATTGTTGAGAAATTTCAGGAAATCCAAATTTGTATATCTATAATAGTGGTAATTCACAGTTATTTCGCTATAAATTGCAAATACGCGTGCCAACATAAATGCCATGACTGGCTGGCCGCACCCTGAGCAGAGAGTTGTGACAGCCAATTCACCTCATCAGAACAGTCCTTGGGCCTCAAACAAATTAGCAGAAAGTGAAATAAGGACTCAGGTTGGATGTGTCCTGACCCCATGAGAGGAAGCTAGGGGTATTTGAGGAACACCTTATGAGTTTAATATGAGAAGAATTTTTTTTTCCACTCATGATATTCTTGAATTCGCCTTGACTGTCAGTGCGGCCCTCATGTAACGTCACGGCAAAAATTGAGAATAGCATAAAAAAATTAAAACATATATATGTTGATACACCTACCCTCAGCCTCACTTAGAGACTCATACACCAACTCACGGACCTAATCTGAGACTGACGCTCCCACTAGCAGATACATTGACACACTCATGAACCCACTCACAGACCCACTGTCTTGCTTCGCCTTTCAGATAATACAGATTCTCCCACATGGTGGCTCAAACATGGTGAAGTAAAACGTAAAACACAACAACACCTTTAGAAAAGGGTTTTATTTATACAAAATGCAAAGACTCTCTTTTAGAATAAGGCTTGGGGTTTTATTTTACACAATGCTCTCTAACTGAAAGGCTTTCCCAGATACCAAAATGAATCATATTCTCATATATATATTACCTACTGGCGGTCGCCAGTAGGTATATATAGTTAGGATTTTTTCTCTATGGGATTTTTGAAAATTCTATGTCTAATAACTTTGGCGTTTGTGGACGGAATTGGCTGAAATTTTCAGGAAAATGGCACATTTTGTTTCTGAGTAGCCCTTGAAAATTTGGGGGGGGTTCGTCAAGGGGGGGCCGAGAAAAAAGGGGGGTCCCAAAACGTGTTTTTAACATTGAGTTTTCCATAGGGCGGTTGGCCTCACTTTTAGCCCGAACGGCTGAATGGATTTGCACGAAACTTGGCAAAATTGTAGGGACTGGTAGCCCGATGTGCCTTTTGTAGGTCTCAATATATGTGCTACAGTGGATTTTGAGAAATTAACGTTTAAAAAAAGATATATATCTGTAACAGCGGACCGGGCAGCGCTCCAGGACGCGTACTTTTCGCGCAACGGAGCTTTGTGAAGCGAAGCTGATTGGTTCTCCGGCGTCTGTAAACATTCCAAACAGTCCGTAGCGGCCGCCATCTTGTCTCTCGGTAGGATCGAGAGACAAGCGGAGGCCAAACCGAAGGGGCAAATGACCATAAGGGGGCATAGTAGATCCTCCCTGACCGTTTAGGTTTGATGTGGAGGTTTTAAAAGGGCCCCGCGGGGCAAAAAAAAATAAAAATAATAATAATCGAACAGCTGAATGGATTTGCACGAAACTTGGCAAAATTGTAGGGACTGGTAGCCCGATGTGCCTTTGCTAGATCTCAATATATGTGCTCCAGTGGATTTTGAGAAATGAACGTTCAAAAAAAGATATATATCTGTAACAGCGCACCGCTTCGCGTACTTTTCGCGTTACGGAGCTTTGCGAAGCGAAGCTGATTGGCTCTCCGGTGTCTGTAAACATTCCAAACAGTCCGTAGCGGCCGCCATCTTGTCTCTCGGTAGGATCGAACAGCTGAATGGATTTGTACGAAACTTGGCAAAATTGTAGGGACTGGTAGCCCGATGTGCCTTTGCTAGGTCTCAATATATGTGCTTCAGTGCATTTTGAGAAATTAACGTTCAAAAACAAGATATATATCTGTAACAGCGCTCCGCTTCGCGGAGATAAAATTATATGTGTATTACCTAGCTGTTGCTAACACCAGTTAGCGACAGCTAGTAGAAGATAGCGACCATCTTGGGCCCCACTTTGCATGTGAGTGATATTTATCACTAATGACATGCAAAGTGGGCATGCCAAGATGTTAGCGACTGGAAACAGTCGCTAACATCGCTATCTCCTATTATCAACTTTTGGAAATATTCGAGATAAGCGCGAATATCTCCAAAAGCTACCACCTGCCCTGAGCAGTTCTTAGCCATGTTATCCAATGGGAGGTGGATAACATGGCTAAGAGCATTAGCTCGGTAATGCATGAATATCGCTGAGTTTTCAGCGATATTAATGCATTGCGGTCGTTTTTTATCGTATTTGCGATAAACCTTGATAATAGCAAGGTTTATCTGCGATAATTTCTGACGGTAAAAAAATCGTTGCTAAGCATCGTTAGGGATAAATATCGCTTAACTTTGGTAATATGCCCCAACGTCTGTTAACGTTCGATTCGAAGGAAATCAGGAAGTGTTGAAAAACATTGTCTGCGCCATCTTGTCTTTTTTCAAATGCCACACTTTTGTCGTGCACGGCAGCCATTTTAGATGCCTTGACCAGACCCACTCTGTGCACGCTGTCGATCCTTAGCATGGCTCCCCACCCTCGCAAGCATCTCCCCCAGGCAGTGGTCACCCCCGCTCTCTGTCTTATGCATGGGTAATAAACCTCCCCCCATCTGCGCTGCTCTTCCCTGAGAATCACACCCTGTGCCCGCCCGACACCTCCCTTTCGCCCTATTCACTACCGCACCCTCTGACACTCCTTTTCCTCTGTGTCCGATTGTCCAGGCTGGTCCTAGGGTATCAGCTAGCCCTGCAGATGTAGTTTATGGCCACAGCTGTAAAGAATCACCCCTCTTCAAAGGAGTTATAGTAGATCAAGGCCCACACTCGATGAGATCCGTCACAGCAGAAGCATTGCTATTATCTGAAAACCATCCTGTATTGTGATTGGGGAGGGGACCGAGCCTGAAGCGGAAGATTCCAGGGATGACTCTTTGTACATCAAAGTTTTTACAATTATGTGTAAATGTAAATGTAAATGTAGTATACTTGTAAAGCGCACAGCTGCCCCAGCAACGGGGCGTCCCGGCGCTGTATAACTCTGGGGAACCCGTCCTGGCTTTCCCTGTGGGATGGTCCCTTGCTGGGTGTCCCCAAGGTGGAGCCAGGCATCCAATTGGTGGGGCCGTTGTGGAGATTAGGCAAGCTAATGCCCAGAGTTGCCGAGTGGAAACCCTGATTAGAGTAAGCACCGAAGCGAGAATTATCAAGTCCGCTGACCAAGGTCCACGACCCTGCCGCGTCGGGAATTGAACCCTGGTCCCGGGCTGACTTCTGCTCTCAGGCCTGCTGCCTCTAACCAGTGAGCCACACTACTCCACTGTCACATTAAAAATATATAGCACTCCGACAAAGTAGTAAGATTATAAAACTTTAATAATTTATAAATATATACAAGAAAACAAAAATAGTAATAACATATAAACATTTTTAGGGAAAAACAACGAAGTAGCGGTCGGCTGTGCGAATAGTCCCAACGCAGCACAACGTCCAGATTTCCGGCGTGGGGCGTCGCGGGGGGTGGGTCATCAGTAGCAAACTGTTGTGCGAATAGTTCCAAGGCAGCAGAACGCGCTGAAATCTAGATGACACGAAAGTGATGTCTAGTAAGTTGCCACCCAGCAAATAACGGCATGGGGCGTCGCGGGGGGTGGGTCATCAGTAGCAAACTGTTGCGCGAATAGTTCCAAGGCAGCAGAACGATGGCACCAAGGTGATGTCCAGTAAGTTGCCGCACTGGTTTTGGTATCCTACAATGCTGCTCCGAATAACGGCGTGGGGCGCCCCGGGGGAGGCGGCGTGAACGGGCCTCTCCAGGTGGAGTGTCATCTGTTGTAGTGGGGCGCCCCTTTACCGTTTCAGTTGCCATTCCGTCCGTTTTTGGTCCACTGTGTCAAAAGCCGCAATTCAGCTGAGTTGCGCCCACTCTTGCGGTGCAGCGATAGGCGGCTGTCACAGGACTCTCAAAATGGCGGCAGGCTGTTTCCTTTTTGGGCCTGGTCCACTGAAATGGCCCTGGGACACCTTGGAAATCGGACGCTTGTCTGCTAGGTCTTGGACCCCATTCTCGAAAGCGTCCCCTCCGCCTTGAGAATTCATCAAAAGTTTTGGGGGCTCCGACTCCTGCAGGCTTCTGGTGGGGAGCGGCTGCCATGATTGCTCGCGGAATGACCACGACTGAGCTACGAGATGGTGGTGCTCTCATGCTGACGCCAGCTTCAGTCTGAAACATCCAGAAACAAGGTGGGGCTTTCATCGTTTGGGAAAAAAAAAAAGTTTTCATCCAACGAAAAGTATTGTTTTTAGGTCACATGATCAAGCCTTCCATCATTAGGAAACCAAAAGTAAAATGAACCAATGAAAAGTTTTATAAACAAGTCACATGACCTGTTATGCGGCATAGGGTATAAAATGCGGAGAAAATACGTTGGCACGTGAGGCGGCGTCAGTAGCGGACCGATGTGCGAATAGGCCGAAGGCAATACAACGCGCCAAGATCCGGATGGCACCGAGGTGGTGTCATAGTTGAGAGTTCTGAGCAGCGGTTGTAACACTGTCTGAAGCTTATTTGCAGCTGCTGCAGCTTCACTACGCGCCAAGATCCGGATGGCACCGAGGTGGTGTCTAGTAAGGTGCACTGGTGTGGCCATCCTACAATGCTGAAAGTCGGCGTGGGGCGCCCCGTTGGCCTGTGAGTTTGCGTCAGTAGCGGACCGATGTGCGAATAGGCCGAAGGCAGCACAACGCGCCAAGATCCGGATGGCACCGAGGTGGTGTCTAGTAAGTTGCCGCACTGGTGTGGCCATCCAACAATGCTGAAAGTCGGCGTGGGGCGCCCCGTTGGCCTGTGAGTTTGCGTCAGTAGCGGACCGATGTGCGAATAGGCCGAAGGCAGCACAACGCGCCAAGATCCGGATGGCACCGAGGTGGTGTCTAGTAAGTTGCCGCACTGGTGTGGCCATCCTACAATGCTGAAAGTCGGCGTGGGGCGCCCCGTTGGCCTGTGAGATGGCGTCAGTAGCGGACCGATGTGTGAATGGGGCCGAAGGCAGCGCAACAATATTTTCGGAATAGAAGACACCACTAGGCGCTGAGATGCCAAGATCCGGATGGCACCGAGGTGGTGTGTAGCAAGTTGCCGCACTGGTGTGGCCATCCTACAATGCTGAAAGTCGGCGTGGGGCGCCCAGTTGGCCTGTGAGTTTGCGTCAGTAGCGGACCGATGTGCGAATAGGCCGAAGGCAGCACAACGCGCCAAGATCCGGATGGCACCGAGGTGGTGTCTAGTAAGTTGTCGCACTTCTGTGGCCATCCTACAATGTTGAAAGTCGGCGTGGGGCGCCCCGTTGGCCTGTGAGATGGCGTCAGTAGCGGACCGATGTGCGAATGGGGCCAAAGGCAGCGCAACAATATTTTCTGATTTGAAGACACCACAAGGCGCTGAGATGCCAAGATCCGGATGGCACCGAGGTGGTGTCTAGCAAGTTGTGGCACTGGTGTGGCCATCGTACAATGGTAAAAGTCGGCGTGGGGCGCCCTGTTGGCCTGTGAGATGGTGTCAGTAGCGGACTGATGTGTGAATGGGGCCAAAGGCAGCGCAACAATATTTTCTACAATATTTTCGGAGTAGAAGACACCACAAGGCGCTGAGATGCCAAGATCCGGATGGCACCGAGGTGATGTCTAAGTTGCGGACCGATGTGCGAATGGGGCCAAAGGCAGCGCAACAATATTTTCTGAAGAGAATACACCACAAGGCGCTGAGATGCCTAGATCCGGATGGCACCGAGGTGATGTCTAAGTTGCGGACCGATGTGCGAATGGGGCCAAAGGTAGCGTAACAATATTTTCTGTATGGAAGATACCAGTAGGCGTTGAGATGCCAAGATTCGGATGGCACCGAGGTGATGTCTAGCAAGTTGTGCCACTGGTGTGGCCATCGTACAATGGTAAAAGTCGGCGTGGGGCGCCCTATTGGCCTGTGAGATGGTGTCAGTAGCGGACTGATGTGCGAATGGGGCCAAAGGCAGCGCAACAATATTTTCTGACTGACACCACAAGGCGCTGAGATGCCAAGATCCGGATGGCACCGAGGTGATGTCTAAGTTGCGGACTGATGTGCGAATGGGGCCAAAGGCAGCGTAACAATATTTTCTGTATGGAAGATACCACTAGGCGTTGAGATGCCAAGATTCGGATGGCACCGAGGTGATGTCCAGCAAGTTGCTGTACTGGTGTGGTCATCCTACAATGCTGAAACTCGGCGTGGGTCGCCCCATTAGCCTGTGAGATGGCGTCAGTAGCGGACCGATGTGCGAATAGGCCGAAGGCAGCACAACGCGCCAAGATCCGGATGTCACCGTGGTGGTTTCATAGTTGAGAGGCACTTCATCTGCAGTGGGGCGCCGAGATCCGGATGGCACCGAGGTGATGTCTAGCAAGTTGCTGTACTGGTGTGGTCATCCTACAATGCTGAAATGTAGTGGGGCGCCCCTTTACCGTTTCAGTTGCCATTCAGCTGAGTTTCGGCTGCTCTTGATGCTACAGCGACAGGCGGCTGCAAGAGGACTCTCAAAATGGCGGCCTGTTCTTTGGATTTGGGCCTGGTCCACTAAAATGGCCCTGGGACACCTTACAACTCGGACGCTCGATTTTTTTTTCCTTTCCTGTACATGCAAAAAAAGGTAAATGCCCGGTACGTTACACGCTTCATCTGCCACGATGAACTCTCCAGAGGAACCGAAAAAATATATAGTTGTGGTAACTATACCATGCATCGTCATATGGAGAGGTGGCACCAATTAATTATAGTGCTGCATAAAAGAGAGATTTGGAGGAGAACCCCTGACCTGCTAGTACATTCATCAAAGAAGTGGCACTGAGAGCTTCAGAGGCAAGGGAAACGGTCCCAAATATTTAGAAGAACTTTGGAAAGATTAAAATGACATGTTTAGATTGTGGTAAATTAATTTCATGTGGACAGATGAGTGTTACTCTAATAAATACAGCATATGAACATCATCATAGTCGATGGTTGGTAGAGACATTTTGACTATATCCTGGACCTGCCCGTCCTCGCCCAAAATGGCGCCGGAATAAATGGGACTCGTAACTCCTTGTTGTGTACTGGTTGCAGAACCTTGAAATCACGAGATACGTATGCAGTTTTGAAGCACATGGCGGGCGGGGACGAGAATTGATTGAATATTTCGACATCCCTATTGATATTAAGTTCTGATGTGTTATTGATTACTGTACTGTTGAAAATTCGAATTAACGTCACCCATGGTACTTGCCCGCAAATGTATATCTAGATAATTTTATTGTAACTGGCCCTGTCGTATTTTAATTATAAAATGTACGTCCACCGATTCCGTAACTGTTAGACACCTTAGTTCTTGCAACCTAATGGCCCGCCCGTTACGTTCCTCTACAGTGTAAATGTCTATTCATCATATACGATTACAGTTTGCTCCGTGGCAGGCCCACGTGGTTATAGGCTCGTATTTGTATAATGAAATTTTCACAATAAAGGTTTTTAAAAGAAAACATGGTAGTAGTATATACATTGGTAAAGTTTTTAATAATAGTCACTGTTTTAGAATCATTAAAAGGCAAGTGAAATAAAGCAGACCAATTACATGAAGGGTAAAAGGTATAATACGAAGGAACGCAGTAAAGATAAATGGTCAAGGGCTGTTGTGTTTTCTATTCCTGCAACATAAAGTGATCGATAAGAATCTCATATTCAGGCGTATCGGCGACTAAGACAGCAGGTCGACCCTCTTTTGCTCAACGGCTCCGTCATGGGACGAAGAAACGCTCTTTTTCTCGAAAAAAGAATATATTTTACTTGCAGGACAGTTGTAAAATTTCCGGGAAAGTACATTAGCCTGGAACATTATAACATATATTTAAGAAAAAATAATGTTCGGAAGTAATTAAAAGCGTAATTTTTAGGTGATATGACCAAGCCTTTCATCATTACAATAAGAAAAGTAAAATGAACCAATGAAAAGTTTTATTAACAAGTCACATGACTTGTTATGCTTACGTTACGCGCTGCGCGCCCCGGATGACTTCCGGATGCGCTAACGCGGCGCGTCATATGACGCATTACGCGACAACGCAGGTCCAGAATATAGTCAAAATGTCTCCACCAACCAGCGGTCGAAACACAACCCGTTTCAGCAGGCTAAATAGTTCTGTTAAATGACAACAGAAGGGACAGGCAACAAGAACCATCAGTCAAAGAGGGGAGGGCTAGTTCTTCTCTACCGGGTTACATTGGGGCGCTACCGGAACTGATCGAATTGGTAGTCTACAGTGTTTCTGGATGTTTCAGACTGAAGCTGGGGTTAGCATGAGAGCAGCACCATTTCGTAGCTCCGTTGTGGCCATTCCGCAACCAATCATGGCAGCCGCTCTTTATCGTTATTTTGGGCGGGGTGGGTGGCGGAGCCGAGCTGTTTTGCAGCCATCATTGTGTGGAGTTCAGTTCATCTCACTAGTTTTGTATTTGTCATGAGGGGTTGTTCCTAATGTTTCTATTTTAGCGAGGTCAAAAAGAGATCCCATTAGTGGCCTACTGATTTTACTCGATTCCTTTTCTTTTTTTTTACACGATTTTTCGTTATCTGCAAAGACTAAACAGAGTATTGCGACTCTGTGTTTGTTTGTAAATAGAGAATGAACCAAAGAGAACTAATTCTAAAACAGTAAATACTTGGATAACAATCAATCAAATGGAGAGAGAAGCAGGCACGACAGATTACAACGGGGGCAAAGGCCTGCGTTAACTACCTTTCACTATCTGCAAAGAGAGAGTACTCCTAATAGAAATGAGGGGGGGGGGGCACCATTCAAAGCAGATCAGTGTGCATAAACACGAAAATGTTTTCACTTACCACGTACTTGACATTCGACAGCTTATGATATTTGCTATTAAAAAACCATTGAAATTCACTGAAAAAACCATAGGTTATAGACCATATATAGTTAGGAATTAGCATTTACAAAACCTTGAAAATTCACTGAAAAAACCATAGGTTATAGAACATATATAGTTAGGAATTAGCATTTAAAAAACCTTATTTTACTCACACAAAACCATTGAAATTCCATATATAGTTAGTTGCACTAACTATATATCGCGCACCCGCAATCCACTGCTGATCATGTCACATATTACATCATTCATGACATGGTCAGTGACATCACTGATGACATCACTGATGACATCTCAAATGACATCACTGATGACATCACTGATGACATCTCAAATGACATCACTGATGACATCATTGATGACATCTCAAATGACATCACTGATGACATCACTGATGACATCTCATTTGACATTACTGATCACATCACTGATGACATCATTCATGTGATAATACGATGAACCTCTTCAGACTCTAATATAACCTTAGATACACTCAGTGTAAACAGACACTCACAGACTGTCACTCATCCATGGAGTTACTCACACACCTAGTCAGTCATGCAAAGAATCAATCACACCTCCATTTCCTCAACTATACAGTTATACACACCTTACTTATTCAAACATATACTAACACATATTTACTCTATTATACAATCCCTGATACAAGTTCACAGTGATCCATACAGCCACTCACACATTCACTGGCTCTTATGCACAGTTATTTATATATGTCAACTCTCACATGTACTGTGTTTTACATATGTACTTACTTTGACATGCAGCACTGAGATATCCATTCACTCACCAATACACTCATGCACACAGTCAACCGCCCATACAGCTGTTTCCACATGCACTTTTGAACCCATACATCTAGTGAATCAACTGCTCACACATCTATGCACAGAGTCATACACCTCCCAGCCACCCACACACACACTCAGTCTCCCATACAAATACTTGGGCAGCCAATCAATAACCCATATAGTTACTCATATAGCTACTGATCAACACATGCAGCAGTTTACAGAACAACAGACATAATGATGCACAAATTAAGACAGTTTAGTCACTAACCCATGCACTCAGTGAGACACATTTAATCACTCACTCATACAGTCAGGCATGCACCTACTAAATCCTTCATCCAGACACTTATACATCCACTCATTCTTCAATATGTAAGACATATTTTAACTTTACAGAAACATAGTCACTGGATGTTGTCATCAGTGATGTCATCAGTGATGTCATTTGAGATGTCATCAGTGATGTCATCAGTGATGTCACTGACCATGTCATGAATGATGTAATATGTGACATGATCAGCAGTGGATTGCGGGTGCGCGATATATAGTTAGTGCAACTAACTATATATGGAATTTCAATGGTTTTGTGTGAGTAAAATAAGGTTTTTTAAATGCTAATTCCTAACTATATATGGTCTATAACCTATGGTTTTTTCAGTGAATATATATATATATATATATATATATATATATATATATATATATATATATATATATATATATATATATATATATATATATATATATATATATATATCCTGACAAAACTCATGAAAGCCTTCCAGGGTACATTACACAATCTCTCACAAAAAAACAATCCTTGCATGTGATTAACCCAAACTTGCGAGTGGGGCTGTGTGTGCTAAAAAAGCTCATGCCAGGTAGAGTCAGATTTCAAGATGACATGAGGCCATTTCAAAGCCAATATTAAGAACTTAATAATACTACAAATGTACAACACAATACATATTTGTGCACCACTGCTTATAGCATCACATAATTGAGACCAAAAAGTACATTCCACACCTCTCTCATGCTTTCAAATGCACATCCCACAGGTTCTGTTCTTGGCAAGGATATCCTACTCTGTGACAGCTCCCACTGAAAGACTGCAAGATTAAAAGAATGAACCTTTAAGAGAAACAAGGCATATGTAGGACGTCGTACATTCAGGCTAGGATAAAATAACACACCATTAAAATAATGGTAGTCAAAGGTCATCACAGGGTGTCAGACCACAAGAGTGCCTCTAGCACTACACCCACTACCCATTCAGAGACCGACTCAGAAACTCACACACTCCATCATAGAACCACTCAACGACTCATGCGCCCGCACACAGTCCCAGTCAGAAACTCCGACATCCACTCAAAGAACCACTAAGACACTCGTGCTCTCACTCACAGACCCACTCAAATTCTCATGCAATCACTCACAGACACATTCAGACACTCACATGCTCACTCACACTGATTGATATTTTGATGCACTCACTCACAGACCAACTCAGACACTCATGAACCTACTCACAGAGACTTATGCACCCACTATTATACCATGTCAGACACTTACGCGCCGACTCTTTGTCCTACTCAGACACGTATGAAGCTACTCACAGATCTAGTCAGACATCAATGTACCCACTCACAGACCTATTCAGACAATTATGCACCCAGTGACAGGCCCACTATGATACAGACGCACCCATTCACAGGCCCACTTAGACAGTTATGCACCGACTCAGAGACCTACACAAACACGCATGCAGCCACTAACAGACCCACTTAGAAACACACTCACCCATTGAGACACTCACCCACTCAGTCGCACACTCACTGAGACACGCTTGAACTCACTCCCACACTCATTTTCAAAAGTAACAGTAACAGTTTAGGAATAGAATTCAAAAAACATTAGAACTTTACTGAAAAAACAAAACCTAGTGGGACAATATAGTTAGGAAAACATTTCTAAAAAGACTTAGAAATTCACTGAAAAAGACAGAAGGTTACAGGGACATTATAGTTAGGCTCCCTTTTCACTCTTACAACACCAGTGAAAATCAGCAGTTATAGTTATCTGAACTAACAATAACTTATGCCCTGCAGTGCACTGCTTATGACATAACATATTACATCACTCATGACATGATTAGTGATGTTACTGATGGCATCATTGATGACATCTCAAATGACAAAACTGATGACATCATTCACAGAACAACTCACATACCCAATCACACCCCTCTATAACCTCTCATAAACCTAGTCTGACTCCCACATAATTACTCACACACCCATTCACAAACCCATACAAATACTCATGCACCCAGTCACGCATGCATAGAGCCATTCACACATCCACTCCCTCACTCATGTAGGCACTCACACAACCAGTCACTGACTCATATAGATACTCACATATCCATACAGATACTCACTTACTCATGTAGATTCTATTACATGTACTCAGTCACCTAAAGAGTCACTAAGACAACCACATCCTCTCCTATAGAGTCTCTCACACTCAATTACTCAGCCATACAGCCATTCCCATGCCCACTCACTCACCCATATGGCCACTCACACACCCACTTACTTACCTACACCTACTTATATACCCATTCACACACCCATACTGTCACTCATGTACCTTCACACTCACCCATACAGCACTTGCTCAATCACCCACACAACCATTATATACCCATCACAAATCCATACAGCCACTCACACACCCACTCATTCTAACACCCACTCACTTAGACATTTACTCTCTAATACAGGCACTCACACCTACTCACTTACCTATACACACTGCACCAGCAAATCACTAATCCATACAGCCACTTACACACCCACTCCCTCACACAACCACTTACTTACGCACACCAACTTACATACCCATTCACACACCCGTACTGCCACTCATGTACCCTCACACTCACCCATACAGCACTTGCTCACTCACCCACAGAACCATTATATACCCATCACAAATCCATACAGCCACCCACATGCCCACTCATTCTAACACCCACACACATAGACATTTACTCTCTAATACAGGCGCTCACACCTACTCATGTAACTATACACACTGCACCAGCTAATCACTAACCCATACAGCCACGTACACACCCACTCCCTCACCAATACAGCCACTCACACAGCCACTAACTTACCCATACACATTTACAGACCCAAACAGCCACTCAGACATCCACTCACACAGTGATACAGGTAGTCACACAGCCAATCAGATGAGATATGTTAGAAATAGTATGACTAATTATTAGTTGTAAGAAAGTGTCATCTTTCTTGCATGGTATGCCCCCACCTTTTGCTGAATTTCTGATGTGCTTTGACTGCGTGTGCCCTGAGCTCCTCCTAATCAGGTGCCCAGGGCCTATGTTCCTCCCCTAAAACTGTATTGAAGCTAAAACCTAATTGCCCCTGGTAAATGGTACCACGGGTACCCAGGGCATTGTGACCAGAGAAGACCCCTAAGGGCTGCAGCATTTTTTGTGACACCCTTAGGGGCCCTGCACCCTGACACACACACACTGCCTTTGCAGGCTGAATGTCCTGGTGCAGAACTAAACAAAGAGTCGACATGGCAGACATCCCTGTATGCCATGCCCACAACCCCACTGACCTGGCATACATCAGCCACCCCTCTAGCTGGGTGCCCTATGCCAGTGGTGTGGGCACAGGTGCATGAGCTCTGTGCCCCTACAGTACCCAGGGCCATTCCTGGACATTGTAAGTGCAGTGATGCCATTAAGAGTATATGGTGCTGGGAGGTTGTCATTACAAACTCCACAGCACCATAATGGCTACACTGAAGACTGACAAGTTTGACATCAAACCTCTCAGCACATTAAACCCACACTGATGCCAGTGTGGTATTTAATGTAAAATGCACTACAGAGGGCATCTTAGAGATGCCCCCTGAAACCTAACCTACAATCAACATCTTGTCTGAGAGGCTGCCTAGGCTGCCACACAGCAGACATGTTGCTGGACCCCTGGGTGGAGAGCCCCCGCTCTCCTGGGCCTGCAACAATGCACATCCTGGGCGAGATGCTAGGTCTCCTCCCCCAGAATGGGCAGGGGGAAGCTTCAAAGGCGTGTCGCCTTTGTGAGCTTCTCCTGGCCCCCACCAGTTCTGACCCCACTATGGCAGGAAGACTGGCGGGAAACCCTACATAAGGAAAGGCGGTGTGCCAGCATGTGCCAACTTCACCCCTCAGGTGGAGGAGGCAAGGTGAAGCACGACTCCGGGCTCCGGCAATCTTGAGGATGGGGAGCCCTACCCACTCACAGCTAAGCTCCTACCCCCCTTCCACAGGAGAGGAGCAGGTTAGGGGATGCACCCGCCCCAGGACAGGGACCTCTTAGTCCTTGCCCTCACCCTACCTGTAACATGCCTAAATTTAGTATTTAGGGGCACCCTGAACCTTCCTTCCTCAGATCCCGACACAAAAACAAGAAAGAAGATCAAGAAGAAGAAGACCCACCATGCAGCTGCTAACAAAAGGACAACACCAATTGACTTGGCCCCAGCCCTACAGGCCTGTCGATCCTTGAACCTGCTCCTGCTAAATCCTGGTGACTCCTGCAAGCAGCAACCTTAAAGACCACAGAGGACATGCCTGCCTTGACTCTCTGAAAGACTGGGACTCCCATGAGCAGTGGTTCTGCTCCAACAGCAATACCCCTGGTGCCAGCCAGGAACCGCGACTCTATCACACTCTGCACCCGCCAAGCCCGGCCTGTGCCTGAGTGACCCAAGACCACGAGGGTGTCCCCCCGGCAACTGGGACCCCAAGTCCAGTGCCCAAAGACCCTCCTCGATGAACCAGACGATGCCTGCAGCCTCACAACCAGGGACCCCTCCAACCGCGACCAGCTGAGGGTAAGGTTTCCCGATGTCAAAATATACCCCAGCACCGGCACCCCACGGCCCCCTGTGCCCAACTCCTGGGTGGCTACCTATCCTTCAAGACCCCAACTTACCTCTCGAAGTGTTCGTCACCCCTGAAGAATCTCCGTCCTCGAGCCTGCAGTCTTTTTCCACTTTCCAAGAACTCCGTTGGTTAACATTGAGCGCCCGACGGCTCAAAAGCACCCTGCACCCAGCCACCCGAGTGCCCATGGCAGTGCAACTTTTGCCCCATTCTAATTCTCCATTTGCCCTGAGCAAGTGTCCAGGAGCCCAGCTCCCGCAGCCGCGTGGCCTGCTAGCCAGCAGCCACCAACTGAAGGCCCCCTGCCTCTCGTTGGATAACATTGGGCCTAACTACCTCTGTACCCGGCTGCCCCTGTGCCGCTATGGGTGTACCAACTGTACCTACCTGACCCTGGGAGATCCCTGAGTCTATGCCCAGAACCTTAACTCTGCCAGTCGAGTAGTTACCTGAAAGCCGATAACTCACTTTTTTCCATAGGCTAACATTGACTGGTTTCAATCAGAATTTCTTCCAAGTGTGGACTTTTGGAACTTTAAAATATTCACCTAAAATCAGCCAAACAACGAATTCCAACTTACTCACATGTTATCAGCCGAGACCTCAGTGCTGCATCTTTTAGCCCAGCACAAACCCTGAAAAGTAATTTTTACCGTACTCACCAGTAACCTGAATTTACTTCCATAGGAAACCATTGACTGTTTTTCTGTGAAATTTCTTCTAAGTGTCGATTTTTGCAAACTACAAATATTCTTTAAAAATCTTACCAACTTCCAAAACGTAAATACTTACCTGTCTTAGATAGATGTCCCAGTACTGAACCTAGGAGTCCAGTACTGGATTACAAAAGTATTGTGAACATACTTTACCTGTAAATTGAATTTCCTTTCATAGGATAACATTGGTAATTTTAACTGAAAAGGTTTTTCAGTGTCTACTTTTAAAATACAATAATATTCCTTAAAAATCACTACTATACCCGAAATGCTTTTACTTAACTGTTTACAGTTCATGTCCCAGGACTGAATCCAGGATCCAGTCTTGTGGTTAGAACAGTAAACTACAAAGTAATTAATTGCATTTAACTGAAAATTCCCATTGAGCTCAATGTTGCATTGTGTTTGAAATTGTGTTGCCTACTGCAACAAACTGTAACTATTGTATTCAAAGAGACTATTGCCTATTTGAAAAGCATTTAATTGAAGTAATCTATGCTGAGAAAGTATATTTTGATACCTTGTTGGTTCTAAAATAAAATTCCTATATCTTTTGATATAAAACAATTGGCCTAGAGTTCAGTTCTTGAGTGTGTGAAACCTTTTGCTGACTAAGTGTGTACAACAAATGCTTTGCACTGTCCTCTGGTACTGCCGTACTGCACGACCAAGCTACCACTTTGGAGAGTAAGACTATATCTAGTTTTAGCCTCTGCCATACCTCTGGAGACTGTGGACTCTGTGCACACTGTACCTTACTTTGTTTCAGTATATACAGACCCACTGTCTTACACTAGTACAAAAAGAAAAGTAATTTAACTTATGCGGTAGCTTAGTATATATCTTTAAGTCCCAGAAGCGGTTACAAAAACCTTAAGCTCAAAGGATGATGTCATAAGTGATGTCATCACTGATGTCATTTGAGATATCATCAGTGATATCATGAGTGAGGTAAATGTACAATTATTGATGAGAAAACCATCAATGGCGAGGGTGTGAGGTATTGTGTCTTGAGATTAGTATAACTATAACTGCTGAATTAGGTTCAGATGTATCTATATATTTTTATAGTTAGGATTGTTTTTCCATAGGAAATGCTGTTTTTGTGTTGTTAATAACTTTAGCGTAGTTTGCTGAATCTCGATGAAACCTTTGTGCATGAACAAGTTTGTGCATGGATATTCATCAAGAGGTGGCCGAAAAAAAAGGGGGTCCCAAAATGTATTTTCCCCAATCATTTTTTCATAGGAAGTTTAGACACAGCTATAGCCCAAACAACTGAACGGATTTACACCAGATTTGGTAGAAAGCTAAATCTTGGTTCAGAATGAGTGTTTTTTATGTTTTGGTGTAAATCTGCTCAGTAGTTTTGCCAAAATGTATCTTATTGGCTGCCACCACATCAAACAGGAAGGGGTGGCAGCCATTTTAGGCCATGAGACTCAGACACAAATCCCCCCAAAAATGCAAAAAAGACATAGGGGCACGTGTAGGGATACCCTGACCCTCTAGTCCTGGTGGTGGGGCCAAAATACATATACCTCTTTGCCACCAATTCACAGTAAGTAGAATTTACATTATGTTTCAGACAATAACAGAAATATGAATGCTCCAGTCATGTAGTGGTGGTATATAATATGTACATTCAAGCTCACTCACTGTAACAATCGAACTCATAAATCTGTTACAAACGTGAAATCAATAAAATAATAAGAAATCTGATATATTTCGGTGTCATGAGTGTAACAACCAAGAAAATCAGTTCATCTGCTGTCCTTAAAATAAGTTTGTGTTGAGAAAAATAAAACAATAAATGTGTTTGTTCTCTAATAAAGCTGTATATTGTATAGATAAATGGAACACGTATTACATAAGTCAAAGTCACATATGTAAATGAAATTACCATATCCCATCTAACATTTAAGCACCACATTACATATTGTACACACAAAATATATCTAGGGGCACATAGTTAAACATTGTGCATACAATAATGATCACACACCAACCACACCACATACACAAAGCACAATTGCTCCATTTCAAATGTATGCATCTGTACATAAACATATCATTGCAACCCCTGAACTATATTGTCAGAGAATTGCATACTTATTTAACATGTTGTGAAAAGCTGCTTACTTTTTGAACAAACGGACCATAATTGTAATCAAGTAAGTATGTGTCACACCATTATAATGGGTGGTATTCCTCTTGATTTGTTTCAACTGAAGAGACATAGGGTGATCATACCAGAAAAATCATGCAGCGCAGCAGCCAAAAATGCTGTACTGAGTGGTTTTAGAAGGAGAGAGCAAGAGAGGGTCACATTTACAGAGATATGACACCCTCCTAGCCTTTGCCTAATGCCGGAGTAAAATGAGGCAGGTGTGTGCCACACACACACCTTTGCACCATAGTGCAAGGGTGTCTGCGTGAGGCTAGCATAGGTTTGGAACTGGAAGGATAACCTTCCATGGCAAAACACTATGTTTGTATGTGTGTGGTACAGTGCAGTACAAATGCAAAGTTGGGAAAATAATGGAGAAACCAAAGCATTCAGCCTTGAGAGTGAAGAAATGAAATAGTTGGTATCACAATTTTTGCACCAAATCCTTTCTAGCTTTTTAGAATAGAGAGGGGCATATTACCAACAACTAGCGATAATTATCGCTATGTTGACTTGGCGGAAATAATTTTATCGCCGTGTTGCGGCGATTTTTATCGCTTAGGAGCCTTGCTATTATCAAGGTTTATCTCCTAAGCGATAAACATCGGCCGAAATGCATGAATATCGCTGTAAAGTCAGTGATATTCATGCATTACCGAGGTAATGCTCTTAGCCATGTTATCCACCTCCCATTGGATAACATGGCTAAGAACTGCTCTGACCATTTGGAACCAGTTGTTTTCTTTAAACATGTACTCCCTTGCTTGCAAAGGATGTCTTATCTGAGTTTTAGGTCCTTTTTACATACTATCTGACCTGAGGATGATATGTGTCTCTGAGACATATTTGTATACATGCATGCATATATTAATTGATTATGTAAAGACTGCAAGTGTTAGTAGGTACCTGATGCAAGTTACGTTAGACATTACCTAACTTGCCTGCGACTACCCCATGTGCCCGAGTGCCGTGCTGCGGAGGGGCCAAACCAGACTCCTTTTTCCGCGGGTCAGTGGCACTCTCAGTTGCTGACAGGAGCTCCTGAGCAACCTGACCCGCCATCTTGTGACCCATGTTGTTGCTGCTGGCTATTCCTTGGTGGCCCTGCGGGGCCCACGCCATGCATCCCGTGGCTTCAGCGGTACCTTGCTGCTTCCTGACATGAAGGGGTTGAGCCGGGAAACTGCTGTTGCCTGCCAGCAGCCCCCACTGCTCTCGCCATGCGGGGCCCGGCTGGCCTAGCCTGTGATCTTGCTGCCTGTGGCATTGCCATTTGCTGCTCCTGGGCAACCCAGTGAGACTTCTGCTTGGCCCTCCGGGGTCTTTTGAGTAACTCGCTTGACATTGAGCCACACCACAGCATCCTTCGCACTGTGGAGAGGGGTGACGGGAGCTACACCATCCCCACTGCAGGAGCAATAGAAGAGGAGCAGCGCCTGCGGCTCAGACCAGAGCCTGTGGACAATGCTGCACTGGCCCTAGAGAGGGCCCCTAGACCAGCCTGATCCTTCCAGATACCAGGGCCCCACAAAAGAGGTAAGGAGTAATCCATTGCTACATCGTGCAGTGGGCCATCCTCCCTAGCCTTTTCCCTGGGCCCTGGCCTTGGCCTTCTTAACAGGACGTCTATCCTTTTCTGAATACCCGTCCCCCCGGTATCCAGGAAGGGATAAGTCTGGAGCATCCACTCGAGCTTAGTGCTCGACCCGGCTGACACTACACTCCATTTCCACAGCTGACTTGCTGCACCTGCGGACCTTACCGACCCAACACTATAGCATCACCCCAGTGCTGCTGCGGAGTGCCACGCTGGGCGCAAAGTCCCCCGATGGCTCCCCTGCTACCAGCATGGCCCTGCCCTGGGGCCTAACTTGGGATATCTGCTAATAAAGCCTTTTCGGGGTGCCGTTGTGCTTAATCGGGCCCCTGACTGCGCAGGGGCAGGGGGCACTTTGTACTCGGGGAAGACTCTTGCCCGTGCTCCCATATACATCATAAATCATACCCTAATTGGTGCTGGTGGGACCTGGAACGCCTTGACATGCAACGGGGGCTCTGTGAGATCGATCTCAGCAGCGGTGTCACACAGTGCTCTCTCCTTGGCCCCCAGGTGCCATGTCCGGTCGTGACAGACTATGCCTTGGTTCCTGGGCCCCCTGGAGGGGTCCACTGTGCATTGCTTGCTATTTCTGGGACCTCCTCTCCAGGGTCCCATTTGCCTGTTGGCGACTTTGGTTTGGACCGCGCAGGTAGAACCCCCATTGTGAAGACCTCGGGCAGACACAACTAGGAATTTAGCTTAATCACTGGCCCAGTGCAGCCTTCCTTTACGCTGACCACTGGACATATGTAGGAGGGAGTTCCTTCTCCTTGCCATGCCATGCAAAAAATCCAGCAAAGACACCCGGACAGCCCTCCTAAGGACAACTTGGTTGCCTCTACGTAGCTCCAATAAGGCCCCTACTCCAGCTTCCACTGACTACTCTCCCGCACCCACGACCAGTGATCCTGTGAATGCCTCCCTTACGCAGACCTACCTGAACAATTTTCTCCAGGAAATAAGATCTGAGATTGGCTTCCTCAAGATGGAATTCACGGCCCGCCTCCACAACCTTAGGCGTGACATTACGGACATCGGGGGCAGGTTGACACTGGAGAAACAGCATATTGACTTCCAACTGAAACAGCAGCCGGAGAAACAACCTCTGCATCAGGGGGGGTGGAGAACCGTAGCCTTAAGGCTGGGCGGCGCAGGGTACGCCTGAAATCCCCTGGATTCACCTGCCTTGTCAGAAACAGAGACATGGACTCTTCGTCTGGCGTAGAAGATAGTATTTATTAGCTGCAGCTAGTACAGTGGTCTTAGAAGTCGTTGATAAAAACGAGGTTCAAAAGAGACTGCCACTTAACTCCATGGCGCACAGGTTTATATACGGTACAATACAATGCAAAATGCAATCACACAAGAGAATGAGACATGGGCAAACGGTATGAACAATACTTTAAGTCTAATACAACTCAAGTTTCCCGGTTATGTTTGTCACTCGACCCCTTGAGTAAATTACAAATGAATCCACACAATTCAATTTACGAGTAGAGAAAACACAGCTGCATGTTGTGGAAGGACAATCGTGAAACAGGAGAATGCATGAGATGTGTTGCAAAGGACAGCAGATAAGATAACTTGAAGGAAAGAATGGTGCGAACCAACAAATAGTCCAGGCGGGGATTAATCAGCTCAGACAGGAATTAGTGTACTCGGCCAGACCCTGACACTAGTTAGTAAACACAGGCAAAGAAGCGACCTGACCCGTAAATGCAGAAACGACAAAAACATTGCGTTCGCCGCACTGCCTGAGTGAGGGCAACAAAATGGCGGCGACTACAAAATGGAGGCTGAGCGCAAACGAATTCGTAATTTACAGAACCTCAGACCCTCCTTTTGCCATCACTCAGGCAAAAAAAAAACAAATCAACCCATGTTAATCTGAGTCGGAATCAGCATCAATGTTCATAAAATCCTCAAGCTGCTGCTGTACCATCATCCTAATCTTCTCTGTCCTCTGAGTTGCAGCACGTGGAACGCATAAAGTAGCCAGCAGGCCACACACTGCGGGACCACACTGAACACACAGACAACAAGAGAATATGACGGCCAAAATTGCTCCAAGGAATGTTAGGATCTTCCATCCCCAAGTTGACAATAGTCCCCAAAACCATCCCATAAAGGACCAATCCCCTTCGTCTTAATGAATCGACTCGGAGATGGTATGCAATTTGGAAATGGCTTGGTATACTGCCGGAGCATCGTCTGGAATATAAATGCAGCAACTAGATCGGATCAATTTAGAGATGCCTCCTCGGTCTGCTAGAATCACATCTAGGGTAATTCGATTTTGTAACGTCATAAGGCGGTCAGCCTGAAGCTCTGCTGTCATGTTACCTATTGCACCTGCAGTAACATTAATAGTGGTCTCAACCACTCGCACCAATTGCCTGATGTTTCTGCTGTTGGCCATTGGGCCCCAAAAGGGAAGGAATCCTTTAAGGAAGTCTCCTCCCTGTGCCGTGTCCTTGACATCAAATATACCTCGGCTATATCTAACTCTATGGTGGTCTGACGGAGCCGTATAGGTAGGGGGGAGAAGGAAGGCTACATAACATGTTCCAGAAAAGTTGGAAGGGAGCCACGTGTAAGCTCTGTTTTTACAGACAAAATATGTTCCTTGAGACGGAACCAACGGAGGGACATCAAGGAACGAGAAAATATAGGTGTGTAAACAATTCTGCTTAGCGTCAGTTTTCTTACTGTTGATTTGGAGACAAATATTACCTTGATGGGGTACCGTCCATATAGGAGAAGACTCACGCTTTCTAGTTTTGTCACCAAGAATAGAAACATAGTGGGTAACATTCCATCCTTCATAAGCTTCCTTCTCATCTAACGGAATCTTACTCTTCTCTACAATCTTAGCCATCGTCACTATTCCTTTTATCAGAGAGCTATGGCTGAAATCCAATCCATTCCCAGAAGTTTTTACAGGATTTCGAAGTCTGTTATGGTATGCGGCCGAAAACATAGTCAGGTAAGCCCAAGCTGAACCTTCATATGAGAAGGGAAGAACCAAATACGGCATCCCCTTTCGTACATTGTGTGGCATAAGACCGCACACCCAAAAGTCAGTCATATTAATAGCCAACTGGTGTTGGTGTAACAATTGAATAAACGTATTATTCATATATTCAGCTCTCCTTATCTGTTCATGAGGGGGTAGAGTATGCATTTTATGTGAAAAGACAGAAAGACGAGAGGGCAAAGAAGTTGTAGAGTTAGCTACATTTCTAGGATGTAAAACATGTACTAACCAACCTATGCAAGCTATTAAAATACACAAAAATATGAAAATACACAAAGTTACGCCAAATCGACTACGCAATAATTTACAATATTTCAATCTCATTTCCTGCTTCCTATTTTCCCTACCTATGGTTGTAGTACCATCCATCTTTATTAAAAAAAATGTCGCTCACGGCAATCTTCCTCAATCACTCAGCTATGTACTTCTGTATATCCTGAGGCACTAGCCACCTACTAAAGGGAACAAAAACCAGGTTACAGTCTGAGACTCCTACCATGACCCTGCGACGGAGACAGATGGCACATCAAATACTAAATATCCTACAAAAAAATGTCTCTGATCGATAAGAAAAAAAGTGTTCAAAATGTTCAGTTCCTTTGGCCAGCTCTCGACCTCAGGTTGTAGCGAGTTTTTCTCGGTACCGTCTGATCCATGAACAAAGTTCTTGGATTCGTAGTGTCTATTCGAAGATGCACAGGCACAGCGGCTTGAAGAATATCGTCATCTGCTTTCTCAGACTGAGTCCCATAAATTTGAGCGTCACTGAAAGGCACAAAACAAGGAACCGCTGCAAATCCACTGGTCGAAGGGTAATGGCAATGGCACCTTCTTGCAGTGCACACCATGTACCCAGTTATGTTTGCCGACAACCTTCACAGCTGTGCGGGTGACAAGCAGGACTTGCGTAGGTGTGGACCAATGGGGCTCCAGATTCTTGGTACGTTTAAATTTTTTGACGCAGACCCAGTCACCGGGCAAGATGGTGTGACCCGGGTCTGTGGAGGCCTCTGGCAAAGCACTTTGTACCTGTTGACGAATAATACTTAATTTAGTAGTCAAGTCATGCAAATAATCAATTAACAAAGGATATGGTATGTCAGAGTATTTCTTAGGACAAGGGACACCCCAAATATTGGCTGGGCGTCCGAATACCACTTCATATGGGCTAAGTCCCATATGAGAGTGTACAGTAGTTCTGGTTGACAAGAGGGCTAAAGGCAGGGCGTCTGGCCAGGCAAGACCCGTGCTGGCTTGAATCTTAGCTAGTTTAAGTTTGAGTGTACCATTATAACACTCAACCAAACCCGCTGACTGTAGATGGTTTTCCGCATGGAACTTCTGTCTAATACCAAGACCAGAACAGACTTTCTGCATGATTTGTCCCACAAATTCACTTCCATTGTCACTCCAGACAATTCGCGGCAAACCAAACCTGGGGAAGAATTCCTTAAGCAACACTTTAGCAGTCGACAGAGCAGTGTTATCTTTCAAGGGGTAGGCCTCTATCCAGCGGGAAAAGGCACATACCACCACCAGAACATACTTAAGGTTGTTACATCGATCCATATGAATGTAATCGATTTGCAACACCTCAAAAGGATATGACGGGGAGAAAAATGACCTGCCGGGGTTGGGGTACCCTTTCCTGGGTTATGCATCAAACAAACGATACAATGCTTAACCACATTCTCTGCACATTTCGGAATTCCTTCATTCTGCCAGACAGGGGCCAACAGCTTACAAATGCCTTTCGCACTGATGTGAGCTGGGCCATGAGCCATAGTAACAACCGGCAGCACATAAGCATCCGGTAATAACCATCGCTGATGTTCCGACAATTCCGTCCAACAACCCGACGAGTCTAACATTCCCGTACTTTCCTTCCATGTTTTCAATTCCTTCTCAGTAGCCTCTCCTTGAATCGTTTTCACACTCTCAATCGTATCTTCACACATTCCAATTTCCCTAACCCAGTTTGCAGGACCTACTACATACATTCATCTAGCAGTATCTGTGGCTGTAGTTCTTGTTACCTTATCTGCAAATGCATTTCCACGACCCACATCGTCTGTGAATTTCTTATGTGCACTGCACTTTATGATCGCTATCTGTGCAGGTAAGGTAAGTGACTCAAGAAGATCAGTCACTAACTCACCATGCTGAATCTTTGTTCCATGAGAGGTAAAAAATCCTCTCTCCCTCCATAACCTACCAAAACTATGTGCAACGCCAAAAGCATACTGGCTATCTGTATACACATTCACTCTCTTTCCCTTTGACAACACACACGCTCTAGTCAAGGCTATCAATTCAGCTGCTTGGGCTGAATTATGTCCAATACGTACTGTCTCAACAATTGTGCATAAGGTGGTAACAGCATAAGCAGAAGTAGTCTCCCCGTTCGGAAGTTTGAAACAAGAACCGTCCACCCACAAGATCCCATCCGGGTCTTTGAGCGGAGTGTCCTTTAAATCAATCCTACCTTTCGTTTCTTCTTCCGTTCGGAGAAAACAATCATGCTTTTCCTGAGCGTCTTTTTCTTCTGGGAGTGGCAACAATGTGGCTGGATTTAACGTATTACATCTTTTGATATATACATGACTCGCTAGAAGTGTCAGCTCATATCCAGACAAACGAGCACTTGTAAGGTACTGTGTTCTTGTCCTATTCAACAGGGTATCCACTGCATGTGGAACCATAACAACGAGCGTGCTATCCAACACTAATCCGGCAGACTGTCTAATAGAGATCGCCGCAGCTGCTGTGGCTCTGAGACAACTGGGCAAAGCTTTAGCTACTGGGTCTAGTGTAGCGGAGAAATAGGCACATGGCCTCTGCTGATCTCCAAATTTCTGTGTCAAAACTTTCGTGAACATACAGTGTAAAGGACTTGCTATAATCTGGGGTACCCAACACTGGAGCAGAACATAGAGCAGTACGTAGATCATCAAAGCTTTTCTGACATTCAATTCATAAAGCTTTTATTCGATTTGTACATACAAATCATACAAGCATAATAAAATACACAGTTAAAACTTTGAAAATCGACGTATAAACATATATAGAAAAGGAGGTAGGAAGCTATATAAAGGCTAGTGGGCAACTATTAAAAAGTAATCTTGCAAATTTAAATCAACATACTGTTACCATATACAAGACACTCAGAAAATGGACAGACAGGAAATCAATAAAAATTACTCAATAGACATTTCCTGGCAGCTGTACATATCATTTAAATAATCATAACACACTGTGGACATCAACAAATAAGGATAACCTTAGTTAAAAAGAATTGTTATAAAATTTAGAAGCTCAAATATACAGACAGGAATGTAAGAAGAAAAATAGCAACATAATACAATTCCTGGCAGCTGTATTAAATAACATAGGTACAGACAGGTAAGCACAAAGAATATTACAGTACTATACTTTTCCTGGCAGCTGTACACTTCAAAATAAAAGTGGCCAAAAAAAAGCAAATCTCCTCATTCTCTAAAGAGGATAAAAGTAGCAGTGCTGTTTCAGTAGTACGAATATTATATTTTTTAAAAATTGGTTTGAGGTATTTTAACCTAAAAGAATGAAAAAATTTACAAAAAAGTAAAAAGTGACAACTACTTTGGCGAGAAGTACTATCACACGGACAGGGTGTCTCTGATCTGGCTCTTGCATTAGGGAATGCAACCAAGTGGTGGACAATACCCAATCTAACGCGTGTCAAAACATACTGATGAGTGGGACGAGTCACAAACCCCAGATAGGGTTGGAACCCCGGAATTAGATTCAGATTTTTATAGAATTTCACAGTAGTAAGATCATCAGAAATTCTATTTCGTTCTGCCTTTTGAAAATTTAGAAACGTTGTCTTAATTTCTTTTTTTGAAATAGAAACAACCTCTTCTGGCTCAAGATACACATCAATATTAAAAAGAAGGAGATACCAATGATGGATGTATCTCAACCACTGTATACGTGAAGAATGGTGCAAACCTATACAGTCAAGAATAATATCCTGAGTGAATCGAGTCTCCGGCTTAGCCCAAATAGAACGCCACAATAAAAGTGGCCGGACTGCTGCTAAGTCGGAGATGAGCTCGACCCCGACTTCTTCATGAATCAGTTGAACAGAGGCAGAGGGGGGAACACATAACAGCCTCCTTAGAAACTTGTTTTCCTCCCTCTGCATGGGTATACCCTTGCTGTGGCCCCATACACCTGCCCCGTACAGTGCTGAGGAGACACAACAAACATTATATATGTTCATCATATCTAAAATGCTTCGTGAGCCAAGTTTAGAGGCAAATCGAAAAATACTGCTAATAGACCGCAGCATTTTTAACCTAACTGAATCAAATTCCGAGGTCCAAGTCCCACTATCATTATATGTAATACCTAGATAGCAGAAGGACTTGACATGGGTCAATTTTTCTTTATCCAGGAAAAAGGAATGCTTAGACTGCTTTACTGCCTGGCCACATGACATGACATATGTCTTAGCTTTGTTCACTCGAAGCCTCCGGCCTTGGATAAACTGCATAAATTTGTCAATTAAACGCTGGAGGCCAATTTGTGTTCGAGATAAGAGTACCGCGTCATCCGCATAAAGTAACAACGGGACGGGTTTGCCACTGATCAGGGGGGCATCTGCTGGGGTGTCCACCAAGGAACGGTCGACATCGTTGATAAAAAGAGAAAATAAAAGCGGGGCCAAAACGCATCCCTGGCGTATGCCCCGAGATACTTTAAAAAACGGGGTACATTCACCTAGGGTACCATAGCGGACTTTACAGGAGAATTTTTCATAAAGTCTGGCTAAGAAGTGAACAATTTCCCTCGGTGCCCCAGCATCGAGCAAAACCTCCCAAAGAATAGTGTGGTTAACCAAATCAAATGCGCTACTCAAATCAGCAAAACATAAAAAAAGGTTACCATTTTTCGCCACAGTGTATTTATTAATTAAAAGGTCCAAATTAACACATTGATCCAATGTGCCCAAACCTTTCCGGAAGCCATATTGGACTCTGGTTAAAATATTAGAATCAGTTGCCCAATCTTCTAGCCTTTTGAGCAAAATCCTACTCATTACTTTTACAGAGGCGTCCAATAATGAAATTGGCCGATAGTTGGAGGCCTCTGATTTGTTACCTTTCTTATGTAAAGGGACGATAACCGATTGACCCCAAGTAGGAGGGAAATTAGTTTCTGCCGCACAGTTAAAAATCCTCGCCAGGATGGGAGCCCACAACACTGGTTCATCTTTGTATAAATCAAGCGGGACCCCATCAGGGCCAGGAGCCTTGCCTCCCTTACTAATGGAAATTCCCTCATGGCTTTCCTCTAATGTTATACCCAGCGGGAGGGGTAGCCAGGGGGTAGACTCAGGTGGCAATGGCGCAAGGGATAACCCTTCTGGATTAAAGATGTTTGAGAAGTGACTAACCCAATCGCTGCATGCCACATAAGATGTTAGTTCTGGTACATCTTCTTTATTGAGAAAAGAGCTGTTAATTGTATCCCAATAAAGTTTGCTGTTTTTGGTCTCGGCTGCTTCCTTCAGCTTTTCCCACGCTTCAGACTGCAGTACCCTTTTCCTATTGATAACTGCTGTTCTGTATCTGGTCCTAAAATATTGAATGTCCTCTTTAGCGCGTGGTTTAGTACCTAAAGCTTTCTTTAAGTCTCTAAGGGCGATTATACAGGTTTTATCAAACCACCCCCGCTTTAGACCACTATTGGGTGACGGGGCCTTAGAAAAAATGCCATCAATGATGCTGTTCATAGAGACAAAATGGACTAGTAAGCAACCTGGGTCACAATCATTGTCCAGACAAGAACTGATTTGGTTCTTACATCTGGTAACGACCTCCTTCTGCTTAACCTTAGAATTTGAACCAGTCCATTTAATCCTTAGACCCTTCGGTCTTATGGGCACTAAGTTAGTAGAGCATTTTTCACCTGGATCTGTCGTGGTACCATGCCCTAGGAGGGTTACACGAATGCTATTATGGTCACTGAGACTTTCTTCTTGTACATGCAAATTGGTATAGTCTCCACTACTAGATATAAGGATATGATCTATGAATGACCCTGCATTTCTTCCTGTAAATGTAGGACATGATATTGCCTGATTATTTATATTACAGTTTAGCAGGGTCAAGTCTAGAGTGATTAACATATTATTTAGTATAGTACCATAACTACAATGTTGGAAGTGAGGCGAATCCACCCTCATTCCCTGACCCCCCCATTGACTACTCATGGCCACTCCAAAGCCACACATATTCCCATTAAGCAAATTACAAGGCTGCAGATTAAAATCCCCTGCCCAAACGACCTCAGCCTTTCTTTTCGAAAAACCCAAGGCTTTAACAATTTCCTTTTCTAAAGGCGGTAGGATATCTCCTCTGGTGGCATCAAAAATGTTGTTGTAGAAATTTACTACAACTAAATCAATGCTCTTCTTACACTCCACCCTTATTACTTGACTGTGAGTCCCAACTGTCGTGCTACTTTTAACCGTACAATCGTGCAACTTAGTGGACAAAAGCAACAAAAGACCCCCCTTGGCCCTGCCCGAGCTAGATTTAGTCGCTTTAAGGCAGTGGGATGCGTACCCTTCAATATTAATAAGGTCCAGACACCACGTTTCCTGCAACAAAATTAGGTCAAAACCCTCCTCAATAAATCTAGACCAGAAGGGCGTACCTATTTTACTGGCAAGGCCAGCGATGTTCCAAGAAATAAATGAAAGTCCTGCTGGTTTACCAGGATCACCACCAATCCTCAACTCTGGCTCTATTAGGCGTGGCAGAATTGAACCATCTACCCCGAGGTTGGTAACTAAACCCAATCTGGGGGTAACAGTAGATGTACATCCACCAAGGCTGTCCCTATTTCCTATATACATAAGGGATGTTGGTGATGACATTGTTGGGAATTCAGGTGGTGTGGTGGAAGAAGTAGCCGAAGGGACGCATTCCGTATCTAGATCAAACGTAGGGATGTTTAAGTCTGGTTCTTTAGTAGAGCTAAGTCAATCTACCTCATCTAACACAGCGTATCTGTTAGGATGGGCAAATTGTGAGTACGAGGGATCTTGGGAAAGGGGCAAGTCCTGCCATGATTGTTGCCATTGAGGTTTAACTGGTTGTAGGGGCTGACAAGGTTGTTGCCACTGATGGGCAGGCTGGTATAAAGGTGGTGGAAAATGAGGTGGTAGTGGAAAATGAGGAGGTAATTGCCATTGAGGATTGACCTGGTGTGGGGGAAAAAATGGAACATGTGATGGCTGCTGCTGAAAACTAGCATGGTGTGGAAAGAATGAAGAAAGATGCGGTGGTTGCTGCCAAGGTTTAGTGGTATGTTGCAGAGGATACACAGATCCTCTATTACTTAAACTGGTAAAACTAGGTGGGTTTGGTCGTGAGGGCGCCGGTAGAAAATAAGACAGAGGAAGTGGATTGATTTGTGTAGCAGGACCACTATTGGGGGCATTACATATGTAACTAGCTGCCCCTACATCCCTAAAATTAACTGTAATTACGTCCCCAACTATTGTTTTCTTGCTTCTGCCCACCCAGTCCCCTCTACGCACGGTAAGAATTTCACCGTTCATATTATTGGGTAGGGGTTTATGTAAATGGAGCCACTGAGCACATTTATTTCTTAGCTCAACAAAGGTTTCTTTTACTCCCTCCTTCAGTGGGGGAACAGCTGTCAGCACGACCACAAAAGGAGAGACTTCTGGTGGCAGGTTAATTGACCTAAATCGTGCCTGCTTTGATTTAGAGCCATCGATCTTGTGTACAGGGGGAGGTACTAAAGGGGTTTTAGTTTTACCTACATCGTCTTTAACTTGAGATGTGATAGTTTGGTTAGTAGCAGCAGAGTGTTGGTGAGTCAAAGTAGGACCCACAGCCTTCGGGGTAAATGAAGCTGTGGATTGAACATGATTATTCCCTGTTTGCGACAAATGAGTTAAAACTGGATTCCCGGGAGCAGTAATAACCTGTGCATTATTCAATACATCTTTAGAAAGTTGGACACAAGATAAACATTTAGAAACTGCTTCTATGGACCCTTGTGGCTGAACAGGCCCTTGCCCGTTCGTCTTATTTGGCCACTTTGAGTGCATTAAAGACGTGAGCCTATCAAGTTTTGAAATTAAGGGCTTGAGTTGTGCTGCTATTGTGGCTTCAAGATCCAATTTTAGATCTGTTACCATATTTTGTACCCAACAGGGTATACCTGGCGCCGGTTGCGGGGTAGGTGATATCAAATTGTGGTTCCTAGCTGCAACTTTTACTTTATTTTTACAATTAATTTGATCTTTTGGGGGAACGATAACCCTCCCCCCTGAATTTAAAAGTATAGGTGCCGTTTCCATATCAACTAACCCACCCAGGCTCGGATCCGCTTTGCTAGATGATTGACAGGCTTCTAAGTCTGGAGTGGTCTCCAGATCAACAAAAGACGGATCCGAGTCGGAAAGTGCAACTGATAAATCAACAGCATTTGGTACAGTCGGAGCACTAATAGAAGGAACAGTTAAAGGAAAAGAGCAATTGTTCGATAACTGCTGGGCGGGTGATTTGGCGTTGGCAAGAGAGCCCAAGGACGAGCGCTTTGCGTTCGCCAGATCCATGGAAACTCTTTTTTCCAATAAAACAATGCTTTTATCAATAGTCTCATTCACCCGTGAAATAAAAAGGTCTATAGGTCCGGTCACCTGTGCTACTACCGTAGCTTTTTTAGTACAACTTCTAGTTCTGTTGCGCATAGCCGACATCTGTGGCGCAAGGACAGTGGAAGATGATGATGATGTAGTTAAAAAGCGGCCACTGATGATACGATACACGAAGACACAGTTCCGCCTACCTTGGCAATTAGGTGGTTTAGGCGCGATGAGGCAGGGGTTCAGGGCCTGGGCCGTCCTCTGCCGTCCTTGAACGGCCTTAAACGGCCCGCTCTTTGCCCGGTCTTCGCCCCGGTCGTTGCCCCGCGCGCGTCCCGCGTGCGCGTGGCTGTAGCTGCTTATCAGGAGTAAGGGAGGCGGAGGGGGCGGGAAGAGGACCAGCTGCGGCCGATCAGCGCCGCTGATCACGCTGGTCCTCGCAGTCCCGCCTCAGTTCCTGGGGTCGGCAGCAAATTCCCTCAATGCGCGTTGGTGCCCAGGTGCACAGATAAAAGCCCAGGAGTTGGCTCTTTAACGAAGTCACAAGCCTGCGAGCGGCACCCGCGAAGCGGGGGCCGCGAGGCGTGGCAGAGTGGCCGGATAAGCACAGGAAGCAAACAAGGAGGCTGACGATGCACCTCCGGCAGGGTCAATGGTCAATGGTGAGTCCCAAGGAACGGCTCTCTCCGCGATGATTTTGACTGCAGGAGGAGGGGGCGGGAAGAGGACCAGCTGCGGCCGATCAGCGCCGCTGATCACGCTGGTCCTCGCAGTCCCGCCTCAGTTCCTGGGGTCGGCAGCAAATTCCCTCAATGCGCGTTGGTGCCCAGGTGCACAGATAAAAGCCCAGGAGTTGGCTCTTTAACGAAGTCACAAGCCTGCGAGCGGCACCCGCGAAGCGGGGGCCGCGAGGCGTGGCAGAGTGGCCGGATAAGCACAGGAAGCAAACAAGGAGGCTGACGATGCACCTCCGGCAGGGTCAATGGTCAATGGTGAGTCCCAAGGAACGGCTCTCTCCGCGATGATTTTGACTGCAGGAGGAGGGGGCGGGACATTCATCCGTCCAAGGTAGCGGATGTGGCGTATCTTTCAGCGTTAACACCAACAGTGGTTTAGCTAAAAGTGAAAAATTGGGAATCCACTGTCTACAGTAGGAAGTGATACCCAAGAAGGCACGCACTTCTCTCTGCGTGGTGGGTACAGACATCTGTGAAATAGCATGTATACATTCTGGGGTCAATCGCCTTCCCTCCTTCTACAAGAGATGACCTAAATAGGTCACTTCTTGGCGGGCATATTGCAACTTGGAGGGAGACACCTTATGATGTAAAGCAGACAAATGATGCAACAACGCAACAGTCACATTCTTACACACATCTTCCGTATCAGCAGCCACCAGCAAATCATCCACATACTGAATGAGCGTGGCACCTGGGGGCAAAGAGAAAGCATTGAGTTGTAACTTAAGAGCCTTGCTATAGATAGAGGGACTTTCGCAATAGCCTTGGGGTGCTCTTTTAAATCTAAAACTTCGGCCACCTAAAGAGAAACCAAAGATGTCCCTACTTTCTTCAGCAGTAGGAATGCTGAAGAAAGCATTCTTAAGATCTATGACCGAAAACCAAGCTGCCGAAGCAGGAATCATCGTCAACAAAGCTGTAATGTCTGGTACAACAGGAAACTGTGGTACAACTATTTTATTAACCTCTCTAAGGTCAATAACAAATCGATACACAGAAGGCTGTGAAGGATGCGTCCTTTTGAGGATCGAAGAACAGGGCTGTTACACACATTTCCTCTCGTTTCTTCAACCACACCCTTCTGAATAAAATCATCAACAATAGCTAAAAGTGCTCTCTCCCCATCAGCAGAGATAAGGTATTGGGGAATGCGCGGCATTCTCACATTCTCTTTAATAGTGACAACATATGGTGGAATTGCAAGACAACCCACGTCATTCGGGCCTGTGGCCCAAAGACTTTCAGGAAGAGAAAGCAACTCAGGTGGGAACTGGTCTCGGGATAGATACATGGAAGACGTCAATTTCTTTCCCAACGTTAGATGTACAACAGAAGGGGAACAATACAATGTTGCATGTAGTCTTTTCAATAAATCCAGACCCAGCAAGTTCTCGCCGCAACCAGTTGTCAGAATAAGTGAGCATTCAAATCATATGGGCCAATCGAAACGGGCAAAGGACAAGAAACCGGATTACGGACTGGGGCGCCAGAAAATTCTACTGAAGTATTTATTAAGCCAGACAAATGTGCCCCAGGGAGTTTAGTATGTATAATAGAACTTCTCATCGCGCCAGTATCCAAAAGAAACGGTTCTGAAACACCCATCGTGTTGATAGTGACAAAAGGCCCATTTTGATCTACTGGAATCGACACAACTCCCTCACTTCGTCCATGGCTATCCTATTCGATCTGAAAATCATCAGCCCTTTCTTCACAATAATCGTCATTATAATACTGCGTGGAGTGAACTTTCTGCTGATCAAAGTAATTCGTAGTAGATGTAGGAAAAGAATGCTGCTCCTGAGAGGACACACCTCGTCCTCTACCTCTAGATCCAGTCAGGGCAATAACACAACCCCGTGGAGCAGACATCCCATTATTACGCTGTAATAAAATCAGACGGCTATTCATATAATGTCCCTCTTCCCTACAATATGCACATTGATTAGGACCCAACGGAAGACGTGATGTGAAGTACTCATGTTTCTGGAGCACTTTCTGAAACTGTGGGGGTTGAGAAAACTGAGGCTGTGCAGAACGCGGTGGGTAAGCTTGCTGTAACAGAACCTTCGTTTTCAAATCTTTATTTTTCTTCTCCTGTTTCTCTTTCTCCTCCTTATCTCTATTCTCATAATACTGTGCGGTAGCCAGTATTTTAGCAGGGGAAGAGACAGCGCATGCACTTTCAGAACTCTTCAGTTTATTTGACAATTCAGGAAGCAAGTTGTATACAAACTTATCCACAAACAATCACTGACCACCCTCTACACTCAGATCCTGACCACTATGATCAATAAACGTCTCTTCAAACCGAGTGAAGAAATCCGAGACGCTTTCGTCTTTCTTTTGCTTGCATGCAGCCAGCTTATCTCAATTAACTCGCACCGCGGGCATCATGGATTTCATTAATTCAATTATTCTGCCTGGTAGGGCCGTAATCAGATCCTCAGGCTTCGCACCACCCACTTGATTAGCCTCAGCGGCTCTAATAGCAGCCCAATCACCACCTAATTCACCAACATGATTCTCCCTACGAATCCGTGCCCATAATGCTTGCGGAACGACATTTCCAAATAACATATCAATATCGGCCAAATTCATAACACAGGCCTCAACTGTTTGAGACAACTCCTTGTAATATCCAGCTGGATTTTTACGAGGGTCCAGAAGAGTTTAAGTGCCAATACTTCAGACCTTTTCCAGGGTTTGTGAACCCATATACGCTGAAAATGAGCAGGGACAGCAGGTGGACCAATCACCGCTTCCCTCCATACTGGGGGAACTTCACGCATCGGATAATTCTTAATGCCTTTGTTATTAGAAGCATCAATCTCGGAAACGGACAAGGACAAAAACATTGTTCGGAACGCAACGAGTTTATTCACCGCCTCCTCAACTTGTGGCCCTACAATAAAACCTTTATCAAAATCAGCTTGTAATTTCAATAAATCCGAAGGAACAGTATCCAACTCCATATCTTCCCAACCACTGATAAGAGTCTGACACATAACATTAAAAACATATCTTTGTGTGGGCTCTGCCCATTGATGAAAGGAACTCATAATGTCCCCTGTACTATAGTCTAATCCATTTTTAATCCATTAACGAGCTAGGGTCCCCAAAACCACTTTCTCATCTGTGAGAGGAAGTTGACAACGGGATTGTCGTCTAGAAAAAGCTGGGGACAAATTCAAAGACCCAAGAAGAGGAGAGAAGAAATTCGAAACAGCGTCTGCTAGTCTCCTGTGTGAGGTAGGGGAATCCCTTGAGAGAACAGGAGTCCTTACAGACATAAAAGGTAACGGGGACTGGAACGTAGATGACTGAGTATCAAGAATGGGGGATTGCAGAAGAGGTGGGGGCTGAATTACAGGCGGTAAAGGCGGAGCAGAGGCAGGCAAGGAAGCATGAATTGGCTGAACCTGTTGCTGAACAATCGGCAATGGAGAAACCATTTGTTGGGCAATAGGAGGTGGTAACAGAAGTGCATTAGGATTTTGGGCATAGGGCGGAGGTGAATTCAATAAACAAGACATTAGAGAATCTTCTTCAAATTCCTTGCTTTTATTTGACGATGAAGTAGGCAGCATCGGATAGCATTTGTCTATTGCCATGCGATGTTGTCTCTCTTGTATCTCATTCGCACCATCTACTTCATCATTTTTAAACTGCTGAGCAGCCTCTATAATTGACATATTTTGCGCTTTCTTATGCTTTTTTGCTTGTTTAATTTTCTTCTGTTTGGCTTCCTTACGCCAAAGGCAAAAAGAGTCAAACATTGCCGGCCGGGCTTTTCTTTTAAACAGAATCGTTTCCAAATTATCTAGTATGGCGGGATCAAAACTACCATTTTGGGGCCATTTCAAAACTCCACTATTTTTGTGTATTGGACCCATGTCTCGTTAAAGGTAATGGGACCAATACCATGTTTCGAATAGAGCTCATAAGTGGGAGTTCCAACTGGAGGAATCGGACATGATTCCTCCAACTGGGAATCCCTCGTACAACCTAAACAACAAATTCTTTTGAACTTACGCAGTCCAGGCATTGTTACTTCTCTAGACTATTCACAAACTACAAGGGGTGTAAATCAATAAAACAGTACAAACGTACTTACCCCTTGGCTTCGGGTATTGCAATACCTGAATAAAAACCCAAAAACCAAAACAAAACAAAGTTTGTGGGAGCGACCCACCAAACACTTAACTAAGGATCGTCCTACACCAGCGAAGGTCCGTCTATCGTCTCGCTTTACCAAACATCATCAGAATGGTCCAAGGCAGGGCGACAGTCAGGGCAGCAGTCGTCAGCAGCCGTCGGAGAGGAGTAGCCGCACTGTCAAAGACCTTCGGTCCACTTTCAACATACAGGGGTCGATCACGTGGTGCGCTTCCTCCGGAATTTTCTTGCAAGGCTCATCACAACCCTTGGGCTCAACTGCTACCGTTGAAGTCGCCCCGCGTTGGGCGCCAGTTGGAGAACCGTAGCCTTAAGGCTCGGCAGCGCAGGGTACGCCTGAAATCTCCTGGATTCACCTGACTTGTCAGAAACAGAGACACAGACTCTTCGTCTGGCGTAGAAGATAGTATTTATTAGCTGCAGCTAGTACAGTGGTCTTAGAAGTCGTTGATAAAAACGAGGTTCAAAAGAGACTGCCACTTAACTCTGTGGCGCACAGGTTTATATACGGTACAATACAATGCAAAATGCAATCACACAAGAGAATGAGACATGGGCAAATGTTATGAACAATACTTTAAGTCTAAAACAACTCAAGTTTCTCGGTTATGTTTGTCACTCGACCCCTTGAGTAAATTACAAATGAATCCACACAATTCAATTTATGAGTAGAGAAAACACAGCTGCATGTTGTGGAAGGACAATCGTGAAACAGGAGAATGCATGAGACGTGTTGCAACGGACAGCAGATAAGATAACTTGAAGGAAAGAATGGTGCGAACCAACAAATAGTCCAGGCGGGGATTAATCAGCTCAGACAGGAATTAGTGTACTCGGCCAAACCCTGACACTAGTTAGTAAACACAGGCAAAGAAGCCACCCGACACGTAAATGCAGAAACGACAAAAACATCGCGTTCGCCGCGCTGCCTGAGTGAGGGCAACAAAATGGCGGCGACTACAAAATGGAGGCTGAGCGCAAACAAATTCGTAATTTACAGAACCTCAGAGGTACCTAGAGATGCTGAAGGCTCCGACATCATGGATTTCATGGCACATCTATTCCGGGCGATTAGGGAAGATGATGACTCCTCCCCCAGCCTTAGACAGGGCTCACCGAGTGGCAGTGGCACTGGCTCCGGGACGACCAGATTTAGTCCCTGATATCCTCATGCGAGTACACTTCTCCACTGAATAGGAAGCTATTTTGCAGGCCTCAAGACGCAAGACAGATCTGGGCTACAAGGGCCACTCTGTACAAATTTTCCCAGACCTTGCGCCGGTGATGCTACGACGCCGTAGAGACTTCAAGCCTGTTAGAGGTGATTCGCTCCTTCCATGAAGCCAAACAACTTCTGCTCATCCCGGCAGCCTCCTGTGAGACTAGCCCGTCACCTCCTCATGCATCGTCCCAGGAGGCTGTGAGCACTGAGTGGTCCACAGTGTCCCCTGCCAAGTACAAAATGCATGATAAGGAGCAGTCCTCCTCTCAAGCCAAACAAGACATCATTCATCACCTCCGTACCATGGATGGTGCACACTCTCCAGCCTGGTCTACTTCGGCCTCCAACTGGGTGTATAGGAGCTCTGTCTTAGGCTGGGTCGTAGACTGTCCTTCTAGTGCTATTAGCCTCTAACTTCCAATGCACCAGAGTGCTGAACCCTGTGTTCATAGTGGGATCATGCTGATGGAGCCTGTCCCCAGGGACTACTGACATTATGATATAGAACTCTCCTCCACCTGCCTTCCTGCCACCTGATGCATGGACGCCCCAGTGGGGCTACCTTGGGGACCCTCCACCATTGACTTTGCCCTCCTGCCAGGGCAACCCCTCACCCTGACAACCGCTGGCTGTGGTGGCTAGAGACAAGATGGCCTAATGTTCTCCTCCTCGCCCCCTCTACTCCATTAGTTCGCTTTGGAGTGTGACTTCTTCGGAATGGCCTGTGCCCCGTCAAGTGGCCCATACCAGTACTTGTATAAAGTTATCTGGCCTGGTTGGCCTTTTGTTGCCTATGTTTTTCCTTTTCTACTTCCCCTTCTTCATATCCTTTCTTTTTGGGCCTCGGGCTGGGGATGTGTGGCTTTCGGGGTACCCCTCCTACCCACTCAACGTTGCGGGAGGGCTGCTGTTCAGTTTGGGCTCTGATCTTACCCTTCAGCTTCTTTCCCTGAACCCCTGGGTTGGGTGGCGACCCCTTGGACCACCACGTGCTTTCACTGAGGCTCACGGAGCAGGCCCTTACAATAGTTAGGATGGCTGCCTCTTCCGCCTTGCCCTGCTATACTAGCTGACTCGGATCATGGCTGACACACCTTTAATTAAATTTCTCTCTCTTTTTTTTGTGTGGTGTTTTATATAGCGTGAACTAGACCTGAAGTTATCAGAGTGCTTTACATGAGCACCAGATAGGTTACAGACGGACACATTCATTCACAGGTAGAATTGATTTTCTCAGAATCACAGAATGTTGAGTATCCCAGCGCGGTGGTGCCTCCTTGAAGGGCACAAGGTCGATGGCTTTGCACTGAAAAGGGGTCTCATGGATCAGGGCCTTACGGATGCCTGGTGCTATAAATTCACAGATGTTCAAGACTAATGTTTTTGTTCCCATGTTCACCACTCCTACTCACAAATTGACTATTTCTTTCTCTCATACTTGCTACTTCGGGACCTGGAGTCAGTCTCCATTTCTGACAGCTTCATGTCCGACCATGCCCATGTGGAGATGGTGTTACGGTGCTGAGGCTCCACATCACGACCCTGCCCCCGTTGGCGACATACCCCCCATATCCTGCGTGACCAGTTCAATGTAGCTGACATACAGCAGGAAATTTCAACCTACTGTTTGGGTCTAATGCTTTTCACTCAATGGGACACCTTCAAGGTGACAATTCAGAGTGCCATTACATCTATCGTCATCACCCGCACACTGGAGGAAAGGCTATTGGAGATCAGCCTAACTAGGGATATTAAGGCTCTGGAGAAGCTGCACCATGCGTCCCCCTCCATGCGCCATAGGAGGCAACTGGCCTTCCTTCAAACCAATTGTGAGTACACCAAACAAGTAAGGCGGAGAGATCATTGCTGGCCTTGAAAACAGAGATATTATGGGGGGGAGGAAAAGTGGGATCCATTTTTGCAAGACGACTTCGTCGCCGGGTGGCATGAGCCCACATCTCAAAGATCAAACTTGTGGATCACACTTGGGCTACTTCACAGCACAATAAGCAGCAAGCATTTCACACTTTCTACACTGCTCTTTGCGAAAATGAGAACCCTCCCGGGGATGATATCACCTCCTTTTTGGCCTCTTGCCCATGGACACCTCTTGACACCCACCATACACAGCTTCTAGAGACTCCGATTGCCTTAGCCGAACTACAACATTCTCTCCAAGACCTGCCAGCTTGCAGAACCCCTGGCCCGGATGTTCGATCGCATGTTCCTGCCCTAGTTTCAGGATCACCTACTACGTCTTTTTAATTTGTTCGCTGGTGCCGGGGGTCGCACCCCTACTATGACGGTGGGTGAAATAGTACTCATCCCTAAACCCGGCAAGGATCTCTCTTCATGAGCATCCTATCGCCCTATTGCCTTGCTTACTACAGACGGCAAGATTTACACTAAAATTCTGACAAGTCTCCTGGAACCATACCTGCCCGTCCTGGTCGACCCAGACCAGGTCAGCTTCATACACCATCGCCAGGTCGCGGACAACATATGGCGGGTAGCACACTTGGTTGAAAAGGTCCACAGCAAGTCTTCTCTCCTTAGATGATGAAAAAGCCTTCGACCGGGTTGACTGGATATTCTTGCATGCAGTCCTGCAGAAAATTGACTTGGGACTGGTTATGACATCTCGGAAAATGGTGCCCTATGCCTGTCCCACAAAATAAATTCAGATTAATGGCCTGATCTCCCCACCCATACACATATTAAGGGGCACCAGACAGGGCTGCTTGCTCTCGCCCCTACTTTTTGTCCTAGTGGTCGAACCACTGGCGATCACTATGTGCAAGGTAGCCGATATCAAAGGCATCCCCTTCAGCAGTCTGGAGCATAGGATTGCTCTATTTGCTGATGAGCTACTGCTTACCCTGGCCAGCCCTAAGCAATCTCTAGCCGCGATAGTAACTCTTCTCTGATCCTTTGAGGGGCTCTCGGGTTTCAAAATCAACATGTCCAAATCCCAAGGAACTGAACTTAATGATTTCCCCATAGGATATACCTGGCTTGCAAACCCTTGCTCCCTTTCAATGGGCCCGCACTCACTCCGCTACCTGGGCTTGAATCTAACTACGTCCTTATCAACATGTACCCAAGCTAACTGGTCGAAGTGTAGAAAGTCAGTTTTGGAGGACCTGCGGCTATAGAAACAGCTTCAGATGTTTTGGCTTGACAGCCTCAACATGGTCAAGATGTTCCTTCTGCCGAGAGTGCTCTACTTATTTCAAACTTTACCTACTCCTATACCTCAGGCTGCTATCCTTCGTCTTGAACTCACCGTTAAAACCTTTATCTGGGGTAGGAAATGACATGGTTCTCCAATAAAATTCTCATGTTGCCCATAGACCGGAGGGGTTTGGCATGCACCAATCTCCTGGAGTACTACTGGGTGTCTCATCTCCAATACCTCTGAATGGGTCGTCCGTGAAAGCGAAAAACATTGGTCCCACATGGACTGTGCAGTGGCTTGCCGACCCCTCTGGAACCTGTTGTGGGTACCGAAGCGACTCCGGCCCCTTAATGACTATATAACACCCCCACAAAAATGGTCTCTGGTATCTGGGACTTACCTCTTTCCCCTGTCCCAATACCCTCCTCGCCCGCAACCATTTTCCCCCGCTCTACAGCCGCAATCCTTCTCAACCTGGAGGGAGGGTGAGCATTGTACAATCCAGGACTTATTTGAAGAGGACGTGCTTAAATCCTTCGACCAAAGCAAGAAAGACTTCCTCCTCCAAGAAACATCCTGACTGCACTATTACCAATTGCAACATGCTGCTTCCACCACTGAACGTGCAGAGGCAACACGACCACTCACACCCTTTGAGACACTGATGCGTTCTTTTGATGGCACACAAGGCCTCATCTCCTGCAAATACCAAGTACAACAGCATTCCGCCCCTCTCCATCCCCCCACTTACCTAACACAGTGGGACACAGACTCCGCAGAGGAAATTGCCCTGAAATAGTGGGAACAGCTTTTGGCTGACATCCCTAAGCTGTATAGGAGAACACCCCAACACGAAATGACCTATAAATTAATGACTAGGTGGTATTATACCCTGACGTCCTTGCAAAAAATGTTCCCCACTTCCTCTCCTTGCTTCTGGTATTGCCACTCAGCAATTGGCGATTTCATGCACATTTGGTCGTCCTGCCCAATACTCACCCTATATTGGAAGGAAGTCCTGAGCCACATCTAGGACACCGTAGGCTTTCCTCTCCTGAACTCATACACTACGGCCATTTCAGGCATTTGGCCTTCAACACTCACTTTTATGACTCATGCGCAGATGCTGGGTCCGGCCAAGGAACTGCTCACCCTCCATTAGAAGAAACCCTCCTCACCACCTATTGCTTTCTGGTTCACATGTCTATGGCACATAATGGTGATGGAACTTCTATCATGCAGGATAACACACACTGAATCCAAATTTACCCATATCTGGCAGCCACTGATTGACTACTTCTCGAAATTGGAATATTCCTGCTTCACCCCATCTCAGCATCTGGCCCTCAAACTCTTTGTGAATGCCTCCCCTGCCTTTGGATCTGAATCTCCTCAGAGAGATGCCCAGCACCCTACCATGGGAACTCCTACACTCTCCCACTAACTTCTAACAGGGCTTCCAACAGACACCGCATGGGATCTCTTACCCCCCCCCCATTCTCTATTCGGGAGGTACTATCCTCCTATATATTTGGTTCTTCCCTTTCCCCCCTCACTCCTCCTTTCCCCACACTTTGTTGACATATGCCTTAAAACCCCTTTAACATGGGGTTCTTTCATCCTATCGCCACAGTTACTGCTCTAATGGCCTGATACAGCTTTGCTCATAATCCTTATGTTATTGGCCATGTGGTACATGATGGCATTTGCCTTTACTGTATGACCTCCATGTTAAGGATGTGACTGACAGTATTAGCTGTTCATCACATGGTTTACACTGTGGTTCACGTTGATGTCCATTATTAGAAGATTTGAAGAAAAAAAACTGGATAGGCTTGCATCATGACAGGACATTTGTGTTCAAAATGTATTGTAGCACTCACATAACATGACATTTTAAAACATATTGGTCCAAATAAAGTAAATAGCTAAAATAGAGGCAATACTGAGATACTTTGCGCTGAAGTGAAGTTAGTTTACACATGAAATAGTTGTAAATTGTCATACTGGTAAAATTTTAACAGATAACCTACAGCAATATGTCATTGATTACATGTACAATTCTTGGTCTAGTGATATAGATTCAGTGTCTTGCATATCACTTTCAGTATTTTCTAGATACATTCATCAATTTTTAATAACAAGTACTTTAGGGTTGTAGTGAGGCACAACATCAAAGTGTATTACTCATATTTGATGCCAAATATCCCTTAGATGGACACATTCTACCTGTCTAAACTGTAAAATCATATGTCTGTGTTCATATTGCAGGACACCTTTTGATGGTATTGAGGATTGGTAAATTAAAATAAAATCACTATTTCAATAACCAAGTTATTCATCTTGATCATCAAGGCTGATGTGTAACTGTTTTTCTACCTGTTCTATTTTTGAAGAAAAAAAACTCCATCTTCTGATGAAGCAATGGGATTCTTTTGGGCAATCAGTATGTGTAGGTTGTGGTATAGGTGTTGTTTGACAAGCTTAAGGCACAGAATTAGACAGTGATCTAGCTTCTTGGGCTGCAGCAATTCTATTAAGTGCAGAAGCTATATGTACTAAGCTTGGGCAGAATCTGCGAAGTGCAGAAAAAACTGCGCTATGCGGAGCACTTTAAGTGGCGAAGTTCATTGGATAAATGCTGTTCGCAGTGATTTTCAGTGCCAGGTGCTTCTCTGCACTGTGCAATCATCACGAACAGCACCATGCACAGCGCAAGCGGGCGGTGCTACCCTTCTGCCGCTCGAGTAGATTTTTACTTATGCAGCAGCTTTCTCAACGCAAATGGACAGCATTTCAACATAAGCGGTTGCAAGCATAGGCAACCACTCTCAATAAGAAATCTGACCGCCTGCGTTGGGAAATCTCGCCGGGAGACTGATTTTCCACTCTTGTGCCTGCCAAGTTGATGATCGTGAACAAGGAAAAATCTCACCTGGAGGTAGATTTTTCTCGCTTGCGCTCTCCAACTTGACACTAATGAGCGTGAGCAAGGAAAAAACTCTGCTATGCGGAGCGGAGTTTTTGAGAACTCTGCTAGCTCTGCGTAATGCGGAGTGAGGAAATCTCCGCAAACTCCACGAGCAGAGCGGAGCTCACCGCCCAGACTTAATATGTACAGGAATTTGTAGCATCTTTTGATTGAAACCTATGATTGTTTTCATGTCTTCTCTCGGGCCATTCTTTGATTCTACCATTTTGAATATCATGTGGTTGGAATGTGAAGCCATCTTCAATATATCATTGCTATTTGAGGAAGCTGAAGTTGGATCTTGCAGGATTTTTTTATTGTTAACATCCACACTGTCATTAATTAACAATAATTCTTCATGTATATCCATGGGGGAATTGTACATACAACTGAAGGTGGAATACAGACCATTTTTTGTCTGATGCTGACTTGCTTGGTTTTATCCAATCATCCACTTCAACAAATCAACTTTATTTTGGTTCAATAAACCATAAAAGTGCACGGTGCAAAGGCATTATAAATACATAGAAACATTATAGATACAAACCACAACTCATGACAATGTGAGAATATAAAACAATTAAAATCATGTTACATCGATTGCCAAAGCGCTACCACAATACTAAGACCAAAACCAAAGGAGCTAAAACCTCAGAAAAAAAGTCCTTAGAAGTGGACTCCTTAAGGTTCCACTATGAGCTTCGGGCGAGCTTCGGGCGAGCTTCGGGCGATGGATAACCTTTTGCAGTTCAGGCGAGCAATAAAAACCTTTTTGTTTCCCTAAATCCGCCTGTCGGAGCACGCTCCTTTTAGATGTTTGTGTTGTGTTTACCTTCTCAAGGCGCCAGGACGCCCCTTTGCTGGGGCAGCTGTGCGCGGTACAAAAAACAATTAACATAACATAACATAACATGTCACCTGGATCACCTTTATTATTTTCTAGTATGGGCAGCTCAACACTACTCACACTACTATAGGTGAGATACAAATGCGCACTTGCAATGGTTAAGAATATAAAATGTTAAAACAATAGAACCTAAGTAATCTGGATTTCTCATGTCCTTTTAATCCTCGTGCAAGATTGAAAATCCTTCCTGCACTGCTTCATGTGTTTGATCCTGTGATCTATGTATTTTTCAAATTCATCCACTTCTAATGTTCTGTTAGATCTCTGTCTACATATTATTCTTGTTCTTTGAGTACTGTGGGGTGGTGTGGCTCACTGGTTAGAGGCGGCAGACCCAGAAGCAGAGAGCGGCCTGGGACCAGGGTTCAATTTCCAACGCGGCAGGGTTGTGGACCAGGGTCAGCGGACTCGACAATTCTCCCCTCGGTGCCTACTCTAACCAAGGATCACACTCGGCAACTCTGGGCATTAAGCTTGCCTCATCTCTACAACAGCCCCCCACAGACACTGGGGATGCCTGGTTTCACCTTGGAGATACACAGAAGGAACCATCTCACAGGGAAAGCCAGGACGTGTTCCCCAGCGGTCTCCAGTGCCGGGACGCTTACGGGCAGCCGTGCGCTTTACAAGTCCTTTACAAGTCCAACTTGGTTGCGTTTCATCCTGAGTGATTCCAGTATTGTCACTTAGGTCAACAATCTGCTCTGATGGTGTTTCTAAATAATATACCATGATGAAAAAGGTGTTGTCATCTAGGGGAGGCATGTCAGCACATAATTTTTCATGTGCATGCTCATCAATAGGTAGTTGATCAGGCATAGTAGGAATTGCTACACACAGGAGATGAAACATCATTATGTTCATGTTACTTTAGTAAACCTACAGCATGAGTGAAAGTATATGATGATTCAAAAATTAAGGATACATTTCCAATGCAACATCACAACATAGTGGACATTTATGGAGCAGCAAGCTTGCTCATATTTACCTGTGTAGCATAGTTTGCATATATGTTGCACAAATTTGGTATCTGGTATGTGCTGCTAACAATGTGATGACCCTGTGAGAAAAATGGGTTGTTGGTTCGATGGGGTGTGAACCCTGGTGAAGCAGCAACCACAATCATTGGTAGAGTGAGGTACAGGCTAACACTCAATTAACCTGATCTCAACCTTCTGGTAGGTTGACACAGAGCTTTCAGGCTTGACTTAAAGTGTAAGGTATTTGTGCAACATTTCAGACATTGATAAAGTGGAGGGCATGTTGGGACAAATCAAAAGGTTTAATTTTCAAGATTGGACTGGCAGTTTGAAACTCCACACACAGGCTGCAATGGCATGCCTGAGACATGTTTGATGTGCTACTTAAGTGGATTAATCGCACAATAAGTGCAGCAGGCCCACTAGAAGCAATTGATTTATAGGGGCTGGGCATTGGTAGTGCCACTTTACTAAGGGCTTACAAGTACGGTAAAAATGCCTATTGGGTAAAAGCAAATTCTACGATGTTTTGTGGAGAGTGAATAATGCACTTTTGCACTGGTTGGCAATAGCAACTTTTGCAGAGTCCGAAGAGCAGCAACGACAAGGCCAGTGAAACATGAGGCCTGGAGGCAAGATGTTATGGGGAAACCCACACCAAGGACACCAGGGCTAACACATCCTGTAAGAATTTAGGTTATATTTTTGGTAAAATGGATGGGTAGGTCACTTTGTTCCATTACTATGTTCACTACTGGGGCCTCAAATGAACTCAATACATAGATGGCTAGAAAGCCTGGTACCCACAGTAGACAGGATGCATATATGTATATATCTGTGTTAAATGTGTCTTTATGCTGTTAGTAAGTATGTACAAATGCATGATGTGAAAGTGCAAGATACACAAACAAGGTCTTTCAGACACAATGTGGCTAGTGTTAATATTTTGGTATTCTGTAAATATATTGTGTGTAAAAGGATTATTGTTGTTTCAAATGTTTAGGATCACCCATATCACATTCTCTCGAGTTCAACAAATACGAAGCACCATTTGTATCTTATCCCAACATGGTACATTGCATAGGTTCTACAATTATTATGAATGTTTGGAGTTTGTACATTCAGCTTTCATTGCAATTCATGCAGATCTATTGGTACGTCACCTTATTCATCAGTGTAACATTGATACTGAAGTACAGATGTGAAATTACTGTTGTCATTACAAAATATTTAATGCATTTTTCATTGATTTACTAAGACATATATATGGTGCAGATACACTTCCTAGTATTGAATTGTCCACAATCATAGCTGTACCTAGCTCTTAAGTCCTTCAATCTGTTCCGGACCGATTACTGATGCCACTTGCTCCTCCATTGCTGTTAGTGGCACTTAACAATCTGCCCCCCCGCCACCTACTGGCATTGCACAATGACAGTTCTGTGCTAATTTTTCTTTTGCATGCCTATTGCAGTCCTGCCACCTTTTTTTTCACCTCGTCAACTGTTCTCACATTTGGGGTGACTGCATTGGTTTGTTTTGTTTGGGATCTCTCTCCATAATGTTGTCTTTTGGCTAGTGGTAATTAGGAAGTGACAAAAAGTTGGTACTGATGCTTTGTCCTCTGCTATTAAAATGTATACCTATTCTGATGTAAATTTATATTTCTTTTTTCTGTCCTCCTTCATGTTATGCCACTAATGAAAGATCTGCTACTAATTCTGCCATGTTTTCATTGTTTATTGGAGGATCTTGGGGGCATATATATGAAACAATTTCGTGATCTCAAAGACTGCGAATCACAAAAAAACAGTGTTTGCGATCGCAAAATAGACAAACGCGATGTATGACACATTTTCGCATTGCAAAATAAAAAATAGCTATTTTTGCGATTTCTTATTTTGCGAGGCCCGGAATCTGGGAATTTCTCTGCGAATTCGAAGTCTGTGATACGCAGCCTGCAAAAATCACAGATTAAGAAATTGCAGTTCGAGAATTCGCAAAGCAATGTATGAAAAAATCGCAAATTGCAAATTCGGAAAATTCAATTTTTCAATTTTACCACCAAGTGAATGCAGGCGGTAACCAGGTGCAAGCTATATAAACAGGCCCACAATGCAACAGGGACTTCCACAATGGCAGCACTATATGTGATAGCCAGGAGGCTGAGAATCCAGGCAGCAGCAGAGAGGAGAAGGCAACAGGAACGGATCTTCAGAGTGCGCATCACTCTGTTCCAGCAGACTGAGGAGGAGATCCATGAGAAGTACAGGCTGGACTCAAATAGCATTTTACACCTGATAGAGGAGCTGAAACCCCATCTGAAACACCCAACACGTAGGACCCAAAGCATTCCTCCCCATGTCTAGGTCCTGTGCTCACTGCACCTACTGGCCTCAGGGAGTTTCCAAGGGGTGATAGTAGTGGCAGGTTGGGTCTCCCAGAGTGAGCTGTCGCGCTTCTTCCATGCATTCCTAGATGCAATGGTACAGAGGCTACATCACATACAATTCCCCAACACACAATAGGCATTACAGCAAACAAAACTGGACTTCTACCAGCTTGCACAATTCCTCCACGTAATTGGCCGTATAGATGGGACCCATGTGGCCCTCACACCCCAATCAAGCTATGAATATGTATTCAGAAACCGTAACTCATACCATTCCTTGAACATACAGGTCATCTGCAATGCCATACATATCATCAATGACATTGTAACTAAATACCCGGGCAGCACGCACGACTCTTTCATCTTTAGACATAGTGGGATATACAGACGTCTTAATGCTGGCGAGTCTGGTGAGGGCTACCTGCTTGGTGAATGCATGGCAAACATCCCTACTAACAGTACATCTTTGGGGGTGTGGGACATTGACTCACCTCTTGTTTCAATTCCTGCAGGTGACAGTGCATATGCAGTGCGGACTTCATCCTGACAACGTACCTAAATCCAGCCAATGCAAGGGAGAGGAGATACAACCGTGCACACAAATCTACGCAGTGTGTAATTGAGTGGACTTTTGGGATCCTGAAGAGCCGGTTCTGCTGCCTGCTTAAAAGCAGAAGTGCACCCAATACAGCCCTGAGACCTGCTGCAAGATTGTGACTACCTGTGCAATGCTACACAACATAGCTATGAAAAAAGGCATCCCAATAGAACTGACTGATACTGATACTTCTGACGATGATGGCCCAGGTCCCCCTGGCAGACCAGCAGTTGGAGTTGGAGCAGCTGCCGGATGGCACAGATGGGCTGAGATCACACAGAACTACTTCTAGGTGAGTAATAATGACATGATGCAAAATGTATTTTTTTAGCAGGTCTGTGTTTATTCAAACCCTTAACTGCAGGAGGAAATTTCGTCACACAGCCTGACTGACTCAATGAGTGTCGCTGTACGTAGCACATGTTAGGTCCACAGTGCAGGTTTTCATGCAAGTCTGGAGTCCTGTAGCAATGGGTTGCCTCACCCATTTGCGTGACTCAGTGTTGCCAGTTCATTTCCTCCTGGGACAGACTGCTGCTGCCCGTTCTGGGTGCTGACTGCCATCCCTTGTATCCACAGGTGTTGCACCCTGTCTCCCACTGCGCCTTCTTTGATCAGGCACTGGTGGGGGGATGCTGCTCCTACTGGATACCGCCTCACTCTCCCCTGAGTGCTGTGCCACCTGTGTACGCTGTCTGCAGTTGTTCTACAGCAGTGGTGACCTGCACCAGGACTTTCGCTACATCGTGGCAGCAGTGGGACATCTCCACTTGCATGCTGACAGTGCGATGTGCCAGCGGGCTAGTGGCAGTGCACAGGCAGTTCACCACCTTTGTGTAGCTGTTCAGATGGCTGACCGAACATTGTCTCACCCTGCGCCTGGCTGCCTGGTCCCTCTTTAATGTTGCACACAGTTCACGTATGGCATATGCCATGTCCATGATGCCCTCCCTCAAGTAGCGGAGGCTTTTGTTGACTGTGCACAGCTGCCGGTTGATGGTTCTCATTGATTTCTGTTGCAGGTGCTGTATCTGCAGCATGCTGCCCTTCAGTACAGCATACATTGTGACCTCTTCATCTGTGGCAAAGCAGGTGCTGGCCCTTGGCCTACGTCTCACTGCTCCTTGCTCCCTGTGTTGGGTGTGTGCTGTTCAGGCACCTGTGTCACACGATGCCCTGACTCTGCCTGTGCATCATCCTCCCCTGTGGACTGTGTATCAACCTCTAGTGGTGGCATTGGTGGCACAATGGTGCGCTTTCTCCGTGGGACACATGTGGTGTCTGTGGTATTGTCGAAGTCCCCCTGCCCTGCCTGCTCATCCATATGTTCTGCCTCCTCGGCTCCTGCGCTGTCCTCCTGTGTCCTAGCTTGTGCTGTGGATGGAAAGGGACATTTTGATTTTGTGACATTGTCTGCATTTCTCACTCAATAAAGTTTTCTCAATTTTTAAAGGCTAACTGCTATTTATCGCTTGATCCCTTTACAGGTATTCACATACTGCGTTAACATTGCTGTGTCCCATTGCCCCACTGTTATGCATCTGACTATGTCTCCCATGATGCATTGCTGTGTACGCCATAAAAAGTGGACCGGAGTGACATGTGTAGTTTGTGTTTGGTGCATTCCTGACTGTGTGAATGGGATTGTGATGTGTGCAGCTGCATTTGGCATGCATCTTACCTTGGCTGCTGTTTGCAGGGTCGGAGCAGTCTATGTCTGCCACACCACTGATGCTCTCGGGCAGGAGGGTGGACTCCACCAACTCCTCATGGGGTGTTGAGTCAGTTCCAGTTGATGTTCCACCCCTGGTCTTATTGGCCTCCGCCAGCCTGGCTGCCACCTTCTCCTTCGACCTTTTGCGCATATCATACCATCGCTTCCTTAACTCCTGGATCGTGCGCTGGGTCACACCAACAGCCTTGACCTTCTCCTGTATATCCAGCCAGATCTTCCTCTTTCTGGACTCAGGTACACGGACTGCCTTTTTGCCAAATAGGAGTTCATGGCTGCCCACCATCTCCTCAATCAGCACCTCCTGCTCCCTTTCGCTAAACTTGTGTTTTCTCTTTCTCCCTGCACCCTCCTTGTCCTTCTGTTTGTCCTGTGAGTCCATTGTAGCTGGCTGTGAACGCTGTGCTCACTCCTCTGCCTCTCCTCACAGCCTCTGACTCTGCCTCAGGCAATCAGGTGCAGCTGTTTACTCCCACTTCCTGGGTGTGATGTCATCAAGCTGCACCTGAATTGCAGATTCCCTGAATTTTCGATTTCTTATTTGCGAATTTCGCAAATAAGGAATTGCAAGAACCGGATTCGCAGTATATTCAGCGATTTTTTAGAAATCGCTGAATGTTTGCGACTTTTTATTTACATCGCGATTCTCAAAATGCCATTCGCTAAAAATCGCATTTTGGGAATCGCCAATCCATTTTATGATACATAGGCCCCTTGGTTTTCTTCTCCTTGTTCCATTATCATTTGGTAAATCACCTTCGCAAGGTTTATTTACAGCTCATGTGACGCAATGTTGTTTTGCGTCGCAACTCAATTTTAGTGCTGGCATGTCTTTGCATACTTTTTGCATTGTACATATGACTCTGGGCTTAAGCTTTGCACCGATGCAAACTCTACGCTATAACATTTGGTGCACAACATCTCGAAAATGTATTTTAGTAATAAGACCTATGTCAATCCTTCTTGTGTACTTCTCGTGATGTAGAAATGCTTTATCTTTTAATGTGTAAGTATGTGTCTATGTATACATCTTAGTTTATGCTTGTTTTTTTAGTCATTATTGCTTGTTTAAACTTTGTCTTCACATTACATTAATTCACTATGAGTAGAACATTTCCTATACCCCAATAGGGACAATATATTCTTGTGATATGCATTAAAACCAAAACAGATTTCTATAAGTTTTCTTTTGACACCTGCCTGTAATGAAACACCCTTACCGTTCTAATAAAACTATATGCAATGGCTATTATCTTGTAATCTACATTTTTATAGCAAGCATATGTCTGCCACGTTTCATGGGTGTGAAATTTTATTTTGGCATTTAATTGCAATTAAAAAAAATAAAAAATAAAATATACCCATTGTATTAGCTTGCCAAGGCCAGACCTATTGGCTTTGCTAATGTTTGTCCCCATATCAAAGCAGCCCTCAGTGAAACAGTTTATATATTTGTGGGGCCTTAATAAATGTATAAGAGTACTCATGGCCTATGGAGTCAAGTATGCTTAAGTGAGATCCACCATCTATTGTATACTGATGGGCAGATTTACAAGCCCCCTGCGCCACCAGTACGTCACTTTTCGTGACGCACTTGACTTTTCCTCTCCTTGTAAATACAGCTCCTTCACACGCAGCACTTACTGTTGAAGGGACGTTCCATGGTTGTTGCTGTGGGTGTTCCCACGCAACACCAATGGAACAAGACACATCTCCAGATTTACAAGAAATCGTAAATCTGGAGATGCGTCTGGATGCTACGCCACCCTAGAGGTGGCGTAGCGAGGTGTAACGAGGATATATGTTTTCATTTCTCCTCATTTTTCCTCTTTTCAAAGTGTGCTGCAATCTACAGCACGCATTGAAAGAGGAAAATGCCTTTAGTGATTGTTTTTGTGCAGGAAGGTGCTCCTTCCTGCACAAAAAAAATCTCCCCAAGATGCAGGCATCCTTGCACCATGGTGCAAGGGGGCCTGCGCCAGCGTATGGCTGCAGTTTGTGTGCCAGCACAGGGGGAAGCATAGAGATGCAACATATATTGTAATTATATCACATTCCTGTGCTTGGGAAGTGCTGCAGCGTGGCACAGCCAAAGGGCTTGCAGCGCCACGCCTCAGCACTTCCTTGTAGATCTGCCCCTGAATATTTTGACTGCTGATTACTTGAGATCGTGACCTTTGTCTATTTAAGAAATCCCAGTGACCCCTCTAATTATCTGCTTTGGGGAGCTGCAGCCTCACACGTATGCTTTTGAGAAACAACAGGTTCTATTTATGTGGTGTGTCTTTCATCGCTGAGCTAGAAATTGATATTTGAACTTTTCCCCTGTTCTTGCCTGGCAGGACGTGCTGCTTGTCCCTGCGTTCACTGATCCTTTCCTTTGTTACATCAATCTGAGATTTTTTAGGATTAGACAGAGATTAAGACAGGAGACATAAGGCGGAGATAAACATCATTAATGTAAAAGGTTACTAAGCGCTCTCTGCAGGAGTTAAAGTGTAATTTTCAAAAGTGCATCAGAGTACTGTGCCCAGCATATCTCATTGCTGTTAAAACTTAGATGCCTGTCCGAGCACGCCTTGGAAAAGTGAATGCGCTTTTGTCTTGAGCTTAGACGAGGTGGTGCACAACATACAGACAAGCATGTTCACATATAGCATGCACATTGGCGCATAGATTAACAAGCCACTGATTTAATCTGTACTCTGCTTTTCACTTTTCTGCATTAAAATAAAATAGTCTGTTTTATTTAAAATACAATCGGATTCTCATTTGCCATGCTGGACTAAAAGCATTGATACATTATAAGATATTTCAATATGCATTTAAAAAAATATAAAAAGTAAGCATGCCATCATTCAATACTCAATGAGATTGTAAACTATTTTCACAGATCTCAGAGGACTGAAAAGATAATGTTGTATATCTTAATTAATTGTATGTGGTGCATTATACCGACTGTATTTAATTTTCCTGTCAAAACAGGGGTCTCATGCAATAATTCTTTCTAATGGGAAAGACCTCTAAAGTAACCGAGTCACACATGATGGCAAATATCTGTCATCACAATGGTATAAATACCAAGCCAATGAATACAGCAGATGCAGCATCAATAATATGGTGTAAAATGACATTCCTGAACATCAATATGCACATTTGGCGGACATTGTATTACTGGTTGAGATGGTGAAACCCTACTCAAGCAGCAACCACAATCTTTGTCAGGGTGAGACACAACCAAACCCCAAATTAACTGGCAGCTTGGCACAAGACCAGTAAGGCTTAATTAATTGGCATATTTATGCAAAACTACAAACTGTATAGCAGTAAAAATACAACACAAAAGAAATCCCAAACCAAATTAGAGAAATAGATTAAAATTGAATACATTATTTAACACCAAAACAAAAAAATCCAACCAAGAAAACCAGAGATATACAATTTCAAAATGTTAAGGAAAAATAGGACCTAGAAGCACATAGCTCCAACTGTGGTTAGCTGGTCGCGCTGGACTGAGACAAAGTCACAAGTTCAGGCTGACCGCAATGGAGCACCGGCCAGATCAGGGGATCAAGTTAGGCCCACTGAACAAAGTACATTAACTCCTGGTTGCAGAAGATTATGAGATCCTGTGTTGATGATGCCTTGCCAAGCGGCAGTTCCAAGGAGCTGCAATGGTATGATCTGAGGTTCTGCGTCGTCGATGAAGATGCCGTTGAAGAGGGGCTTGTGATTCAATGTCCATCTTCAAAGATACGTCATGCTCCAGCAGTTCCGAAGAAGCTCCAGGGCTATGATGTGGTCTTCATCGTTATTGAGGATGCCATCTACGAAGGGCTTGACATTTAAAGTCTGGCATCAGAGATGTGTTCTACACCAGCCGCTCTAAGGACACTGCAGGCTGCAATTTCTGCACCAGGGATGCATTGCGCAGTGGCGGTTCCTAAGTGGGAGCTGTGAGGAGATGCGTTGTGCTGCATAGGTTCTGCTCACAGCACCACAGATCAGCGGGCAGAGCACCTTCAGGTCCACTTCCGAGGGTCTAGGGCTGGGTTGGCACCACTTGGGCTGTGGAGCTCACATCAGAGAGAGTCCAGGTGCGGGGTTTAAGGTGGGTGACACCTTTTCTGTCTCAGGTTGTGATCTGGAGGTCAGCCAACTAGCTCTTGGAGTCACTGTGGTGGTCCTGGGTTCAGGAAGCAGGTCTAGTCCTTTTACAAACACAGCAGGGCAGCAGAGTGGCAGTCCATATTGCAGAGCAGCACAGCTGTTCTTCTGAGTCTTCCACAAGTCCAAAGATGTACTAAAGAGTTTGGTCTGATGGTCCATTATTTATACCTGTTTCGACTCCCAGATGTGCCAGGAATTTCCTACCTCCCTTGTCTGGGATTACAATAGACTAGTGTCAGACGTTCTGTGAGTGTGCTCAGGTGGAACCTTTGTAATGTGCAAATGCAGTAGATGAAAGCTCAGCCCCCACATCATATCAGACATGGCCCATTTTGCCAACAACTATGCTTCTTTGTCTCACTGCCTGGGAGCAATATGCAAAGTCAAACTGCAAACTACCCCTCATCATGGGATCCAGGAAATAGGCTGAGGCACCAAATAGTAGGGAGAAGAATGATGACTTTCTAAAAGTAAAATGTTCAGAATTGTGACTTAAAATCTGACTTTACCTTTAAAGAGGGCTTTTAATTACAATTTTTCAGACACTGTACTCGACATTCATATGTAAACCCAACCGAACGTTATCACCTAATAAAGGTAATACGTTATCATAATGTTAATCCCAAGAGAGAGGCAGGCTTTACGGTAGTGAAAAACAAATTTAAAGAGTTTTTCACTACCAGGACATGTACAACTTAATAATAAATGCTCAACTTTTGAAATACACTGCGCCATGCACTACAGCTGTTTAGGCCCCTCCCTACGGGTGACATATGTATTAACAAGCCTTTGCAATACAATAGCTTTTGCATTCACGCAAGTTTGAGCTATTGGCATTGTAAATGATAATACCTTTTATTTTAGTTTAAAAACATAAATAAAAAGCATTGTCATTTACAATAATAGCATAAACCCATGCAAATGCGAGACCTAATGCAAGGGCCTTGTTGACGGCTTATTAGTTTGTAAATATCAGAGGAAGAGACCGGCCTGCAACGTCTTCAAAGCAGTGATAAATAGTGCAGTGAAGAAGATGTGTAGGTGTTGTAAATTACACAGACACAAAGAGTGAAGTAAGAGTTACATATGCTCTGAGCTATAAACACTAACAAAGCACTCCAACACCTTTAGCTCTGCGATTACACTGTCGCTGCTCAGGAGGAAGAGCAGGAGGTGGGGCTATTTCCTGTCCTCTCCATGACTTGAGTGTGCAGTGTGGCATTGCGTAATGTCATTGACATCTTTGGCCTAATAAAAACACTCCAGCTGTCGTAGGGCACTAGCTTTACCTCTTGATGCATGGCGGGCTGTGCATTATGGCAGGCATGGAGGGAGGGAGGGATGGTCTTGGCTCCTGCTCCGGCCTCGTACAGTGCACCTGCTATCACTAGTGAGCGAGAGTTGCTGATGTGGTGGTATTGGTATTGTTGTTGGTGGTATTGGTGGCAGTGGTGGTGGTATTGGTGGTGATGGTATTAGTGGTGCAGTTATTGGTGGTGGTGGTATTGGCTGTGGTGGCATTGGTGGTATTGGTGGTGGTGGTATTGGTGCTGGTGGTATTGGTGGTGGTGGTATTGGTATTGGGTGGTGGTATTGGTGGTGGTGGTATTGTTGGTGGTACTGGTAATAATGGTGGTGGTATTGGTGGTGGCTGTATTGAAGTTGGTGGTGGTATTGGTGGTGGTGGTATCGGTATTGGCGGTGGTGGTATTGGTGGTGGTGGTGGTATTGGCACGGTATTGATGGTTGGTGGTGGTATTGGTGGTGGTGGTATTGTTATTAGTGGTGGTATCGGCAGCGGTGGTATTGGTGGCGACATTGGTACTGGTGGTGGTATTGGTACTGGTGGTATTGGTTGTGGTGGTGGTATTGGTGGTTTTGGTAATGGAAGTATTGGCAGTGGTATTAGTGGTGGTGGTAGTGTTGGTATTGGTGGTGGTGGTTTTGGTGGTGGTGGTTTTGATTGTGGTGGTATTGGTGGTAGTGGTGGTGGTTGTATTGGTATTGGTGGTGGTATTGGTATTGATGGTGGTACTAGTATTGATGGTGGTGGTATTGGTGGTGGTGGTATTTGTGGTTCAGGTATTGGTGGGTGGTGGTATTGGTAGTGGTGATGGTATTGGTGGTGGTATTGGTGGCAATGGTGATGGTGATAGTGATGGTGGTAGTGGTGGTTATATTGGTGGTGGTGGTATTGGAGGTGATACTGGTGGTGGTGGCATTGGTGGTGGTATTATTGGTGGTGGTATTGTTGGTGGTGGTATTGCTGGTGGTATTTGGTATTATTAGTATTGGTGGTAGTGGTATTGAACTGGTGGTGGTAGTATTGGTGATATTGGTGGCATTGGTATTGGTGGTGTTGGCACTGGTACTGGTGGTGGTAACAGGGGTGCTGGTGGTGGTATTGGTCATGGTGGTATTGGTGGTGGTATTGGTGGTGGTGGTAGTATTGGTGGTATTGGTGGCATTGGTATTGGTGATGTTGGCACTGGTACTGGTGGTGGTAACAGGGGTGGTACTGGTGGTATTGATGGTAGTGGTATTGGTAGTGGTAGTGGTATTGGTGGTGGTAGTGGTATTGGTGGTGGTGGTATTGGTGGTGGTGTTGCTGGTGGTGGTATTGGTGGTGGTAAAGGTGGTGGCATTAAGGGTGGTGGTGGTATTGGTGGTGGGATTGGTGGTGGTGGTATTGGTGGTGGTATTGGTGGTGGTGGTGTTGGTGGTGATGGTAATGGTGGTGGGAATGGTGATGGTATTGGTGGTGGTGGTGGTGGTATTGATGGTGGTGGTATTGGTGGTGGTAGTGTTGGTGGTGGTATTGGTGTTGGTGTTGGTGGTGGTGGTGGTGGTGGTATTGGTGGTGTTATTGGTGGTGGTGGTTTTCGTGGAGATGGTAGTATTAACCAAACGATAGGCCCCTGCTTTGGCATCGTGCGCACTTTGTGCAAAATCTTTAAATGGATTCCATTAGAAGCAGGGAAACCTCTAGTTCAGGGATTGATCATCAGCCGGATGGATTATGGGAATGCCTTGCTGACACTCATAAATGAAGATCTGCTGTCCAGGCTACAGGTTCTGCAAAATACCGCGGCCAGGCTAGTGCTGAATGTCCTCTCTAGATCACCCTCAGCACCTAGCTTAAAACTCCTTCACTGGCTTTCCTGTATGGAAAAGAACAAGGTTTAAAACTCTCTGCCTAGCACACAAGATTATGTACAGCAGGTGCCCCAGCTACTTGGCAAAGAGACTAACCCTGAGCAAACACTTACGCTACGCTCGCGAAGTGTGCGCAGTTTGCGCAACTACGCGCTACGCGAATTGCACGTAGCACAGTGCAAAAAGGCGTAGAGGGCATTTTTTGCTCTCTTCGAGTCCTCAACATCAAGTTGGCGAACGAGCAAAATCACCATCAGGGCGAGACTTTTTCCTCATTCGTGATCAGCAACATCAAGTTGCAAATCACGAGCGTGGAAAATAAACCTCCAGATGAGACTCCCCACGCGGGGAGGTCAGGTTTCTCATTGAAAGTGGTCAGGTATGCTCGTGACCGCTCAGGATGAGAAACTACCAGTCTGCGTTGAGAAAGCTGCCGCTTGAGTACAAATCTACTAGAGCGGCTGAAAACGACCGCTTGCACTATGAAAGATGCCGTTTGCAATGATTGCACAGTGCGGACAAGCAACCGGCACAGTGCAATCAGTGCAAACAGCATTTTCCCTACTGCGCTACGCGTAGCGTGTGTAGTGCAAAGTGCACTTCGCTACTACGCAAACTACGGCCAGGGTTAAAAGAGACTTAGCTGGTGCCAGTCTCGCAGGTCATTATGGTCCAGCAATAAATCTCTCCTTACCCCTCTCAGAGTACGTACTGCAAAAAATGGTGAAAATCATTTTCCTTCTTGGCACCTACTCTTTAGAGCGAACTGCCCCCCCCACCTACGCACTGCAACTGATCATAACTGCTTCCGTAGGTAGTTAAAAACATGGCTGTTCGATCTTTAAACCAGCAAGATATTTTTCTCCTGCCGGAAAGTCAGCGTTGCCCATCAGCGCCATGAGACCTTTGGGTGATATGTGCGCTCAATAAATATCCCTAATTTGATTAGATATTGGTGGTGGTATTGGTGGTGGTAGTGGTGATGGTGGTGGTATTAGTGGTGGTATTGGTGGTGGAGGTGGTGGTATTGGTGGTGGTGGTAATGGTGAAGGTGGTATTGGTGGTAGTAGTGTTGGTGGTACTGGTAGTCTTGGTGGTGGTGCTGGTGGAGGTGGTATTAGTGGTGGAGGTATTGGTCGTAATGGTGGTGATGATATTGGTGATGGTGGTATTGGTTTTGGCAAATGTATTGGTATTGGTGGCGGTGCTGGTATTGGATTGGTGGTGGTGGTATTGGTGGTGTTAGTGGGATTGGTCATGGTAGTGGTAGTATTGGTGGTATTGGTGGTGGTGGTATTGGTGGTGGTGGTGGTATTGGTTGTGGTGGTGTTGGCAGTGGTGGTATTGGTGGTGTTATTGGTGGTGATGGAGGGGGTGGCATTGATGGTGAAGGTGTTATTTTATGTAGTGGTTATATTTGTGGTGGTGGTATTCGTAGTGGAGTTGGTGGTGGTATTGGTGGTGGTGCTGGTGGTATTTGTGGTGTTGGTATTGGTGGTGGTATTGGTGGTAGTGGCATTGGTGGCATTGGTGGCATTGGTCGTATTGGTGATGGTGATGTTGGTGGTAGTGGTGGTATTAGTGGTGGTATAGGTGGTGGTGGTATTGGTGGTGGTATTGGTCATTGTGGTATTGGTATGGCTTGTATTTGTATTGGTGGTGGTGGTATTGGTGGCATTGGTGGTACTGAAAGTGGTGGTATTTGTAAAGGTATAGGAGGTGGTGGTATTAGTGGTGGTACTGGTGGTGGTGGTATTGGTGGTGGTGGTATTGGTGGTGGTATTGGTGCTGGTGGTATTGGTGCTGGTGCTATTGGTGGTGGTGGAATTGGTGGTGGTGGTGGTAGTGGTATTGATGGTGGTATTGTAATGGTGCTGGTCTTGGTGGTGGTGGTATTTGGGGTGATGGTGGTGGTGGTATTGGAAGTGGTATTGGTGGTGATATTGGTGGTGGTGGTATTGCTGGTGGTATTGGTTGTGGTGGTGGTATTGGTGGTGGTATTGGTGGTGGTATTAATGGTGGTATTGGTGGTGGTGATGGTACTGGTGGTGGTATTGGTGGTGGTTGTGTTGGTAATGGTGTTGGTGGTATTGGTGGCGATGGTATTGGTGGTGGTATTGATGGTGGTGGTATTGGTGATGGTATTGGTGGTGGTATTAGTGGTGGTGGTGGTTTTGGTGGTGGTGGTACTGATGGTGGTATTGGTATTGGCAGGGGTATTGATGTTGGTGTTAGTATTGTTGGTGTTAGTATTGGTGGTGGTGGTGGTATTGGTCGTATTGGTGGTGGTGGTATTGGTGGTGGTATTGGTGCTGATGGTATTGGTGCTGGTGGTATTGATGCTGGTGACATTGATGGTGGTGGTATTGGTGGTGGTAGTGGTATTGATGGTGGTATTGGTGGTGTTGATGGTGCTGGTGTTGGTAGTGGTGGTATTGGTGGTCATGGTGGTGGTATTGCTGGTGGTGGTATTGCTGGTGGTGGTATTGCTGGTGGTATTGGTTGTGGCGGTATTGGTGGTGGTATTGCTGGTGGTGGTATTGCTGGTGGTATTGGTTGTGGTGGTATTGGTGGTGGTATTGGTATTGGTTGTGGTGGTATTGGTGGTGGTATTGGTGGTGGGATTAGTGGTGGTACTGGTGGTGGTGGTATTGGTGGTGGTGGTATTGGTGGTGGTATTGGTGCTGTTGGTATTGGTGCTGGTGCCTTTGGTGGTGGTGGTGGTGGTAGTGGTATTGATGGTTGTATTGGTGGTTGTAATGGTGCTGGTCTTGGTGGTGGTGGTATTTGGGGTGGTGGTGGTGGTGGTGATATTGACAGTGGTATTGGTCGTGATATTGGTAGTGGTGGTATTGCTGGTTGGTTGTGGTGGTGGTATTGGTGGTGGTGTTGGTGGTGGAATTAATGGTGGTATTGCTGGTGGTATTGGGGTGGTGATGGTAGTGGTGGTGATATTGGTGGCAGTGGTATTGCTGGTGGTTGTTGTGGTAATGGTGGTGGTGGTATTGGTGGTGGTGTTGTTACTGGTGGTATTGGTGCTGGTGCTATTGGTGATGGTTTTGGTGGTGGTATTGGTGGTAGTGCTGGTATTGGTGGTGGGGTAAACATCCTTCACAACGCGGTCAAAACACCACAGTGCCATTACGATGCATCTTTTAAAACGCAAGTCGTTACCACGTCTTGCACTGGAGGGCGCTCTAGACTAAGGAATAGTAGATTTACTATTCCAACACCTTCCCTACTGTACATAGGCTGGAGTTGGAATAGTAAATCCTACTATTTCTAACTCCAGCACCCTACAGCGCAAGTCTTGGTAACGACTTGCGTTGTAAAAGATGCGTTGTGATGTACTGCGATCATTTTGATCGCGTTCTAACATCATACATCCGGTGGTGGTGGTTGTAGTGGTATTGATTGTGTTATTGGTGGTATTGATGGTGGTGGTATTAGTGGTGGTGGTATTGGTGGTGGTGGTATTGGTGTGGTGGCATTGGTGGTGGTATTGTTGGTAGTGTGGGTATTAGTGGTAGTGTGGGTATTGGTGGTGGTGGTGGTATTGGTGGTGGTGGTGGTATTGAATGTGGTGGTATTGGTGATGGTATAGGTGGTGGTGGCATTAGGGGTGGTATCGGTGGTAATGGTATTAGTATTGGTGGTGGTGGTACTGATGGGGGTATTGGTTGTGGTGGTTGTATTGGTGGTGGTATTGGGGGTGGTGATGGTAGTGGTGGTGGTATTGGTGGTGGTGGTATTGGTGGTGGTTGTGTTGGTATTGGTGTTGGTGGTATTGGTGGGGGTTGTGTTGGTATGCGTGTTGGTGGTATTGGTGGTGATAGTATTGGTGGTGGTATTGATGGTGGTGGTATTGGTGGTGGTATTAGTGGTGGTGGTGGTATTGGTGGTGTTGGTGGTGGTATTGTACTGGCAGTGGTATTGCTGGTGGTTGTTGTGGTAATGGAGGTGGTGGTATTGGTGGTGGAATTGTTACTGGTGGTATTGGTGGTGGTGCTATTGGTGGTGGTGCTATTGGTGCTGGTGCTATTGGTGATGGTTTTGGTGATGGTTTTGGTGGTGGTATTGGTGGTAGTGGTGGTATTGGTGGTGGGGTAAACATCCTTCACAACGCGGTCAAAACACCGCGGTGCCATTATGATGCATCTTTTACAACGCAAGTCGTTACCACGACTTGCACTGGAGGGCGCTCTAGACTAAGGAATAGTAGATTTACGATTCCAACACCTTCCCTACTGTACATAGGATGGAGTTGGAATAGTAAATCCTACTATTCCTAAGTCCAGCACCCTACAGCGCAAGTCGTGGTAACGACTTGCGTTGTAAAAGATGCGTTATGATGTACCGTGATCATTTTGATCGCGTTGTAGTGGTATTGATGGTGATATTGGTGATAATGATGGTGGTGGTATTAGTGGTGGTGGTATTGGTGGTGGTGGTATTGGTGTGGTGGTATTGGTGGTGGTATTGGTGGTAGTGTGAGTATTGGTGGTAGTGTGGGTAATGGTGGTGATGGTGGTATTGGTGGTGGTGGTGGTATTGAATGTGGTGGTATTGGTGATGGTACAGGTGGTGGTGGTATTAGGGGTGGTATCGGTGGTGATGGTATTAGTATTGGTGGTGGTGGTACTGATGGTGGTATTGGTATTGGAGGCAGTATTGATGGTGGTGGAAGTGGTGATGGTGTTGGTATTGGTGGTGGTGGTATTGGTGATATTGGTGGTGATGTTGGTTGTATTGGTGGTGGTGGTATTGATGGTGGTATTGGTTGAGCTGGAGGTGGTGGTATTGATGGTGGTGGTATTGAAGGTGGTGGTGTTATTGGTGGGGGTATTGGTGCTGGTGGTATTGGTGCTGGTGGTATTGGTGGTAGTGCCATTGGTGGAGGTGGTATTGGCGGTGGTGGTGGTAGTGGTATTGATGGTGGTATTGGTGGTGTTGATGGTGCTGGTGTTGGTGGTATTGGTGGTGGTGGTATTGGTGGGGGTATTGGTGGTGGTGGTATTGCTGGTGGTATTGGTAGTGGTGGTATTGGTGGTGGTGGTATTGGTGGTGGTATTGGTGGTTGTGGAATTGGTAGTGTTTGTATTAGTATTATGGTGGTGGTGTTGGTGGCATTGGTGGTACTGAAAGTGGTGGTATTGGTGATGATATAGGAGGTGGTGGTATTAGTGGTGGTATTGGTATTTGTGGTGGTGGTATTGGTGGTGGTGGTACTGATGGTGGTAATGGTATTGCAGTGGTATTGATGTTGGTGTTAGTATTGGTGGTGTTGGTATTGGTGGTGGTGGTGTTGGTATTGGTCATATTGGTGGTGGTGGTGGTATTGGTGGTGGTGTTGGTTGTATTGGTGGTGGTGGTATTGGTGGGGGTGTTGGTGGTATTGGTGGTGGTGGAATTGCTGGTGGTATTGGTGCTGGTGGTATTGGTGGTGGTGTCATTGGTGGTGGTGATATTAGTGGTGGTGGTGGTGTTGGTAGTAGTATTGATGGCGGTATTGGTGGTGTTGATGGTGCTGGTGTTGGTTATGGTGGTATTGGTGGTGGTGGTGGTGGTATTGGCGGTGGTATTGGTGGTGGCATTGCTGGTGGTGGTATTGCTGGTGGTATCGGTTTTGCCGGTATTGGTGGCGGTATTGGTGGTGGTATTGGTGGTGGTATTGGTGGTGGTGTTGGTTGTATTGGTGGTGGCGGTATTGGTGGTGGTATTGGTGGTGGTGGTATTGCTGGTGTTATTGGTGGTGGTATTAGTAGTGGTATTGGTGGTGGTGGTATTGGTGGTGGTATTGGTGCTGGTGGTATTGGTGGTGGTATTGGTGGTGGTGGTACTGCTGGTGGTATTGGTTGTGGTGTTATTGGTGGTGGTATTGGTGCTGGTGGTATTGGTGATGGTATTGGTTGTGGTGGTATTGGTGGTGGTATTAGTGGTGGTATTGGTGGTGGTGGTATTGGTGGTGGTATTGGTGGTGGTATTGGTGCTGGTGGTATTGATGGTGGTATTGGTGCTGGTGGTATTGGTGGTGGTGCCATTGGTGGTGGTGGTATTAGTGGTGGTGGGGGTAGTGGTATTGATGTTGGTATTGGTAGTTTTAATGGTGTTGGTATTGCTGGTAGGGGTATTGGTGGTGGTGGTGGTATTGGCAGTGGTATTGGTGGTGATATTGGTGGTGGTGATATTGCTGGTGGTATTGGTTGTGGTGGTGGTATTGGTGGTGGTATTGTTGGTGGTATTAGTGGTGGTATTGGTGGTGGTATTGGTGGTGGTGATGGTATTGGTGGTGGTGGTATTGGTGGTGGTTGTGTTGGTGTTAGTGGTATTGGTGATGATGGTATTGGTGGTGGTATTGATAGTGGTTGTATTGGTGATGGTATTGGTGGTGGTATTAGTGGTGGTGGTATTGGTGGTGGTGGTATCGGTGGTGGTATTGTACTGGCAGTGGTATTGCTGGTGGTTGTTGTGGTAATGGTGGTGGTGGTATTGGTGGTGGAGGTGTTGGTATTGATGGTGATGGTTTTGGTGGTGGTATTGTTGGTGGTGGTGGTATTGTTGGGGGTGGTATTGGCAGTGGTGGAGGTATTGGTGGTGGTGGTATTGGTGTGGTGGTATTGGTGGTGGTATTGGTGGTAGTGTGGGTATTGGTTGGTAGTGTGGGTATTGGTGGTGGTTGTGGTATTGGTGGTGGTGGTATTGAAAGTGGTGGTATTGGTGATGGTATAGGTGGTGGTGGTATTAGTGGTGGTATTGGTGGTGATGGTATTAGTATTGGTGTTGGTGGAACTGATGGTGGTGTTGGTGTTGGCGGTGGTGTTGGCGGTGTTGGTGGTATTGGTTGTGGTGTTATTGGTGGTGGTATTGGTGCTGGTGGTATTGGTGATGGTATTGGTTGTGGTGGTATTGGTGGTGGTATTAGTGGTGGTATTGGTGGTGGTGGTATTGGTGGTGGTATTGGTGGTGGTATTGGTGCTGGTGGTATTGATGGTGGTATTGGTGCTGGTGGTATTGGTGGTGGTGCCATTGGTGGTGGTGGTATTAGTGGTGGTGGGGGTAGTGGTATTGATGTTGGTATTGGTAGTTTTAATGGTGTTGGTATTGCTGGTAGGGGTATTGGTGGTGGTGGTGGTATTGGCAGTGGTATTGGTGGTGATATTGGTGGTGGTGATATTGCTGGTGGTATTGGTTGTGGTGGTGGTATTGGTGGTGGTATTGTTGGTGGTATTAGTGGTGGTATTGGTGGTGGTATTGGTGGTGGTGATGGTATTGGTGGTGGTGGTATCGGTGGTGGTATTGTACTGGCAGTGGTATTGCTGGTGGTTGTTGTGGTAATGGTGGTGGTGGTATTGGTGGTGGAGGTGTTGGTATTGATGGTGATGGTTTTGGTGGTGGTATTGTTGGTGGTGGTGGTATTGTTGGGGGTGGTATTGGCAGTGGTGGAGGTATTGGTGGTGGTGGTATTGGTGTGGTGGTATTGGTGGTGGTATTGGTGGTAGTGTGGGTATTGGTTGGTAGTGTGGGTATTGGTGGCGGTTGTGGTATTGGTGGTGGTGGTATTGAAAGTGGTGGTATTGGTGATGGTATAGGTGGTGGTGGTATTAGTGGTGGTATTGGTGGTGATGGTATTAGTATTGGTGGTGGTGGAACTGATGGTGGTGTTGGTGTTGGCGGTGGTGTTGGCGGTGTTGGTGGTATTGGTGATGTTGGTTGTATTGGTGGTGGTGGTATTGGTGGTGGTATTGGTTGTGGTGGAGGTGGTGGTATTGATGGTGGTGGTACTGAAGGTGGTGGTGTTATTGGTGGGGGTATTGGTGCTGGTGGTATTGGTGGTGGTGCCATTGGTGATGGTGGTATTGGTGGTTGTGGTATTGGTGGGGGTTGTGGTATTGGTGGTGTTGATTAACCCTGGGCTTAAAATGACGGAGCATGCAGCAAATTGCACGTAGTATAGTACCAAAACTATGCTTAATCACATAGCGTAGCATCTAAATCAACAATATTCTCAGATGCTTTGAAAAAGCAATTTTACATGTTTAACAGCATATATCCAATTCACAAAAATGAACTATTACAATGAAAACATTAGGTAATGAGAGAGCTGATGATTTTGGGGTCCCCCCTAACCTAGGGCAGCACCAAGCAGATGCCTTGAACACAAAGAGCATAAACAAAAAGCAAATTTTGTTGAACTTCAGTGGTGATCCCATCATTTTAGGACCACCCCAAGCACAGTTATTGGGGAAAAAAACAATCCCAACCAAAGGCCCTCCAAAGCATTATGGGACGAGATTAGCAGTGGGCAGTGAATATTATAGTATCCAATATCAAAATAATTCTACAAAGAGCTGCAGTTCACCTAGTTGTTACTAGATGTCCCTCACGAGTCAAATGCAAAACCATTGAAACCCTTTCATCAAGCATTTGCATTTGACTCGTGAGGGACATCTAGTAACCACAGTTGAACTGCAGCTCTTTGTAGAATTCTTTTGATATTGTATACTATATAATATTCACTGCCCACTGCTTATCTCATCCCATAATGTTTTGCAGGGCCTATGGTTGGGAATGTTTTTTTGCCAATAACTGTGTTTGGGTTTGTCCTAAGTTGATGGGAACACAACTAAATCGTTCAATAAGATGTGTTTTTTGTGTTCAAGGCATCTGTTTTATACTCTCCCTAGGTTAGGGAGGATCCCAAAATCATCACATCTCCCACTGCTTGCTAATTTTTCATTTTCACCATTGTGAAAGTAATATATGCACTTTAGCATATAAAGATAGAAATACTTATTTTATCATATCTGGTCATGTACACGAGGCTTTTTGCAATTATTTTGCAATTTTTGCACAGTACACACAAGTACACACAAGTACACACAGACAAGTAGAGACAAGTACACACAAGTACGCACAAGTACACACAAGTACACAGTGTCATCAGCTACGCTACGCAGACTACGTGTACTACGCGAAGTTTAAAGTATACTACGGGAAGCTACGTGTAGTGCTGCTACGCAAACTACGCCCAGGCTTAGTGTTGATGGTGCTGGTGTGTGGTATTGGTGGTGGTGGTATTGGTGGGGATATTGGTGGTGGTGGTATTGGTAGCGGTGGTATTGGTGGTGGTGATATTGGTGATGGTGTTGGTGGTGATAGTGGTGGTATTGGTGGTGATGGTGGGAATGGTGGTGGTATTGGTGGAGGTTGTGTTGGTATTGGTGGTGGTGGTATTGGTGGTGATTGTATTGGTGGTGGTAATGGTGGTGGTATTAGTGGTTGAGGTTGTATTGGTGGATTTGGTGGCGGTGGTATTGGTAGTGGTATTGGTATTGGTGGTGGTATTGATGGTGATGGTGGTATTGGTGGTGGTTGTGTTGGTATTGGTGGTGGTGGAATTGGTGGTGATGGTATTGATGGTGGTGGTATTGGTGGTGGTGGTGGTATTGATGGTGGTGGTATTGGTGGTGGTATTGGTATTGGTGGTGGGGGTGGTATTGGTGGTGGTATTGGTGATGGTGGTGGTATTGGTAGTGGTGGTATTGGTAGTGGTATGGGTGGTGGTGGAGGTGTTGGTATTGATGGTGGTGGTGGTATTGGTGGTGGTATTTTTGCTGGTGGTGTTGTTGATGGTGCCATTGGTGGTGGTGGTGGTATTGGTGCTGGTGGTATTGGTGATGGTTTGGGTGGTGGTATTAGTGATGGTGGAGGTGGTGGTATTGGTGGTTGCGGTATTGGTGGTGGTGGTTGTAGTGGTATTGATGGTGTTATTGGTGGTATTGATGGTGGTGGTATTAGTGGTGGTGGTATTGGCAGTGGTGGTGGTATTGATGGTGGTATTGGCAGCGGTGGTGGTATTTGTGGTGGGATTGGTGGTGGTGGTAGTATTGGTGGAGGTGGAGTTGGTGGTATTGGTGATGGTGTCGTGGACCTTGGTCAGCGGACTCGATAATTCTCGCTTCGGTGCTTACTCTAATCAGGGGTTCCACTCGGCAACTCTGGGCATTAGCTTGCCTAATCTCCACAACGGCCCCACCAATTCCGGGGATGCCTGGCTCCACCTTGGGGACTCCCAGCAGGGACCATCCCACAGGGAAAGCCAGGACGGGTTCCCCAGAGTTATACAGCGCCGGGACGCCCTGTTGCTGGGGCAGCTGTGCGCTTTACAAGTATACTACATTTACATTTACATTTACATGGTGCTATTGGTTGTGGTATTGGTATTGGTGGATGTATTGGAACTGTTGGTGGTGGTGGTATTGGTGGTGGTGGAGGCAGTGGAATTGGTGGTGGTGGTATTGTTGGTGGTAGCATTATTGGTGGTGGTATTGGTGGTAGTGGTATTGATGTGGTGTTGGTGGTGCTATTAGTGGAATTGGTGGTTTTGATGGTGGTGGTGGTTTTGATGGTGTGTGTATTGGTGGTGGTATTGCCAGTGGTGGTGGTATTGGTGGTGGTGGTATTGGTGGTGGTATTGGTGGTGGTGGTATTGGTGATAGTGGTGTTATTGGTGGTGGTGGTACTGGTAGTATTGGTGGTGCTATTGGTGGTGGTGGTATTGAGTGGGGTGGTGTTGGTGGTATTGGTGGTGGTAGTATTAGCGGTGGTGGTGGTATTGGTGGTGTTATTGGCGGTGGTGGTGGTATTGGTGGTGGTGGTATTGGTGATGGTGGTATTGGTGGAGGTGGTGGTATTAATGGTGGTGGTATTGGAGGTGGTGGTATTAATGGTATTGGTGGTGGTGGTATTGGTGGGAGTTTTGTTGTTAATAAAACAGGCTTTTGAAAACAACGGGTCAGGTGGCTTTAGTACAGATGACATGTAACACAGATGTGCTATTGTCAGCTTCAGCCCATTAACACAGGAGTATGTGCTACCTGGAATTCACATTACTTAATTCGAAAATCATTTCTAAATCCATTTTACTTGGGGTGTTGAAACAGACACAAGATAATGCCCGGTTAAAGTGATTGAAAGCGGGTGCCTGTGTTATGGGGCGGCTGTGTTGCTTAAAATAACACAAGCGGTTTCAGCTGAAGCAGCGCATGTCCGGCTGCAGTAAGAGAAACTCAATATTGTAAATAGTGCTTACAGACTAAATAACAGGTCCTGTGTAACAGCTGAAGCAAAAGGGCCGAATGTGAACAATTTTCAAAATAGCATAACTGCAATAAGGTAGAAATGTTCTCAAAGTCTATATAATGCAAAATATGAGAATTCTGTGACATTTTGCTCATGTATTAAAATATTTGCCCTTTTCTACTTGTGATGCAATCGAAATTAGCTCCTTTCTCTAGTGAGTTTTACTGAGACACCCAGTGCCACTACAGACTACCGTTTTGAAAATGTACCCCACAATACCTTGGTTTTCACAGTAGTGAAAGCCTTGCATGAACAATTTTTTAGGAGGATGTAGACCAACTTGTGTGAGAAAACATGACTTATACTGGAATCCAGGATACTGTACCAGTCCCTTTTCTGCTGCTCATGTAGAAGGGGTTATACACCTGATTCTAACTTCTGCCACTCAGAAAAAGAAACAAGGCCTGCTTTACCATTTCTGTTTTGCACATCCTAGAGTATAAAGACTGGCCCCAAGGGGGAATTGTCTACTTCCTAAAACTGAATGTTTGGCAATCTCAGTGTCTCAAAAAATGTGGGTCAATCATGTTGGGTGAAACTGGTGTAACCACCTCCATCCACGGTGGTGTAATGAAACTTGAAGGATGCCCCCTGCAAAGAACATGGAGGGAGGCCATCTCCTGGCTCACTCAGGCCAGGGTATTGTGCTGAGGGGGCCCCCTGGAGCTCTGGCCCCCCCTACTCTGTAGTGGCTGCTGGGGCCTTTGTTATGCCACTGTCCAACCTGTATATTACGGACTATTTGAAGCCCTTACCTTTCGTGTGATAACGTAATGCGTTCTGGTCGAAGTAGTCTTAGACAACTAGAACTTGAGCCTCCACCTTGGAGGTGGCCTAGGAACATCTTCAAAACCAATAACTAATTAGACTAACACATATGAAAACAATTATTTGTCGATGAAAAGTCCCAGACTGGAGTCCTTGAGTGAGATGATGATCCTTGGCGGAACGCTTTGGGCATGACCCGATTTGGCAAGGGTGAAATTCTGCTATAGGTGTCTCCTAAATTTTGAATGTTTAAATTTTGGGTGGAATAATTCACCTACCGAAACAATGCACTAAATATCTTTTTTTTGCAGCAAAGAACAGTTCGGATGTTGGAGTCAGTTCAACCACTGCATGAAATGGACTGAGATATACTGAGCTTTCCGGGAGTCATTGAACTGCTGCTGCCCTACCAGAAAGCAGCATAGATCCGACTGATAAATTAGCTGCCTGCAATGGCTAAGAGGCACTAATACATCTAAAAATCCCAATAAATACAACCATAATCTGAACTAAGTTGGCTCAGCCAAATGGGTCTGGCTAATTGCATTATTGCATTTAAAAGATAGCATTACATTTTCCAAGGAGTTTACACGGACGTTAATGTTTTGTACAGATAATTACAGAATAGTTAATTTATGTGAATGCTTTCATTGCACATTGACTGGGAACTGCATTTACGAAACCGTGTTTGAAAGCTAATTCTAATAGAAGCATAATGCAACGGTGGTGAAAATAACACAAGCAAGTTGCAGAGCCCTGAGAGCATGTCTAGGAATGGAGAAAAGTGTGTTTTTTAAATATATATATCTGTTTTTCTGTTTTTCTGTTTTCCTCGTTTTATCACTGATAAAAAACAAAATGTTAATACATCCTTTGTATATATTTTTGGATCAAATATTCACTAATATTTCAAAACACATAATATGCATTATACAGTATTTCAGGGAGTGTGCTGCCTTATGAAATATATGTCATATCATGCCACAATAAAAACAATAATACACCAGCATCAGACTTCACTGCTCATGGGCAACGTAACACAAAGTAACACATCCCACTTACCTTTAAGTTATTGTAACAAAGCCTTTGTAAGAGATTGACTGAATAGAAAAAACAAAAACTCATAGTGTCTGATTTAGAGTTGAGCGAGCAAAAGAAATCTTCCAATTGCTGAAAGAAATGCTAAATCTGCAGGAGAATCTCCAGGTGGAATTTACCACACCATTATGTCATTATACTGGATCAGATTTCACAATGGGGTGCTTCAGTGAACCTCTTAATAACTGCAATTATTCCTTATTTAGACATAAGATATGAGAGGAATTTGTAAATCCAATATTGTCAAAACATCCGCTAAAATGTGTGCCTTTCTCTCCTAACTTGGATAAAAATGTTTTTGTTTTTACATTGGCTTCAATCTACTGTAAAAACAGAGGCCTACATCACACCCCCATTGGTGTAAATATGGGCCCCATATGTGCAACAGTAAATTTCTGAGGGTAAACATACAGATGACTAGTAGGGGCAGATTTATGAAGGCCTTGCGCCGCCGGTGCGTCATTTTTAACATGGGAAAAAGTGACGCACCGGCGGCGCAAGGCCTTCATAAATCTGCCCCGTAGTATTTCTACTACCGTGCATTTTTAAATTGAAGCATTTTACTAAGGAAATAGCGGGTGCTTGTGCTGAAGAGTACGTCTATTCCTCATGTAACGTGCAAATTAGGGGAGTATACATATATATCTCAAAATGCGTCCATACTGTAACTTTACGATAATATTTTTAATGATCCTATGCCTAACATGTAGGCATAATTATAAGCATTACATCTGCATAAAATTACCAATCCGGAGAAGAGGTAAATAGCTACCTCACCAATGCCACTCATACAAGGCAGCACTCACAATTGAAAGCACATAAATAAATGTCACACTCAGGGCTCTGTCCTTTTCTCCTTAGTATGTGTACCCTGCAGATGTACTACTATTCTGCTGGTATGTGTCAAGACTATTCAACTCAGGTTATGCCCTTAAACACAATTGTCACACAAGTCACAGGAAAGTATATTTAATTTTCACTTTGAGGCATATTTATCATGGCTTTTCGAACCTGAGAGATCAACGTAGAGTGAAAAGCTTTTCATACTGCTCGAGGCTTCCAGCCATGCACAGTAATTGACAATCAGGAAAATAAAGCAACAGGAGCCACCAGTTGTGGTCCTCTCCGACATATATAAACCATACCCTTAGGGAAGAAGGGCCTGTCTGTAATGGAGAGAGTCTGGTCATCGGAAAAAACTTTTTTTTATAGAGGTGGGACTGAGAACTGTAGTCCACCTAGCAAAAAAGCTCTCTCAGTAAGAGGCTATATTGAGCAGGTCATTTTGTCAAACATGAAAGGATGAGGTTGACTCTTCATGTTGAAGGAAACCATGACTGGAGGATGGGGGACAGGAAACAGGGAACATGAATACCCCTGTGACCACAGAACACTTGTATGTGTGCAGTTGGGTTTCGCAGAGACGCTATGGGTCAATTTCCCACTACCCTACCTTATACCCAGTGCTTTTATTGCCCACTAGAGCTATCTAATAGGGTTCACGGAGAAGGGTCAGATACTGGACGCTGGTGGGCTCTTGTTGACCTGCAAGGCAACAAGATGGCATTAACTTACATGTATTGTCCGTATTGTGAAGTACAACTAGTTCTTACTTTCCTCTAAATTTGTATAATAAATCAGCTAGGTTTCCTACCTGCCAACATAGGCTGGTAAGGATTGCGTCCTAGTAATTCTTGTCATGCCTGGATTTTCACTATGAAGATCCTTTGGGGCGGAGTATGCATAGGCAGTAAAGAATGTTCTAGATCTTCTCCTGAAGTAAAGTAAGAGATTACATTTGCTTTAATGACCTTGATACAACTGTAATGTTGTTTATAAAACTATATTTCTTTTTTATATGTCTTCCTATTCAGACTTACATTTCTAGCTGCCCCTGATGTGTTCCATCACTAAAGGAAATTAGAAACAAGGAGCAAAACAAACAAACTTGTACAATGTCACATTTAACTCTAATAACACACAAAGTCTCAGTTGCAACTTTTCTGTAGATGATTGATCTTGTTCTTCTTTGAAAGTTCTTCAATTTGCTAATAAGTGTTGATGGTAAAGAATTAACATCAGGTTTAATACAAAATAATACTGAGAACCTAGATATGATGCGCTCCACCACTCACTGGGAAAATATCACGTTTGATGTTATAGATGCACCTCAGTTTCACCTCATTTTAGGAGTCCTGTGGTTAGTTCAACACAACCTCAATATTTATTAGATTAAGAAAAGAGTATTATTTGATTCAGAACATTGTCGCGCCATTTGTTTTCAGCACAAGGTGTTGGAAGATAGTGTTCAAGGTTATGATTTACGAAAAAACTCAAAGAGTGTATTACTCGTTGATGGTGTTCCAAACGACTATTCGGATCTGTTGGATGTCTTTTACAAAAAAAAAGAGAACACCTTACCACCCCAAAGGGATTACAATTGTCGTATAGATCTGGTTCCTAGGGCCACTTTACCATGCAGTCATATATATGCCCTCACTGAAAATGAAAATGAGTATTTAAGAACTTACTTAGATGAATATCTTGCTAGCGGTGTTAGACATTCCAAATCCCCTTTCTCCTCTCCTCTTTTCTTTATACCAAAAAAGCATGTGTATAGATTACCGGGCATTGAATAATGTGACTGTTAAAAACCGTTACCCACCTCCTTTGATACCAACTTTGTTAGACCAAATAAGGCAGGCAACCATTTATACTAAAGTTGATTTGGGTGCAGCATACCATCTAGTACGAGTCAGAGAGAGCGATGAATGGAAAACAGCATTTCGCACAAAATTCGGCCTTTTCGATTATCAGGTATGCCCTTCATACTCTGCAATGCTCCAGCTGCTTTTCAATATTTTATAAATAAGGTTTTGCAACACTTTTTAGAGATTTGTTGTGTTTTCTACATAGATGACATACTTATATATTCCAATTCTGTATAGGAACATGTAAAGCAAGTACGAGCCATTCTTTAAAAGCTGTTGCAAAATTTGTTGTATGTTAAATTAGAAAAAAGTATGTTTCCCACTAACAAAGTAGATTTTTTGGGACATATTATTAGCCCTTCAGGAATAGAAATAGATCCAAAAAAGATCGAATCAGTACATACCTGGCCTAGTCCATCTTCTGTTAAACAAGTCCAAAGTTTCCTTGGCTATTCCAGTTTTTATCGGCGATTTATTCGCAAATCTCTCAGACCATAACTCCAATCACTAAGCTCGCTGCAAAGGTGTAAAATTTGAATGGTATGACTTAGTAGAAAAACCCTTTCAAGTAGAACCCAAGATGCCTCCTGAAGCTGTGAAGATGCTGGAAAAGAAAACAGACGACCGAAGAACTGCTGCGTTGGTTTCAGGTAAGGCGTCCTCGGACACGGGTCCTTCCATCGAGACAGGTGGAAGGCAAAGTGCTTTCTAGAAATCGGGAGTGGCATTAAATAGTATGGCCACACCCAAGATGGCCGCTACGCTGATGCGCGCTCAGCGTGATGCGGCGTACTGTGTTACTAAGCTCCTTACGGTAACACAGACACAAGGCTGGCGTCTTTACCGGTAATACAGATGCGAGGTTGGTTTTGGTTTGTGATCCAAGCCAGAGCCTCCTTGTATCTTGGTGCGTTATATTTCCTGCTAAAATACTTGCAAATACGTATAATACAGTTCGCAATGAAAGTCTGAATCCAAGATCCATAAAGTTAAATATCTATGCTCTTTTTAACACCATGAATTGACAAACACTTGTATTCATTATCAAACAATATTCACACAGTACTCTAAGCACAGATAACATACAGTGCACAGTGACAATATAACATAATACATAAACCACATATGTGGTGGTGCTGGTTGCATGGGAAAGGGGTGTTTTTTTAAAATATATTTATAACTCTGCACCTTGCAGAGCAATCTTGACATATTGAAACAGGTCCCAGCCGTCAAATCACCATGCTTTTATCGGTAAGCAGTGGGAGCTTACAAAAGTAAACACACCAATATTTCCATTCAAGAATTAAAATGTTCCAATTAATACCAAGGAATGTCCAAAGAAATCCTCAATCTCTTATACATTAAAAGGATGATTTATATTGTTGCACCGTATAAGGTGGCCAGAGAACCATCTACATCAAGCCAGTATAAGGCACTCATCACTCATTTTGTATATACTATCCCTAAAAGGTTGAGACAGCCCAGTTGAACAGAATTGTCAAGTAATACTGATTATCACAGTGAACTATGGTAAGCTGGTCCAAGGAATAACACTATTTAACCATTATATATGACCAGACCTCATAGTGAATCTGAGTAGTCAAAATCCCCCTGAAGTATGCAGCTGCAGTCTTGTAGTTCAGACTTGGAAACTCAGAAAGTTGGCAAACTGCTGATGTCACATCCACAGAATCTGTTTTCAGTTCAGCAGTACTCCATTTAGCTCCAGGACTTCTGACTCTAAACATTTAAAGGTAGATATTTATATAAAGCATTTGTCTCCTCCTACTAACTATGGATGCACAGGCCTCAGAAATTCCCATTGGTTTGATCCAATTCCAATGATCTCACCTTAAGGTCTGAGCAATCAGATCAGAGATGGTACCATCTCTGATTATGTGAAGGTCTGAAGGTATCAAACCTTTTTTGACCGATGGAGACCTCAGTGTGACGTAATGGAGTTTAAATTGTATACAGAACCCGGAGTTGTTATGTTAAGATAACCTGAAGGGTAGCTACACCTCTATTATGTAAACATGTGAATCACATCCCAGATGTTTGAGGATGTTTTTTATATTGAAGTCGCTCTTAGGACATAGGCAGGCATCTATTTATAGGTTCTATTTGCAAAGCAGTAAAAATAACTTTGAATACCAACCTAACAGCCTTGGATAGCAGAAAAAGCATTGAGAGCAAATCTCTGAGGCTCCGAAAGACACAACCCTATAAACAATC